>NC_063360.1:9148025-9189940 GCF_021869965.1 Rhincodon typus
CATCAGTTATGAGGAAGGGTCACTGGACCCGAAACGTTAACTCTGTTTTCGCCTTCACAGATGCTGCCAGACAGCTGAGCTTTTCCAGCAACTTTGTTTTTGTTCCTGATTTACAGCATCCGCAGTTCTTTTGGTTTTTATTCAGACGTGCAGGAAAGTTGATGTTTCGAGTCAGGAGGGTCCTGACCCGAAACGTCAACTGTCCTGCTCCTATGATGCTGCCTGGCCTGCTGTGTTCCTCCAGCTCCACACTGCATATCCCTATTTATAGAAGATTTGAGGCCTCGTTTAGCCTCTTGTGTGACCTAGAAGACTCCACATTTCTATATTTTGAAGAAGTCTAGGGGAACTGTCTTGAGTTTGTTTGCCAATATTTATCCCTCAACCAATATCCCAAAAATAGATAATCTGGCCGTTATCACGTTGCTGTTTGTAGGACCCTGCTGTTTGAATATTGGCTGCAGATTTTCCTGAGTTGCAACAGCTATTACAAAAGAAAAGCTACTTCATTGGCTGTTGAGCACTTTGAGGCTTCTCACTGTACTTAAAGATGCTATATAAATTCAAGAAGCTCATTTCTTACTGGCTTCCTCTGGTTATGTTTGGTCCCATTGTGGCTGCTTGCCATCTGTTAGTATCTGACGAGTGAATATTCAGTTCGCAGATCCATGGATCCATTTTAATTAAAGTGAGTTAGATGTTTTACCCTGTGTCTGTGCTAATACATTGCTATTCGTACATGGCCTGCAGCTGAGAGAGTCAGAGGATTAAACTCCACAGTGATATCTGTGGTTTAGGATTTAAGGGTAATCCTCTATATATATATAAAAGGGCAAGATATATTGTGCAAAAGAAAATGAACCCTTAATTAATCTTTTAAATCGCTTGCTGGATTTCCCCACGGACAGAGGTGGATTTAGGAAAAGTAACAAGGAGATGTAAATTATGGGATAGCAAAACTTGGGGAGGTTCAAGAGGCAATTTCACCACAATTAGCTCATCCATAAATTGAGCAGGAAATGTGTTTGAAGCAGCGTTGGTAAGAGAGTTTCACATTAGACCTGACAGCTATCAAGTGATGGCTTTCTCTTGTATCTCTGCCACATGTTGAAAAAGATCATACCAGATCAGAATTCTAATTCTAATTCTACTCCAGGTCTTCAATTGGTTTCTTATAGCGGTCTGTCTCCCAGTGTCGGGAAATGGATTTCACATTATAAGTGTCAAGATTCTCAGAATCCAATTTAAAACAGCAGCATTTTGGGACAAAAAACAAAAATGCTGGAAATAAACAGCAGGTCAGCATCTGTAAATCAGTAGGTTCTGATATTCCAGATATTGAACCTTCTTGTAAGAGATGCACAGGTGAATCGTAAAGATGGTTTTCTTTTTCTAGACGCGCACTGGCCTCCTGTGTGGTTTTTTTTCTTTTGTGTCCGATTTCAAGCATTTGAAGATTTTCTTTATTCTTTTAAGATCTGAACATATTCTTTATATATTACAATCAGTCGTCCCTCAGCTCAGAACTCCAGGCACAGCTTCAAAGCAGCCAGAGACTGAGAGACCAGCTTGATACAGTCAGTGAGAACCATTCTGACTGAATATCTAGCAGGCCACTTACAGTCAAATGTTTTAAAAGACTTTCACCTCACTTGTAAAGATAAAAAGGGAAAATCTATAAATGCTAGAAATGTGTAGCAGGTGAGCGAGCACCTAAATGAGGTAGTCACATCAGCATTAGGAGTAAACTCTTCATCAGAATTGAAAACATTAATCACACTTTGCCTTTCAGATGCAGATGATCAGCTCTGCATTGTCTGTTTTTATTTAAATCACTGAAGCTCCATAGATTTTATTCTAAAATTGATTTAACAAGCAATACTTTATATTTTCCTGTTCTCATTCCCTTCTTCTCAATTCAGAGCCCAAAAGTCATCACTTTTGACAGAAAACTAGCAGATTGTCCAACATAACAAGGTGTAGAGCTGGATGAACACAGCAGGCCAGGCAGCTTTCCTGCTCCTCTGATGCTAACATTTCGGGTCTGGACGTTTTCTGAAGAAGGGTCCAGACCCGAAACGTCAGCTTTCCTGCTCCTCTGCTGCCTGGCCTGCTGTGTTCATCCAGCTCTACACCTTGTTATCTCAGACTCCAGCATCAGCAGTTCCTACTATCTCTGAGATTGTCCAACAGGAGCCTGAACACACTGCCATCAGGATGCCACAGTGTGTAAATGAGCAGGGATATTGTTGGGTGGATAAGGGAGCAGGGATACCTCTTCTCGTAAGAAGTGACTGTAGGGCTTCCTGAGAAATTCCACCTGATCAGTTGGTGGTAAGCCTCAATGAAGCTTAAACCAGCTGAGAGCTCAATTGAAGATCAGGGAAGTGTGTCTGAAACTTCCTTGGAGAAGGGTTAACAATTTCTATTTTCAATTTCTATTTTCTTCTTTAGGAAATTTGCATTTCGCCTCATCATTTGCAACAGAAAAATGGCTGAACAGTCATGCCGACGTCTTTAGCTCATATTTTATTGGTGTCAGTTTAGATCAGCTAACAGCAACCTTGCCTGTGGTTTTTGGTTCAAAGCCCATAATGGTGTTAGACAGCTGCATTGCCAGGTTAAAAAAAAATGTGAAAATACACAAAGACCCTGCACACTTATTGAAAACGCTATTAAAAATCGAATAACAATGCTCCTCCCTTGACCACATTACTCTAAGCAGATGAACTGGTCATTCTGATTGTAAGACATTCCCGTGACTGCACCTCAAAAATGAAGGAAGGAACCTGCATTGATGCAACACCTCTTTGTGTCTGGATGTCACAAAGCATTTTCTTTTTCTTATCGCAGCTGTGAAAGTAGTTTTGAAGTGTTCTAACGGCAATGAAGGCAAATTATTGACCGTGTGGGGAAATTGACTGACTGCACAGCGTAGGGATAATGGATGGGCACGCTCTAAGCGGCAGGATGTGACTACTGGTATCTCATCTATTCAACAATATTTATTAATGACTTAGATAGAAAGCCACATACATCTAAATTTGTTGATAACACAAAGGTTGCTTTGTAGGCAGAAGAGATGTAAGCATAAAATTACAAAGTAATACTGACAGATTAAATGAGTGTCAAACTGAAAAATGGATTTCAAAGCAAACAAGATGTAGTCATATATTTGGACCTTAAAAAGGTGGAGCCGATTGGTTCTTAAATGGTAAAAAGGTCGTAACAGCGGAGGCCCAAAGATACATGGAGTTGAGACCGAGATGAGATCAGCTATGATAATATTGAAAGGTGGAGCAGACTCGAGGGGCTTGATTGCTTACTCCTGCTCCACTTATGATCTTGTTTACTTAGGGGCTCTGGGTCCATAAGTCATTAAAATGTCCTGATCAGATATCGAAAAAAGTGAAAGAGACCAATAGAATGATTTTATAAAGGTTTAGAATACCATGTATTTGTATTGGAGGAATTGCAGTATAGATATATCAGAATCAAAGCTGGACTCCAAGAGTTGAATTATAAAGAGAAATTAAGTGTATTATGGTTGCATTCCCTGGAATTTAGAAGGTTGCGTGGTGATATGATTGAGGTTTTCTGTTATCAATATTTATACATAGGACAGACTGAGACTCCTCTATCCCTCTTCTATCCGCCTCCCACTCTCCCTATTTATTTCAAAACCCCCTTCCCCTCCCCCTTTTCTGATGAAGGGTCTAGGCCCGAAACGTCAGCCTCTCTGCTCCTATGATGCTGCTTGGCCTGCTGTGTTCATCCAGCCCTGCACCTTGTTGTCACTATTTCTGCTGTTTGGGGAGTCTTAGTGTAGGTGGCATAATCGAAAATTCAACGCAGACCTTTCACGAATAAAAGCAAAAGATTTCTTTACACACAAGGGACAGCAAAGATTCGGAACTGCTCCACAAATGGAAATTGATTTTGGGTTCATTGTTGATTTGGAACCTGGGATTGAAACTCTTTTTGTCAACCAAACACATTGAGGGATATTAGGCAAAGGAGGAGGTGGGTTGCATTTCTGCCATGTGCCCATTTGAATGATGGAATAGGCTCGAGAAGTTGAAGACCTACTGCTGTTCTGCATAATGTAACAAATAAAGCATTTAATTCCACAATCTCACTCTAATCCCAGTGGTTAGTAAATTACCACAGAGTTTTTCTTAGTAGTGGGTATTGGTTGTCTGATGGATACTGACCAGGACGTCGGCAAAATGCACCTCCTCCAAAAAGTGCAGTGGATCATTGATATCCACCTGAGAGGTTAGATGGGAACAAAAACAGAAATTGCTGGAAAAGCTGTTCTGTTTTTGTTGCCGCTTTACTGCATCCACAGTTCTTTTGGTTTTTATTTAGGTTAGATAGGCCCTTTGTTTAGTATCACATCTGAAAGGCTGCATCATGGGGTGCAACACATCTTCATTGGCGCTGCACAGAAATGTGAGCCCAGATTACCTGCTTGGATCCCAAGCGTGGGACTTAAACCTACAACCGTCTGGCACTTAGGAAAGAGTAGTTTCACTGAGCCAAGGCTGATGCAAAAAAAAGTGAACTAATTAGATGCAAAATACTTTGGGATGTCCTGACGTAATGAAGTACTTTTCTCAGTTTGCTCTTATTCGCAGCTAATGATCCAATTTTGTAAAGTATAAATCCATGCATCATTGAGGTGGTGTTTACTGGATGGATGGTTTCCAAGCCCTTTCATTTGATGGATGATGATGAGGTCAGACTTTTCACAAATTAACTCTGGCAGCTCTCTTGAGGCAATAACAGATTTCGGTACATATACAAACATAATTGTTTGAAAGGTGGTCAGCTGATAACGCTGTTTGAGTTCACTTGAGCATATACTGAAAAGGAGGTCACTGGACTTAAGTCTCCAGGAAGCACCATGTTGCACAAAACAGTGATGGAAGCAAGTAGAAAGATTAGAGTATTGTCCTCTCCAGAGACATAGGAACATGAATGGTGTATTTGTTCACAACATCACACATCTCATCACAGTACTGTTCCACAGTTGGTTTTCACATCATTAACTCATACCAGTCATATTCAAACTGGTTCATCTTTGTTGCTGCTGTAAGTATCTACAATACAGGAGCATATTTTAGCTGCAATCTATGTTCCAATTTGTTTACAAACATGACGGGTTATGTTATTCCTTGTTTAAATTTTATTTTGTCAAAAGAAAAGCAGCACACCTCCAGTCCCACAGAATTTACAGGACAACACAATAAAAAAAACAACATTTTGCATTTACGTAGTATTTTTAGCATAGACAAACAGCTGAAATGCCTCATGTAGGCCAAACCAGGCAAAAGCGGGCACTAAACCTTAAAAAAAAAAAGCCATAAAAAGGGATGACCAAAATATTGGTCAAATAAATGTTTTTACAGAAGGTGTTAAACAATGGAAGGGAGATAATGCTGTTTAGCCCAAAATTCTTGATGGCTGTAGATAATGTCATTAATAGTGAGACAAAGGGAACAGCACCAGAGGCTAGAGACGAAGAATTTTGAGAAGGGTGTAGGTGAAAAGAGATTACACAGGCGGAGCGATACAAAGCCATGGAGGGATTTAAAAACAAGAATGGGAATTTTAAATTTGATGTGCTGGGGGATGAGGGATGTGGTGATGGGGCATTGAAAATCTGTAAAGCTAGGAGTGCTGGATAAGTGAGACTTGGCTAAGTAGATTATTGCCTGATGTGAATTTAGACAGTGGAGAATCATAGGACTACAGTGGGGAAGCAGGCCATTCAGCCCACTGAGTTTACACCGACCCTCCGAAGACCATCCCACACCCCCACCCTATTCCTGTAAACCTGAATTGTCCATGGCTAATCCACCTCACCTACACATCTTTGGACTGTCCAAGGAAACTAGAACTCTTGGATGAGACCCCCACAGATATGGAGAATGTGCAAACTCCATACAGACAGTCACCCGAGGGTGGATTCCCTGGCGTTGTGAGGCGGCAGTGCTAACCACTGAGTTACCGAATGCGCGGATGACCAGGAAAAGTACTGCAGTAATTGTATTTGGAGTTTCAGCAGTTGATGGGCTAAATTCCAGTACTTAAAAGGGTATAGAAATGAAAGTCAGGACCTTCTTTTTAAAAGTTAGTGAGCATACAGGGATCAAACTTGGCAACAGTATATTCACTTCTGTCATTCGAGTCATTGTTGGTCTAACGTGATTGATGTTAAGTCCTGAAGGCTGCAGGGTCCCCAAGTGGAAAATAAGATTCTGTTCTTCCAGCTTACACTGAGCCTTGCTGGAGCACTGCATCAAGCCTGAGAAAGAGATATTGGCCAGGGAACATGGCAATGTGTTGAAGTGGTAGGCAACTCAGGATAATTTATGCGGACAGAACAATTTCACCTTCTTCCATGTCCATGTCTCCAGGCCGCAGACCCTGTCATAACATGGGTGGCTTTCAGCACAGCCAACCCATTTTCACCTACATACGGTCCCCATTATCAGCTTTCCTTTCTCTTGAGAATACTACTATCCATCTTTTGGTCTCCCTAACCATCATTATCTCCACCTATCTACTCACTCCTGTCCCCATCCCACAATCCCAACCCCTATCTTCAGCATAAATATGACCTTTCCTTTGCAACTGGTGGTGGACATTTAAACAACTCACTGGAGGAGGAGACTCGACAAATATCCCCATCCTCCGTGATGGAAGAGCCCAGCGCGTCAGTCCAAAAGGTAAGGCTGAAACATTCGCAGCAATCTTCAGCCAGAAGTGTCGAGTGGATGATCCATCTTGGCCTCCTCCAATGGTCCCCAGCATTACAGATACCAGTCTTCAGCCAATTCACTTCATGCGATATCAAGAAACGGTTGGAGACACTGGATACTGCAAAGGCTACAGGCCCTGACAACATTCCAGCAATAATACTGAAGACTTGTTCTCCAGAACTTGCTGCTGCCCTAGCCGAGCTGTTCCAGTACAGTTACAACACTGGTATCTACCCGACAATGTGGAAAATCACCCAAGTATGTCCTGTACACACAAAACATGTCAAATCCAACCCAGCCAATTCCCGCCCCATCAGTCTACTCTCGATCATCGGTAAAGTGATGGAAGGTGTCATCAACAGCGCTATAAAGCAGCACCTGCTCAGCAATAACCTGCTTAGTGACGCCCAGTTTGGGTTCCGCCAGGGCCACTCAGCTCTTGATCTGTTTACAGCCTTGGTTCAAACATGGACAAAAGAGCTGAATTCCAGAGGTGAAGTGAGACTGACAGCCCTTGATATCAAGGCTGCATTCAACCAAGTGTGGCATCAAAGAGCCCTGGCAAAACTGGAATCTATGGGTATCAGGGGGGCAAACTCTCTGGTGGTTGGAGTCAGACATGGCACATAGGATGATGGTCGGAATTGTTGAAGGTCAATCCTCTCAGCTCCAGGACATCTCTGCAGGTGTTCCTCAGGGTAGTGTCCTAGGCCCAACCATCTTCAGCTGCTTCATCAATGACCTTCCCTCCATCATAAGGTCAGAAGTGGGGATGTTCGCCGATGATTGTGCAATATTCAGCACCATTCGTGGCTTCTCTGATAGTGAAGCAGTCCATGTTCACATGCAACATGATCTGGACAATATCCAGGCTTAGACTGGCAAGTATCAAGTGATATTTGCACCACACAAATGCCAGGCTATGACCATCACCAATAAGAGAAAATCTAATTACTGTCCCTTGACATTCAATGGTGTTACCATCGCTGAATCACCCACTATCAACATCCTGGGGGTTACCATTGATGAGAAACTCAACTGGACTCACCACACTAACACAGTGGCTACAAGAGCAGGCCTCGAGCAAGGAATTACACGGTGAGTAACTCCCCTCCTGACTCCTCAAAGCCTGTGCTCCATCTACAAGGCGCAAGTCAGGAGTGTGATGGAATACTCCCCACTTGCCTGGATGGGTGCAGCCCCAACAACACTCAAGAAGCTTGACACCATCCAGGACAAAGCAGCCCACTTGATTGGCACTACATCGATAAGCATCTACTTCCTCCATCTCCGACCTCAGTAACAGCAGTGTGTACTATCTACAAGATGCACTGCAGCAATTCACCAAAAATTCTCAGACAGCACCTTCCAAACCCACGACCACTTCCATCTAAAAGAGTAATGGCAGCAGATATATGGGAACACCACCGCCACCTCCAAGTTCACCTCCAAGTCACTCACCATCCTGTCTTGGAAATATATCGCCATTCCTTCACTGTCACTGGGTCAAAATCCTGGAATTCCCTCCCTAACAGCATTGTGGGTCAACCTATAGCAGGTGGACTGCAGCGGTTCAATAAAGCAGCTTACCACCACCTTCTCAAGGGCAGCTAGGGATGGGGAAGAAATGCTGGCCAGCCAGCGATGCCCACATCCCACAAATGAATAGTTTTTTTTTCTATTAGTCCTTAAGTAGTATCAGTGGACCTGAAATGTTGTTTGTTTTTTCTCTGTCTCCACAAATGCTGCCGGACCTGCTGAGATTCTCCAACAATTTCTGTTTTTGTTTAAGAGTCAACCATGTTGTCTGCTGACATATGTGGGTCAGACCAATAAAGATGGCAGATTTCCTTTCCTAAAAGAAAATAGTGAACCAGATTGGTTTTTTTCACAATAAGTGAAGATTGTTTGAGCTTTCAATTCCAGACTTTATTGAGTGAATTTAAATTCTACCAACTACCATGGTGAGATTTAAATCCATGTCTCCAGAACATCAGCCTGGGTTACTAGTCCAGTGACATTAACACTTGAAAGTGGAGTCGCAGGTGGATAGGATAGTGAAGAAGGCATTTGATACACTTCCCTTGTTGGTCAGTGCATTGTGGAGAGGAGTTGGAAGGTCATGTTGCGGCTGTACAGGACATTGGTTAGGCCACTTTTGGGGTATTGCTTGCAGTTCTGGTCTCCCTGCTATAGGAAGGGTGTTATGAAACTTGAAAGGGTTCAGAAAAGATCTACAAGGATGTTGCCAGGGTTGGAGTGAGCTATAGGGAGAGGCTGAATAGGCTGGGGCCATTTTCCCTGGAGTGTCGGAGGCTGAGGGTGACCTTATAGATGTTTATAAAATCATGAGGGGCATGGATAGGGTGAACAGCCAAGATCTTTTCCCTGGGGTTGGGGAGCTCAAAACTAGAGGGAACAGATCTAAGGTGAGAGGGGCAAGATTTAAAAGTGACCTAAATGTCAACTTTTTCATGCAGAGGAAGGGGCGTATATACAATGAGCTGCTAGAGGAAGTGGTGGAGGCTGGTGCAATTACAACATTCAAAAGGCATATGGATGGGTTTATGAATAGGAAGGGATAAGAGGGATATGGGCCAAATGCTAGTAGATAGGACTAGATTAATTTAGGATATCTGGTCGGCATGGACGAGTTGGGCGGAAGGGTCTGTTTCCATGCTGTACGGCTCTAGGACTCTATAATACTATACTACCATGGACAGATGGGGCCTATGATTAAGCTGCGCTGCTTGCTGTTAATGGACACCAAAGACCCCTCTCCTCACCAGCATGTCATCTAGCATCATTTGAACTTCTCCAGTTACTTTGGGTGAGATTCCTCGTAACTTTGATAGAACAGCCTGTAAACGCTGGAACGATTCAGCAGGTCAGGCTGTATCTATGGAGAGAAAAATAGAGTTAACATTTTTGGGTCGATGACCTTTTATCAGAAGTCCTCTTAACTCTGCCCTGTATAGCTAGTAACACCAACCCCCTCACACCCTTCCCCAGAAACTGGATCGACATCAGGTATTGAAGTCTCACATTGACCCTCTACTCGTGACAACAGGAACATCCATCGCACTTCCATCAGGAGAGGATTGCTGAGCAAAAAAGAAATGTTAAACAGTTAGTTCCTACAGGCTTCTTATTTGGCTGTTTCCTAATTAAAAGCTGCATATGCGATCCTTTTTTAGTTGAGTATCTTGCTCTGACTCTGGTTAATTTCTTCAGGGACAGCTTAATACATGAGCCATCTGTTGTATCTTGGCACCAGTAAGTTGCTAACAGACTCCTTTTATAAGCAGTCATGACACCCTTCTGTTCATTGCAGCGTTGTATAAAAACAATTGTCATTGAGTTTTAATGGAATGAGAATTTTATAAACTAGTGCAATATAGAGCACAATTTTTTTTGTAGTGATTGAGAGAAGAGGGGTGAGAAGGGTAGCAGTGGGTGAAGAAAGGTTACTAGCCTACAGAATTGCAAAATAATTTGAGGGATGGAATAAGCGAATTTTGTTGTGACATACTCGTACTCTTGGCTTTTCAGGGGGAAATTGCACATGATATAAACCTGCAAATGTTCGTCCTTTCTCACCTGGATCCCCTTTTAACTGGGACCTACACCCCTCACTGAATGGGATTTGACAGTGGGTTTATGGACTGGTTCCTGCCTTGTTATCTTTCGCAACATGTGTCAAGAAAGTAAGTTGGATATGGCTGTTGCTTCGTGAGAGTCACTGCTTCCAGCCTGGAGCTGATTCTCATTCTCCACCAAATCTTCCAGCAGGAATCAACACCAGGATTTTCTTTTTTTATTCATTCATAGGATGTGAGCATTGATGGCCAGGCCAGCATTTATTGTCCATTTTTAATTACCCTGAGGGCAGTTAAGCATCAACCACTTTGCTGTGGGTTTGGAGTCACATTGAGGCGAGAACAAATAAGGCCACCAGTTTCCTTCTCCTAAAGGATATTACTGAACCAGATGAGTTTTTCTAACAATTGACAACAGTTTCATGGGCATCTTAATTCCAAATTTGTATAGAATTCAAATTACACCATCTGCCAAGCTAGGATATGAGCCTGGGTCCCCAGAACATTGCCCGAGTCTCTGGATTAATAGTTTAGTGATAATGCCACAGGGCTACAGAGATAGCAAGATAGATGCCGGAGTCAGAGAGAACGCAGTGTGGAAATGGAGGAACACAGCAGGCCAGGCAGCATCAGAGGAGCAGGAAAGCTGACGTTTTGAGTCGGGACCCTTCAGAAATGGGGAGGGGGAAGGGAGCCAGGAAATAAATAGAGAGGAGGGGTGGGGCTGGGGAAGGTAGGTGGGATTGGTCAGTGGGAGAGAAGACGGACAGGTTGTGTCGGGTCAAGGAGGCGGGAAGGAGGATGGGTGGCGATGGGGTAAGGTAGGTGGGGTGGTGATAGTTGGATGCAGGTAGGGAGTTGTGGGGATTGGTCGGTGGGAAGGGTAGGGTGGATAGGTGGGGAAGAGGATGGACAGGTTGTGTCAGGTCAAGGAGGTGGGAATGAAAAGGAGGGTTAGACATGGGATGCAGCCAGATTGGGGGAGATTTTAAAACTGGTGAATCCTATGTTTAGGCCATTGGGCTGTAAGCTCCCGAGGTGGAATATGAGGTGTTGGTCCTCCAGTTTGCGATAGTGTCATTGTGACACTGGAGGAGGCCCAGGATGGACATGTCACCCAGGGAGAAATTTCCCGCACTTCTGCCCTCATACCCCCTCCACCCCCCAACAACAGTAAAGACAGAGTCCTCCTGGTCCTCGCATATCACCCCACCAACCTCCACATCCAGTGCATCATTCTCTACCACTTCTGCCACCTACAATCTGACCCAGAACCAAAAAGATATTTCCCTCCCCACCCCTATCTGCCTTCCATAGGGACCACTCTCTCCGCAACTCCCTCATCAGCTCCACTCCTAACTAACTCCACCACCCGTGGCACCTTTCCCTGCAACCGCAGAAAGTGCTACACCTGCCCCTACATCTCCCCCCTCACCTCCATCCAAGGCCCAAAGCAAACCTTTCATGTCAGACAGGGGTTCGCCTGTGCGTCCTCCAACTTGGTCTACTGTATCCGTTGCTCCCGATGTGGCCTCCTCTACATTGGTGAGACCAAGTGTAGACTTGGGGACCATTTCATAGAGCATCTGCGCTCTGTACGTGACAGATGACAACACCTTCTGGTCGCGAACCATTTTAACTCCCCCTCCCACTCCCTGGGTGACATGTCCATCCTGGGCCTCCTCCAGTGCCACAATGACACTATCGCAAACTGGAGGAGCAGCACCTCATATTTCACCTTGGGAGCCTACAGCCCAATGGCCTAAACATGGATTTCACCAGTTTTAAAATCTCCCCACCCCCAGCCTCATCCCATGTCCAACCCTCCATCTCATCCCCACCTCCTTGACCTGACACAACCTGTCTACCCCCTACCTGCATCCAACCAATCAACATCCCACCTACCTTTCCCTAGACCCACCCATCCTCCCTTCCCCCCCCACCCCACCCCCAGCCCCCGACCCGCCACAACCTGTCTGTCTTCTCTCCCACCTACCCGCCCCACCCATCCCACTGACCAATCCCCACCACTCCCTACGTGCATTCACCTATCATCATCCCACCCACCTTCCACAGCCCATTTTCCCCCCCCGCCATTTATTTCAGAGCCCCCTTCCCCCTCCCATTTCTGAAGAAGAGTCCCAACCTGAAACGTCAAATTTCCTGCTTCTCTGCTGCCTGGCCTGCTGTGTTCCTCCCGCTCTACACTGTGTCTACACCACTGGGCTGTTGCCTCCCTGTGTATGGTGAAATCCAGTGGACCAAACTTGATGCCCTATCCACCATCCCAAATTGAGATAAGACCATAAGATATAGGAGCAGAATTAGGCTATTTTGGCCCATTGAATCTGCTCTGCCATTCGATCATGCTGATATGTTTCTCAGTCCCATTCTCCTGCCTTCTCTCCATAACCTTTGATCCCTTACTAATCAAGAATCTTACCTATCTCTGTCTTAACTGTACTGAACGACTTGATTAGTGAGCTTGGTACAGAGTGAAATGAAGGTTTAAACCTGGAACCTTCCGGTTTGGTGTCACCAGGTAATGAGGCCTTTATCCACTGAGTCTCATGTTGTCCATGCCTTCAGAGAGCAGACTTGGGGAAAGGAACTAAAATAACTTTGAGATGTGTTAATAGTCTGATTTTAAATTGGTCTTAGTTGAGGTGTCTTGTGAAAGAAAAATTAGCTGTCATGCTTTCAACTAATATTATTTCTGGACAAATCAGATCCCACATTGACATCTGGCTTGATAGATTATATATCATTTTTAATTTTGGTTTTAAAGGAGTGGTTTTTCACTGAAATACAAAGGTGTGATGCTTTAATAATAAAACAGAACTTTATTACCTATTAACCTCCAAGACCTATCTTCCATATGCTTTTTTTTAAAGAAACTAATCATGGCTTCAGAATGCCTCACTAGTTAATCATTAAACCATTTCAGACAAACAGACCAAAATCGACATGCCACTAGTTCAAAATCCAAATGCAAAAATGAATGATATTTTAATATATGCAAATAAATCACATGCTTTACATCACAGTGTAGTGCCAGAACAGAGCTGTGGGCTCCTAATATTTGGAATTGTAGCAAACAGACAGGAGAGAAAAAGGCATTGGATGACAGGAGAGGTTTGGCAGAAATTAGACAAGTGCATGGCATTGATGGCCCTCCAGTATGAAGGACTAAGTAATACTTGACAGTAACTGGAAAAATTGAACAGTGTCTTTTGTGTGGAGAGTTTTTAAACACAAGATTCAGACAAGGAGCCTGGGGTTAAACTTATGTTTCTTCACAAATGGTGATCAATACATAATGTTGGATTTTTGGCCAGTTAGTGGAATCATTTAAGAAAATGTTTGATGTCACAGTGAGCAAGCTGTAGGCTGTTTTGAGAAAGATGAGCTAAGATCAGTCAGATGGTCTTTTTATGGGGCTCGAGAGAGAGAAAGAGAAGAGGACACTAAGATTTATTGTATATCAGACAGATTGAACTAAAGTAACACTACTAACTTAACACTCCTGTATGTAATTACAAGCCATGAATTCAATTCTAATTTTCACTTACACCAAGAGTTCCCTTTACACATTATGCCCACCAGCTGGAATGGTAACACTGGACAGGCCAGTTCCCAGAGTGAAACCTGACTTGATGAGTCATATGTTTAATTTTTGCAGTTGGTTACCGTGGTGGTTAATCACCGAACATATACACATGTGGTTGCCAAAGGACTGTTTAACAAAAGAACACAGATTTATTACACACAAGAAAAAGAAAACCAAGAAATACATTAATATATATTACAAAACAAAGCTTCAACCTGTTTATCAATACTCTCCTTTTATAGATGCTCAACCCCAGAGAGATCTCACTCTTATCTCAACACTTTGTTTTGTTACTTAACTAATTTTTGACATGTTATTTTCATGGGTCTGCTGAGACAGATTATGACTTCTTGCCAGCAGACTTGGAAGAACCTTTTCTTTGGTTTGGCCTGAATCTCTTCTCAGTTCTGATCAGCCTGACAACTTCTAGGCACCCGCACAATCTAAAGGCTCTACAAACTGAAACTCCTCTCCTGAGAGGATACTGTTCCCTTGAACTGAGAAGTTGATTTTTATTCTCTGAAGCCAAAACTAAAAACTAATGTCTTTGCTGTCTTTTCTTTGTGTGTGTGTGTCATAAACTCGGCAGTATAAACATTTCATCCGTTAATACCGCAGATGTTCCATCAGACACTTAACTGACCTTGGAGAAACCTGTGTGGGGGCACTTACAGCAGGGGAGCAGTTAAGTGGCTAGTTTTAAAGTGTAACCTTATTTTTTGTTTGTAAATCTACAATAGTGAGTAGAGTGGGTTTTTTTTAAAAACTTTGTATGTTTTTATTGAGATCTGTCTCTTGATTAAACTTTAAAAATATAAAACATTAAGTACTAAGCTAGCCTGGAGCAGTGTTTTTAGAGCAGTAAGACTGTGCTATTTTCTGGGTCTGTAGATTGTTGAGGTGCAAAGTTGGCCTTTCCCCTCTTTCATGAATGGAATGAGGGCGTTGCTGGCCAGGCAGCATTTATTGCCCATCCCTAATTGCCCAGAGGGCAGTTCAGAGTCCACTATAATTGCTATGGGTCTGGAGTCACATGTGGGCCACACTAGGTGAGGATGGCAGTTTCCTTCCCTAAAGGACATTAGTGAACTAGATGGGTTTTTCCCCAGACAATTGATAGTGGATTCATCGTCGTCATTAGATCTTTAATTCCAGATATTTTATTGAATTCAAATTCCACCATCTGCCGTGGCGGGATTCGAACCCAGTTCTTTGGATTAACAGACCAGCAATAATACCACGAGGCCATTGCCTCCCCTCGATGGATGTGGGAGATGAGGGAGAGTTTCTGTGTTACTGATGATTATGTCTGCAGGAAGTAAGTCTGGTTGCAAATCCTATCAGATTGCATGGATTGGTCGGAGCAGCAGTTAGAGACAATGAGGAATGTCCAGGAGCCAGGGGATGTGATAGATAGCAGTTGCAAGGAGGGAGATAAACTGAAGATACGGTCAGATAGACGGGTGACCTCCAGTTAAAGTAGAAAGGGAGGTAGGTGTTGCAGGAGTCTCCTGTGGCTAGCCCCATCTCAAATATGCTGTTTTAGAAAATGTAGAGGGTGAGGGGCTGTTGGGGGAATGTAGCGCTGACAGCCAGGTTTCTGGTACCGAGACTGACCCTAATGTAACGAGGGGTACATCAGGTTCCAAGCAATTGATTGTGATAGGAGTGTCTCTAGTCAGAGGCACAGACAGGCATTTCTATGGCCGACAGCAAGATGTCAGAATGGTATGTTGCCTCCCTAGAGCCAGGATCAAGGACACCCTTAGAGGGGGTTGCAGAATATTCTCAAAGGGGAGAGGAACCAGCAGGAGGTCGTAGTACACATTGGAACTAATGACAGGAAGAGAAAAGGACAAGATTCTGAGGAGAGAATAAGAAAGTTAGGCAGGAATTTAAAAGGTAGGTCCATCAGGGTAGTAATATTGAGCTTGCTCCTAATGCCACAAACTGGTGAGGGTAAGAATAGGAGGATAGAGCAGAGGAACTGGTGCAGGGGAGGAGGAGTCATACTTTTGGATCATTGGAATTTCTTCTGGGGTAGACGTGACCTGTATAAGGTGGACAGATTGCACCTGCACTGGAAGGAGACTAATATACTGACAGGGAGATTTGTGTGTGTGTGTGTGTGTGTGTGTGTGTGTGTGTGTGTGTGGAGGGGGCGCGGACTCTGGGAGACAGTGAGAAAGAGATAAGTCTGAGATTGGTACAGTTGGGAAAAGGAGTAAGTTAAACAGTCAGGGCAGACAGGAACAGAGCAGACAACAAGGTAGGACTGATAAATTAAACTGCATTTATTTCTTCAATGCAAGAGCTTAACAGGTAAGGCAGATGAACTCGGGGCATAGTTGGGAACATGGGACTGAGATATCATAGCATTTACAGAGGCATAGCTCAGGGAAGGACAGGACCGGCAGCTTAATGTTCCAGAGTGTAGATGCTATAGGAAGGATAGAAAGGGGAGGAAGAGACGAGGGGGAATGGCATTTTCGATTAGGGATAACTAAGGCTGTAATTAGGGAGGATACTCTTGGGAATACGTCCAGGGAAGTTATTTGGAAGGATCTAAGAAATAAGAAGGAAATGATCACCTTATTGGGATTGTACTATAGACCTCCCAAACAGTCAGCAGGAAATTGAGAAACAAATTTGTAAAGAGATCTCAGTTATTTGTAAGAATAATCAGGTGATTATGGTAGGGGATTTTAAGTTTCCAAACATAGACTGAGATTGCCGTAGTGTTAAGGGCTTGGACTGAGAGGACTTTAAGTGTGTACAAGAAAATTTTCTGATTCTGTGGATGTACCTACTAGAGAAGGTGCAAAACTTGACCTACTTTTGGGAAAAAATGCAGAGCAGGTGACTGAGGTGTCAGTGGGGGAGCACTTTGGGGCTCGTGACCATAATTCTATTAGTTTTAAAATAGTGATGGAAAAGGATAGACTGGATCTAAAGTTAAAGTACTAAAAGTTAAAATTGGAAGAAGGCCAATTTTGACAGTATTAGACAACAACTTTCAAAAGTTAGTTGGGAACAGATGTTTGCAGGTAAAGGGATGGCTGGAAAATGGGAAGCCTTCAAAAATAAGGTAATGAAAGTCCAGAGACAGTATATTCCTGTTAGGGTGAAGGGCAAGGCTGGTAGGTATAGGGAATATTGGATGACTGGTGAAATTAAGGCTTTGTTTAAGAATAAGAAGGAAGCATATGTCAGGTACAGACAGCAGTGATCAAGTGATTCACCACAAGAGTATAAAGGCAGTAGGAGGCTACTTAAGAGGGAAATCAGGAGGGCAAAAAGGGGACATGAGATAGCTTTGGAAAATAGGGTCAAGGAGAATCCAAAGGGATTCTAGAAATACATTAAGGACATAAGGGTAAATAGGGAGAGAATAAGGCCCCTTAAAGATCATCTATGTGTGGAACCACATGAGATGGAGGAGATATTAAACAAATATTTTGCATTAGTGTTTTCTGTGGAGAAGGATATAGAAGATAAAGCACATGGGTATTAAATAGCGACATCTTGAAAAATGTCCATATTACAGAGGAGGCGGTGCTGGATGTCTTAAAATGTATAAAGGTGGATAAATCCCTGGGATCTGATCAGGAATACCCTAGAACACTATGGGAAGCTAGAGAAGTGATTGCTGAGTCCCTTGCTGAGATATTTGTATCATTTATAGCCACAGGTGAGGTGTTGGAAGACTGGAGGTTGGCTAATGTGGTGCCATTATTTAAGAAAGGTGGTAAGGAAAAGCCAGGGAGCTATAGACTGGTGAGCCTGACATCAGTGGCAGGCAAACTGTTGGATGGAATCCTGAGGGACAGGAGTTACATGTATTTGGAAAGGCAAGGACTGATTAGGAATTGTCAACATGGCTCTGTGCGTGGGAAATCATGTCTCACTAACTTGATTGAGTTTTTTGAAGAAATAGCAAAGAGTGGTGGACGTGATCTATATGGACTTCAGTAAGGCCTTTGACAAGGTTGCTTATGGTAGGCTGGTTGGCAAGGTTAGATCACATGGACTACACTAAGTGCTCCTATAACGCAATAGTTGTGTACTTGTGTGACCTCGCGCTTTAGAAAATCATGCTATAGGAAATCACCACAGCAAATCACCTTGAAAGGGGAGCCGCAGGTGAATAGGATAGTGAAGAAGACATTTGGGATGATTGCCTTTATTAGTCAGTGCGTTGAGTATTGGAGTTGGGAGGTCCTTTTGCAGCTGTTCAGGATATTGGTTAGGCCATTATTAGAATACTGTATGCAATTGTGGCCTCCTAGCTATAGGAAGGATGTTGCCAGGGTTGGAGGGTTTGAGCTATAGGGAAAGGCTGAATAGGTTGGGGCTATTTTTCCTGGAGCATTGGACGCTGAAAAGTGACCTTATAGAGGTTTATAAAATCATGAGGGGCATCGATAGTGTAAGTAAGATCTTTTCCCCAGGTTGGGGGAGTCCAAAACTAGATGGCATAGGTTTGAGGTGAGAGGAGAAAGATTTAAAAGGGATCTAAGGGGTGACTTTTTCACACAGAGGTTGATGCGTGTATGGAATGATCCGCCAGAGGATGTGGTGGAAGCTGGTACGATTACAACATTTTAAAAGGCATCTGGATGGGTATATAAATAGGAAGGATTCAGAGTCATATGGCCCAAATGCTGGTGAGTGGAACTAGATTTATTTAGGATATCTGGTCAGCATGGACGGAAGGGTCTGTTTCCGTGCTGTAAATCTCTATGACTCTAACTGAAGTCATATCATAGAATCATATGGAGGAGACCTTCTGGCCCATTGAGTCTGTACTGGCAAAAAAATGCTCTAAATCTACACTAGTCCCACTTACCAGCACTTGGTCCATAGCCTTGAGCTTTTTTGGAAACTGTCTTTAGTGTCTCTTTCAAATAACCTTCTGACCTCTTGTTTTGTTAAAAAGTAATCCTCACATTACTGAAACCACACCTACCTCTCCTCTAAAAGTCCAAATTCCAAAAATCTTAGAATTTTACAGTACAGAAGGAGACCATTCAACCATTGTGTCTGTACTCACTCCTACAAGAGCCCTTCAGCCAGTCCCAATCTCCAATCCTACCTTTGTAGTCTTCCAACTTCATCACCTTTGGATGTATATCCAGCTCCCTTTTGAAACGTTGTATAAAATCCACTTCTACCATTCTCCCAGACAGCGCATTCCAAATCCTAACAACTCTCTGAGTAAAGAGGTTTCTCCTCATTTCACTTCAAGCTGTCTTGCTGATGATCTTGAAATTGTGACTCCCCCAGCTACTGACATACCAGCTAGTGGAAACAGAACATCCTTCTTTACCCTGGCAAAATTGTTCAATATCTTGAACACCTCAATAAGGTCTCCTTTTAATCTTGTCTGCTCCAAGGAGAGTAAGCCCAATTTCTCTAATCTTTCCTTGTATGTGAAATCCTTCATTCCTGGGTGACATTCTAGTTAATCTCCTTTGCACTCCTTCCAGGGCTTTACCGTCCTTCCTTAAATACGATGCTCAGAACCATACATGATATTCAAAATGTGGTATGACCGATGATTTGTAGCGGTGTAGCATCATATCCTTGCTTTTATACTTTATACCTGTATTTCTAAACCCCGGTTTATGATTATGTATGATACCCATTTAATGTAAGATTACAAGAATGTGAAAGGTTCATTCACTGTAGATCTGGAGTCACATGTAGGTCAGATGGCACATTTCCTTCCCTAAAGGGCATTAATGAACTAGTTGGATTTTTAACGACAATCCGGTTCATCATTGTTATTAACAAGACTAACAGTTTATTCCAGATTTATTATTGAATTAAATTTCATATTTTCCCAGTTCCTGTCGTGGGATTCGAACTCATGGCTCTGGATATTAGACCAGACATCTGGATTTTAATCTGGGAAAGCTGCTACTCTGCCAATCCCAAAGTGTTTGCTTGGTTAGTGGCAAGTAGGGAATACTGCAGCTAAGCTCCCATCCAACTCAACAACATTCATTGGCACTCCCTTATTGTCTCTGAATCAAAATTCTGGAACTCCTATGTCACATTATTGTGGGAGTACCTACGCTCACAGACTGTAGCTGTTCGAGAGATGACTTTTCACCACCGTCTCTACAGCAATTGGGGTTTGGCAATAAATTGCTGATCTTGCAAATGATGCCCAGAGCCTGTGAATGAATAAATAATACGGACGTTGTAACTTCAGGCCTGGAAGAGATTGTTGAGAACTCACCCTGCACACAAGTGTAAAATTAGTGGCCAGATGCATCCTGGAATATTCCAAACAAGCAAAATGGTTGCCTGCTGAGTTCTCTTTCAAGGTTATG
Source organism: Rhincodon typus (assembly GCF_021869965.1). Classification (NCBI taxonomy): domain Eukaryota; kingdom Metazoa; phylum Chordata; class Chondrichthyes; order Orectolobiformes; family Rhincodontidae; genus Rhincodon; species Rhincodon typus. The sequence continues at coordinate 9,168,346 of NC_063360.1, forward strand.
ATCATTGAATCCCTGCAGTGTGGAAACAGGCCCTTTGGCCCATCAAGTTCACACCAAACCTCAGAGCATCCCACCCAGACTCTTCCCCCTAATCTACAAATCCCTGAAAAATATGGGGTAATTTAGCATGGCCGATTCACCTAAACTGCATATCTTTGGACTGTGAGAGGAAACCCACGCAGACACGGGGAGAATGTACAAACTCCACACAGTCACCCGAGGATGGAATCGAACCCAGGTCCCTGGTGCTGTGAGGTAGCAGTGCTAACCACTGAGCCACTGTGCCGCCCCATTATGTAGTACTGAGAATCTAAAGAATTTGATAGAAGTGAATGCAGTGTAAAACTGTTTGTATAAATTATTTTTGCCTTCTACCTTCCAGTCTCATCAAGCATCAATGTGCAACCCCACAAATTCCATTTTGTGACCTGTACCTCATGTAAAATGGTTTCCAGGAGTGTCCTTGAGGAAGGACTGTTATAAGAAAACTGGCAGCTCTCCAACACAGTACACTGTGAAAACTGCTGTGTTCAATTTTGCTTTGTTTGACTTCTTTCCCTTTGGTGTAGACATGCGTCCCTGCACCTCATTTTAAAGTATTTGTGCTTTGCCAAGTACTGGGGCTGTAGTTTTGCCTACACAGTCGCTCAATACTGAGCAACTCCTTATAGTTTTCTAAATAAAAACTTCACATCGAACAACATAGAGTGACATGGAATTTACAACACAAAATCCAGCCATTCGATCCTGGCCTTTACCATGTCATTTTATTCTTCTATTCATTTCTCCCGGATGTATTTGTCAAACTTCCCTTGAATTGCAGTACTGAAATCCACTTCAAAACCCCCAAGTGGTAGTTTCTCCAGAATTCTTTCTCAAAGTATTTATTTTTTATTATACTTATTCAATCATGCACAGTGCTGTTACTGAGAAATTTCCAGGATTTGCATGTAGTCATGTTGAAAGAATTGCGGTATAGTTCCAAATCAGAGCGGTGTGTAGCTTGGAAGAGAACTTGCAGGTTGTGATGTTTTCATGCATTTGCTGCCTATGCTCTTTCAGCTGGTAGAGGTCAAGTACTTGGAAGGTGCTGTTGAACTTTGGTGAATTGTTGCAATGCATTCTGGTGATTGTGCACACTGGTGCAACTGTGCATCAGTCAGGAAGTGAATGTTTACAGTGATGGATGGGGTGCCAACTGAACGGATTGTTCTGGTTGGTGTTAAGCTTCTTGTGTATTGTTGGAACTGTGCTCATCCAGACATCCATCCTGGCTTGGATCTTATAGAGTATGGGCAGACGCTGGGGAGACAAGAAGTGAGTTGCCTGCTGCGGAATTCCTAGTTTCTGGCATATTCTTGTGGCCACAGTATTAATGTAGCTAGTCCATCTCAGTTTCTCATCAACTGTACCTTCCCAGATGTCGTTTGGGGGAGGCTTAGTGATGATAATATAATTGAATGTCAAGGGACAATGGTTAGTAATTCCCAGGCACTTGTATGTTTCAACTGTTACTTGCCAGTTATCAGCCCAAGCCTGATAGTTGTCCACATCCTGCTGCACTTGGATATATGTATCTGAGGATTCATTTGTATGATTGCGATCACTGTTTTTTCCCATTGTACACCTGCTTTATGGGGGAATGGATGGATTTCCACAAGAAGAGAATCCAGGAGGTCACTTGTGCTGATGAGAGGGGAGATCTGTCCAGGATCCACTGTGCAGGACATCACTAATCATAGTGTACTCCTCACATTGGCGGAAATAGGCAGGCTACAGCACAACAGAGGATGCTTGGTAAGCTTGCAGACTATCCAATGAAGCTCCACATAGAATCAAAATAGCATTTCATTATGAAATGTATAAAGATGTTTTGATGTGATTGAAATATGACATAAATGAAAGCTTCTTAAACAATGGTTCTGTGATTCCACAAAGATGTGAATTGTTGGTATCTCTGAAAATACATAGAAATTGCAAAGCCAATTTTTTACCAAAAGTTTCATTTATCTTTTGTTTTAAAGACTTACTAAGTCAGTGATGTTTCTGCCTCCAGCTCGCTTCTCACCTCTTTAATGCTGCACAGTTCTGTAGGCAGTGATTGACATTCATGGGCTCATTCAATCGGTTTGCTCTCATATAAGCCAGTAATACCGTGAATACTAAACATGGCTATGGCCATCGATGGAATAACAATCAGGAGCTGAAACCTGGCAGAATGTTGTCCTCAATCAACCCAGAAACCCTTCCACACGTATCAACTAACTCATAGGCCCAGGTTGAACCTGAGACTGTTCTGGTCTGTATGGTTCAGAGGTTGTGATATTTTGTACTGTCTGAGGATGTAAAATGAGCAAAAGTGTCCCACCAAAGCCCAGGCATCTCTGTCCTCATTGGACTTTGTTTTGGTTTGTGTTGTTTAGATATTCTGTTTCTGTGACTGCAGGTTTGGCAAGAACTATTTTTAGCACTGTTTCCCTCATTGATGAATAAGTCCAAAATGAAGGATAGCGTTAGCAACTTGAGTGAACTGCAAACTTTGAGGATCATTGATTACATTTTTTACAAGAATTAGCAGCATGGAAGGAGATCATTTGACCTTTTGTGCCTGTGCTAGCCCTTTGACTGAGCTATCCAATTAATCCAACTCCCCTGCTTTGCCCCAAAGTCTTGCAAAACTTGTCTTCTTGATTATCTGGCCAGTTTGCAGCTACGAAGATGTGACAGGGTTAACCAGATGTCCGAGTCATTAAATGTCATTCCGACCTAATAATTTCCTATTTTCAGATGTCCCAGTTTGTTTTGTAAAATGTACCGAGGAGGGGGAGATTCCTACTTCCCTTTCACAGGAAACATAAATCACACATTGCATGCAATAGTCTTGCATCCATCCTCCCATGTCTCTTGACATCTCCGTTGCAAATGGAGCTTCTTAAACAATCAATGGAATAGCACTGCTGCTTGCACTCTAGGAGATTGCATCACCTTACATCCTGCAGCTCTCTCAGACTCCAGTCACTGGTTGCCCAGCATGTACATTACTGCAAAGCCCCCACCTTCAGGTGCCTTTCAATGCATTCTAGTTTGGACTTCTGAAAATCCAGTCTCTATATGCAAAAAAAATGACCAACACTTGAGTGAGGCACCTTGGGATGGATAGAAGTTATTGTCCAGAGCTCAAATACCATCAGGTGCTGCAGGGATTCTTGGGTGAAGAGGAGAGCAAATTAGAAGAGTAAACAAACTTTATCTCTGAAATGCAGTAAGTAGGCAGGCTGTGTTCATGAAAATTGTACTCATTAGCAGAGAGACTTAATGCACAAAGCATTAGAACAACCCTTTGTGCCGTCTGACATGTGTATTTCAAGGCACCTTTGTGCCAATCGCTTCATAAATTCTTGGCTCCATTTGTATTCTCTCTTAAAGAAGCTGTATGCACTCAGAATTCTCCTTAGTAATTCAAAAGCAGGATGGTTATCTTAAATTCTCTAATTACTGGAAGCTATAATAACCTTTCATTTCAATTTCAATGGAGCGGGACCATAGTGAATCTGTTGAGGAGAATCAGGCTGTTCTCCATTCCAGTGTTTTTAACGTTTTCCTTATTTGTTAGTGGCAGCCTGTGAGCTGCAAGCTGGCCAGTAATGACGGGTGTGTCACGTTGAATTGAGTTGGAGGAGGGGAAGGTGGTAGACAATCTTAAGGCAGCCATTCATTCCATTTGTCCATTATTTGATGTATGGATACCACTCCATGCTACCTGGGATCACCATTTTACTCACAGGCTGTATCAGTGTTTGACACCTGTCCTGAAATGTGATTACAGGCTTTCACTTTTGGATTTGACATTAGTAATCCAATATTCTCAACACTGTATGTTACAGCAGATACCAGTAAAGATGAAGTCACCATAGTCCTACCGGACCATAGGGCTGCTCTCAAAGAGGATGGTGGGTGGTGGCTTGATCTGAGGGTCAGCACTCCTTAGGCGAGGGGAGAAGTTGAGAAGCAAAGCCTTTCATGGTAACTTCAGCTGATGTATGCTGGCTATTGATGCAATTATAACAATGACTTGCATTTAATAGCCGGCTAAATCCTCAAAGGTTTTGAATTAGGCTGCAGCTTACGATGGAGGGGAATGTGTGAATGACGTGGGTTTAATGACGAAACGTTGCTACGTCCAAACAGTTTGTTTATTTGCGCCATTCTTGAATTATATTGGCCCAAACCCAACCCAGTTCGTTAATGTATCCACATAGAAAAATCAGGGAGTGGGAGTTTTTTTTTGCATTTGCACCAAGATAAAAGCTTCCACAGTCTAATGTTCTTAGAATGCAGTGCTCTGCGTGCATAAATAGTTCGGCTCTAAACCTTCAGGTTCTCATTTGATGCTATGAAAATTAACAAAGATAAGTGTGTGTTCTATTTCGTTGAACATTGAGTTTCATGTTGATTACCACTTGTTTTCTCCATTTATTACTCTATTATGGAGAGATTCACAAGGAACGGCCATGATTAAGATGGGCTTAGCAACTCCTGTAAGTTAGATCCAATGGCATTTCAGAGGTGTGAAGGAATAAAGAATTGGGCATGGAGCAACTGAAAGATTATCTAAGCTTGTGGATTTAAAGACGGCCTCAAAAACGAGATCTTGTGCTGGAGAGGGAACGGTAGAGTGTGGGACCTGGGTTGTTGAAATAATGAATGTACAAGAAGCAATCGGAGGAATAGAGAATTTATTGGGGTGGGGAAATTTAGTGTCAGTCTGGCGGAGGTTACAGTGATCAGCTGTGGAAGGGCTTAGGCAGAAGAATGTGAGAGCAGGAGTGGCATGTGAGCAACCCTTGGTGACATCAGATAGCCTGACATAGGTGAAAGCGGGCAGGCATTTGGGAAAGCTACAGGGTCATTACTTCTGATACTGATGAAGAATGAATAAGGAGAGTAACATTGTTCTGGAGATGGTGGATAATGGTCTTTCTGGGGGGGATGCATATGGAATTGGTGATGTAGCTTGGGGTCAAGCAGGATTCAAAGATTAATCTTTATATTCTGAAAGCTCTCTACAACCTGGCAATGGTTGGCTACTCCAGCCAGGAAGTGAACCTGGCACCTGCCGGTACATTGTACCTGATTGATGGCTCTAGGGTCTGTTGTTCAGTTTGTAAACTTCAGTCCCTACCTCCAATTTCTTTCTTTCACCTATTGATCAGAAATCTCATTACAAGTAAATAGACTACCCTCCCCCTCTCGGGTGCAATCACTTTACATTACTGTGAAATATGGCTGCGAGATTGCTTTTCTCAAAGCATGCTCGTAGGTCTTGTATTGTGGCTGACTTGTGTGTGACAGGGGCTCTGATTGAGGTCAGTGTGGGAGACAGCACTGATGTACAGCTCGTTGCCAGCACTGTGCCGAATCAATGGGTAGCAATCAATCTGAAGGTTTGCACGTGCGCTAAAAACCAAGGAGTCTTCAGGAAGCGAGAGATCCCTGAATGAAGTTCACTCGTCTCTTTATGTGAATATGTCAGCTGTTGCTGTGGTGTACGTTCAATATTGTATTGCAGTGAGCTTCAGTCTTCAGTGTGGTTTAGGCATCTTTCACATCTAAATCAGAAGATTGTTCCAGTCCGACTCCAGAGATCAACTCTAAGCCAATGTTTCTTTGTAATCCTGAGGGAGTGCTGCACTGTCAGAGGTGCTAACTCTTGGTTGAGATGTCAACCGAAGGCCCTCAGACGCACATTAGAAAAATCCTGCTGCTATTTGTAGAAGAGAGCAATTGTCATCCCCAATGTCCTTGCTAATGTTTATTTCTCAATTAATTATCTGATCATTACCTCGTTGCTGTTTTACTGTGTGCAATTTGGCTGCTGGATCTTCTCCACTTCAAATCCATCTTGGTTGAGAGTACAGCATTTGGCACATCCTAAGGTGGTCAATGTTACTGTTTAAATGCAAAGCTTTTTTTAAAAAAATCTACCTTTTAGGGGCAGTATCGATGGCCTTTATCTCTGTTATAATACCCACTGCAGTCAAATAGCCAACTGTAGCCTCTGGACTGACACATGAAGAAGAGGGCTTTGGCTGTAGGTACCAGGATTGCAGTCAACGAGGGTCAAATCTGTTGGAGACGCTGAGAGAGAAAGTGGATGTGAATCATGACAACAATATATTTATACCTTTTAAATTACTACAAATTAATACACGGTTCAGGAGTAGCAGTAGCAAGTCTTTCTTTTTGTAAAATAGTGGTATTCATGCTTCCCAATGTATGGAAAAATTCAACATATTCTGAGCTCACTTCTACAAACAACATGATCGTTTGGTTGAATATTGAACAGGAATAGAGGCGTAATGGTTACGTTGTGGAAACCTCAATCTAGAGGTCGGATCTGATGGTCTATAGACATGAGTTTGGTATCTATCACGGCAGCTGGTGAAATTTAAATTCAATTGATTAAATAAATTGGCAATTAAAATGTCCATATCAATAATGGTGACCATTAAATTAGTGGAGATGGTTGAAGAAAAAAAAACATCTTTCACTACTTCCCTTTAGGGAAGGGAATCTGCAGTCATTGCCCAGCCTGACACGGCATGGTGGCTCACGCTGCTGCCTCACAGCACAAGGGGCCCGGGTTCAATTCCACCTGGGGCAACTGTCTGTGTAGAGTTTGCACATTCTCCCCATGACTGTGTAGGTTTCCTCATGGTGCTCTGGTTTTCTCCCACAGTCCAAAGATGTGCAGGTTAGGTGGATTGGCTGTGCTAAATTGTTCATAGTGTTCAGGGAGGTGTAGATTAGGTGGGTTATAGGGGGATGGGTCTGGGTGGGATGCTCTGAGGGTCGGTGTGGACTTGTTGGGCCGAAGGGCCTGTTTCCACACTGTAGGGATTCTATGATCTATAGCAGCAATGTGGTTGACTCTTTCTTAACTGAACAGAAAACTTTGCTGGCAGCTCATCACCACCTTCCTGAGGGCAATTAGGGATGAGACTTGCCAGTGATTTTCTGTCTGTGAATTGCAAAGATTAATTCTGAGGAAGAGTCACTGGATTCGAAACGTTAACTCTGATTTCTCTCCACAGATGCAGCCAGACCTGCTGAGCATTTCCAGCAAATTCTGTTTTTGTTTCTGATTTCCAGCATTTGCAGTTCCTTTCAGTTTTTATTTACGATTCATTTAGGGCTGGAGCAAGGTGAGAATTTTCTGCGGCCAGAGAATCTCTGTATAACGAGACTTTCTCCATGAGCCAATGTTTGGGTCCTAGACTTCACCTGACCCCGCAGTTAAAATTTCGCTGAGACCTGCTCTGCAGCTTTTATCTTTTTAAATCCAGCACATACCTGTACATGGCAGTTCAGCACATTAACTGCAGACTTTGTCAACCTAATTTAATTGAAACGCTTGTTTATTTTCAGTCATTTTTGCAACAGGAAGAGGTCTCAATGATTTGTCCATTAGGCCCCACACATAAATACAGAAAAAAGCCTCGAGGATTTAAAGGGGTCTCGCAATTGGTTGAAATCAGCCTGAGCCCCAGAGCAAACTGGTGTCTTGGAGCTTGGTGGCAACCCACAGTTTGGTAATTTCTGCCGTGCAGCACACGAAAATGCGGAAAATTTCATTCCGCACTGCCTAAGCATTTTGTGTAGAAAACCGCAATCAAGAGGGACGCAGATTTCTAAAGTATTATGGAGGACAAGGCTTTCCCACACAGTTAATTGGTGTTATCATCACTGAATCCCCCCACTATCAACATTCTGGGGATTATCAATGACCAGAAACTCAACTGGACTCACCACATAAAGACAGTGGCTTCAAGAGCAGGTCAGACGCTAGGTATATGGTGGCGAGTAACTCATCTCCTGATACGCCAAAGCCTGTCCACCATCTACAAAGCACAAGTCAAGAGTGTGATGGAATACTCCTCACTTGCCTGGATGAGTGCAGCCCCAACAACACTCCAGAAGCTTGACAACATCTAGGATAAAGCAGCCCACTTGATTGGCACTACATCCACAAGCATCCCTCCCTCCACCACCGGCGCTCAGTAACAGCAGTGTGTACTATCTGCAAGATGCACTGCAGAAATTCACCAAAGATCCTCAGATAGCACCTTCCAAACCCACGACCACTTCCATCTAGAAGGACAAAGGCAGCAGATACATGGGAACACCACCACCTCAAGTTCCCCTCCACATCGCTTACCATCCTGACTTGGAAACATATCACTGTGCCTTCACTGTTGCTGGGTCAAAATCCTGGAATTCTCTCCCTAATGGCTTTGTGGGTCAATCCACTGCAGTTAGACTGCAGCAGTTCAAGAAGGCAGCTCACCAACACCATCTTCTCAAGGACAAATCGGGACAGGCAGTAAATACTGGCCAGCCAACGATACCCACATCCCACAAATGAATAAATAAATAAATATAACTGATGAAGCCATGGGTTATTAGATCATTGAAGGAATTCATTGACATCAGTTCAGATATTTGAGGTGCTATTTGGAAATGGAGCATGAGAACAGGGACTCTTGCTAAAACTATAGGAAGTACTAATCATACCATGCCTCAATTGCTATGAACAGTTAGGTCCCTTTTATCTATCTAAGGAAGGATGTATTGGCATTTGAGGCAGTCCAGGGAAGGTTTATTAGGTTGATTCTGAATATGGAGAGATTTTCTTATGAGTTGAGGTTGAGAAGGCTGGATCCGTTAGAGTTTTGAAGAATGAGTGGTGACCTTATTGAAAATATAAGGTTCTTGGCCAACTTGACAGGACAGAGGCTGAGTGGCTGTTTCCCCTCTTAGGAGAGTCGAGGACGAAAGAGTGTAATCTCAGAGTGATGGGACACCCACTTAAGAAAGATGCAGATCTTTTCTTCTCTGTGAGTGTAGTGAAATTGTGGAATTCTTCACCTCAGAGGGCTGTCAAGGCTGAGACAGACAGACTTTTTAATCCGGATGGGAATCAAGGGTTGTGAGGATAAGACAGGAAAGTGGATTATCAGATCAGCCATGATCTCATTGAATGGCAAAGCAGTTCACAGGACAAAATAGCCTATTTCTGCCCCTACCTCTTTATGGTTTTATAGTATTTGAGCAGATAAGGCATTGTTCCCAGATTAGATTGGATTAAATGTGGTTTGACCATGTTCAGGAATCTCAAAAGGAAGTTGGGTAAAGTTTTTATACTGGATACATAAAGAGTTGTTACAACAAGACCTTATCTACACTTTTTTTTCTATTCATTTGTGAGATGTGGCCATCGCTGGCGGGCTGGCATTTCTTGCCTATCCCTAGTTGCCCTTGAGAAAGTGGTGGTAAGCTGCCTTCTTGAACTGCTGCAATCCACCTGCTGCAGGTTGACCCACAATGCCATCAGGGAGGGAATTCCAGGATTTTGACCCAGTGACAGTGAAGGAACAGCGATATATCTCCAAGTCAGGATGGTGAGTGGCTCGGAGGGGAACTTGGAGGTGGTGGTGTTCCCATAAATCTGCTGCCCTTGTCCTTCTAGATGGAAGTGGTCGTCAGTTTGGAAGGTTCTGTCTGAGGATTTTTGGTGAATTTCTGCAGTGCATCTTGTAGATAGTACACACTGCAGCTACCGAGCGTCGGTGGTGGAGGAAGTGGATGCTTGTGGATGTAGTGCTAATTAAGCGGGCTGCTTTATTCTAGATGGTATCAAGCTTCTGGAGTGTTGTTGGGGCTGCACCCATCCAGGCAAGTGAGGAGTATTCCATCACACTCCTGACTTGTGCCATGTAGATGGTGGACAGGCTTTGAGGAGTCAGGAGATGAGTTACTCACCACAGTATTCCTTCAGTATTTCCGACCTGCTCTTGTGTTTACTTGGTGAGTCCAAATGAGTTTCTGGTCAATGGTAACCCCCAGAATGTTGATAGTGGGGGATTCAGTGATGGTAACACCATTGAATGTCAAGGGGTGATGGTTACATTGTCTCTTATTGGTGATGGTCATAGCCTGGCATTTGTGTGGCGCAAATGTCACTTGCCATTTGTCGGCCCAAGCCTGGATATTGTCCAGATCTTGTTGCTTGTGAACATGGACTGCTTCAGTATCTGAGGAGTCACGAATGGTGCTGAACATTGTGCAATCATTGGTAAACATCCCCGCATCTGACCTTATGACGGAGGGAAAGTCATTGATGAAGCAGCTGAAGATGGTTGGGCCTAGGACAATACCCTGAGGAACACCTGCGGAGATGTCCTGGAGTTGAGATGATTGACCTCCAACAACCCCGACCATCGTCCTATGTGTCAGGTATGACTCCAAATACTGGAGCGTTTGCCCCCCTGATACCCATTGAATCCAGTTTTGCTAGGGATCCTTGATGCCATACTCGGCTGAATGCATTCTTGATATCAAGGGCTGTCACTCTCACCTCACCTCTGGAATTCAGCTCTTTCGTCCATGTTTGAACCAAGGCTGTAATGAGATCAAGAGCTGAGTGGCCCTGGCGGAACCCAAACTGGGTATCACTGAGCAGGTTATTGCTGAGTAGGTGCTGCTTTATACCACTGTTGATGACACCTTCCATCACTTTACTGATGGTCGAGAGTAGACTGATGGGGCGGGAATTGGCCGGGTTGGATTTGTCCTGCTTTTTGTGTACAGAACATACTTGAGACATACTGTTATGAGAATCTTTAGATCAGCATTTCAGTGATAGGTGTTGATTAAAGTAGCAGAAATGCACACTGTTCCAAGTACAAGTGGTCTCTGCCCCTGCAAAAGTGATCATACTTCAAAGATAACCAGATGTGAAGTCCCTTAGGATTCGCTGACAGTTATAATAAAGTATTACACAAAGCCATATGCTTTCCTTATGTTCACTTTGCACCACATCTTGCCTTCTCTTTTAATTTAAACTTCTTTTTAAAAATCTCATCTTCTTTTCTTGCTTCTTGATAACACAGTGATTATGAGGCTGGCATTATATTGATTCAGTAACATAGTTTGCAAGGTTTGATCTGTGCTATGTTAAGTGATCTTGGGCAGACTGCCAACTTGAAGAATTACCTGACTCTCAAGCCTGTCCTGGACTGTCTTACCTGGCCATTGCCCTGTCCTCTATGAATATAATATCTTACTTTAAGGGTTTATACATTACTCTTTATTCAAATTGATCTATAATCCCTCCCATCCTATCTGTACAGTCTATTCCAGCTTTATATTGCCCTTCCCATGGCCTTCAATCCTCTAACTCAGCATGTCATGATCTTTACTTTCTTTCTTCACACTCTTGATAGTAGTGTTTTCTACAGCCTCAGTTGTATTCTCTAGCAATCTGTTCTTTCAATCCCTTGTCCTCACCCCAACTTTAAAAACCTTTTCAAAATGTATATATCAGTAACCCTCCTGTCTCTGTTCTATTATCTGACTTTTATTTGTGACAGTTCCTGGATTGTGCTGAACTGTCACGTCTAAAGCTTTCAGTTCAATGCCAACTGACCCGGAAGATGTCGGTAAGCACAAAATTTATTAGGAACAAGAGGAAGACCATTTAGCCAATAAGTCCCTTAAGTTGACTGATCTCAACCTCTGTCATCTCCCAATACCTTTTATCTCTGGTAATGTAGTTAATTGCTTCTTATGTTGCCCTCCTTCAAGGCCTGTGTGGTTTCTTATTTGAGAAGAAACCTGTCTGGTTTTCCATCTTTTATACATGTCCCTTGAGTATTTGAATCTTTCAGCATTGTGAGGAGCTCATTTGGACCAGATTTATCATTTCATTTCACAATGAATCAGGCTACTCTTATCTTTTCCAAAGAAAATAATCCCAAATCGTTGAACTGTTCTTTGAAACTGGAAATTCATACTCCCAGGTTCTTTCAGTTTGTATCTAATCCAGTGACGCAGCCTCCCACAACACCATGTCCGGTCATGTCTTCCCTTTTACTCATCCGAGAATTCCACCAAACTGTACTTGACATGTTGTGAACTGTGTTGTCCCTTTTGTCACAACCATTACCATTCCCTTTACCTATTGTTCCAGGATGCCATTATAATTTAATCTCTCCTGCCCGCTACATTGTTCCAGACCTTCCCTTTTTCCCCTGTCAACAGCAAAAAACAGCCCTTTACTTCCTCTCATGCTGAAGGAGGGAGTCATAGTTGACAATAAACACTAACGTGGTCTCTTTCTCTGATGCTGCCAGGCTCACTTTCAGTACTTTGTTTCGGTGGCTCAGTGGTTAACGGTGCTGCCTCAAAGCACCAGGGACCTGGATTCAATTCCAGCCTTAGGCAACTGTCTGTGTGGAGTTTGCACATTCCACCTGTATCCGTGTGGGTTTCCTCTGGGTACTCCAGTTTCCTCCCACAGTCCAGGTTAGGTGGATTAGCCATGGGAAATGCAGGGTTACAGGGATAGGGTAGGGGGTTGGGTCTGGGTGGGATGCTCTTCAGACGGTCGGTGTGGACTCGAGGGGCCAAATGGCCCGCTTCCACACTGTAGGGATTCTATGATTCTGTACAGTAAGCTCTTAGCTTTGGTTGGTCCCAGTTTGTTGCTGCGAATCACTGACCTTAACTAGCAAGACCATTAAGGCTGTATGGTGTTTGGCCAAGGAAGGAAAAATTACTTCTGATTGCTGTCAAAGACTCCTTTTGGATTTCACCTGATGACAGGATCAGACTAAGCAACAATTCTTTCATAATTCATGTCCCACTATCACTGCCTGATATCACAAAGACATGCCATTTCAGTTAATTTCTAAAAGCTTGGGGCATCTGTTTGTGACCTCAACAGCTATTTTGCATCTTTATTGCATCTTTCAATCTAGGGTAGCTCCCAAACGCCGGTAACAATTCACACTTCATTAAAGAAGTGACCAGGAGGCTCAACTAAAAGCTTCGTCAAAGGAATCTTTTTAAAGAGGGGCTTAAAGTAGCAAAGAGCCACGAGAGAAGGAGAGCTTTAGGAGCTCGGGACCTATTGACAGCTGGCGTGGCAGGAAAATGAGAAGTTTTTATGAAGTTCTTGGAAACACTGTGGCCTTTTGAAAGATGTGTCTGTTTACTTTTGGTGCAGTTCCTCAACTGTGTTGCAGGCAGCATGCGTCCCTTCCCTTTGGATTTGGCTTTTCTATTGATGGCGTTAGCCTGTAGCAACATGTCTTTCCCTCTGTGGAGTAAATGAACTTTGAAATCTGTCATTGTTGCTTGATGCTCAGCTAAGGTTTGTAACATCTCTGAACAATATTCAGGCAGCCCTTTGTGACCCTTGGAATCACCACCTGAAAACCTTGCCAGATATCCTCCTGTACAAGTGAATCTTTAAAAGTTCATCCTCCTGAACGTAAGGACGTGTTTATACTGAGGAAGCAGTTTTCACAGTGCGGCTGTTGGGGAGGTACAGAATGTATTGTACATTCTATCTGATGTAGCTGAGGAAGATCTGTTCGGAGACAACTAGTGAGCAATGCATGAAACAGATTTTTGGGTAATGGCTGAAATTATTTACAGTAGAAATAAACATATAATATGGAGATTTGATGGATAAACTAGATTGGCCATACTGCCTCCCTTGTATGTATTTTGTAATCCCAACTTGTAGCTCGCTTGTCAATACCCTCATCTCTGCATCAAAGGGTTCAGATCCAGCTCAGTCCTTTGAGTATAGGAGTTGAGGTGTTATGTTGAGGTTGTATAGGAAATTGGTGAGGCCTCTTCTGGAGTACTCTGCCCAGTTCTGGTCTCTCTGTTATGGGAAGGATATTATTAAGCTGGAGAGAGTCCAGATGAGATTTACCCAGGGATGTTTGAGGGTTTGAGTTATAAGGAGAGGCTGGATAGGCTGGGATTTTGTTTGCTGGTACGTAGGAGGTTGAGGGGTGACCTTATCAAGGTAATAAAATCATGAGGGGTATAGATAAGGCAGGTGCCTTTTCCCTAGGGTGAGAAATTTCAAGACAAGGGGACATATTTTTAAGGTGTGAGGAGAAAGATTTAAAAAAGATGTGAGCGGCTTTTTTTTTTAAAAGCACAGAGTAGTTCGTGTGTGAAATGAACTTTCAGAGGAAGTGGTGGATATGGGTGTAGGTACAATGTTTAAAAGACATTTAGACAAGTACATGAATAAGAAAGGTTTGAAGAGATATGGGCCAATTTTGTTAGGAACATGGTCAGCATGGACCGGTTGGCCTGAAGGGTCTGTTTCCGTGCTGAATGACTCTATGACTCTGGAGCACACAATTTCGACCAGGGCTTGCTAACATAAGGGGTCAGGGACTCCAGATGAGCTGACATTTGGGGTCATGATCTCTGAGGCGGCAATGCCCACCATAGAGCTCTGACAGCATTATAGCAGCTGTGCTCTCTCTCTCTCTAACGACATGATATCCTCCCCAACATGCTCAGTTCTCAGGGGCAGAGAGTCCTATAACAATTTTCGGGCCTAAATATTGGGTTACAGTAGGAAAGATTTGGGGAACACTGATCTGGAACCACTTTCCCCTACACTGCTGAGGGAATGCTTTACGACGGAGCTACCATCTTGTGTATATGTTAAACAGCTATCCTGTGTTCCCTCTGACGTGCACGTCCAACATTCTATTTGAAAGACGAGCAGCCTGAAAGGTTTAGTTACTACTTTGAATAGAAGTTTGTCTGGATTGAGATAGAAATAGTACCAAATCCCATAGTGAATGAGCACCCTCGGGGATAGCGATAGGACCAGACCCACAGCGAGTAAACACTTGTGAAGTAGGAATGGGGTAGGGGTATGACAAATAAAAGTCTGATATTGAGCCTGTGGCTACAGAAGAAAGATGATTTGGGACCACCTTTCAGAATGCTGCCTTTTCATAAATCTCACTTCATGTTAAAAACCATCTATAAGTATCCACCATGAGTTGATTTGTGGATATACAAATTCTGAGCAAGAGTAGGCCATTTGGCCGCTCTAGCCTGCCCCACCATTTGATAAGATCATGGCTGCTCTGATTGTGGCCTCACCTCTACTTATGACCCTTTTAAGGAAATTAATTAGACAAAATGATGAACCAAGCCTCTTTCTGCTGGCATGTTTTGTTACTTCAAGTGACCAATTAAGAATTCGTTGAAATTGTCTGTACAATACCATTTCAGAGCTCAGAAACATGTCAAAATATGACGCACATGTGAATCTCTTTAAAGTTCAACAATTGTAATGGAGCAATGGCGGCCACTTTGTGTATCGCAAGATCCCACAAAGCACAAAGCGATGGCTGGCCTGTCTCTTGTTGGAGATGAAGCAATCCTGCTGGCTGCTATTTTCTTGCCCATCCTCCCTTACTAAGTACCACGTAGAGATAAATTAACTGATAATTCAGCCATCTGTGGTGGGATATTACCAGTACTACAAAGTCCTTTATTTTAACCATCATTGCACTCCGGGAATAATGCAGGACTTTGAGACATGCTGAAATAAAACCATAAGACGTAAAAGGAGAATTAGACTCATCAAAATGATGAGATGTCTGAACAGAGTAGATAGGGAGAAACTGTTCACTCTGGTGGAATGATTCAGAATGAGAAGGCAAAGATTTAGGTAATTGGCATTACTTCTTCTGTCAATGTGAGAGACACCTTTTTCACACAATGGGTGGTTAGGATCTGGAAGAGTATATGCAAGAGTAAGATGGAGCCAGGTTCAGCTGAGGCAAGCGACGGAATTGGATTATTATTTATAGAGGAAAAATGGTCAGAGTGATGGGGAAAAACAGAAGTGCATTGCTCATTTGGGGAGCTAGAGTGGATGCAATGGGCTGAATGGTCTCCTTCTGAACTGCATAGTTCTATGGTTCTGTGATTATTTAAGGGAGAAATAGTGACTAGAAAACTCAGGGCACCCTTCTCTTTGTGTTATTGCTCAGGATTATTTTTGAAGACAGAGAGAGAGTCTTTTGATTAAGCTCCCATCTGAAATATGGATGTCCTTTAGTCCTGCACAGGATATTTCTTCAGATTAGGCACACCCATTTTGAAGTGGACGATGAGGGTTTGAACCTGTATCCATTTGGTAAAACTGGTGAAAGACAGAGGCCAATTTGACTTACATAACTTGTTTAGTCTCACATTATGGAAGAAAATGGAGGTTGGTCTTTGGTCTTTGCAGCATTTTCTGGTCCACAAAACGTCTTTAGGAAAAAGCTGAAATAAATGCACAAATCTAAAAGTTAAATTGATTAATTAAAAGAAAATGATCTCGTTCTGTAAATGTGTTTTTTATATAAAAAAAAGGTTGTGAACAGGTGAGGTGAGATTAATGCACGAACTCAATGGAGTCTATTCAAATGCTAATATTTGCATGAGACACTTTGTCATGTTAATTGAGGCCATTTATGCCTAGGGTAAATGTGAAGAGATTAGTTCAATTCAGTTTCTTTGTACCTTAATAAGATGCCTCTGACCAAGAAATAATTGTGATTTTCAAAGTAGTGTCTATTTAAAATGAGTTTTGGCCTCATAGCAACTAATTAAAAAGCATTGCTAGGGGGAGGGAAGATAATTTTCTTTTCCTTCCTTTGAGTTCATAGAATTCTGTAGTGCAGAACGAGGCCATTCAGCCCATTGGGTCTGCACTGACCCTCTGAAGAGCATCCAATCCAGACCCAGCCTCCTACCCTATCCCCATAACTCTACATTTAGCATGGCCAATCCACCTAACCTGCATATCATTGGACTCTGGGAGGAAACTGGAGCACATGGAAGAAACCCACGCAGAAAATGAGGGTGGAATCAAACCCGGGTCCCTGGCGCCGTGAGGCAGCAGTGCTAACCACTGAGCCAACTTGCCACTCTTTATACTTCTTTCTTTGGTTTAGAAAAATGTGCCCACTTTCTTTTACACTTCAAGGACAAGATCTACCAATAACTCCTCCATTTCATACAACATGCCTTGGGCAATTTTTTCCTTATTAATGGAGGAATGCAACCTTCATTAACGTGTTATACGTTACCCTGCTCTGGATTATAGTGGTACCGAATCACACTATAAACCTAAACTAAAAACAGAAAATTCTGAACAAACTCAACAGGTCTAGCAGCATTTATGAAGAGTGAAACAGAATGTGTTCTAGTGAAGCATCATCGGACTCGAAACAGCTTTCTTCCCACAGATGCTGACAGATCTGTTGAGTTTCTCCAGCAAATTCTGTTTTTGTTTCAGATCGCCAGCATCTGCAGTTCATTGTTTTATGAAACATAATTAACGTTTTGAGTCCAACATGACTCTTCTTCAGACTCGAAATGTTAGCGCTGTTTTTCTCTCTGTAGTTGCAACCAGACCTTGTTACATGTCTCCAGCACTTTGTTTTACTTTCAGATTTGATTTGATTTGATTTATTATTGTCACATTATACCGTGATACAGTGCAAAGTATTGTTTTGCATGCTATCCAGACAAATCATACCTTACACTTCTAGTGCTCACCTAAAACTTCTTGAGGGTCCCTGCCTCCAACGCCCTTTCAGGTAGTGAGTTCCAGATAACTACCACATTCTTGGTTGAAGTCTTTCTTTTCCTCAAATCCCCTCTAAACCTCCCGCTCATTGTCTTAAAACTGTGCCCCCTGATTATTGCCCCTCACTCCCTGTAAGAGGAAAGCACTATAATTCCAACTAAACTAATCTCGAAATTCCGTGACCTAGATCTCTGCTCATCCCTCTGCAACTGGATCCTCAACTTCCTGACCTACAGACCACAATCAGTGAAGATAGGCAACAGCACCTCCTCCACGATAACCCTCAACACCAGTGGCCCGCAAAAATGTGCTTCCTTGGCAATATATGGGAGCTGCAAGTATTATGCACAGGGATTTTGGCTCTGCGGTATGGGAGTCATCTCAGGTTGAGGACAGTACTGTCTGTGGACTCCAGAATCTCCTGAGCCCCTTTTTCTGTGTTTTTACAGGAAAAGGAGAGTTCAATGGATTTTGTGGGGTCCAGATCTGGTTCAGTTAATAGCTTCTTTTGAGTCCCATGTTATTAATTCCACAAACTAAGTGATCCCTTACCATTTCCTAAAGTGCTGACCCATAATCAGTGCTTGCCAATTTCCACAGTCTCATCAAGAATTCAGTAACTGCTTTCCAAGAAGCCTATTTGCTGTGTTAAACCTATAATGCTGCAGTATAACTGATGGATTGGGTCATAGTGGTCCGATATAACTGATAGATGTGATAGAGACATATAGCATGAAAACAGACCCTTCAGTCCAACCAGTCCATGCCGAACATTATCCCAAACTAAACTAGTCCCACCTGCCTACATTTGGCCCATATCCCTCCTAAAACCTTTCCTATTCATGAACTTATCCAAATGTCTTTTCAACGTTCCTCGAAAGGTTTGGACTCCGGGGCTGCTGGGTAAATTATACTCTTGACGATGCCGAAAGTTGGGGCCCGAAAGCCATCAGGAAGAATAACTTTTTGTCGGTTTACCTGAGAAAGGTATCTCATTCTTTCAGCATACTTGGGCTAATCTTTCACACCCACATTGTAAGGTTCCAGTTTCCCAAACAGTGGCACTACCAATATTCCCCTGCCACAGTCTCACTGAGTTTGTTGAAGGCAAGGCTGTCCAAAACTTTTCTTGACTCTAGTTGCCAATATGATAACTCAGGAAGTCCAACTGGAAAGGAACATCATTTAGATTAGATTTAGATTTTAGAATGTATTCTCACGTGTACTCAAATATGGGAGTACAGTAATAAGTGTATAATGTTGCCGCACGTGATGCCATCTTAGGTACGTAGGTACAACAGACTCGGGTACAAAGTGGTAAGAAAAATGAGAGTTAAAAAGATAAGTATTACTCCATTGAATAGCAGAAAAATAAAGAAATAAGGTAATAGTTATCATTAAAAGTCTTTCGTAGTTAAAACCAGGAAAATAAAGGAATAAGTTAAAAGTTCAACAGGCTTTGATGAGTCCTCCGCTTATTTTGCTCTGCTGCCTGTTCTTGTCGCCACTGCCGCAGATACCATCGCTGCTGCTGAAACTGCTGCCTCTCTGATCCTGGGCAGGATCCATTCGCGCACTGAGCCAAAACACCGCCATGAGCTGGCCAGAGATTGGCGACAGACCAGGCCCGAGCCCCGCCGAGGGACCAGGCCCGAGACCTGCCATGAGCTGCCGAGAGACCAGATTGAGAGCTGCCCTGGGGGAGGTGAATACCAATAGGGGGAAAACACCAAAAAGTGGGACAAAGAGAAAAATGGGGGCAAAAAAGAGAAGGAAACAAGAAATAAATAGAAGGAACAAAGGAGCTCCAGTAGGGGCATCCTACACTGCTGCCATCTTGACCATTATATTGTTGAAAACCAAAATACGAGCCACTACTTATGATGTACATAGGCTAGCCCCAGTCTAGGTTAGAGAGTTCTGCAGTCACATCCTTGGGTCTGCTTCATAAATGGCTCAGGTGATGAGTTCCAACTGGGCAGGCCATTGCCTGTTACCAAGGAAACTCAGTCAGTAAGCACCATGAGGAAATTAATGAATGATTCCCCAAGGGCCTTGTAGAGATTATCACATCACCAAGGAGAAAATCATGTGGCGTGGCACCTATTCACATCCGCCCTGATCTTACATGGACTGTTATGAAGAATGAACTGACAAAATTCTCAATCCTGGTTACAACAAAGTGACATGGCACCACAGCTCTTTATCAATGGATATCAGGTAAGAGTCACATTGTGTGTCTGTTCAAGAATCCAAAGTAATGATGAGATGCTTTTGCTTTCTTGAACGCTTTAATCAGCTTGTGCAATGACAACATTACACACGAGTAGGGATTTCGGTAGTGGTTCAGCTTGTGAACCAGGTGCTGCTTCACCAGTGCTGTCAAACCGACTCCTCCATCAGTAACTATCCATAGGAAGGAAGGGGAGAGTCCGTAAGGGATTCTCCAATTTCCTCTCCTGTGTTTGAGCCCATTCAGTACATAGAAAGACAGTTATAGATGTACGGCTGTATCTATATAATGACAGAATGTGTAAGGTAAATCGCTTCTGGAAATCCTATCTCTGTTTGAATGTTGTTCATGCATTTATTCCCAGAGATGATAGTTGTACTGTACCAAATTTAGACCTCTCTGCCTGCCTTGTCTCCTGAGGATCGTTTTCTGTGCAAGTATCATGTGATTTAGCAGCACAAGTGAGTGCGCTTCAGGGGATTTACAGCAAGGAACTGATGATTCTGCATTGTTCTGTCAAAAGAGTCCAACAGTGAGTGAAGTGTTGAGATTGAAGGGTCCCATTTTAAAATTCTTATCACTTCTTTTCCTGAAAACTAAGGTGCCATAGGTAATAGCTATTTCTGGTATCCATTTTCCATCCATGAATCCGGATAATTAGTGTCGACAGAGCATTTGACAGAAAGAGAGTACTACAGAAAAGACTGAATGTTTGATGTTCTGCCCGATTCCCACCAGACAGGTAGCTGTACATACACCCTGAACACAGACATGAGGAGGTGGTGGGGTGCCATTGAGCAAGAGCAGGGTATCTCCTTAACACATACTGAGGCAGATATAATACTTCTATTGAGGCTCCTTGCACAAAATATACTGAGGACTGTCACTTCTCTGTGACTCAGTACCTACTATTCAGTGAACTTGGTAGAGGCAAGATGTTGTGGATGCTGGAAACCTGAACTATAACCAGAAAATGCTGGGAATATTCCTATACATTTATAACTTACATTTACAAAGGACTTCAGTGGTCGTTTTGATTTGATTTATTATTGTCACATATACCTAAGTACAGTGAAAAAATTTTTGTTTTGCGTGCAATCGAGGCAGATCATACCATACAGTAGTGATGCAGACTCCTTAACAGTGTTCCAAACACAGATTAGGGGATCATCTTACTGAACACCACTACTCTACTCAACCTGCAAAATGTGATCCCAGCCTTCTCGTCATCTGCTCCTTGAATTCTCCAGGTTTTAACAGCAGAGATCGACCATTCAGCCCTCTAAGCCTGTGCTTACATTCTAGTTTGATCGTGGCTGATCATCTTTACTACTCTTGCCTTTCTATTCTGTATCACTTTCACTGCTCCAATGAAGTGTAAGAGGGGTTGGATAGCTTAAGCTATAGGGAGAGGCTGAATAAGCTGGGGCTATTTTCCCTGGAGCATCAGAGATTGCAGGGTGACCTTATAGAGGTTCATAAAATCATGAGGGACATAGGTAGGGTGAATAGCCCAGTTCTTTTTCCCAGGGTAGGGGAGTTCAAAAGCATTGGTTTAAGGTGAGAGGAGAAAGGGTTAAAAGGGACCTGAGGGGTAACTTTTTCACACACAAGGTAGTTTGTGTGTGGAATGAGCTGTCAGAGGAAATGGTGAAGGCTGGTACGATTAAACATTTAAAAGGCAACTGGATGGGCATGTGAGAGATAGTAGGAACTGCAGATGATGGAGAATCCGAGACAACAAGGTGCAGGGCTGGATGAACACAGCAGGCCAAGCAGCATCATAGGAGCAGAGAGGCTGACGTTTCGGGCCTAGACCCTTCATCAGAAAAGGGGGAGGGGAAGGGGGTTCTGAAATAAATAGGGAGAGAGTGGGAGGC
>NC_063360.1:9194940-9230203 GCF_021869965.1 Rhincodon typus
GAAGAAGGGTCTCGGCCCAAAACGTCAGCCTTCCTGCTCCTCTGATGCTGCTTGGCCTGCTGTGTTCATCCAGCTCTACACCTTATTATCTAGGGCTCCCCAGCAGCTAGTTTTAGCAAACCCGCTGGGTACCAGAGACCTAAGCAACAGGTACTGATGGTGCAAACTCCCTTCTAAAAGCAGAGGTCGGCTTGTTAAAATGAAGATTTGAAATTAGTATTGGGAACGTGATTGTTCAACTAATCAATGCACTGTGTACAGAGAATATGGTATATGTTCACGCTCTGCTGTTTTAATGGATATGTTACCCTATCTGGGGGAGTTTCTTGATGACTCTGGAATAGGTTTTCCCACCTTAGTAATTAGACTATCCAATGTGGAGCTGGGAAGGTTTGCCGAGTTGTTGGAAAATTGACAACAATCTGCCTCTTTGCAGCAGGTCTAAAAAAGATCAAGAAGTCACATTCAGGGTTGAATTGTATGTTCCACAGCCCTTTACAGCCAGTTAGGTATTTTGAACTGTGTTCACTATTGTACCATAGGAAATGTATTAATTGATGGCAAATTCTGATTATTTTTTAGTGATTCCTGTATTTGACCAAATTGTTCTTAATCTCTCATGCTGTTTAAAACCCTCAACATTTGATGGATATCTTTAAGCCAAACTGCAGGAACATACGAGTCATGGTTTTACATTCTGTTTGATATCAGTCTCTACTAAGTTAAATGGAAAATTTAAATCAGTAGTGTTTTAAACTAGTATAGTACCCAGACAACTTCAGTTAAGATAGGGTTCCCTTAAACTTTTAGGTGATGTGAGCATCACTGTCATTTATTGACAGTGGAGAAAGTGGTGCGAAATGCCTCGAAAGGCTGCATTGTAGATGATGTCGGGGACACACTCAGCACTATTAGGAAGGGAGTTCCAGGATTTATATCCAGTATAGTGGACGAACAATGATATTGTTCTAAAATTGGGAAGGTATATGATTTTGAGGGGAACTGAAGATGGTAGTGTTGCCATACACTTGCTGTCCATGTCCTTCTAGGTACAATTTAGTTGTGGGTTTGGAATGTGGTGTTGAAGAAGGGGCCATGG
Organism: Rhincodon typus; assembly: GCF_021869965.1. Taxonomy (NCBI): domain Eukaryota; kingdom Metazoa; phylum Chordata; class Chondrichthyes; order Orectolobiformes; family Rhincodontidae; genus Rhincodon; species Rhincodon typus. The sequence continues at coordinate 9,196,040 of NC_063360.1, forward strand.
TGAGTTTGTGTTTATTTTATATGGGACATACTGCACTGTGCATCAGTGGTGTAGGGAGTAAATGTTGAATGTTGTGGATAGAGTGCTAATCATTGGGCTGTATTGTACTGAATGGTGTTTAGCTTTGTAAATGTTGTTGGAGCTGCACTTGTTCAGCCAAGTTGAAAGGTCGTCCTTCATTTTCCTGACTTAGATTTATAGATGGTGAACAGGCAGTAGGGAGACGGGAGCTGAGTTACTCATTGCAGAGTTCCTAGCCTCTGACCTGTTCTAGTAGCTACAGTATTTATGATGACTGGTGCAGTTCAGTTTCTGGTCAATGGTAAGCCCCATGGTATTGATAGTGGGGGATTCAGTGATGGTAATGCCTTGGAATGTCAAGGAATGAGGGTTGGATTCTCTCTTGTTGGAATGGATCATTGCCTGGCACCTATGTGGTGGAGATGTAAATTGCTACTTGTCAGCCTAAGCCTGGATTTTTGCTGCATTTGAACAAGGACTTCCTTAGTACCTTTGGAGTCATAAATGGTGCGGAACATTGTGCAATCATCAGCAATTATCCCTACTTTGGACCTCTTTATGGAGGGAAGGTCATTGATGAAGGAGCTGAAGGTGTTAGATCTGAGGTCTTAGGTGTAACCCTGAGGATCTCATGCAGTGATATCCTGGTACTGCAATCACTGACCCACTACAGCCACAGCCATATTCCTTTGTGCAATGGCTTCAGTTTTTTGGTATGAAATCTTGATGCCGCACATACTGCCTTGATCTCAAATCCAGTCACTCTCACCTCACCTCTGGAGTTCAGCTCTTCTGTCCACGTTTGGACAATGGAGTGAGGAGCTGAGTGGCCCTGGTGGAACTCAAATACTGAGTGGGTGACCAGTTTATTGTTGAGTGAGTGCCACTTGATAGCACTGTCAATGACACCTTCCATTGTTTTGCTGATGATAGTGTGTCAAGGTTCACATAACTCATTGCAGCGGACATTACTTTATCAGAGGGTGTACATTACCAATACCATGATGTGAGAAAATAGTCAGAATGATATAGAAAATAATCCATACCAATCATACTCATTTTGATGACTTGTGCAGTTAATCTGCTATATAACGAATGAGTTTGTTGGTGGGATTTGTTGTATATTGTGTGTTGTGTTTCAAATTCTATTAGATTTCATTCTTTTAATAGGATTTTTATCAATCCCTAAAGAGCTTAATGGAGATTTAATTCACTCATTTAAAATCCCAGTACACTGGTCTGGTAGCTTCCTAGCAGAATACTGTTTGTCCTGCAACAAAAAACAACACTTCAATTTATTTAACACAATTAACGTGGAAAAAAGTCCCCCGGACCACGCTTTGTAGAGGTGTAATCAGACAAAGACAACACAAGGGACATCGTACTGACTGAAAACGATGGTTTAAGCTGGTGAGAAAGGTTCATTTTGAGGAGGAATTTTCATTGTATGGAGACTTTTCGTTTTAAGGCAAGACCATTACTGTGGGGTTAAGGGAGGGACAGATGCACAAAAGGTAAGAATTAAAAGGAATGGACAATTTTTAAAGGAAGATGTGTTCTGGGGCTGAATGATGTCAAAGAGGGGAAAGGTGATGAATGGATTTAGTTGTGTTGGATATGAGTTCTAAATTTGAGGCATTGAAATATTACGCCATTGTATGGCACCAAAATCAGTGCTGATGATTGAGTATGATTTTCTGGAGCACCGAATCCATGCAGCAGAGATTTGGATGAGTGAAAATTTGAGGGGAAACCAGTCACCCGAACATCAAGTCTGGAAGTGTTATAAATGTGAGAGAGGGTTTCAGCAGCAGATACCAGATGCAGATAATGATACTGAGGTAAAAGCACTCAGCCTTCATAATGGGAAAGATATAGTTTAAGAGCTTGGGTCAGGAAGGATTTGCGATGTGGAGATCGCAAGAAATGTTATTCAAGCTGAAACTATGGTTGGGGTCGGCGTTAAGGGCAACGTGTTTATGGTGTGGCTAAAAATGATGACGTCAGTCCTCCCAGTGTTTAAGCTGAAAAGAAATTGTAGTTGTGCAGGTCTGGATAGTGAGCAAGCAATCGAACAGCACAGAGATAGTGGGACAGTTGGGTGTCATTAGCATTGCATGTGGAAAGTGACCTTAAGTGGGAAGAGGAAAGAGTTCCTACGCTCATTGTTATTCTGCAGCAGAGGGGAGGGAATGGAGGTGCTCAGTTTGCTTATGTGTGTATGTGTATAGGGAGGTAATGCCATTCCAAGTTTTGTAACCTCTTGGCACTTACTGATAGGGTTTGTACATAAGGAATGGCTCTCGTGTGAGATACGAGAAGGCTGATGGAGCTGTGGAAACATAATGGAGAGAAATGCCTGTTTTAAAAATAAGACATACACATGAACACGTACATCCCTGTTCATAATTATCAGCCTGAAGATGCATAATTTTATAAACCCATGCCTAATTATAAAGTCCAAGCATGGAAATCCAATACATAAATGACTTTACGTCAGGATCCAATTAAGATCTTGGCCTCACAGCAAATATATATAATCCTAACAACTCTATAATGCTAATCAAAGTGTAACTGATTCCCTCGGTATTCCACCTCACTCCTCAGCATGTTGTACAGCATCAGTGCAGAACTGAATGGCGGCGTGGTGGCTCAGTGGTTAGCACTGCTGCCTCACAGTACAGAGAGCTGGGTCCGATTCCAGCCTCGGGCGACTGTCTGTGTGACGTTTGCACATAATCCCCACGCCTGCGCGGGTTTCCACCCACAGTCCAAAGATGTACACGTTGGGTGGATTGGCCATTGGAAATGTAGAGTTATAGGGTGGGTCTGAGTAGGATGCTGTTCAAAGGGTAGGTATGGACTTAATGGGCTGAATGGCCTACTTCCACACTGTAGGGATTCTATGATTCTAACTATTTCCTTATCAAGTGTAGCAGATTCTTCCTATCCTTCACAAACCTGAGGAAATTTTGACAGGAAATGACACACACACCCCCCTCCACATTTTATACAGAAAATTGCACGTTCAGCATGAATATCTGTGAATTTATTTTTAATAATTCTCAATTACTGTGAAAATTGTGCTTGATATCACTTTAAGAGGGAATATGCTAATGAGGTAGAAACCAGGATGTTAGTCACAGTTTCTACAGCCATTGTCAGTCTAACTTGCGACATGTCATTGCGAGTAAGGGTAGCTGTGTGTTCCTAAATGGCTAAACTTCTGTAACCAATCTGTACACTGAACAATTCTGTAACAGACCTACAGTTAAACAGAACTGTGATAACTTGGGGAAACCTGACTGGAAATGAACATTGTGGGCACAGGAAACCAGGCTTGGGATATGGTTCACCAAGGGATTTTTCTAGAGCCAACAACTGCACTGGAAAGGTCCAGCCTATTTATTTGTAATGAGCAGACCAGAGATGCAGTGTTCCCACCAATTGCAGAGACCTATAAGGATCTGAAATCTCCATTTTTAAGGGGTCATAAGGAATGCCCAAAGAATTGCAGTAAATGCATTACATTGCCAAAAGCTATATTGCACTGTATTTATCAAGGCTCAATTAGTTGACATTAGTTAGCATGGCAGAAAGGCCACTATGATTGGGTCTCTAAGAGTAACTTCTGGATTCTATGTTGAGTGTCTGTGCTGAGCAGTGATATTTTATTAGAGCACTATAGACTGTTGACATGTAGAATTTACAGGCATCTATGTAGAATGTCCATCCAAATGGGGAATCATAAGCTAAGTTGGACCTAAACTGCCCCCAAAAAAAGAGATCAGGATCATTTGCTAGGAAACATCCATGTGCCATATGTTGAGTCACTCACCAATGAACTTTCTTTACCCAGACTCTGGCTGATGACGATTATTCCGACCCATTTGATATCCGGCACGAATCCAGAGGAGAGATGAATGACAAAGAAGAAGTTGAGAACAATGGCTACATGGAGCCATATGAAGCGCAGAGAGTTATAGCAGGTGGGTGCAATCCATTTTTTAAGGCTACTTGGCAAAGATACATGGTGAGGTACTGTCTTCGAGTGCTTCTGATGTTAATCTGAAGGTCAAGGGTTTAAATTCCTGGTTGAGTTTAATTTCCCGTTTGAGTACTGCATTCAGCAGAGAAGCTGGTGTCAGGGAAGGTTAAGGGGAGAATTAACAGAGCTGCTCAAAATTCCGAGAGGTTTTGATAGATTTTACATTGCAAGCTGTTACGGTGTGGAAGGATCTGTTTGAAAATGTGTTGGAAGCAGATTCAATGTTAATTTTCAAAAGTAAATATAGACTTGGAAAAAAAAAATTAAGATTAAAAGGAAGGAGCAGCGAAGTGGCACTGGTTGCACAGATCTTTCAGAGTCCGCATCTGCAGATGGACTGAACAGCCTCTGTTTGTGATGCCATTCTGTAATGTATTGTCTAAATATCATCAACTAACAACAGAATTAAGAGGACTGTTTGCAGAGCATTTTGAAGTCTATAATGATCTTTTTCTGAATACTGTGTTAAAGTCTCCAACTGAAGTTCTTCATTAAAGATTGTAAATGTTTTCAAAGTTAAAATAAAGGTTTATAAGGACTCGCATTACATTCTAAGAGTCAGGCAGTTCTTGGTTCCAATACCACTGCACCCCACCAGCTGGAGCTTCACAGAAGGCAATCTTGAGCTGCCAATCTATGCAATGGATGAGCCAAGGAAAACTGATGCTGAGCTTTTTCATACCAGCCACAAAATATTTTTCAAACTATTTTCCTTATGACCTAACTTATGAAGAGGTCTATGAATTTTAAAATTTTCTCCATTTATGGTACCTTTGCATTATGCAGTCTGTTCGCTTTCCATTATCTCTCAATTTACACCAACTTCTCTCTTGCCATTTTCAACAGCTGCATGTCATTTTATTTTAAACATTCGTTTATGGGATATGGGCATTTCTGGCTATGCTAGCACTTATTATTCATTGGACAGAGTCAACCACATCCCTGTACATCTAGGGTCAGATGTGGACCAGATCAGGCAGATTTTCTTCCGTAAAAGGCATTTGTGGAGCAAGTAGGTTTTTACAGCAATTAGCTAGCCAGCATTTTATTCTAGTTTTATATTAAAGTCAAATTTCACTATCTGCCGTGGTGAGATTCGAACTCTTGTTCCCAGAATGCTAGCCTAAGTTTCTAGATTACAAGTCCAGTGATATTGCCACTGTCCTGCTACCTCTTGTTAGAGCCATAGAGATGTACAGCACGGGAACAGACCCTTCAGTCCAGCTCGTCCATGCCAACCACATATCCTAAATTAATCTAGTCCTATTTGCCAGCATTTGGCCCATATCCCTGTAAACCCTTCCTATTCATGTACCCATTCAAACGTTTTTTAAATGTTGTAATTGTACCAGCCTCCACCAGTTCCTCTGGCAACTCATTCCATACATGCATCACCCTCTGCACGAAGAAGTTGCCCCTTAAGAATCTTTTTAAATCTTCCCCTCTCTTTAAACCTATGCCATCTAGTTTTGGATTCCTCTACTTTGACTGTTTTGACCCTTCATCTAGATTTACCTAAATTTCCACTGGATTGTGCAATTCGAGGGTACTTAATTAGCTATAAACTGTATTGTGATATTGTGAGGTTGTGAAAGGCATTACATAAATGAGAGATCTGTCTGTCTTAATTAAAGAGACCATTGGCTGTCAGTCAGGATGATTGGAAACAATAGAACTTTGCATAATATTTTCAATTCACTGAACTGATTCATACTTGCTTAACTGAGAGACTCACTGTTACAGTTTGAATGCCTTAATCAAGGCAACTGGAAAATGGCCATTTTTGCAGAATATGATCCTAAAAATCCCCTTAATCCAATGTCCTATAAAAGATATCTTACTCAATTATCCATCACAAGCTTCTGACCATAAACACCATCGGTTGTCACATGTTGGAGTGTCGTGGGGTCTTCTGAGATTCTGAACTAAATCTGATTGGATTATACTGAAGTGATTTATAGTATTGTACCAGTATTATGTTCACTTTATGTTGTGTTCAATCTGGGTGGTGTTTAATATTGCAATCTGTCACGCAGTTAAAGGCTAGCAAGCAATACTAGGTTCTTAATTGTTTTTTAATGACTCCAGGAAATACTTACCTCCAATTGTTGATGCCAAGTAGTCTCCAAACTAGTGGAAAATCTACCACTTGTTATTTAATAGCACTCAAAATCAACTAATTATTTCCACTATGTCTGTTCGCTAAATGAAGAGTCAAATCTGCACCACAATCTTAAAATGCCAGGGGATAAATACAGAATATTCCCCAAAATGCCAAGTATGGTGAAGCAGCGTATGTATAAACTGGGAGGCATGGAAGCATTAGACCACTTTAGAAAGTAAAATCGAATGTTGACTTTTCAAAAATTAACACCCACGCTCGGACATCTTATTTTTAACCCTGCCTTAAATTAAATAAATTCTTTCACAAGTCACAACCAAGGTTGAACCCAAAAAGCTTAAAATCAGAGATAACACAGTGTGGACCTGGAGCAACACAGCAGGCCAGACAGCATCGGAGGAGCAGGAAAGCTGACGTTTCGGGTCGGGACCCTTCTTCAGAAAAAGGGTCATCCTGCTCCCCTGACGCTGCCTGGCCTAGTGTGTTCCTCCAGGTCCACACTGTGTTATCTGTTGTCTCCAGCATTGAGAGTTCTTACTATGTCTAAGCTTAAAATCTTCTTTCTTTTCAAATGTTATATTCTGGTTGATTTGCTAATGTTAGCATGATCCCCTTTGTAGCAACTCCATCCTATAACTCGGCAGTTTGTGGTTTGAAACCCATGGCTTGGAGCCATATGCAGCCTGGTACTCCCATGGAACTCTCAGACAGTGCTGCATTGGCAGAATTGTCATCTTTCAGGCAAGATATTAAGCCAAAGTCCCATTTGTCTGTTCAATTAGATATAAAGAGGAGCAGGGAATTCTTAGAGTCGTAGAGATGTACAGCACGGAAACAGACCCTTTGGTCCAATTCGTCCGTGCCAACCAGATATCCTTAAATTAATCTTGTCTCATTTGCCAGCATTTGGCCCCTATGCCTCTAAACCCTTCCTGTTCATGTAATCATCCAGATGCCTTTTAAATGTAATTATACCAGCCTCCATCACTTCCTCTGGCAGCTCATTATACACACACGTACACACACCCCTCTGCATGAAAAGGTTGCCCCTCAGGTCACCTTTTTCAGGTCTCTCCTTAAACCTATGCCCTCTAATTTTGGACTCCCCTACCCTAGAGAAAAAAATCTTCACTATTTATCCTATCCATGCCCCTCATGATTTTATAAACCTCTATAAGGTCTCCCCTCAGCCTCCAATGCTTTAGGGAAAATAGACCCAGCCTATTCAGCCTCGCCCTATAACTCAAAACCTTCCAACTCAAGCAACATCCTTGTAAATCTTTTCTGCATCCTTTCAAGATTAACAACATCATTCCCATAGCAGGGAGACTAGAATTGAATGCAGTATTCCAAAAGTGGCCTAACCAATGTCCTGTACAACATGGCATCCCAACCCCTATACTTAATGAACTGACCCATAAAGTCAAGTGTATGAAATGCCTTCTACACCACCCTGTCTACCTGTAACTCCACTTTCAAGGAACTATGAATGTGCACCCCAAGGTCTCTTTATTTGGCAACACTCTTGAGAACGCTATGATTACGTGTATAAGTCCTGCACTGATTTGCCTTACCAAAATGCAACACCTCAAGTTTATCCAAGTTAAACCCCATCTGCCACTCCTTGACCCTTTGGCCCATCTGATCAAAGTCCTGTTGTACTCTGAGGTAACCTTCACTGTCCATGACACCACTAATTTTGATGTTATCTCCAAACTTACTAACCATTCCTCCCATATTCACATCCAAATCATTTATATGAACGACAAAAATCAGTGAATACCGTACTGATCCTGGTGGCACATCACTGGTCACAGGTCTCCAAGCAAAAAAACAACCCTCCGCCACCACCCTCTGTCTCTTACCTTCGAACCAATTTTGTATCCAAATGGCTAGTTCTCCCTGGATTCCATGTGATCTAACCTTGCTAACCAGTCTACCATGCGGAACCTTGTCAAACTTCTTGTGGAGATTCTTATAGTTGACATCCACCATTCTGTGTTCATCAGTCTTCTTTGTCACTTCTTCCATAAACTTGATCAAGTTAATGAGACAAGATTGCCTGCTCACAAAGCCATGTTGACTATCCTTAATCAGTCTTTGCCTTTCCAAATACATGTAAATCCTGCCCCTCAGAATCCCCTCCATCAACTTACCCACCACTGATGTCAGGCTCACTGGTTTATCAGTCCCTGGCTTTTCCTTACCACCTTTCTTAAATAATTCTTCTAATATTGCATCCAAAGTTCTCCCCCAGCTAACACCAATATTGAAGTTTGTTATTTGTCTGGTTTTTCTTTATACACACAGTGCCTAGCATGCTTGCTCACGTATCTTTGTCAGTGCATTTCAAAATTATTTCATTGTGTGAAACTCATTGATATAATTAACTTGACAACATGAAAAGAGAACAATTAACCCCTTGTGAGGAATTGGAATCAACAACATGCATCATGTCCCAAGGTCATTTTGCGTGTATCATCAGACACTTTCCCAATCAAACAGTTTTACATTGGGTGTTTGGTAAAATTTAATATGGATGTGTTGGTTTAATACTGGGATCGTTTGAGCTGTGAAAAAAAACAGACAGCCGTCTCTGTAACTGCTCATCTCCCAGTTGACACACATTCCTGTAACATTCAGAGCCGAGGACAAATACCTGCAGTTAATAGCTAAGAGGAAAAAGAATTGTCTTCTGGAGGAAAACAAAGATACTCAGGCAGTCCTGTAGATGTGTGATTCTCTCGGGTCAACGGAAGAGTATACAGCAATGTGTGTTACAGTACCGGTAAAATGGAGGGTGAGCAACATCTGTGGATATTGCAGGATTGTACATTTTGTCTATGGTACTGCATGATATATACTGCTTCAGACAGACTGCAGGGACACGCATCACCTTCATTATGTAACATGAGTGCACATTGTTTCTGTTATGTTACATGGTGTATATTGTACCCTCTAAATTAGGTTATGTGAAGAAGTGTAAATTGCCTTTTATACTTAGTAGTATCCGACGGAAGGACTATAATATGAAGGGGATAACAACAAAGGATGCTAATGGCTTGTATCCAGCAGCAAATTTGAGGCATCCTTCACAGAATTGAAGTTTAACTATTTTAATTTTCCTAATCCAATCTTCCCTCTAACCATTCTTACACTGGCATTTGCTTAACTGTGGAGGACACAGTATATAGAGCAGCCTATCTAGTTTGTACCTCCAAATCTCTTCCCATTATCGCACTAACTGGTTTGACAGAGGCCTATGATTCTGATGCCAAATTGAGCCATCTGGATTTAAAAGTTCAACTGCAGGGAGCCTATTTATTTAGGGTTGCCAATTTGGTGCAATCTGAGCTCAGCATGTGCCGGTGGATAAACTGGTTAACTTTGGGTCACAAAATTCTGGAATTCTAATTTGTATTTAATGGAAACTGGGGAGAAATTATTTCAAATTCCTTGTTTTTAAGACCTCTGTACTCAGGGATTAAAATTGTTTGGAGCTCTCCGCTGTCAAGTGACCTCCACACTCTCAACTTCTGTCTTTCCCACTGTTGCTATAAATTGAGAGAATGTATTTCACAATGATTGAGGAAGAATTTATTCATACAGCTCAGCAGGAGTCAAACTACTCAATGATTTATAGTGACTGCAGTGTACTTTCATTCTTGCTAAAGTGATGGGCAGTACAGCCTCATTCTGAGTTGTCATTTTGTTTCTGTGTTCTATTATAATTGATACACAGATCTAAGATTTTCTGCATTTCCTGACATTGTTTAAGAAATTATAAATGCCTGTGTCCACATTTATAATGGAAAGTGTCCAAGCAAACATTGGTGGGTAAAATTAATTTCAATGCAACCAGTTTACCTAGGCACCTTTCATTATTAATGTGGACATAGGAATGAATAATAAAAATATCAAAACAAATAGCATGTATGATTTTAATATTGAGACTGAATTGTATCTGCCTGACCTGGTCCACTGCCTCCCTTCTCCAGAATGCTGCAGATGGGGTTGAGAGTCCTAGTTAATATATCAACTCAGTGTTTGGAACACCATTGGATATCAACCACTTAGTAAGAGAATCCTTCAGGAAAGGCTGCAATGTTATGCAAACTTTTTATTTCTTTATTTTTTGATTTTTTTTCCCCCTTAGAACTTGTACTGAAGAATCTGTACCTAGATACCTTGTACCCAAGATGGTACCGTAAGAGGCAACTTGTAAATTTTTCATGTACTCACTTGAGTACCTGTGACAATAAACTAGTTAACTCCAATTCAATTCAATTCAATTCAGCGATGGAAAATGGGTGGAGACAATGACCTACTGGTATTATCACTGGACTATTAATGCAGAGACGCAGAGAATATTCTGGGAATGCAGGGTTCAAATCCCACCACAGCAGATGATGGAATTTGAATTCAATAATAAAAAAAAAAATCTGGAGTGAGGATTCTAATGATGACCATGAATCTGTGGTCAATTGCTAGAAAAACCCATCTGATTCACTAATGTCCTTTAGGGAAGGAAACTGCCATCCTTACCTGGTCTGACCTACATGTGACTTCAGACCCATAGCAGCAATGTGGTGACTCTTAACTGCCCTCTGGGCAATTAGGGATGAGGCAATAAATGCTGCCTAACCAGCGACACCCTCATCCCGTGAATAAATAAAAAAGAAATGTTGGACAGCTCTGATCCCAAAGTAAAACCTAACTTGATGGATCACAGGTTTTAATCTTTATCCCCCAATTTGTTGACCATGGTAGTCAGTCACTAAACATATTGACACATGACTATAGATACACTTGTAACAATAGAACATTGAAGGTGATTAAACACAAAATGAAAAAAAAAGCTTTTTTACATTATATAAGAACTATTTGAAATAGCCATGTTACAAATATCAGATGTAAAGAGTTAGCCCTTTTACCCTCGACAAGAGTTCTACAAATACTCAAACTTCAAGTCAAGGGTCACACTGTTTCCTCTTTCAAGGTCCTTTTCCAGTGGCATGGCTGTAATTCACTTCTTTTTAGCAAACTTCTGCATTTACTCAATGTCTCTTCCTGAGACCCTTAAACAGCTCACTTCTTAAGTTGAGTTCCTTGAAATTTCTCTTTCACAATTTCCTGTTTCTGTAGCTTTTCTCTTGCTGACATGAAGCTACTTAAGACTTCTTTCCTGCTACTCTGTTTGATAAGCTACTAAACTGCACAGCTGCTGTTACAGGCCCTTCTTCTCTGAAGAAACTATTTATTTCTCTAAAAGAAACCTGCACACTTGCTGACCTACTCAGTGGTTCCGTCTTTCCAAAGGAACTGTTTTCTGTCATCTCCTCTACCTCACTGTCATAGGATGCTCTGTTGCTAGATGTCATGGCTTACTGGAGTTGTGCACTGGAAATCAAACCTTATTATTCCCAAAGTCACAACAAATGTTAAGATTCAATGAAGCTGCCAAAAATCTCAATTTGCCGCCTTGCTCGCTAGGATAAAAACAAACTTCACACGTAACAACAAAACATAACTCTTATCTCTTCTAATTTAACTTTAACAAAAACAGTAAAAGACAGGATTTCTAATTTGTAACTTAAACTTTACACCTTGTTAAAATTCAAACATGAAGAAGCTCACACAGAAAAAGAAAAATAGATAAACACATTGAGGTCAGGGGAACAATCTAGTCAGATGAAGACAGTCCTACAGCAACAATCCAAAGTCAGAAAACTATGTGGGTTAGTTCTATAATCTTTTTCCTGTCTCCAGTGATACCTTGATATAATCTGCATGGTGATGATCAGGCTAAATTTCACCAGTTGCTTGGTTAGACCTGGGATATTCCTTTTTCTTATGTGCTTTAGCATTCTTACTTTCAGCAGCTCTGAATGTAGTTTTCCCCCGCTCTGGTGAGGGAGACTTCAGAGCAATGGAACAGAGACGTAGATGTTGATATTGTAGGCTTCTCTGGCTACTGTCTTCTATTTTTATTCCCCCTCACAGTGAAACTACAGTGAACCCAATCAGAGGCTGTTACTATGCTGAGCGCTCCTGGACCCATAATAGTGGGAGTCAATTCAAAAGACTGTCTCTAGAGTTGAACGGTTTGCACGTAGATTGTGCTACTTTGCCTGGGTCACACAAAGTATCATTGTTGTATGTGTATTGGTTCACTCCAATTGCTTTACAAGCTGATCACAACATTTTCTTTCATTTAAAGCAGTGTCCTTTTTTCACATTTTTGGTGTACAATCCAAAAAACAAAAAGATATGATCTCTTAAACCAATGCGTAGCTTTATTCTCTCTCTCCTACCCTTGTTTCTAAGGCACTGAACCATTCACCTTGAGAGTTTAAAAGCCTCATTTAAATGCATCTAAACAAATTACCAACCAACACAAAACCATTGACACAAACATGAAACTAAAACTATGTCTTCTCTTCTTGACGCACTCAGTGTAGAAATACAAAACAAACTTAAAGATATACATTTTTCCTCTTTATAACGCAAGATTCTAAAGAATAATAATATTGCATAAAGCTTCATTACAATTAACCATCCCTCCTTCAACTAACTTCAAGTTTTACAATAGCCTGTAATTAGACACTTGGACAAAATGTCTTAAAGGGTTTCATAGATGGGCAAAGTGCCCAACTCGCCATGCAGAAAGCCATGATGAGAGACACTGTGGACTTGATTGAAGAGATTGTTCTTGAATGTTCAGAAACAGAGACTTAGTTCCAAAATAGACTACACCCAATGTAACTGAAAGCACTGCTGTAACAGTGGACTGAAGGGGACAGTAGGGCATATGCAAATTGACAGATGCAGAAGACTAAAGCATGTTTAGGCAGAGGTTCCAAATATGGAGGGAGGGCCTTATAGCATTCTGAAATTTATGCTTTTGGGGATAAAGTTGAGGGATAAATTAACTTAATGTGATTTAAGATATATGAGACAGAGTTTGCTGAGGTAGTTGTCCTGCATTAATAATATACTTTATTCACATTAGATTTAGTTAGATTCAAACCTAAGACCTTCAGTAGTGGAAGGCCAGACTTTCTAAACAAGCTTGATAGTTGTTTTATTTTATTGTGCATTTTGATTTATCTTCTGTTTCTCCATTGGTCCAGCATTCTTGTGTGTTGCATAATAACAAAGGTATCTGTGGTTAGTTGCACAAATTGAATGATTGGGAGCACAAGTGAATGTTCCATTCAAAAGCCTAGTTTGCTTACCAAATGCTATGATTGTCAGAAAGCTGTAGCATTGAGAGATTTGACTGTCCTCATGCATAAATCACAAAAAGCTAGCTGACAAATTCAGTAGGTAATTAGGAAGGCAAATGGCCTGTTGGTCTTAATTTCAAAGGGACTTGTGTATAAAAATAGTAAGCCATGCTCAAACAAAGCAAGGTACTAGCTATATCAAGGTTGCATTTGACTAACTGTGGCATCAAGGATCTCTAGCAAAACTGGAGTCGAAAGGAATCGGGGAAAATCTCTCCGGTTTACCATGGTATGTGGGAAGACAGTTGTGGTTGTTGGAAGTTCTTCATCTCAGCTCCAGAACATCTTTGCAGGAGTTCCTTAGGATAGTGTCCTAGGCACAGCCGTATTCCGCTGCTTCATCAATGACCTTCCCTCTATCATAAGGTCAGAAATAAAGATGTTTGTCGATGATTGCACAATTTTCAGCACCATTTGCGACTCCTCAGATACTGAAGCAGTCCATGTCCAAATGCAGGAAGACCTGGACAATGTCCAGACTTGAGTTGAAAATTGGCAAGTAACATTCACACTACACAGGTGCCAGTCAATGATCCTTTTTTACAAAAGCTATTCTAACCATCACCCCATAACATTCTATTGGTGTTACCATCACTGAATTCCACACTATCAACTTCCTGAGGGTTACCATTGACAAGAAGCTAATCTGGACTAGCCATATAAATACAATGACTACAACAGCAGGTCAGAGGCTATGAATCTTATGAAGAGTAACTCCCCTCCTGCATCCCCAAAGCCTGCCTATAAGGCACAAGTCAGGAGCATGATGGAAGATTTCCCATGTGCCTGGAAAATGTAGCTTCAACAACACTCAAGAAATTCAAAGCAGCCTGCTTAATTGGCACCACATCCACAAGCATCCATTCCCTCCACTATCAGTGCTCAGTAGTAGCAGTGTGTACTATCTCCAAGATACGCAGCAGAAATTCATCAAGGTATTTTCCAATCCTGTGACCACTTCCATCTAGATGGACAAGGGCAGTAGATATACAGGAACACCACCACCTGCAAGTTCCCCTTCAAGCCGCTCACCATCCTGACTTGGAAATGTATCGCTCTTCCTTCAGTGTCACTGAGTCAAAATCCTGGAATTTTCTCCCAAACAGCATTGTGGGGCAACCTACAGTACATGGACTACAGCAGTTCAAGAAGTAGCTCACCACCACCTTAAGGGCAACCAGGGATGGGCAATAAATGCTGGTCTGCCAGCCATGCCTACACACCTTGAGTGAATAAAAATAATCAAAAAAACAAGGATGGTTTGGAGGTGAATTGAAAGAGGATTTATTCAGAGTATTATTTTGTGCTTTTCTTTGGTCAGATTGGACCAGACTTCATCTGCCAGCCCAAACTAGTGTCTGCAACCCTGCTAAATATTTCACAATATATAGGCAGATGTCTGCCCTTGTGTACTACAATCAATTATAAATGTACATTTGTCTTATCCTGGAGCACTATAGCTGTCATCTAATCCCATCATGACTAAGAATGGTGTATTAATGTGCAGTCGTTCTACAGTGTCATTAAACTGCTGAGTACAGAGGCTCCCCTTTTGTGTATAACAAGATACAAATTGTCATGTCACTGTATTGTCATTGCCCTCCCCTTTGCATTTTTTCTCTTCCCTTTCACAGACCGCAATCAATAGATGCTGTTACCATTACAGTGGTGTAGCTGACAGAAGACAGCCCTGTTTCTCTCTCCCTTCATACTCCTCAGTTTAGACAACCCTCTGCAAAACATGAAGGTGCTTTGATATTTCCCACAATCTGCAACCCAATATCAGGGGAGTATATCATCAATGTGCCATCAACCGTCTCTCCCCTCCGGCTCCTTTACAATTACAGAGCACACAAAAGTGAGTTTGTGAGCCTAATGTTGAATTAAAAGTGCCTGTTCGACATCAACCCAAGGGATTAACGGGGATAAGTTGCTGAACATTGAGCTGTCATTGCCTGAAGTGGTGGCCGTGGCAGATTCACTAGTAACCTCGAAAAGGGAATTGTTGGGTATACACTTGTACAAGAATGAAATATTGGAGGGCTACAGGGAAAGAGCAGGGAGAATTAAACTAAATGGGTAACTGTCAGAAAAAGCTCATGGGTACAGTGCACTATCAACACCCTTTCTCTCCACACCCCCCCCCCCCCCCCCACCCAACAACTAAGGCATAAATGCTGCCCCCTCCACACTTCACGTCAGCTCTGATGAAGAGTCATGTAGACTCAAAATGTTAGCTTGCTTTCTCTCTATAGATGCTGCCTGACCTGCTGTGATCTCCAGCATTTTTTTGTTTTCAGGACCAAATGGCTTCCTGAATTGTATAATCTTATACCTCATATTTTTATTGTCCAATGGTATATGTGGCAGAATCCATCCTTTGTTCAGTATGGTCTATGTTGTGGTCAAGTCCACTGAACCAACTGAGATGCCTTGTGAATATTCATTGCCACCGTTTCTCCTTACTGGCATTTGTCTAAGTCACTGATACCAAGTGGGGAACATTGTACTTAATAGTTAGTTACATTATATATGAAATAAATGATAGTCTCACAAGATACTATCAGGCTTCTCTTAATGCCAAGTACACATTACCCTTTGATACATGGACTTGGCACTTGAACTGGTCTAGAGGAATGAGTGAAGCACACAGACATGTGCTGGTTTGCTTTTCCCAGGGGGAGTGTTTTTAATATCCCCATGGGCAGTGCTCATCTCATGAGATAACACAGTGTGGAGCTGGAGGAACACAGCAGACCAGGCATCAGAGGAGCAGGAAAGTTAATGTTTCGGGTCGGGACCCTTCTTCAGAAATGGAGGAGGGGGAAGGGAGCTCTGAAGTAAATAGAGAGAGGAGGCGTGGGGAAGGTCGGTGGAATGGTGGTGAGTGAGTGCATGTAGGCAGTGGTGGGGATTGGTCAGTGAGGTGGGAGAAGCGGATAGGTGGGAGAGAAGAAGGACAGGTTGTGTCAGGTCAAGGAGGCGGGGATGACGGAGGGTTGGTCATGCGATGAGCCCAGGGTGGGGAGATTTTGAAACTGGTAAAGTCCACATTGAGACCATTGGGCTGTAGGCTCCCAACATGCTGCTCCTCCAGTTTCTGGGTGGTGTCATTGTGACACTGGAGGAGTCAGTTAACCCTATCAGGTACCAAGTGCCTCATACCACAACAAAACCTCATGAAATATCGCACGGGGAAAGCACAACCGCTAAATGGTTCAGAGGACAGTGAGATAAGCCAGAGGCGTCACTGTGAACATGGTAAAAATAGCACACTGCTTTCTGCTCCACACATTACACAAAGCAGAAATGTTCCAGATTGCAACTTTGGTTGATGCTTTGCTAACTGATCTCATCTGATGGGCTGGGAGCGAATTTACAATTAACATGCGTGGTCCTGGCTCAGAGACAAGATACTTGGCCCCAGTTCTCAGTGGAGAGTGAACAGCACTCAGCATAAAATCAATATCTTCAAACAATGAGGGGAAGAAATTTGAAGAGAATAAAATTAGTGCATTCCATCAGCCAAATCCTATTGGTCTTCATTTTAATGATACTTTATTGATCTCCAGCTGGGGTGCTGACTTTCTGTCTTACATTTTATACCTACTCATGTACAGAAAATGTAATTAATTCAAAATTTCAAACCTGAGACTGTTTTAAAAGGAGCCTTGATGGCTTGCGGAGAGAGATTTTGAATTTAAAAGGCTCCCCTGTGCAATGTTTAATATTTTTTATTGCTTGGGTTTTGAATGGAAATTGAGTGCAGCATTGATTAAAGAAGAGCTCTCTGTTGCAGTGTGCCATCTCCAGTAATGTATTCACCGTTATTTGATTCTCAACTCGAACCTCATTTCAAAATGGATGAGCAGTTTTCAAAGTCATCAAGGGGGTGGGGAAGGGGCTGAATTTCCTCCTGTTCATATTCCTTTGAATGTCCTGGTGAGTACAAAGTAGGAATTCCTACAACCCATTTATATTGAAGGACTGGTTTTATAGTATAGCCCGGGGCTGCTCTTGGTGCGAAATGCAATCCTTTTAAGGTTCTTTCATGTTAGAAAACTGAAGCTGACAGTGAGCACACAGTTCGTCTCCTGTCTAGTTGACTAGCGTACAGAAATGAGCCAGCTTTCATTAATCTAGCACTAAAGAAAGATGGACTCACATTTTATATAGTATAGTTCACAATTTCTTTGCAGTGTTTTACAGCCAATTCACTAATTTTGAAGTGTAGGTACTGTTGTAATATAGGGAGACTATAATACCTGTCTATTACCAGAAATGAGTGCCCATTCAGTTAGCAATGCAGTCACAGTACACATACAGCTGATCCAAAAGACTTTGTTTAGATACCGGATAATCAGAAACAAATACACAAGAACATCAAATCCTACTTCAGATTTCTGCTATATTATTAAGGATGAACTTGCTGAACATGATGCAAAATAACATCCGACTAGGAAAAAGTGATTGCAAGTTTAAACATCAGTCTTCTAAACCAAGCTGGAAAGGGATTGTGGAAGCCATGCCCAGCTAGCTATGTTGGTAGTAAATGGTGCACTTAAGCCTAGTGTTAGGGTCTCAAATCCCGAGGTGGGTGATGATTTGTTTCATTGATTTATCAAAGAATGCATTCATTTCTTGAATATAGAATTAATCTTTTTGAGAGTATAAGCAAAAATCATTTTGAAAAAATAAAGTCCAAAAGCATTTGAGGATTCCTAATTAAAATGAGCAGAACATTTTGAGGAAAGCTCATTGCTCACGATTTATGTTTTAATTTACTCTCTAATTTCAGTCTGCACCTCAAAATTTAATTCCGGATGTCTGGCTAGTTGAAATGATAAGAGGCTTGCGGACTGATTCGCAGTGACTGACACTATCTGTGCATGGTCCGGGAGTGATTTCCCCCAAATGGTGCAGCACAAATAGCCATGTAGGCCTCCCTCAAACTGCAACGTGATAATGATGATGTGATTTAGTTTTTCAGTTGTTGGTTCGGGGCTAAATAGTGGATAGTGGGGAGAACTCCTGTGCTCCTCTTTGTGATAGTGCCTGATAGGGATGGGTGGTTTAAAACCTCGCCTGAAAGACCGTACAGACTGGATCCCTGAAGAGTGGTGATCACTGCCTGATTGCCACTCTGCCCCTTTTCTCATACCTTGTGCAAGAGCTGTGCATTCCTGGCCACACTTCCAATCTCAAAATTTGCGTACACATACGAACAGATTCAAGAACAGCTTCTTCCCCGCTATTATCAGACTTTTAACTGGATCTCTTAAATGTTAATTTTGATCTGTTTCTCTGTGGCTGTAACGCTGTATTCTGCACTCTATTCTGCTACCCCAATGGTACGACCTGCCTGTATAGCACATAAAACAACACTTTTCACTGTATCTCGGTCCATGCGACAACAATAAATCAATCAATCAAATAGGGACTCTTGAGCAATGAGTACTGATCTAAGATTCTGCCATCACATTGAAGGATTAGTACTGGGAGACAAGCCATACCCTTTTTACACAGCAAATAAGTTAGGGGCTAGGATGGGTCAAGTGCAAGGGATGGTGAGAGGGGTATAGTCAGATCAGAGTGGAGTCGGGGTGGGATGTTTGAGTTTTAGGCTGTTCAGGAGTGGAAGAAAGTGTGTCTACAGGGAGTCATGAGGTGGACAAGAGGTCATTTTAATAATTACCCAGGAGTTGATGCAGATTTTAACCCTTATTACCTTTCCTAATTGAAAAATGCCTTTTGCATTGGGACCACCACTGTGGAAGAGAGAGAGCTCCACACGGTAACCATAGCATTGAGGAACTGTAACCCACCCTGGATCCCTGATCCTGCTGTCTGCTGCTGGATGCCATCTCCCGGGAGTGAAATTATCTCCACTGCCTGTGGAAGCTAAAGGTCAGCTGGAACATCCTGGCAATTCTTGGTTGAAATGGGGTCGTATTATGACACAATCTGTCTATGTCAACAAAAACAGGTCCAATATGTTCCAGCCAACCCCTATCGATTTACAAAAAGTGTACTGGCTGATGTGATGGGATAAAGGGGTGCCTGAGGTCAGAATAAAATACATTCCTTTTTGTAGCTCTGTTCATCGATACAGAATAAAAGTGTTTTAACAACCCAAATGTTAACGTTGTTATGGACCATACTAAACCCCCTCAAAATATATTCAGAAGATAGTCTAGACCCCTAACTTTTTCTTATTGTACAGGTAAATGTAGGGTGTTGCTTTTCAGATGCAATTTGATAGGTCAAACTGCAATATTAAGCAAAACACACTATTTTTATAATACAGTTAAAATAACTAATTCTATCAAAATGCTTAACAAAATAATAGCTATATTAACTACCACTAAACAGTAACTGTTCCAATATAGTAAAATCCCATGAACGCACCATTGGCAAAAGGCAAATTTCAGTAAAATAGATTCTATCACGGGCAATTCTCTAGTCCAGGAGGAAAAATATCAAGAAAGCTCAGAGAGAGAGACGAGCATGGGAAGAGATGTACTGCAGCTTCCAAACCCAGCTTCTAGACCCCAGCAATTGTTATTAAAGACCTAAAACTAAAAATTCTGGTTCTGTGGGAGCTTGACCCCATCTATTCAGACTGCTTCTATTTTTCCAAGATTTAAAAAAAAAACTGTTAAGGCCTCACAAGCTGTTTCCTTTAATGGATTCAAATAGGTAGCTCATCACCTCTGTCTTAAAACCTCTCTTTAAAACAAAGGGCAAAATACACTTCTTAAAGCCATAGAATCATCACAACGTTACCCAGTTGCCCTATTTGACTGTTTCAAAGCTCTTCCCAATTTTAGGAGAAAAGGCAGCCCTCTGTTATTCCCTTGATTTTTGCGAATTTTTTTTTAAAAGTTCATTCAAGGGCTGGGACATTGCTGATCAGGCGCCATTTATTGCCCATCCGGAATTGCCCAGAGGACATTTCAGTGTCAACCACATTGCTGTGGGTCTGGAGTCACATGTAGGCCAGACCAGGTAAGCATGGCGTGAGTGAATGAGATGTGTTTTTCCAACAATTGATTCATGGTCATCATTAGATTCTTAATCCCAGATATTTTATTGAATTCAAATTCCTCCATCTGCCTTGATGAGATTTGAACCCAGGTCCCCAGGACATTAGCTACATCTCTGGATTAACAGTCCAGCAATAAAACCACTTGGCTATCGCCTCCCCTCTTACTAACTTGTCCTTGACAGTTCCTTTCCGTGAAGTGTAGTGTTCAGCTTTATTTTTAAACCAGTTAGAAACTGGAGGAGATCATTCATTGATTTTCCATTTCCCCTGTAATTGACGGACTGCCTCCTCTCAGTGTGTGCTTTCCCATCAGTCACTCTGATCAATCACGTCCAGCCGCTAGATATGATATCCACACTATTTGTGCGGCATTGAATTCCTTTTTTGATACATACTGGATACACTTTAGGTTCTAATTCACCTCAGTACCTTGGTTGCACTGGTCACATCAGATCAATAATGGTCACTCTTGGACAATTCCAATTTCTCAATCTGCAACTTCCTTAAAACAATCCCAAACGCACTTACAAAATTGATTGGTTAAGCGTTAAAGTTCCTCCCATGTATCATATCTTACACTGGAGCGCAGCAGCGTATAATGTTCAGGCACCCAAGTGGGAGGTAACACTCTGGAATACGTCTGCATCATAATACACAAGAGTTTCTCCTCCAGTGGGCAATGGGAGCCATTCTGATTTTGTTTATTTTTTTTTCTTTATTCATTCACGGGATGAGGGTGTCACTGGCTAGGCAGTATTTATTGCCCATCCCTAATTGCCCAGAGGGCAGTTAAGAGTCAACCACTTTGCTGTGGGTCTGGAGTCACATGTAGGCCAGACCAGGTAAGGATGGCAGTTTCCTTTCCTAAAAGGGATTAGTGAAGCAGATGGGTTTTTCCAACAATCAGCAATTGATTCATGGTCATCATTAGACTCTTAATTCCAGATATTTATTGAAATCAAATTCCACCATCTGCTGTGACGGGATTCAAACCCCATTCCTCAGAATGTTATCTGGTCTTGGGATTAACAGTCCAGCGATAATACCACTAGGCTATCACCTCCTCTCTCAAAGTTTCCCTACCTGTAGCTTGAACATTCACCTGGTTTACAGACCTGAATCTAAGTCACTGAGACTGTTATTCTCACATTATGCTCCTTCTTGGAGGTGGCTTAGTGGTTAGCACTGCTGCCTCACAGCGCCAGAGACCCAGGTTCAATTCCACCCTCAGGTGACTGTCTGTGTGGAGTTTGCACATTCTCCCCGTGTCTGTGTGGGTTTCCTCTGGGTGCTCCAGTTTCCTCCCACAGTCCAAAGATGTGCAGGTTAGATGGATTGGCCATGCTAAATTGTTCATTGTGTCCAGGGATGTTGGATAGATTAGCCATGGGAAATGCAGGGTAACAGAATAGGGTAGGAGTGGTGGGATGTTCTTCAGAGGGTTGGTGTGGACTCGGTGGGCTGAATAGCCTACTAGCACGCTGTAGGGATTCTATGAACTCTTTTCCGTCAATTATACATAGTGACAGTATGTATAGATTCAATTTGTTCATCTGAAAAGCATGGACTCCCATGAGTTTGATATGTCAGTGTTATCCATTCTACATTGCCTCACCCATGTGGCTAATCTTCCGAGCTGAAGACAAAATTTGAGTCTCAATAAGTCAGCTGAGCATGCAGAGGGAAGACTGAAGAGATAACAACAAATTACAATATCCAACAACCTGTCACCCACGTAGAAAGTACACTGTCCATCAATACGTCAAGCTGTTTATCAAATGGTTCTAAAGGTTTTGCCACAATTTAGCCCAAACTTCTATTCCACACAGACTTTTCTCCCCTCCTGTTTTGTACATTTGAGTCTTTGATTGTGATACCCGTAATCCTACCTCAGTTGATTGAAAACAGACTCAGTATTGCTAGGCTCTTCAAGTCCTGTTTGACCCAGAACCAGGCCACATAGTTTTGTTTTTATCCCATCACCAGGGAAACTTCTAAAATACTTTGAAACAACCTGTTTGGATATGTTTTAACACACATCCTACACAGATGGCACTTGAGCCTGGACCTTCTGACTCAGACGTAGGGACACTACTATTATGCCTCAAAACCCCTAATCAAGATAGCTGTGATGCTCATTTTCTTGTTAATTGGCAATGACCTCCATAGAGTCATACAGCATGGAAACAGACTCTTCGGTCCAACCAGTCCATGCCAACCATAATCCCACCTGCCTAATGCTGGCCTATATCCCCCCAAACCTTTTCTATTCATGTACTTATCCAAATGTCTTTTAAACTTCGTAATTGTGCCCACATCTACCACTTCCTCAGGAAGTTCATTCCACATGTGAACCACCCTCTGTGAAAAATTTGCCCCTTTTTTTTTACCTCTCACCTTAAAAATATGCCCCCGATCTTGAAAACCCCCCATCCTAGGGAAAAGACACCTACCATTAACCTTATCTATGGGAAGCATGCAATCTTTACTCTTCAACCGAGAAGTTGTTACCAAGAATTTAGGTAGGGATGAAACGCAAAATCCATACTGTACCTCAAATCACTAAGCTTTTTAAAGGGCTTTGCCTCAGTGTAGCTGAAAAACCCATTCCATTATCAAAGTCCATTCCACTTTGTGCTGTGCATAGTTTGAGATCAACATTTATGAGTTGGGCTCGATATTCTAATTGTTTTATTCTGTTGAAGCAGAATCTGACATATGAAAAGATATTAATTAGATTCCTCTCAATCACACTACACAATAAAGTGAGCCTAGTCATGCCAATTTACTGGAGCTGAGATTGACGAAAGGATGACATTAATTTATTGCACAGTGATTTACATGCATCACATGGTGTTTAACCCTTTCAGTCCTGGCAGATCTTTCCAGCTAGCACAAATTCAATTCATCCAACTGCTCCGAACACACTAATCATTTATATGGTCATAGAACTGAAAATGCATGAATGCATAGGCCCAACGATAAAGTCACCACACATGATGTAAGGAATATTGGTTGAATTGAGAAAGTCTTTTGTACTGCTTTCTGACTTTTCTTAAACCCCTTGTAGCTAGCCTCTGATTTGTTAAGTAGAGAGTTACTCTAGGGATAACACAATGTAGAACTGGAGGAACACAGCAGGGCAGGCAGCATCAGAGGAGCAGGAAAGTTCCTGACCCGAAACGTCAGCTTTTCTGCTCCTCTGATGCTGCCTGGCCTGTTGTGTTCCTCCTGCTCCACACTGCGTTGACTCTGACTCCAGCATCTGCAGTTCTTACTATCTCTGAATTACTCTAAGGGGTTATTCAATAGGATTGATGCTTCACATCAGTGCCTATTCTTTCGTGTATTCGCTCAAATAAGTTACTACAGGCTACCTGAGCTCCAAAACTGTCCACTCGATGCTGACAAAAGCAAATAGTCCATTGTAATCAATTAATGGTGACCAACAGCATGAACATCAGCTCATTTCGTGACTCCCCTAGCTGAGGTCAATTGTCACACCCTTAAAATCTCCCCAGGAGGGAACACGAGGCTCAGCACAGACTGGAGGGAATTGAAGTTGGTGCATTCTTTCCATAGCTCTGAATGTTATTCTGACCTATAGCATTTACCAGCTTCATGGGGTCAGGTGAGCCTGAATCTGCCTTAGCTTGGCTGTGTAACTGCTGCATGGTGATGGACGGACTATATTTGAAACTCCCAGAAGGTTCTGCCTGCTTCACTGCAATAGGTTAGGGGATGCTGACCTAAATCTGACTGCTCGCTTTACAGACTGGTCTGTGGCCATTATACTGACTGTCTCCTGAAATTTGACAGGAATAAAGTTCCTTAAATGTGTGATTAAGACAACCCGTGTGCACTATCGAAATCCAGCCTCCTTAATAATGTGAAGCCCTGGCTTACACTGACCCCCAAGGCCTGGCTTACTGTTCCCTTCAATATTGATGATAGAAGTTGAGGGGTGTGCTGTCCATTGAGTCGGTAATCAGTTCAATCAAGGGACTGTTGTTTCTTTCAGTTAAATGGGAAGCCAGTTGAGAATTTGGATTCTTTTAATTGGGTTGTATGGAATTCCTGGCTTCGTGCACTTCTTCTGAAAGGGCCTTGCAATAGGATGTGATCCAATTACAGACCTAAAACATTCTGCAACACACAGCAGCTTTAGTTTTATCACATTATAGATTTGTAAAAAGTCCCATAATTCATTCCCCTTTTCAAAACCCGATGTAACTTTAGGTAGACCTGAAAGCTTTCAGTTTGGTCCAGTGCTGAGTTAGCTGGTCCTAGCCAGGTGACATGGGGAGGTTTGCAGTTGAGCCTCAAGTAACCTAAGGTAGGAAGGAGAACAATTTGCCTGGTTTCCTGATCACAAAATCCTGTGCTGGAAAGTAAACACATGTGAATGTTAAATAAGAACGTTATGTTCAAAAAAGGCCGGCATTTATCTGGCACTTCTCAAAACCCTAAGATGTTCCAAAGCTCTTCACAGTCAATTAAATACTTTTAAGGTGTTCCAGTGTAGGAAACCCACAAGCCAGCTCTCACACAAGATGCCAGAAAAGAATTGTGATAATGTCCAGATAATTTATTTTGATGGTGTTGGTTATTGGCATTGGCTGGGGCATTGGCAAATGGCCAATCATTGATAATGAAGCACTTTGGGACATCTTGTGGCCAATAAAGATGAACAAGAACTCGATGAAGTATTACGTTTTGACTCTTGTTTCTGATCCTTGCCTTAAGTCCCCTCCAATTTCTTCCTTTCCTTTCATGGGGAGGTCACCTTCTTATTGGGTTGAGCTCAATCATTTTGACATTTGTGCCTCTGAGTTGGAAGGTGTAACAGTCGGAGTGTCAGTGATTGAAGCTCGGGTTCAGAATTTTAGATTACTGTTATCAGGAAACTTGTGTCTATTGGGTGCAAGTGAACCCTCTTCGCTCCCTGATTGGATGGGTTGCAGGACCTATATAAATCTCTGTCTAGATTGAACTATTTGCCCCATTGGCCAATAAAAAAATGGCTACAGGATTCAAATGAGGGTTTGCTTTGGAGCCTATGAGATGGAAAGTGGTTCTGGGAATCGCATTACCCTACCCCTTTCACCTGGCAATTGTGTCCCTATCTTAGCCCAAAGTTTCCAAATGTATTTAATTAACTTGGTATAGGCGAGTAAGTAATCCTGGGCCTCTTCTCTGCAGGTGAGACCATGCTTTATCCAAAGGATGTTATGGAGCTTGCGGAAATTCTTGTGAATTTGTAAATTGGGGAGCTAAGCCGCTATCTGTCTCCCTTACTCCTCTCTCATTCTCCCTGTTTTATTCCCATTTCATTCTCTCTTCCTCTTACGCTCTCGTTCTAATACTCTCCTGCCCTCATTTGCCCTTACAATTGTGCACAGTGGGACATGGCTATAATCAGTTACATTGACAACTTCATTAAGGCCAAGCCCTTGTCACAGATATAATACAGTTATGTGTCACTTTTAGAACTTCCCTTTAGAGACTGATCACAGCACCTCCTGGAATGTCAGATAATTCAATCTGTTTAAGACATTGGTTTTTATGATGGAAATGAGAACTTTTCCCAAGTATTCCTATAAACAATGTTTAACATGCGTTAATAACGGGGGATGGAAGAGATTGTTGACAGTGCTGCCCAGTAGTATTTACACATCAGTAACCCACTCAGTGATGCTCAGTTTGGGGTTCCACTATAGCTCACCTGATTTTTGACCTCACTATAGTGTTACGAAGTTGGATAGAGTAATTGTGAAATGGAAGGCAGGAAGCTAAAATGTGTGGTTTGTGCTTTGTCCGTACTTAGAAACTTTTTCAAAAAATGTATGTTTATAAGCAGCAGCTGAAGTTGCTGGTACAGAGAGCCTCAAAAAGTGAAACGAATGTATCAAAAAAGCCTTCCAGGTGGCAGGCAAAACAGCAGTCTTGTTTTGATGTTGTGACAAGGAGTTTGAATTCAGCCAATTAAATTTAAACGAAACACCTAGGAATAGAAAGCCAATTGAATTCAAACTTGATGGTGTTGACAACCTGAAACCAATCCTCTTATAAGAATTTGATTATGTCATTACGGGTATATAAGACGAGGGCATTTGGAAAATTGGGGAGAGCCAACTGCCATCTGAAAGAGAAAGCCATCTGCCACGTGCCAGAGTTAGCACCATTCAGCTCAGAGAAAGCCCATCTAATTAATCAAAGGTACCACGGTATTCTAGCTCAAAGTCCTCATTGAAGAAATTAGAGATAAAACATTTCTGACAGCAGAATTAACGGAAGAACGGTGTTTGTGAAGAGAGCGGAGACAACAGAAGATTCCAGAAGACTGTGTGAACCTAGAGTGATTAAGTTATAATTTATTGCTTCTTATTAATTGGGCTTATTAGTGGGACTTGTTTTTATTTAAACAGCATTCCAGTAGAATTTAGACCACTTAAGAAGTAGTTAGTAGTATAAGGGGCAATTGTCAGTTTGTTAATAATTTTGTTAATTTGTTCATTGTTGTGTTAAATAAATAAATTGTTTCTTGTTACTTGTAGAGTGGAGATCAGGGATTTTCTTACTGTAACCACTCTTTTAATAGATTAAAAAGGGAAAGACAAGCTTCTCTGGGTGTTTCAGATGTATTTATTAGAGGGAAACCGTTACTCCCGTCATAACAGACCCTTTTTCTGATGAAGGGTCTAGGCCCGAAACGTCAGCCTTCCTGCTCCTATGATGCTGCTTGGCCTGCTGTGTTCATCCAGCTCTGCACCTTGTTGTCTCTTATAACAGATTGGGGCTTGTGTTTTAGTTTAATTATCAAAGGGTTTCGGCCATTCCCCCTCGGTAACAGTAGGCTTGGTCCAAATATGGATGATAGAGCTGAACCTATGCTGAGGTGAGAGTCACGGCTTCTTACCACCAAGGCAAGATCTGATCTAGTGTGGCATCAAGGTGTCCTATGTGACGATATAATGGCTTTATCAGATGTTTTGTCGTGTTTTTATTTTGAAGAGAGTTTTTAAGATGGGTGTCAAGATGTCTATTTGATTCCAATAAAGTAAACAGCATGTGAGGCCTTGTTTCATTTTAAAGAGTTGGAACAATAGAAACAGCCTGAATGGGGAGAGTCAAACAACCCCCGGAGCCAGGATTTTTAGTTTTAGTTTTTCAGTAGCAGTTGCTGGAATCTTGAAGCTGGCTTTGCAAGCTGCAGTACATTTCTCCCTGCTACTCTGTCTCTCTGTGTTTTGTCTTGATTTTTTTTTCCTCATGCATTGGAAAATTGCAAGTGAGACAATCTATTTTACTGAATTTTGCCCTTTTTCAAGGGTGTGTTTATGGGGTTACTATATTGGAACAGTTACTGTTTAGTTGTTAAATAATCTATTATTCTGTTAAGTTATTCCAATTTCTTCTTTCTTCTGTTGTATTTTAACTATAAGGTATGAATAAAGTGTGCTTTGTTTCACATCTGGTAGTTTGACCAATCGAATTATATCCGGAACAAAACGCCTGGCACTTGTCTCTAAAATAAGAAAACGTTAGAGTCTGGGCTACCTTCTTAAAATATTTTGAGGAGGTTTGATCTGGTCCATAACACCTGTCAAAATTGAAATCAATGGGATTCGGGGAGACCTCTCCACTAGTTGGAGTTACACTTAGCACAAAGGAAGAAAGTTATGATATTTGGAGGTCAATCATCTCAGTTCCAGGAGTTCCTTAGGATGGTGTCCTAGGTCCAACTGTCTTCAACTTATTTATGCATGACCTTCGTTCCATTGTAAGATCCAAACTGGAAGCGGTCATTAATGATTGCACAATGTTCAGCACTATATTCCAGCCCTCTCAAAGTGAGGCAGTCTATGTCCATTCGCAGGCCTGAGGTGACAAGTAACAACTAACATTCACGTTGCACAAGTGCAAAGCAATGACAGCATCCAACAAAAGAAGGTTCTAACCAGTTCCATTTGACACTTAATGGCATTGCTATGACCAAATCTCTCTCTGCCAATAATCTGGGGATTGTCATTGTCTGAGTAACTGACCTCCAGACTCTTTAAAAACCTATCCACCGTCTTCAGCACACAAGTCAGGAGTGCCATGGGATACTCCTCACTTGCCTGGATGAGCGCAGCTTGAACAAAACTCAAGAAGCTTGACACCATCAAGCACAAAACAGCCCAATTGATTGATAAGTAATCCACCAATTTAAATACACAGTCCCTTGCTACCAATACACAGTGTGTACTATCTGTAGGACACATTAAGCAGCTCAACAAGGCTCATTTCAAGTCTGTGACCTCTAACACCAAGATGTCCAAGGGCAACAGGTGCATGGCAACAACAGTATAGTCTGTAAATCTTCCTCCAAGGCCAGCACCATTCTGACTTGAAAATATATGGCCTTTTCTTCACTATCCCAGAATCTAACTTCTGAAACTCTCTTCCTAACAGCGTTGTGAATGTAGGAGCAAATTACTGCAGATGCTGGAATCTGTACTGAAAACAAACAAATGTTGGAGATCACAGTGAGTCAGGCAGCATCCATGGAGAAGAGAGCAAGCTAATGTTTTGAATCATCAAAGCAGATGTGAAGTGTGAAGCGGACAACATTTATGCAATAGTGGGGTGGAAGGGAGGTGGAGTGCTGGGGGAGAAAGGTAGTACCTGCGCCAGATGGACTAATGGCTCACCATCATCTTCTCAAGGGCAATTAGAGATCGACCAGCAATTTGTGGCCTCATCCACGATGGCCACATCAAATGAAATAATTTTAAAATGGATTCTGCTTGAATAAGCCTGTTTTCATTTGAACAAAGAGGATTTTATTAAGAATCTCTCAACTTGAAAAATAATAAAATCTCTCTTAGCCTTTTATACTGTTATTTTTATCCTGTAGAAAAGAGGTATGTCTCATAAAACATGACATAGACCTGATTGTGGTGTCTCAAGGTTCAATTCTTCATATGTTCTGTGAAGAAACAAACCTGTTTTCGCTCCATTCATTCACTTCCACATTTTTGTAAAAGCTGTTCCCGATTAAATTCATTCTCACTGAGCTCTTTGCCTGATGCATTACATATTAGCTCAAATAATTTCACTTCATGAGAGCAAGCACTGATTGTTAGTTCATTTGCTCGAGTATCACATATTTCTACTCAAATTGAGTTTGACTTGCCTGGAGCTTAATCAGCTTTACTGACATTACATCTCGCAGCAATTTTGCTTTTTTTCAATACCTTTTCTAGTACTCAAAGTTTGGTAATTGATATGCTGTTGCCCTGTGTAAGCAGGTTACAGATTCAAACTCTGCCCGTTCACTCCAGTGCCAGCTTTGTCTCTATTTGTGGCACACTTCCTTTTGACTCATAATGTTCCAGGTTCAAATCCTACTTCAGGACTTAAGCACTATCAAAACAATCCAATGTATACCAGGGGGATGTTGCAGTGTTGGAGGTGCTGGCTTTTGGATAAAGCATTACTTGAAGGCTACTTGAGAGGATGTGAAAGATCCCTTAGCTCTATTTCAGAGTAGAGCATGAGAGTTACATCTGGTATCCTAGCTGATATTTATCTCTCGAGCAACATCAGGCAAACATTATTTGGTAGTTAACTCTCTGCTGTCTTGTGGAAGATTGCTGTGTGCAAATTGGCTGCTACATTAAAAAAAATTGATTGTAAAGAGCTTTGAGGGCCTGGTGATTACAAAAAGTGCTATCTAATTGTAAGTCTGTTTTTCTTTGTTTCACTGTATTGTATAATATCAAATGGTACTCCAGAATAGAACTCAAGGAATCTTAGCAAACCCAGGATGGATGTTACTTGTAGTTCATGAACAATGGAGAACATGTGGTTTGCAGGAAGAGGCTACAGAGTATCTTTGAAGGGTTAATGGGCCTCATTTATTTGTGGGGTCTTGCTGTGCATGAATTGGCTGCTATGTTCCCTTCATTTACCTACGTAGGTTCTTTACAGGCCATTAACTATTGATCAAATGAAAGGTGCTGTGTTAAATGTAAGTGCCCACAAAAGGAAAAGAAAAAAAGTACAAGTGCAACATCTAAAAGACATTTGGATAAGGATATGAATAGGAAAGGTTTGGAGGGATATAGACCAGGTGGGACTGGTTTAGTTTGGGATTAGGTTCGGCATGGACTGGTTGGACTGAGGGGTCTGTTTTTGTGCTGTATGACTTTATGTTTCCAGGTTTCAGCTATTGTTTGCATCATTAGAATGTCTATCCTCAGCTTTCCATATCTATAAAATGTATATAGAGGATATTATGCTAGTAAAGCTATTTGGCAAATTCCAATTGTCAGGTAGTACTGTGCCAAGCTCATGTCAGGCTGGTATAGGTCTGTGATACATAGAAGCAGAAGTAGGCTTTTTGGGCTTAGACAGAGGTAAAATCAGTCTGAATCCTTGTCCATGACCACTCTCCTCCTCACATCATCCTTCCCCATGGCCCCCCTCATCCCTAATGGCATAAGGGAGGTGTGGATGCTTTTAAAACAAAACAGGTCAGATCCTCTGCTGACTATCTGCCTTTTGGCCATTTGGATGATGCTTGATGAGCTATTTTTCCCTTTCCCTTGCCTTTTTCTCTTCCCCCAAGGGTCAGTGTTGTCAGCAGATGGAGAACCATGCCCAGTTTTAAACAAGTCTTTAAGCAATTGATTGAGGCGTTAAGATGTCTCCCTCCTACCAAGAAGGGGGCAGCTTTATTACAAATACACTGGAATTGCACTCCCCATTCCCTTTAAGTCAGAAAGTTAATTGTTGTGAAGCTGCTTCATTCACGTGGAGAGGTGAGACAAAATTAATTGGTGCCTGTCAGAAGATTTTAACTGAAATCAATGAGCAATCAGCCTGCATAGCAGTGACTGGTTTAAGGAAGTGCTCAGCTGTGAATAATTTACTGCTTAATGTAGATCCAGAGCATTACACCACTGTCGCTGTAGGTCATTATTTGAGGTAACATACTGCTATTTTGCCAGTGAAAGGAGCTTACAGCCTGATGCTAGCAGACAATTTTGTGTCCGACATGCATTGTTACCTCACAATACCTTAATACCTTATGGGAGGATTGGAGCCATTTACATTCGACAGATTAATGTTGCACAGAAGTATTAAGTGTTTGGTGGAAAAAAATCAAATATCAAATGTCTGGTTTGTTTTTAAAAGCCCCCAGTTTCTCCCCTCCTAGCCTGGGGCTCTTAATTTGTGTTCTGCTTCCATTGTCACTGCGAGTCCTCCATTGTGTCCTTCGAGCAGCTATCTATCATGCAATGAACCCAGACAGCGCTTATCAGCAAACTGTTTGACCATATAAGAGCCCACTCATGGCACTAAAAACACACGCTCGCACTTTACGCACACTTTGCCTTCCGTTAGGAGCTATTGGATAGTAATTTAGAATCAGGAGATCAAATCCAGGATGGAATGAATGTCTCCCTCGCCTCATCAATCTTCTTTGAAATGAGTTGGCAGTCTTAATCCGATACCCAGTTGTCCCAACTTGGTTTCAAGTTACATTGCTGGATAAGGGAAATGGACAACTGCAATGATCATCAAATCCCTACAACGTGGAAGCAGGCCATTCAGCCCATACTGATTCTCTGGACAACATCCCACCCAGACCCACTCCTCCTACCCTTTCCCTGTAATCTTACATTTCCCATGGCTAGTCTACTTAGCCTGCACACTGCAGAGCAATTTAGCATGGCCAGTCCATCTAAACTGCACATCTTTGGACCATGGGAGGGAAGCGGAGCACCCAGAGGAAACCCACGCAGACACAGGGAGAACGTGCAAACTCCACACAGACAGTCGCCCAAGGCCGGAATCAAACCCAGTCCCTGGCACTGCAAGGCAGCAGTGCTAACCACTGAGCCACCATGCCTTGATGAGCTGCTGTAGGTATACTCTTCTCAGTCTTAAATAGGGAGCTTTTCTCCACAGCGTTCTTATGCTCTGTCTGCCTTTGAGGGTATTTGTACTGCAACAGAGTGCCTGAAATGGATATTTGCCAACAATAACATGCCCCACCTTGATAAGCACAGAGCATAAAGAAATATCACTAACTGCTGCACAACAAGGACAACATTATGCATTTATGTAGTGTTTTTACATCATGTCCCAAATCAGTGTTCTCGAGTCACACCAGGAAATATTAGGATAGGTGAACAGAGAAGTAGGTTTTAAGAAGTGGCTTCATCGGGGGTAAAAAATGGTGGAGCAGCATAAGGAGGAATTCTATAGAGAGCGCATGATACAGCATTCCGACAACAAGGAGAAATGTGACACACTGACAATTCCCAAATGGTGACAGCAACTGGGATTTTATAAAACCTCATGGCAATCCAATGGGAGATATGGAATTTAATGAAAGAAACACAGTAAGTAAGAAGCTAGCAAAGCTCATAAATTGTGTTTAGTGTAAAACCACAGTCCCTGGATAAGAGATAGTAGGAACTGCAGATGCTGGAGAATCCGAGACAACAAGGTGCAGGGCTGGATGAACACAGCAGGCCAAGCAGCATCATAGGAGCAGAGAGGCTGACGTTTCGGGCCTGGACCCTTCATCAGAAAAGGGGGAGGGGAAGGGGGTTCTGAAATAAATAGGGAGAGAGTGGGAGGTGGATAGAGGAGAGGATAGGTGGAGAGGAAACAAACAGGTCGAAGAGGCGGGGACAGGGCCAGTAAAGGTGAGTGTAGATGGGGAGTTAGGAAGGGGATAGGTCAGTCCAGGGAGGACGGACAGGTCAAGGGGGCGGGATGAGGTTGGTCGGTAGGAGATGGAGGTGCGGCTTGAGGTGGGAGGAGGGGATAGGTGGGAGGAAGAACAGGTTAGGGAGGCAGGGACGAGCTGGACTGGTTTTGGGATGCGGTAGGGGACAACCTAGAAACCGATATTCATTTCAAGCCC
Organism: Rhincodon typus; assembly: GCF_021869965.1. Taxonomy (NCBI): domain Eukaryota; kingdom Metazoa; phylum Chordata; class Chondrichthyes; order Orectolobiformes; family Rhincodontidae; genus Rhincodon; species Rhincodon typus. The sequence continues at coordinate 9,229,499 of NC_063360.1, forward strand.
ACCGACTCCCACAGCTACCTAGAATACTCCTCCTCCCACCCACCTTACTGCAAAAATGCTATCCCCTATTCACAATTCCTTCGCCTCCGCCGCAAGTGCTCCCAGGATGAGGCATTCCACTCCCGTACATCTCAGTTGTCCTCGTTTTTCAAGGACCGTAACTTCCCCTCCTCGGTGGTCGAGAACGCCCTCAACCGTGTCTCCCACATCTCCCGCACCTCATCCCTCACACCCCGTCCACGCAATAAGAACCAATAAAGAATCCCCCTCGTCCTCACGTACCACCCCACCAACCTCCGGATCCAACGCATCATCCTCCGACACTTCCGCCATCTGCAATCCGACCCCACCACCAAAGACATCTTTCCCTCCCCACCCTTATCTGCTTTCCGGAGGGACCACTCTCTCCGTGACTCCCTTGTCTGCTCCACACTCCCCTCCAGCTCCACCACACCCGGCACTTTTCCCTGCAACCGCAGGAAGTGCTACACCTGCCCCCATACCTCCTCCCTCACCCCCATCCCAGGCCCCAAGAAGACTTTCCACATCAAGCAGATGTTCACCTGCACATCTGCTAATGTGGTATACTGCATCCGCTGTACCCGGTGTGGCTTCCTCTACATCGGGGAAACCAAGCGGAGGCTCGGGGACCGCTTTGCAGAACACCTATGCTCGGTTCGCAATAAACAACTGCACCTCCCAGTC
>NC_063360.1:9230303-9241495 GCF_021869965.1 Rhincodon typus
CCCCCCAATTCCTCAGACGACATGTCCATCCTGGGCCTCCTGCAGTGCCACAACGATGCCACCCGAAGGTTGCAGGAACAGCAACTCGTATTCCGCTTGGGAACCCTGCAGCCCAATGGTATCAATGTGGACTTCACAAGCTTCAAAATCTCCCCTCCCCCTATCGCATCCCAAAACCAGCCCAGCTCGTCCCTGCCTCCCTAACCTGTCCTTCCTCCCACCTATGCCCTCCTCTCACCTCAAGCCCCACCCCCATCTCCTACCGACTAACCTCATCCCGCCCCCTTGACCTGTCCATCCTCCCTGGACTGACCTATCCCCTCCCTAACTCCCCACCTACACTCACCTTTACTGGCCCCATCCCCACCTCTTCGACCTGTTTGTTTCCTCTCCACCTATCCTCTCCTCTATCCATCTTCTATCCGCCTCCCACTCTCTCCCTATTTATTTCAGAACCCCCTTCCCCTCCCCCTTTTCTGATGAAGGGTCTAGGCCCGAAACGTCAGCCTCTCTGCTCCTATGATGCTGCTTGGCCTGCTGTGTTCATCCAGCCCTGCACCTTGTTGTCCCTGGATAAGCCCTGGCTTTCGCGTTCTCTAGAATGAGGTACTTTATTGAGTTATGAATTATTGTACAAGTGAAATCTTATTCAGAACTCTAGATTATTTAGTCAGATGCTTCCTTACTGTGCAAAACCATGTTGCTCACCTTCTCCTGTCCTTCAGAGACACAGTCACTGAAACCAGCATTTCCTAAAGTACCATGATAAGCACCAATGAAAATTTGTAAATTGCCTTCTATTTGAATTAATAAACTGTGATTGAAGGAACAGTTTTCCATAATTTAATCAGAGACAGGATTCAGCCACTGTCTGGGTATTCCTGATATCATCCATAAATGAGTAAAAAGAAGATTACACCGTTGTGTGACAGAAATTCAAAGCATTAGCAATAAGCATAAAGTCATCTACAATATTGACATTTGGTAGAATTCTCACAATAAGGCAATACTTGGATTACATTGCATACGAGCATTCGCCGTGAAGGATGCAAAATATAACCTGAAACTTGACCTCCCAATTGTACCATTAGATGTCTAGCTTCAGAATGCCATGATAACTCCTCCTGCCCTGAAGTTGCATACTGGCATGTGGATGTTCATGGTCTTCTTCTGAAAATCCTTCCTATCCTATGTTAGCCAAAGATAAAATTTCATGATTTGAGCATCCTCACTAAAATCTCTTGAGCCACAACAATGAAGTAGCCTTCAAGTCACTGGACTAGTAATTCAGACGTAAAAAAACCAAAAACTGTGGATGCTGGAAATCTGAACCAAAGTCGGGAATTGCTGGAGAAACTCAACAGGTTAGGCAGCATCAGTGCAGAGAAAGCATCGCCAATGCTTCAGGTCCAATCACCCTCTTCAGAACCATTCTGAAGAAGGGTCACTTGACCCAAAACATTTTCCCCACCGATGCTGCCTGACCAGTTGGATTTCTTCAGAAATTTCTGTTTTTGTTGCAGTAATTCAGAGGTCTCAACTAAGACTCTGGGAACACAGGATCCAGTTTCACCATGTAGCTGGTGGGGTTAAAATGTAATTAGTAAATTCAGGAATTTGAAAGCTAGTCTTTTAAAACTACCATTGTTGTAAAAACTATTCAGATTCTCTGATGTCTTTTATGAAAGAAAATCTACCATCTTTTTCTGGTCTATGACTACAAACCCATGAGTAATGTGATGAACTCTTAACTGCCCTCTGAAATTGCTTAGCAAGGCAGCTGGTGACATTTAAATTCAATTAATAAAGCTGAAATACAAAGTTAGCCTCACTAATCATGATTGTGCCAACTATTGTCAATTGTGTAAAAATCCATCAAATTCACTAACGTTTCTTTAAGAAAGGAAATTCATCATCATTATCTGGCTTGGCCTCTATGTGACTCTAGATGTGGTTGATTCTTGACTGCTCTCAAGATGGACAATAAATGCTGGTCTTTCCAGCAATACCCACATCCATGAAATGAATAGAAAAAGCAGATATCCCTCACAAACACTAGAACCTTAATAGGCTGAGACAAGTACTGTGATTCAGAACTGTCTGTTAACTTCTACAAGTGAAATTTCAGAACCAAAACCTTTTGGTCTTAGTGCTAGCAGGGAATATGAAAAACCTAAATAAAAACCAAAAGAACTGTGGATGCTGGAAATCAGAAACGAAAACAAATTGCTGGAAAAGTTCAGCAGGTCTGGCAGCATCTGTGGAGAGAAATCAGAGTTAACGTTTCGGGTCCAGAACAACTCTGTGCAAAGGTTACTGGACCCAAAACGTTAAGTCTGATTTCTCTCCACAGATGCTGCCAGATCTGCTGAGCTTTCCCAGCAATTTCAGTTTTTGAATATGATAAACATGGCTGGTGTTTAATATTCCCTGCTGAAAAATACTGGTGGATGCAAATTAGGTAAAAAGAAAATTAGATTCCTGTATGATTACATCCACCGTCAAGGAGTTGGGCAACGGGAATTCAGTGTGAGCAATTCCATGAGATCCCGTGTTTCCAGGAAGCAAGGGGAGTGATGGTCAGAAGTTCAGAGCTAATACTGTCACATTGTCTCTGACCCACACTCCATAGGAATGGGTTGGAAGCTTCAGGTAAAGGAATTGCTTCTCCCAAGCTTGCATTTCAAGACTTACCATCTGGGTAAGGTAGTGCTGACTGCAGGACTGTAGCCAGGGCTCTATGTACTTGTAGGGTGTGGGAGCAGAGAGTGGGTGTTTTGGGTGGGGAGGGGAGTGGAGATGAGAAAACAATAAAAATAAAAGAATGCTTTTGTTTGAATTTAAAATAAGCAACGTCAGTCCTCAACAGAATGAAGCAGGTTTAAATCTGTACGGCTCAATAGCTGCAAAAGCCATTAACTGCTCAGTGGCGATTATTGTCAGTCAGTTGGCTTTAATAAACTGGGGAGGCGTAGCTAATCCTGGTCGGCCTCAGCAACAGCGTTCGTTGAGTGCTTTAACCCTTACACACATGTTGGTGATGTGAGCTCGAACCAGTTCCCCTACTTGTTACCTCACGTTCCCCAAATGTCTCCTCTCCTCTCTCTGTCTTGAAATGTCAAATGTGTACATAGTGATTCCTATTTGAAATCATTAAATTAATTATTCTGAGCTATCAGGTAACTGACACCACACCCACTTGTACCTCGGGCACTCTCTCTGTGGTACGATTGGGTTAAGTGGCCTCCATATGCAATGTAAAGGGTCCGTGAAGTAGGTCTGTCGCGCAAACAGCACTCTCAAAGAACCAGAGAGGTTCATCTGTTGCCATCCACAGTTAAAATATTAAAATCCAATTTGAAATCTTTTCAATTCACCCACCACCCTCCGATCCAGTCTTTATCTTCCTCTACCCCCACCCAGCCTCACTGTTCCTCTCCAAATGCCTGCACAATCCATTGATGTCAACAAGTCTTTACTACCGAGACTAATTGTGTATACAGTGGAAAAAGTAGCAGACAGGAATCTTGTGAAATAAACCTGCACTTTCTTACCTTCTGTGAATGAACCCTTGTTTGCCCATGATGAATATTTAGCTTGTTACATTCTTGGCTATAGGAAAATGTATAAAGTACCAATCCCTTGCTACTGTTAACTTCTCCAAGAGTACACCACATCATTAAACAATTTTGGTAACTTTTATTTACGGCAGAATAACTCTTAGGCAGACCCTCTATATTGAGGAAGACTTGCTTCCACTCTGATTCAGTGGGTTCTGAGATGTCTCATAAGTCTAATGTTGATCAGTAGATTCAGCTGTGCATTGTTTGGAGGTTTGTGTGTTCCTTCTGATGCCTTGACTTTGCCTCTGCAAGTTCCCAATGAGATCTCTCAATGTCCTTAGTGCCAACCCAAATGAACCAGCTCCAGTTTGGTTAGTCATAACCCAGGGTCTCCCATGAGTTAACCAGGGCTGTTAGACCTCGTTAGAGATGCTTTGAGGCCACCCCTAAATTCTTCACAGGGGCTCCCTAGCCATGACGGAGTTCCAAACAAACCAGTTACTTTGGGGGTGAGGTATCAAACATAAGAATAATATCTCCGGATTAGCAGGGTTGGTTTTAGAAATGTGGAAATAGGTGCAGGAGTAGGCCATTCGGCCCTTCAAACCTGCTTCACCATTCAATACGATCATGACTAATCATGCAATTTCAGTATCCCACTCCTGCTTTCTCTCCATACCCCTTGATCCCTTTAGCCTCAAGCACCACGTCCAGCTCCCTCTTGAATATATCTAATGAACTGGCGCCAGCAGCTTCCTGTGGGAGAGAATTCCACAGGTTCACAACTCTCTGAGTGAAGAAATTCTTCTTCATCTTCGTCCTGAATGGCTCACCCCTTATTCTTAGACTGTGACCCCTAGTTCTGGACTTACCCAACATCAGGAACATTCTACCCACATCGAGCCTGTCCAGTCCCATCAGGATTTTATATGTTTCTATGAGACCCCTCTCATTCTTCTAAATTCCAGCGAGTACAAGCCCAGTTGATCCAGTCTTTCCTTCATATGTCAGTCCTGCCATCCTGGTAATCAGTCTGACAAACCAAACCCCCAACAGCAAGAATGCCCATCCTCAGACTAGGAGACCAACACTGCTCACAATATTCAAGATGTGGTCTCACCAAGGCCCTGTATAACTGCAACAAGACTCCCTGACTCAAATGCTCTCGCTCAGAAGGCCAGTCTGCCATTAGCTGATTTTGGGTGATTAGTGCCTCTGATGGCCATGTTTTGGGTGATTAGTGCCTCTGATGGCCATGTTTTGGGTGATTAGTGCCTCTGACGGCCATGTTTTGGGTGATTAGTGCCTCTGATGGCCATGTTTTGGGTGATTAGTGCCTGTAATGGCTATGTTGACTTGGGACGAGTCGTTGCTGTTGGACCATCTTTCTTACCACTGGATTTGGAGGATTATTAAACCAGTTGGACAATTATACACAGAAACTATGTGACACAACATACTAAATATGCAATTCAAGAGGTTAAAGCATACGTTTAAAAAAAACATCACAGAGCTTGTTAATTGGCAGAATTTTTAATGGAACAGTTTTATTTGGACCTTAATTATTCAATATTACATGAAGATGATGCAAATTTCTAATCCGTGGAGATAAAACCTCCTGATGGAATGCAGTTATCTCGATTTAGATTAAATATGAGACGTTATACTCTGTTTGGCTGTTTCACATTTATTTGATACACTAATTTACTTAGTCTATTTTGATGCCCAGAAAGCTAAGTTTTAAAAGAAAATGATTGGGATAAAGAAAATTCCAAGTCAGTACTTTCTCTTGATTGCAGTTCCTGCATAACAAATATCCTGCTGAGCAGCCCATAATTATAATCTGAAGAGATCAGGTGCTTCTGCAACTAAGCCAGTATTTCTGATTAGTTTTGCACCAGTGAATTCATATTGTTAGTAACACAAACAAGGTAATCGGAGCTGAGGAAATGTGAGGTCTGCTTCCTGAACCAGAGAAATTAAATGAGGGTTTCAGTATTATTTAAAGGGAATGTCAGGGAATTCTGAATTGCATACCTTTTATGGGATCTATAAATAAATGTCACAGATTCAGGTCTTGAAGGAGTAGAAAGGGCTAGTTATCATATAACTATTTATGTAAAAGGACACAAAGCATCAGAATGGTTTTCTACACTGGTCTCCAATGTAGAATCTGACATTTCTCTAGCTTCAGGACACTGGTATATAAATTAACTGGTGAGACAGCAGATACATTCCAGAAAGAAAGCTGAAGCCTCAGCCTCCAGGCCCTCCCTGCATTGTGTTGTATTCGTCATTGCAGCCAAGCGGCGCTGAAATGGTGTTTGCTAGTGCCTTATGGGGATTGTGTTCAGGGTCCGGAATAAATACAAGCTGCATTGATATTTGGTATCAGTGGGCTTCCTGGTTCCCAAAATGTAGGGGATCGCACGGAGCTGGTGGCAGCAAATCTGCCAAATTCATCAATGCCAATGATAATAAAGACATGTTTTATTTTTGAGTTGATTCTTCCGGCCAGTTGGTCTTCACACAACCACCAGTTTTAAATACTGATTGAGACAAGAAAACTGTGGGATGCTGGAATCCAAGGTAGACAAACAGGAGGCTGGAAGCATCTAGAGGAAAGGAGCAGTCAACGTTTCGGGTCTAATTGGTACGGTTACAGGGGAAGGTACCGGGCGGATTGGAGTGGTTGGTGGGGAGTGTGGCATGAACTTAGCAGTGGCGAAGGGAATGGTCCTTGCGGAAGGCAGAGACTGCAGCACCTGGAACATCTTCCACTCCCCACCCCTCTCTGCCTTCCGCAAGAACCATTCTCTTCGTCAATCCTTAGCTCGCGCCACACTCCCCACCAACCACTCTAACCCGCCCGGTACCTTCCCATGTAACTGTAAAAGATGCAATACCTGCCCACACAGCATCTCCCACACCTCCATCCAGGGCCTTAAACAGCCCTTCCAGGTGAGACAGAGCTTCACCTGCATCTCCTCCAACCTAGGCTATTGCATCCAGTGCTCCTGATGTGGTCTTCTCTACGTCAGTAAGACTAAACATAGATTGGGTGACCGTTTCGCTGACCATCTCCGCCTAGCTTGTAACAGCCAATCTAACCTCCCAGTCACTGCCCATTTCAACTCCCCGTCCCACTCCCCCTCCAACATGTCTGTCCTCAGCTTCCTCCAGTGTCGCAGTGACTCGTAACGCAAATTTGAAGACCAACACCTTATCTTCCGCCTGGGCACCCTACAGCCCGGAGGACTCAACAGCGAGTTCTTTAATTTCAAATAACTTCCTCACCCATCCCCTGGCTCCCTTTCCAGCTCCACCTCCTCCCTTCCAGCCACCAACTAGATTCATCCCTCCCATCGACCAACCAGTTCATACTACCAGAGTCCCCCTATCAGCGCCATTCCGCCTCCACCCCTTCCCCCCCACCCCTTTATCTGCAGCTCCCCCTACCCCCACATCCAGTCCTGAAGAAGGGTACTACCTGAAATGTTGACTGCTCCTTTCCTCCAGATGCTGCCGCCTTGCTGTGTTCTTCCAGCCTCCTGTTTGTCTACCATAAATACTGATTGAGACTGGCTAAGCAAAATGTCTAGGCTACACCCAATTAAATCCAATACTAAAGCAACTACACCTTTCATTTATATAGCACCTTTCAAACCCACAGCACACTTCCCAGCAATGTTACTTTTGAAACGTAGTCATTGTTTATAGGGCAAACTGAGCAATCAATTTATGTACAGCACGAGGAAGTGAGATGAACGATTTGTTAATCTGTTTTGGGTGCTGTAGTTTAGAAAGTGTGCTGGCTGTGCGACAGCCGTTTTGTTCCACTTTGTTTTGTCACTTTAAACAGAAACGTCAGAGCAACTGCAGGAATCAGAGTCTGGGTGGGATGCTCTTCAGAGGGTCCGTGCAGATTTGATGGGTTGGATGGCTTTTATCTGCACCGTAGGGATTCTGTGATTCTATAAAAATATTCACTGTGAAGAAGACCCTTGTGACGAAGAACGTTCCACAGGCTCAGTACTGTCTGAGAGGAAAAAGTTCTCCTCACTTCTATTTTCAATTATTTTTAAGTTTGTGTCCGTTTGTTCTGGGCTCATCCACGAGGGGAAACGTACTTTTTGCATCCAACCTGTCAGGTCCCCTCAAGATCATAGAATCCCTACAATGTGGAAACAGGCCCTTCGGCCCAATAAGTCCACACTGACTCTCAGAGCATCCCACCCAGACCCATCTCCTATAACCCACCAAGTCTACACTATGGGCAATTTAGCATGGCCAATCCACCTAGCCTGCACATCTCTGCACTGTGGGAGGAAACCCATACAGACACGGGGAGAATGTGCAAACACCAAGACAGCTGCCCGAGGCTGGAATCGAGCCCGGGTCCCTGTTGCTGTGAGGCAGCAGTGCTAATCACTGAGCCACTATGCCACCATCTTGTACGTTTCAATGAAATTACCTCCCATTCTTCTCAATGCCAATGTACACAGCTCTAACCTGTTCAACCTTACCTCATACGAGAACTCCCTCAAACCAGGATTCAGATGAGTGAACAGGGAGTGCACATGATGCGTTGCCATTTATATATCCCAGGCTGAAGTACTTTACAATTATCATGTTATTTTATTACCCAACTTCCATGTTGTCTCTGACTCATTTTATAATTTTCTAGCTGTCTGCTTGTGTTACACTTCACAACCTGGCTTGGCCAATTGTTATTACATTTTTGAGTTCACTTCATTGATATAAATTTAAGACGACAGCAACCCTTCCTTGGGTTCCACATTCAGTACTTGATCCTTGACCTCGAACCAGAAGACCCACAGACATCAGGGCAGAAGTACACCATTCAGCTCACTGAATCTTCTCCATCATGCAATGAGGTTATTGAGTTAATCCTCAAATCCACTTTCCTGATTCATTCCCAGAACCCTCGATTATCTTACTGATTAAAATTCTGTCTATTTCAACCTTGAATATTCTTCAAAAGCCAGCCTCAATGGCCCTCTGGTAAAGAATTCCATAGATTCACTATCCTAGCAGAGAAAACAGAAATCCTCCTTGTTTGTCTTAAATGGGTGACCTCTTATTTGTGAGATTATGCCATCTGCTCCTAGACCATCCCATAGGGGAAAACAACCTCTCCACATCTACCTAAGAATCTTATATGTTTGAATAAGGTCTCTTCTCATTTGTGTAAGCTCCACCAAATACAAGCCCAACCTACTCAACCTCTACTCATAATAAACCCCTCAGTACCTGAAATCAACTTAGTGAACGTTCTCTGAACTGCCTCTAATGCCAGTATATCTTTCCTTCAATAATCAAACAGTACACAGTGTTCCAGCTGCAGCCTAACTAGTGCCTTATACAGCTTTAGCAAGAACTTCCTTATTTTTCATACTCCATTCTCTTTGAAATAAAGACCAACCTTTCATTTGCCATTCCTCTTGCCTGCTAACTTAGATGCTAACTGTTTGTCATTTACGCAGAAGGACTCCCAATCTCCCCTGTGCTGTAACTTTCTGCAATCTTACTCCATTTAAATAACATTCCGCTCCTCTATTCATCCTGCCAAAGTGCATAACCTCACACTTTCACACATTATATTCCAACTGCCAAGCTTCTATCTACTTGCTTATATCTCTCTGTAGATTCTTTTTGTCATCTTCACCCCTCACCCTCACATCTTTTTCTTGTGTCATCTTCAAACATGGCTGGATTACATTCACTTCATTTATCTGAATCATTCATATTTATTGTAAATAATTATTGACCCAGCACTGTTCCCAGTGACACTCTACCAGTTACAGGCTGCCACCCTAAAATACTCTCCGCAAATCCTAACTCTCTGTTTTTTGTTAGCTAGCCAATCCTCTTTCCATGCCAATATATTACCTCCATCTTACTAAGCTAACTAACTTGTGGTACCTTATCAAACACTTTTTAAAAATGCAAACATGTTTACATCCACTGCTTTCACTTCATCCATCCTCTTGTTCCCTCCTCAAAGAATTCTAATAAATTTGTCAGTCATGATGTCTGTCTTTGTGAAACCTTGTTAACTTTGCTTGATTTCTTAACATTTACCCATTCATCAAAGAAAATAATTTTTCTGTCTACTTTATCAATAGCTCACATCAACTTTAAAACACTTCCTTCAATATTTAACTGTCTGTGTAACCTTTCTAACCTCACCTGAAAATGTAAGTCCCACATCCCTGGAAACCCGATCTTTATCCTTTTTTAAGATCTTTACATCTTTTCTGCTATGAGGTGCCTCAAATTGTCCCTGGAACGCAAGCTTAGGCCTAATGAGTGAGTTAAGTTCTACCGTGATTTCTTTGATTTTATATATTGTTCTGCTATTTATGAATGCAAGCAACTTGTATGTTTTATTTAAAACCGCTTTTTTAACCTGTCCTGCCACCTTTTAAGGATTTGAGTTTATGGACTCCAAGATTTCTCTGCTTTACACTTTTTAAAATGGTCGCATTTATTGTACATTGTCTTGCCATGGTATTCATTACAATATGCATTACTTCACACTTCTCCACATTCTACCGTCTGTCCACTTCCAATGTTGTATATAGCAGAGACAGTAGCCTAGTGGTATAATTGCTGGATTGTTAATCCAGGGACCTAGATAACATTCTGGAGACCTGGGTTTGAATCCCGCCATGGCAGATTGGGGAATTTGAATTCAATATAAAATATCTGGAATTAAGAATCTAATGATCACCATGAATCCATTGTCGATTGTTGGAACAAACCCATGTGGTTCATTTAAAGGAACCTGCCATCCTTCCCTGATTTGGCTTACCTGTGACTCCAGACTCTCAGTAGTGTGGGATAGGCTGGCCTAGCCAGCAATGCCCTCATCCTGTGAATGAATATAGGAAAATTATAAAGTTAAAGGGTAAAGTCGCCATAGTCTTACCAAATCATAGGACTGCTGTCCCATTAGAGAATGACAACTGGTGATGGTTTAACTTGAGGGTCATCACATTAGGTGAAAGGAGAAGTTCAGAAGGAGAATCATGGTACCACAGCCAATGGATTAATTGAACCCACATTGTTGGCATCACTCTGCATTGCAAACCAGAACATCCAGCCATCTGAGCTTTTTGCCTTAATTGTGAACAATAATCACATTGAAAGATAAAAAGCGTGCAGAGAGTGTGGTTTGTATTCATAGATATAAAATCAGAAGTAAAAATGAAATACAACTTTATTGTAGCACAAATATTAAGCCCAAATTGGTCTGCCCGTGACCAAAGTGGTAAAGTAATCCCAAGTCAGTCAAGTCTCTAAAATGGTAAGCCAATCTTTGGCAGATGCAAACCAAGTCTCTGAATAGATTTACATGTCTGACCACTCAACTGAAACAGTGTGCCTTTTAAACCAAAGATCTGGCTCCATTCCAGCCATTTGTGTCTTCCATTAAAACGTTCTCAAAACGCTATGTCTGACTAAGCAAAAAATCTGACAAATCAATGAGCCTGAGGTAACAAGGTGTAGAGCTGGATGAACACAGCAGACCAAGCAGCATCAGAGGAGCAGGAAAGCTGACGTTTCGGGCCTAGACCCTTCTTCAGAAATCTAGGCCCGAAA
>NC_063360.1:9241895-9275227 GCF_021869965.1 Rhincodon typus
TTTCGGGCCTAGACCCTTCTTCAGAAATCTAGGCCCGAAACGTCAGCTTTCCTGCTCCTCTGATGCTGCTTGGCCTGCTGTGTTCATCCAGTTCTACACCTTGTTAGCTCAGATTCTCCAGCATCTGCAGTTCCTACTATCTCTAAATCAATAAGCCTTATCTCTCAAGGACTTTGTAAAACCTGTAAACCTCCGAGAATTCGCATTACTAACCATCCTTGGTGATGTCTCTCAAATATATACTGTCCATTCAATTCCATATCATTGTCTACACCAAGTAAAGCTATTCCAAGTCTCAATGTGCAGTTCAAGGGTCATCAGAGTTAATGCTGTAAGGACAATTCCTCTTTATAAAGAACAAAAAAAACAACTTGGGCCTAAACATCTAGGGGGGGTTGGAGTGGTTATCAGTATTCAGTCAAAATAGTAGCTACGGTTTTGCTGTTGTCCTTGGGAACAGATTACATTATTGATTTAAGCACAGTCATTCTTGGGTGTAAATCAATGTTTACAAAGTAATAATTCAGTTCAGGTTTACTTAAAGAGCAAAAGTGAAGCAGAAATTGAATTGAGATACTGAAGATAAATTTGCAAAATATAGTGATTTCTGCCCGGAGGCCTACAGTTCCACCACTTTCCCATTAATTCCATAGACTTCCAACTTCATAATGAGCCTGCTGTATGACACTTTGTCAAATGCCACTGTATACTGTATAAACATCTACTGCCTTACCTTGATCACTCTTCTGTACTGCCTTATTAAAGAATTTAATCACATAAGTCAGACATACTTTGGCATCTACAGATCCTTCCTAGATCTTCTTGATTAATTCGTTCCTTTCAAATGAGAATCTGATAAAAGTCTCCAGTAAGCTATCCACTGCCTATGTTAAGATGACAGGTTTATAGTTTCCAATGTATCTGTCTCCCATTTTTTTGAATGGTGCTGTAATGTCAGCAGCTCTCCAGTCCTCTAGCACTGCCCCTATATCCAGTGCGATTTGAGATATTATGTCCAATGCCCATGATATTTCCATCTTTAATTCTTTCAGAATCCTCGGAACCATTCCATTAAGACCAGGTGATTCATCAACTTTCCATAAAGCAAATCTTTTCAATATACATTTTCTGTTAGTCTGCTGATAACTTCCCTTTCAATTAAACCTTCATAATATCTGCTTCCTTTGTGAATGCTATATTTTATCCATGTCCTCTGTCTCTACATGAAGATTGGATCCTTAATATGCCCAACTATTTGACTCACTAGCCTTTCACAATTCGTACAATTACAGAATATGCTGGGGGTTGATTTAATGTTTGCTTATCTTTTATCATAACCTCTCTTTGCCTTCCCCGTTAACATTTTTTTAATCACCTCCTGTACCATCTATAACCTTACAGGATTTTAACTGAAACTGGTTCCTGACATTTGCCATGATTATCAAGCATAAACTGGAGGTTTAATTCCATTAAGTCACACAGGATTGAAGTGTGGCAGATGGAGCTGTAAATTCCTCTTCAAATTTGATATCCTCCTTGATGTCATATCAGGCTGCTTCCAATTTACTGCTACCTTCCCAGTGACCAATAATTCCCTCCCAATGATTGTCAACATTTCTTCAAATCACGTGAAACAAATGCAGTCTGTTCCTGGGGATTTATTAAGTTCTCTCATTTGTATAATTAATTCATTTTGGTTTATTTCTGTTTCAAGAGAGCATTTGCTCATGTATTTCATTATAAATACTTGGAAGAACTGATTATTCAGCACATTTGCCAGCTTGAGACCATTCATTTTCGAACAATTTGCATATTTTAAGTAATCATCTCTTCTCTGTTTGACCTTCTGTGACTGAAGTACTTCATGCTATTGTGTTTATATGTACAGCGATGCCTTTAGGGATCTGTTTACTCTTCTAATCACCCTTATAATGGCGCTGCACATTCGAGTATTCATCATAATGTATCACAATACATGCTGGATGTGGTGGTCATTTTACATTTTCCTTTTGTGTATTTCTCATTGTTAATCCAGTTATTGCAGCACCTGTTCAATCTGAATTTACGAGGAATGCGTTTATTTTTCATACTTCCATTAACTTTGTTTTTCAACAAATTCAAAACACAGTCTCAAGATTTGGAAAAGATTTTGCTACCAAGTTTGTGCAGCGGAAACTGGGCTCAAAGCAATGAGAGTGTTTCAAACCCAAGGAAGTGAGTCATGACATTTACTTGAGGAAGGGTCTTTAGCCTAGATCTCAGACTCTAAAGAATCATTGCAGCAAGTGGGAATGGTGTTTCAGGGCAGACAGTTGGATGTTGTGCCTGTTGGAGTGATAACAGCTCAAGTAAAATGCTAGTTTGCTATTTTAAACCACTTTTTGATTTTTGAAGCACTATCTAATAGTATTAAGGTTGCTCTCAAACTGGCATGTTGTACCAGGGGTTCCATGAGACAAGAAATCATTGCGAAGTAAAATATAATGCAGTTTTATCAAAATGCCAGCCAAGAACCTATATATTCACAGCCTGGAGGCATACAGACATGGCCTAGACCCAGTGTTGGAAGCCTCCACCCAGACAAGACAGTTATGAGTACTGCTGTCAGATATAGTCAAGGGATCGTCAGGTAGGCACGCTGTAAATCCCTTCTGACACTAAACTACTTAACAAATGCACTGAAGACACTGGCAGCAGATAAATAAATGAGGCTTTCAACACACGTGAAGTCACTCGTAATCAGGTCAGTCAGAAAGATGAGCAGCAGTTCCTGCTTGGACGGTTTTAAAAGTAGCAATATAATGAAAGTGTAACATTCCCTAACACTGAAGGAAACAAATTCATAGTAATTTATGAGAGGGGCTGGGGTGGGTGGGATGACTATCTCCGACGTTGCTGCCAATTTTAGTATCAGAACATTAATTCATTAATATGTTTTGTGTAGGATTTCGAAAATAAATTGTTCTTGTGATGTGAACATTACTGGCAAGGCCATCATTTATTGCCCATTTATAATTGTTCTTCAGAGGGTGATGATGAGCTGCCTTTTTGAATTGCTGCTGTCTATTTGGTGTAGGTTTTGACCAGCAACAGAGAAGGAACGGTGATGCATTTCCAAGACACAGTGTGTGACTTTGAGGGGAACTTGCAGGCTGTCGTTATTTTCCCACATGTAGGAGTGGCACAGTGACTCAGTGGTTAGCACTGCTGCCTCACAGCACCAGGGACCCAGGTTTGATTCCAGCCTCGGGCCACTGTCTGTGTGGAGTTTGCAATTATTCTTATTGGTGGAAGGATTGAAAACCAGGGCAAACTAGTGAGAATTGAGTGGTGAGAGAAGTGATGATGATATGAGGAAACAACTAGGTACGTAGAGAGTAGGTGGGCTCAGTAAAACCCTGCCTGAGAGTGTGGTGAAGCCAGTTTCAATCATAGCTACTGAAAGAGAATTAGATCATTACCTGAACCGAAAAAATTTGCAGGAGAGAAGAAGGGTTAGTAGGAATAGCCGAGTTAATTTTCAGAGAGCGTGTCTGGACACAATAGGCTGATTGTTTTATTCCCTCATAAGATAGGACATGTTGTGGGACAAGGACCAGTGTCATCCAGAACAATAAAAGTAAAAGCTTTAATTGACTTTCCCACCACTAAAGGAACTAAGAGATAATGAGATTCTTGGAATTATGTGGATTTTATCGAATGTTTGTGCTTGATTTTAGTACAGTAGCCATGCCTTTGACTAATTTGCTACATAAACAAATTAAGATGATATAGTCTACAAAATGCCAGGCAGCCTTTGAAAAGCTGAAATAATTTTAATGAATGAACCTGTGTTAATTGCACCTAACTTTAACAAATCATTTAAATTAGCAGTAGACACGAGTTACTTTGGAATTGGATCAGCACTCTTACAGGCTGACGAGACCGGAATGGAGAAAGCCCATGGTTTATTTTTCAAAGAAACTGAACATCAACAATATTCAATGTTGAAAAGCATCAGTGGTGGTAACAGCTCAGAAATGCTTTGAAGTTTATATATGAAGTAGAATCTTTAAAACAGTCATTTTTACAGAATATAATATACTGAGATTCATGGAACACTTTTGAAATAAGACTCCAAGGTTATTCAGATGGTTCTTCGGTCTGCAGTCGTTTAATATGAAAATTGTACATATTTCCAGAAATAAAATGTAATTGCTGATACCTTATCCTGAATGTAAACTGTTGTAAATTTAAGAATGTGACCAAGAAAATTGAATAGTGAATAAGAATCTGGAGTGGGAAGCAGAATGAATGGTTGTGAGTTTTATGTCTTGTTTGCCATTTAACTGTTGCTAATCTTGTCACGAAACATTTTTTTTAAAATAATATTTCATGCTTTGAGAGTGAAACCACGTTAGAACCTTTCTTGAGTTTTCCTTATTTTATTCTTTTATCAATTCTCATTTGGAGACGTGAACTGGGAATTATGAGTTGAAAATGACCTTTGGACTTTGGGAAACAGTTTGTGATAAAAGGAAAAGAACAGACCAAAGAAGCTTCTGCATGTTTGTAAGGCCAGCTCTGGAGGTTATTTGATTAAACAGGTTCCAACAGATACAGTGCACTCTGGAAGAGCATTATGTTTAACCGGATAGCTATTTGTGAGGTCAGTATCTGGGAATTGGTTCCAGCAAGTCTGGATGAGACCCAATATTCAAGCTGAAGACAATTGTTGAAAGGTAATAGATGCTTTGGAGAAAGACGATCAGAGTGGGACCAGAGTTGGAGTTGTTTTTATTTTGAACGGTGTTTTCCAGGAAAAAGAGTTTAGCTGATGACATTGCATGACGATTTGAAAGCTCCATGCCTAATCTCCCTCGCCAGTTTTCGGGCATCCACAGAGTAGAAAGATGAGTGAGAAGCATTGCTACCTTTACCTGAGTGAACTGAAAATGTGATCCTGATCAATGTTTTCAGTAAAACAACCAAGGCATCCACATCTATGCCTGTCAGACAACACGCTATTAAAATCCATTTAAGTAACCTTAAATGATTTGTTATTTTATTTATCCATTAACCATTAACTGTGATTGTTTCTCCATCTTTTGTGTGAATGGGCACTGAAAACGGAAGTTTCAGGTTTAAAACATAGTCATTAATTAGATTACGTTGTTTTTTAAAATTTTTTTTCTCTGCTAAAGTTACGATATATTTAATAAAACTTTAAGTCTTTTGTTTAAGGTACAAAATCGGAGTCTGGAATTAATTATGGAGGCCTGTGACCAGTGCTGTTCCACAAGGATCAGTGCTGGGTCCACTTTTGTTTGTCATTTAGGAAGAGAATTAGGAGGCATGGTTAATAAGTTTACGGATGACACCAAAATTAGTGGTATAGTCGGCAGCGAAGAAAGGTATCTAAGATTACAAAAGGATCTTGATCAATTGGGCTAATGGGCTGAGGAGTGGCAGATGGAGTTTAGTTTGGTTAAATGTGAAGTGTTGTATTTTGGTAAAACAAACAAGGGTAGGCCTTGTACAGTTAATCGTAGGGCCCTGGTTGTTGAACAGAGTGACCGAGGTGTTCAGTTACAAAATTCTTTGAAAGTTGCGTCACAGGTAGACAGGGTGGTTAAAAAGGCTTTTGGCTTGCCTTCATTGCTTAGACTATTGAGTCGGGATGTCTCTTTTGGAGCACTTGTCGTGCTATTGGAAAGATATTATTAAACTGGAGAGGGTTCAGACAAGATTTATCAGGATGTTGCCGGGAATGGAGGGTTTGAGTTATAAGCATAGGTTGGGACGTATTCACTGGAGCGGGGGAGGCTGAGGGGTAACCTTACGGAGATTTATAAAATCATGAGGGGCATAGATAAGGTGAATAGCAAAGGTCTTTTCCCTCGTGTAAGGAAGTTCAAAACTAGGGGGCACATTTTAAGATGAGAGGAGAAAGATTTGAGCGGCAACTTTTTCATACAGTGGATGGTTTCTATGTGGAATGAACTGCCAGAGAAAATGGTAGATGCAGGTACAATTACAATATTCAAAAGTCATTTGGATAGGCACATGAATAGGAAAAGTTTAGATGGATATGGGCCAAGCGCAGGCAAGTGGGACTAGTTTAGTTTGAGAAACTTGGTCGGTGTGGACTAGTTGGACCAAAGAGTCTGTTTCTATGCTGTATCACTCTATGATTCAAATTGGCTGAAGACTTGGTATTTATAATGCTGAGGAACTCAGGAGTCAGCCTGTATGGATTGACTGAGTACTTCTAGCTGAAGATGGTTCTAAATGATTCAGCCTTAACTTTCGCACTGATGTGCTGGGCTCCCCCATCATTGAGGACGGGGATATTTGTGATGCCGCCTCCTCCTCTTACCTGTTTAATTTTACCTTGCCATTCCTGACTGACTGTGATTGGCATTTAGATCTGATCCATTTGCTGTGGGGTTGCTTAGCCTTATCTGTTGAATATTGCATCTGTTGTTTTGCAGGCAAGTGGTTCTCTGTTGTAACTTCACCAGGTCCTTATTCTTGGGTATGACTGGTACGCTGCTGGCGTATCCTACAGTATACTTCATTGAGCCAGGGGTTGATCATCTGGCTTCATGCTAATGGTAGAGTGGGAGTTCTGGCTGCCAAGGGATTAGATTGTGGTTGAATGCAATTGTAATGTGTCTGATGACCCACAGTGTTTCATGGATACCTGCTTCTGAGTTGCTAGATGTATTCGAAGTCTGTCCCTTTTAGTATGGTGGTAGTGCCACACCACACAATAGAGGTCATCCTCAATGTGAGGGTGGGGCTTTGTTGCTGTCTATTGACCGTGGTGATCACTCCTACCATTACTATCATGGACTGACACATCTCTGGTAGATTCTTGTGGACGATGGTTAAATAAGTTTTTTCCTTGTTGGTTCCCTCGCTGCCTGTTACAAACACAGTTCTTGAGCTGTGTCCCTTCGGATTTGGTCAGTTTTGTCAGTAATAATGTGACTGTGCCATTCTTAGTGATGGACATTGAAGTCATCCATCTAGAATATATTCTGTGCCCTTGCTACCCTTTTCCACATGGTGTTCAACATCGAAAAGTATTTGATGTACCACAGTGAGGTTGGGGTCTGGAGATGTCTGAGACATTGTCTACAAGCTATGGCTCTGTGGAAATTATATGTTAGGCTGTTGTTTGATGAGTCTGTAGGACAACTCTCCTAATGTTGGCACAAGACCCCAGATTTTTGTATTAGCACTTTGCAGAGTCATCAAAGCTGGATTTTCCATTGTTATTTCCAGTGCCTAAGTTGATTTCAGATGTTTGGTCTAGTTCATTTCTTTCTTTGGACTTTGCAACAGATACAACTGAGTGGCTTGTTAGGCTATTTCAGAAGACAGTTAAGAGTCAACCACATTACTACATTCCTGGAGTCACATGTAGTCAGAGCAGGTAAGGACAGTAAATTTCTTTCCCTAAAAGACATTAGCTGCCTCTTGTGCTATAACCATTTTAAGATTCTATACATCTCTATGTGTGCCTGTAAATCTAAACTGAAGAACAACTGAAAGGGAAATAGCAGCGCAGGAAGAATAGATATTGTAAATGAAACTGTCCAACCACATTTCCACAAACAGAGCTGAAGGGAAACTTTATTAAATTTTCTTGTCAGCGCAACACTTTTAAGATTTGCTCTTTAGTTGAATTTTATTTCCACCGATTTTATTCCCGTTGACTTGAAAAACATGTCCTGGGATAATGGATGTTGCTAGTCAGTACAATAATCTATGAAATGTCATTATGCAGGTCCTGGGGGCTCCTGACAGTATCAGTCTTGACTGGACAATTCTTCAACGTCAGCCACTATCTCAGAAATAACTGTGCTACATTCTGTTGTAACAGCTGATGGTTGGCAATGATGTATAAGAACATAAGAACTAGGAGCAGGAGGAGTAGGCCGTCTGGCCCTTCAAGCCTGCTGCGCCATTCAACAAGATCATGGCTGATCTTTTCGTGGACTCAGATCCACTTACCCGCGTTCTCACCGTATCCCTTAATTCCTTTATTGTTCAAAAAAAAATCTACCTTTTCTTTAAAAACGTTTACTGAAGTAGCGTCAACTACTTCACTGGGCAAGGAATTCCATAGATTAACAACCCTCTGGGTGAAGAAATTCCTTCTCAATTCAGTCCTAAATCTGCTCCCTCTAATCTTGAGGCTATGCCCTCTTGTCCTAGCTTCACCTGCCAGTGGAAACATCCTCTCTACTTCTATCTTATCTATTCCCTTCATAATTTTATATGTTTCTATAAGATCCCCCCTCAATCTTCTGAATTCCAATGAATATAATCCCAATCTACTCAGTCTCTCCTCATAAGCCAACCCCCTCAAGTCCGGAATCAACCTAGTGAACCTCCTTTGCACCCCCTCCAGTGCCAATACATCCTTTCTCAAGTAAGGAGACCAAAACTGCACACAGTACTCCAGGTGTGGCCTCACCAGCACCTTGTACAGCTGCAACGTAACCTCTCTGCTTTTAATTTCAATCCCTTTAACAATGAAGGACAAAATTCCATTTGCCTTCCTAATTACTTGTTGTACCTGCAGACCTACATTCTGTGATTCATGCACAAGGACACCCAGGTCCCTCTGCATAGCAGCATGCTGCAACTTTTTACCATTTTACCATACCTTTTTACTATTACTCCTACCAAAATGTATGACTTCACATTTATTTACATTGTATTCCATCTGCCAGACCTTTGCCCACTCACTCAATGTATCTGTGTTCCTCTGCAAAGTTTCACAGTCCTCTGCACACTTTGCTCTGCCACTCATCTTAGTGTCATCTGCAAACTTTGACACCCTACACGTGGTCCCCAACTCCAAATCATCTATATAAATTGTAAATAATTGCGGTCCCAACACCGATCCCTGAGGCACACCACTAGTCACTGACTGCCAGCTAGAATAGCACTCATTTATCCCCACTCTTTGCTTCCTATATGGCATGCTGGCATAGCATTTCTGCCAGTGGACGCCAAACAGGCTAGGGTTACCTTCTGAGTATTACAGAGTCATAGAGATATATAGCATGGAAAGAGACCATTCAGTCCAACTCATCCATGCCACCCAAATACCCTAAATCAATCAAGTCTCGTTTGCCAGTATTTGGCCCATATCCCTCTAAACTCTTGCTATTCATGTACCCATCCAGATGCCTTTTAAATGTTGTAATTGTACCAACCTCCACCACTTCCTCTGGCAACTCATTCCATACACGCACCACCCTATGTGTGAAAACGTTGCCCCTTAGGTCCCTTTTAAATCTTTCCCCTCTCACCTTAAACCTCTGCCCTCTAGTTTTAGACTCCCCCACCCTGGGGAAAGCATCTTATTTACCCTATCCATGTCCCTCATGATTTTATAAACCTCCATAAGGTCACCCCTCAGTGCCCAATGCTCCAGGGAAAATAGCCCCAGCCTATTCAGCCTCTCCCTTTAACTCAAACCCTCCAACCCTGGCAACATCCTTGTAAATCTTTCCTGAACCCTTTCAAGTTTCACAACATCTTTCCTGTAGCAGGGGGACCAGAATTGCACGTAGTGTTCCAAAATTGGCCGAACCAATGTCCTGTACGGCTGGAACATGACCATTTGCATATGATAGGAGAAATTCTGTCATTTGGGAGTTTCCATAGTGTGTTCCAAGTATTCAGCTATCAAGAGGGATTACAACTTTGTTTAGCAGATGAGAAAGGGAGCTCCAATTTTGTCGACTGACAACTGAGAGTGGCTGCAAGTATTCTGTAGGCCCAAAACGTCAGCCTTCCTGCTCCTATGATGCTGCTTGGCCTGCTGTGTTCATCCAGCTCTACACCTTGTTATCTCGGATTCTCCAGCATCTGCAGTTCCTACTATCTCTGGGTTGATATGATGTGACAAGAAGTAGGTTGGTTATTCATTGAAGACAGATGGGAATTGTTTATGGTCTCAGAGGTTTGTCAGTCTGTGGAATTCTCTTCCCTGGAGACCAGTGGAGTGTGGGGCATTGAACAATTTTAAAGCTAGGTCACATTGTTTACTGACAAGGGAGTCAAGGAGTACAAGGGATAGACGGGAATATGTTGTTGCAGCCACAATCAAATTGAACTATCTAATCAAATGGTATGGCATGGAACAAGGGGCTGAATGGCTTGCTCCTTCTTCTAATCCATCTGTTTGCATGTGGTGGCCCACTATGTATTGGTGACTAGAATGGTTTTTGCTGGTTAAACATTGTCTGTATGTCTGAGCTCTCTTGGGAATCCATGCACCTTGACTGCTATGGCAGCCTGTGCTGAGACTTTCATGACCAAACGGTGGGTGGGGGGAAATATGTTCATTCAGGCAATCTTCACTTAGCTTTGAGACTGTGACATAGGGATGAGTTTCATATGTGCCAAATGCCTGGCTGGACAAACAATAAGAATATTGCCATACTTTTTGTTTGCCGTTTGTAAGGTACAGTGTGATTATGAGCCAGCTCTGCAGGGTGACCTGGCTTGCAAGCTGTCTTGGGACTGGCTCTAGGTGACATTGGCAGTGCCATAGTAGTACCAATAAGGTTGTGTAGACACACAGCTCAAGGCCACGAATAAATTATTTTTTTAAACAAATAAATTTATTCTAGCCTTGGGTGACTGTGCGGAGTTTCCAAATTCTCCGTGTCTGCGTGGGTTTCCTCCGGGTGCTCCAGTTTCCTCCACAATCTAAAGATGGGCAGCTTAGGTAGATTGGCCATGCTAAATTGTCTGTTGTGCCCAGAGGTGTACAGGTTAGGTAGATTAGCCATGGGAAATGCAGGGTTACAGGGATAAGGTCGGAGGTTGGATCTGGGCGAGATCCTCTTTGGAGGGTCAGTGTAGACTCGATGGGCCGAATGGCTTTCTCCCACACCGTAGAGATTCTATGAAATGTCAGTGCATTAATGTTGCCCGCAATCAGTGGGCTGTGCTCCGAGGGAATGTGGGGTCAGAAAATTGGAGCCGAGGTTCCGATTAAAGCTCCACACTGCAAGTGTAGGGTCTGTTGATTTACACTACATATATGAAAGTCTTGTTCTCAATTTGCATTTTCTGAAGCTATGTGCACGGAACTTGTCATATCTGATTGTCGGAGCCTTTAACATATTCTTTCTTCCCTGCCAGTTTTCTCCCGAAGGAAGAGTTGGCCATTAATTGCATCCATTGAGGTTAAGTACATTATAGATGAAGGGAACTAGTTGATGCTGACTTGTACAGATATAGAGACACTTACTGACACTGAAAGTAGTGTGGAGTCAGGAGATCCATACCTGCAATGTTTTAACCTGTCCATAAATCTATGTAAAATCGCTCTTCTTTTTCCTTTACCAACTCGCTTTTAGCAGTACAAAATAACAGGCGTTATTTAAAGGTTAATAGTGACGCCAATATTTTAATTTCTGTGCATTCATTTGAGTTGATGATTACAATGCTACCATTTTGTCAACAATTGAGTTTTCCCACAGGGCAAGTTTACTCAATAATGTTACAAAGGCAGAGTTCCCTGATGAAAATTGAAGCAAACTGGGACGTCTGATACCATAGGATGCAGCTGTTCATTGTGTTAAGTCCAGGTAGAAAGGGTGGACTAATTCTTTGACTTGTTCCAACCCTTCACTGGTAACAACAGACTTTAAATTTGAAAGTAAGGTGATATTGTCAATTTATAAATATTAGACTACAAATAGTTCAATATCAGGGAAAAAAAAGATACCTTACGTTAATAAGCAAAATATTGGTTTAAATGCAAAAAACGTACTCAAGCAAGGATGCAAAGATTATTAACAAAGGCTCCAAATGTGCAAGCATGTTCAACTACCCTACACACACACACACGCTCTCACAGACACACACGCTCTCACAGACACACACAAACACACACACACACACTCTCTCTCTCTCTCTCTGTCTCTCTCTCTCTCACACACACACACACTCTCTCACACACACACACTCACACACAGACACACACACACATGCTCTCTCGCACACACACACACAAACTCTCACACACGCAGACACACACACATGCAAACTCACTCACATACTTTCTCTCTCACACACAAACAGAGTCACACACACACAGACACAGACTCTCACACACGCAAGCAACTCTGATAAAAGAACTCTGCAAAGTATTAATTTAAAAGAACTTTGGCTAAACTTCAGTTAACATCAGAAAATAATTATTCACAGATTGTCCAAATGTTGGTCTGTAACCAAAGTCTCTCAAACTATTGGTGCTGGGGTTTTTCATTGGATCAGTTATAAAGACAGTGGTGTAGATTCTTCTTTAAAACAAATCCCTGCGCTTGTGGCAATGAGGTCTTCCAGTTGGTTTTGACTGTCAAACATTAATGAGAGGGGTTTGAGAGAGAGAGAGAATGGAAAGACGTGTATCCCTGGGTAGTTTCTCTATGTCAGAACCAAGCAATATGAAAGCTCTGAAAGCTTAGTGGACTTGGTAACTCCATTAGGCAGCTTTTTTACTGCCATGGGCTTTGCTTTAAGAAGTGATCTTTACAAATCTGCAAGGCACACACACTTCCAGCCAATTTTAAACGTTATAAAATTAATACATCAATATATCTAGCCAATGACGTTACAATGGATCATTAAGATAACACCTCCTCAGAACAACTGGAAAAGCCACACGCAGGGTGTGACCACAGAACTTTGATCATAGAGGAAGAAGAATATCTCCTCTCCACCATAACCTGCACTGAATCACTTCCATGGTCTGGAAGTCTGCCATTGGCTTGGTTAAGTATGTAGTTGTGTCAAACATGATAGACGCTCCAAGCCTGTTGCTGCGGTATCTATACTGAAGTCACGCAATGATGCAGCAACAGTCCATTCAGCCCATTGAGCCTGTACTTGATGCTTCACTCCACACGCCTTCTGATATTCTTTTCCAAGCAGCTCTTTAGTACCCCTTTGATGTAATTTATTATGAGTTCTGGTTTTGGCAGAACATTTCACATTCTAAACCTTTTTAAACTCTCTGCTGTATTGCTCTGGCCCACCATCTTTTTGAAAAAGAACTCATAAAAGAGGTCTGCTTGGGGTTGAGGGGAGAGGAAGTTTTTACACAGTTGCTGTAACAAAGTTTTTTGCATACGCCTTGATATCCCTTTGTTCTCTGACATAAATATGGTGATCGGATTAAGGTCAGCCAGGTCGATCTCATAGAATATGAATTCCTTGATTGGTGCTGTTAACCTGATCCAATCAAGGAGCCCTGGCTGACAGATATAAACAGGAGTGTCCGGGGTTTTGCTCACTTTAGGAGCTGGCTCTGTGCTCAGTGAGTCAGTGTCAAGTACTGTGCATGTATAAATGAAGGATGACTCGGTGATGGGATACCAGCCTTCATGGAGTTATTTCAATAAACTCCAATAGTCTAGGCAGAATGTTGAGCTCTTTATCTCATTGCAAACATTTCATTTTTGAAAAAAGCCTCAGTTTTTTAGTTCCCAGTTCTCAGTAGTCTTACAGCGTACAGTCCAGCGTAAATTGTAAGCCTTCACCCCAAACAAGTATTCATTGCAATGAATCTGCCCCCTTTCTATTGCTTTCATACCTCACTGCATGCAATGGTCTTGACACTCTTGAGTTAGGTAGAGAAAATCAAACCGGTGCAACTAGAAAATGCATGCATGTGGACAATATGTGAGGTTAGGAAAATGCCTGGCCCTGATACCTCATGTAGGATAATCTGTTGATACTCTCATGAAGAAGATACTAATGTGGAGAGCTGATTATATGGTTCAAATTTTACCAATAATCTGGAGATGGTTTAGGACGTGAGCGGCTTGAGAAAACAATGGCAGAAGATTTCAATCATTACAACATATTCCCAGAGGTAGGAGCTGCAGAGATACAGCTTCCTACCAACTGGCACCTGCTTGATATAAATTGCAGCACATAAGTTGAATTTTGAAGCTTCAAAAAATATCTCACCAAAACTTAACACGCTGTGTAAGTTGGTCTGGGTGGTTGTCTGACCCAAAGAGCAGCATGTCTTAAATTCCCATGAATCTTTGCACCATTGTATCCTCAGTAATAAGATATTGCTTAGTAAAACGTGTGTTTGGGATGAAAAACTGGAGCTGGATACTAATATGTGACATTGGTCAATGGGTGTTGACTGAAATGTCAAGTGTAAACAAATTCATAATTTTTGGAGCTGGAAAAATGATGCTGTTTTATTTGCTGTGTTGATTTAGACACCATAATTTACATTACTTCAGTTAATTGCCAATTAGCAATCTTGCTGCCATAGGGCCATTGGAAATTGGAACTGGAGTAGGCCATTCGGCCCTTTGAGCCTGCTCTGCCTTTCAACAGGATCATGACTGATCTGACATCCCACACATCCATTTTCCTGCCTTTTCTCCAATCCTTGATTCTCTTACTGATCAAGAATCTATTAATCTCAGCCTTAAATATATGCAAGAACTGTGTCCCCACAGCGCTCTCTCGCAGGGATTCCAAAGACACTCAATCTTCTGAAAGAAGAAATTTCTCCTTATCTCAGTTTTAAGTTGGTTTCCCTTTATTCTGACACTGTGCTGTCTGGTCCCATGCTCTGTAGTCCTAGACTCTCCCATGAGGGGAAACATCCTCTCAGCATTTACTGTGTCAAACCCCTTGAGAATCCAATATGTTTCAATGAGATCACCTCTCATTCTTCTAAGCTCCTGTAAGTAGTGTCACAACCTGTTTAGTCTTTGCTCGTACCAGCGATCATCCTAGTGAACCTTCTCTGCACTGGCTCCAGTGAAAGCTTTCCTCAAATAAGGGAACCAAAACTGCTCACTGTACTCCAGCTGTGGTCTCATCCAGAGCCATATACAGTTACAGTAAGATTTCTGTAGTCTTATACACCAACCCCCTTGAAATAAGGGCCAACATTCCATTAGCCTTCCTGATTATCTGCTGCACTATTTTTGGAATAGAAAGAATAGAATCCCTACAGTGTGGAAGCAGGCCATTCGGGTTCGGAGTTTACATGATGGAACCCTAATGTAGGGAAACGAGTTTACTCGTCAATTAAACTGGAACTTTTGCATTTTTAACTTTTAATATGCTGTGACCAGGTATGGAGGTCTGGAAAGTGCAGGGTGGGTGTAATCCTTCCAGTGGCAGTGTCAAAGCTGTGGGCCATGCACTAAGAAAGTCCCCTTCACATACAAACATATGAATCCGGAATGGGATTGGACCATTCAGCCCTTGACTCTGCTCTATCATTCAATAAGTTAATGACTGATCTGATTGTAGCCCCAAATCCATATCCTCACCACTGATAAACTTTCAACCCTTTACTTAACCAGAATCCCTGTTTTTTAAAAAGAATCTTCTTAGAGGCCATCGCAATATACATGGCATTCTCCCTTCCATCACATCCAGACCAATCACTGGAAAAATGTATCCCAAAGGTCCAAAAATGTGCAGATTTGGGTGGATTGGCCATGTTAAATTGCCCAGTGTCCAGGGATATGCAGGCTAGGTGGATTAGCCACAGAAAGTGCATGTTTGCAGGAATAGGGTGTTGGGATGGGTCAGTGGGATGCTCTTCGCAGGGTCAGTGTGTGGACTTGATGGGCCAAATGGCTTGCTTCCGCACTGTAGAGATTCTATTCATTCTATTCTAAAAATGTAACAGTGATATTGGGTGCATTGGTTGTAATTTTACAAAGGTTTTTGAATTCTGGAAAAGTACCAAAGGATTGGTAACACTACATTTGGAGTACCTACCTTTTGAGAAAACTTAATCCGGGAAGGGGAAATTACACAGCAGCAAGAGGCTTTACCTTCAGAAGAGAAAGTTGAAATTTGGATAAGGATGGAAAAATTAGGCATTTTTAAAGAAAATCTTCAATTCCAAGTAGAGGACTTTGAGGAACTTGGAGACTTAGAGAGAAATAGAGGAGCAAAGGGATCTTGGGGTAATTATTCACGGATCCCTGAAGTCGGCAGAACACTTAAATAAGATAGTTAAGAAGACAAATGGACCACCTGCTTTCATTGGTTATTGCATAGAGTATAAGAGCAAAGAGATAATGTTGGAGTTGTACAGCGCTAGAGCACCGGAGTACTGTGTGCAGTTGTTCACCAGGATGTTTCCTGGGATAAAGAGATTGAGCTAGAAGGAGAGACTGAATAGGCTTGGATTGTTTTCTTTAGAGCAGAGAAGACTAAGGGTGGCACATAATTGAGGTGTATAGCATTACGAAGGGTATGGACAGTGTGAATATAAAGCAGTTGTTCCCCTTGGTTGAAGCGACAATCACAAGAGAGCACAGTTTTAGAGTAATCAGAGGGGATTCGGGAAAATATGTTTTCAATCAGCAGTGGGTGGGAATCTGGAATGCACTGCTTGGGAAGGTAGTGAAGGCTGGAAACCTTACAACCTTTGAAAAATATTTAGATGAGTATTTCAAACATTCAAGGATATGGGACAAGTGCTGGAAATTGGGATTGGCACGCCATTAGTGGTAGTTGTATAGGTGCAGACTCATTGGGCTGAAGGGCTGTTTCTGTGCTGTATGAATCCATGAATTTATGAAGTAATGAGATCTGGGGGGAGCATAGTTTAATATTTATGTTCAGGACCCCACAATTTGGGACATTTGAATCAGTCTTTGCTGTCTACATCCTGTGTGATTGTCTTTTACCTCAACTCATTGTTTTGTGGCAACTGTGACAGCATGTCTGGGGGGACTTTTCCTGGGCCTTTATGATTGTTTTGCACTTCACTATCTGGGTAGCATAGGGGTAATTTAACAAGGCTAAACTCCATCACCTCGATAGCCAGTAATGAGAGTTCTTGTAGTCTGTTCATGGCCCTGTCTTGGAGCCCAAACCTCAAGGTTCAATCTCACTCTTACTGGCCAAGGAAGCTGTATCAAAATGAGGCCAAATAGGTTGATAATCGATCTGTAAAACCTTCAGATACGCATGACAGTAGGAGACTTTCTCATGAGCCAGCACCAACTGGTAGCTGCAGGAGAACAGCAACCTTCACACACACCTGGCCAATGCAAAAACGTTCTCAGCACAGGTTCCTGCCACGAGGAAGATTCATCCACATTCTGAGGGATCACCACATAGATGGAGAGTCTGAGATAACAAGGTGTAGAGCTGGATGAACACAGCAGGCCAAGCAGCATCAGAGGAGCAGGAAGGCCGACGTTTCGAGCCTTCTTCAGAAAGAAGGGTCTAGGCCCGAAACGTCAGCTTTCCTGCTCCTCTGATGCTGCTTGGCCTGCTGTGTTCATCCAGCTCTACACCTTGTTATCTCAGATTCTCCAGCATCGGCAGTACCTACTGTCTCGAGATGGAGAGTCTGGTGTGTTATACCACCAGGTTGATTCTGATGAGACTGTATGGCTGAATGCAGCCTAACAGAACATCCCTTGCCTATGAGTGACATGACCAGCTTGTTCTACCATTAGCACTGGCGTGCAGGCAAGCATCTCCTTTAAGTTTCAAATTTTGCCTCCTGTCCCAAGGGATAACATTAACACTCCATTTCCATTAGGATACATGACAGAGGCTAGAGACTTCCAGGCAAATTTTTTTATAATTACGCAACAATGAAATAAGGAAGTCTCTTTATTTAGCTGTGACAGCTGAAATCATTATGAGGGAATTTTATTCACACTAGAGCCATGTAGGAGATCGGTATGCTCACATCTGTTAGTCCCCTCAGTGGCTTAGCTGATAAAGTCAGGATGTCACGGAGTCAAGGGCTGGGTTTTACTGCAGGCTTCAGAACCCCGATATTAGGGGTACGTGGAGATCCAGATATTGCACTTTTCGGCAGTGAGACTAACTCAGCACCTTTCCCAGAGGTGCCTTGTGAATTCCTCGGAGACTATGAGGGTGGAAGTGCCGGGGGTGGGGACATACCCCACAGCTGGAGTAGTAGGGCAGGGGCTCCTCCCTGTGGTCTCCTGTCTGTCACATGGAGCCTCTGACACTGTGGTGGTCCTCGGGTTTGGTGCAGGACAGCCAGCTTCACAAATTTGCCTGCACTACGTGTTGAGAGGAAGCTGCTCCTCTGCCACTCACTCCAAATAGGACACTTATTTCAATTGGCTGCAAGGTGGGGTAGACTGGGCTTGTTTTCACTGGAGCACAGGAGGTTGAGTGGCGACCTGGTAGAAGTTTTTAAGATTGTGAACGGCATGGATAGAGTGGAAAGTATGAGGCATTTTCCCAGGGTGGAGGGGTCAATTACTAGGAGACACAGGTTCAAGGTGCGAGTGGGAAGTTTAAAAGAGATGTGCGAGGCACGTTTTTCACACGAACGGTGGTGAGTGCCTGGAACGCGCTGCCAGAGGAGGTGGTGGAAGCAGACACAATAGAAGCATTCCAGAAGCACCTGGACGAATACATGAAAAGGAAGGGAATAGAGGGATATGGATCCTGTAAGTGATCCAGTTTTAGTATGGAAGGGCAAAATGTGTCTGTGCAGGCTTGGGGGGCTGTTCCTTTACTGTAATGTTCTGTGCTCTTTGTTCAAACATCCTTGTAAATCTTTTCTGCACCCTTTCCAGTTTAATAACTTCCTTGTATAGCAGTTGTGATGTCATTAGGAATGGGCAGGAGTACAATTTGTGGTTGATGGTCTGACCTGGATGGTCATAGTCACAATTTGATGTTGTTCCTGATGTTCCACTTATGGACTACGCGGTCGCCTCTTCCCCGGCCTGTCCCCAAGTGATTGTGGATTGTCTGGGTTTTCTGAGCAAGTTCGAAACCTGGAACCTCAGCACTTGGATTGGTTCACAAGTCAAGTTGGTGATGTTTGCAGTCACTTAGGAGGTGAGCCATCAAGAGTATGGCCTTGCCATCAGTTTGTAGGTGGTTGAGTGTGATCTTGCAGGGACCACTTGAGTTCTGATAGTTTCAGCACTCCTTTTGACACAGGAGCGCAAAAAAGCCCCACACGCTTGTTTGAAATCCTATTGTCCGTACAGACGTTGTGACAGGGAATGAGCTAGAGAGCTGCCCAAATGTAGATCTCTACAATTTTACTGAGTTCCCAACCATTGTGTAAGGGGTCAAGAACCCTGTGATGACACCTTGGAGCTGCTCTACACTAGTCATAAATAGCAGAGTGTGGGCAGAGTAAGTTAGGTGGAAGGTGGAAGATCACTAGAGTTCAGGGAATAGTTTCACAGAAACATAGAAGATAGGAACAGGAGTAGGCCATTAAGCCTGCTCCACCATTCATTATGATCATGGCTGATTATTGAACTCAATACCTTAATCCCACTCTTCCCCCCCCCCCCCCCCCACCATATTCTTTGATCTCTTCAGTGGCAAGAGCTATATCTACCTCCTCCTTGAAAGCATGTAATGTTTTGGCCTCAACTTTCTGTGGTATGAATTCCGCAGGCTCACCACTCTCTGGGTAAAGAACTGTTTCATCATCTAAGTCCTAATAGGTTTACCCATTATCCTTAATTGAAAGCCCCTGGGTCTGCACTCCCCCACCATTGGGAGCATCCTTCCTACATCTCACCTGGCTATTCCTGTTAGAATTTTATAGGTTTCTATGAGATCCCCACTCATTCTTCTAAACTCCTGTGAATACAACCCTAAACTCTCTTGGTCTCTTAACAAATATAACAGTAAGATTAGGGCCTAATATGTCTCAGGTTACCATGTGTATTTCTATACAGTATTAATTTTGCAATAGTTCGCGTTAAGAAGTCTAAGCCTGAAGACAGTTCTTGATTTCAAGCTTTGCTTAACCAGTCTGACTTGGACCCAAACTCTTCAGTGTAGTTTCGGCTCAGATAGCTAATACTGCTCCAATGGTTTATAGAGCCAGCAACAAAATAAAAAGAGACATTTTTGAAAAAAAAAGTCTCGAGTTGCACATGAATAATTCACCCAAGCTGCTTTAAACTAAGGAGAAAAGTCGAATAGGACACTAAGTTTTATACAGCTTGAAGCTAACAGGAGCTATTGGTTAGGTTCAAGGGATACGTGGATTAAGAGTTTCTAGGTCCTGTGAAATAATACATTAGAAAGGGAACAATATGATGAATTCTGAATTCAAACAAGCTTCAAGGAGGGGGCCGCGAATCAAGGCATTGTATTTACAGAATTACAGGAACATGGGAGGACATAATCTGTGATACCATTAGTAAGTCAGAGAGAGACAAGGCTAGAAGTGAGAAAGGAATTACTGATTGGAGAGTTCCCTGAATATGGGAGCATGGTTCAAGCTTTCAGTCAGCTTGGGTTTTATATTGAGGAAAGAGATTCTGATGGAAAAAGGTAATAGGTTTTTAATGTGTATAATTGCCAACTGATTTACATTTCGCTTCGCAATCCCTGAAGGCCCCAAACAATGACTAATATTGAGCTGACAATTTGAACATAATTAAATCTTATAGCAAATGTTTTTTAAGAATCTCATTCATGTGCTTGTCCATTACCTGAAGTGACAAGGACATTGCAGAATTCTTACAAAACATTGAGATCGATGATGGAGATCTGGCAGGACCGTGGTTCCTAAAATATACATCAGCAACAGTTGACAACCCCCAAATCAAGTGAAGCATTTGGTTCATTCCAGGTCTAGTGGCTGACGAATAGAGAAAATCCATACTGCCTGAGGTAGGACTGGGTTCACTCATAATAGCACCTTCCTCCCTCAAATAATCAACTGCTGCTTGAGCTCACATGGGCGAATGGCCGGTTGAGTAAATTACTCATAACCATGGAACCTCACACACCCAAAATTTAGAAGAGAAGAAGAAGGAAAATATAGAGCAGATGTAGGTGGAAATCAGTGAAAAGATTTCAAGGCTTAAGGAAATAATAACAAGTTGGACTGGAGCAACTGAAGAAGTCAACTAAACCCGCCTGAAGCTCATAAGAAGTATAAACCGTTCAATTGGAAATTTTGATTTCGTGCCTTGTCTCCTGAAGATTGTAGTTTGTACTGGGATCAGTCCCACATACGCTGGAAATGCTCCATTACTTCGGCCAATTGGTCATCCTTCATGTGAGGGCAGTCAGTGAACATTGATCAACTACTACATCATTGGCAGGATACCTGAGCCAGGTCCTTTTAAAACAAACCCAAAGTCAGGTTAAACAGCCCCCACCATGCACTGTAACAAAAACATGAACAAATGGTTTCCAGAAATTTACAAAAGACGAACAGAAACTCACTAAATCAGAATGTTGTTGTTCAAAGTGATGACGCACCCCAGACCCTGTGGTGTCCACTGGCCTCTAAAGGCCTCTATCATGTTGGCAGATATCACACGCTCCCTCTCGATGGGCATCTGAGTGTGGACATAACCTTGAATGAGGGGCAGTCAGTCGGGTACAATGACCTCCTCCATGGACTGCTGCCTGGACCTGTTAATTGGCCACTCTGGCCAAGCCTAGGAGCAGGCCCATGAGGAGACCGTCCAACTTGTGGATGGATCTCCATGTAGCCACATTATTGCAGTAGAGCAATTCTGATGCCAATTGGGAGTAGTATCTGTGGAAGTCATTTATATCTCCTCCTTAGTTCAGATGATCAATCATCGCACATCAGCCAGGATCATTTAGCTTTACCCAGGCCAGGGACTGAACTCTTTGAGGTTTCTGCTCTGAATAGCTTATGCCTGGATGTATGCCAGCAGAGGTTCAAAGTTAGATCTGAGAATAAATCTGAATGACAGTGAAGAGTATATTCTCCATCTGTGCAATTGAAAAATGAGTGACACTTACCGCTATTACACATCAGTAAGCTGCATAATCAAGGCCCATGTTTAATTATCTGACTATGCATGTTTCTGAGGGGTAAAACTCAATAATGGGAGTGCTGGTCAAAATATTTATCCTCGAGTACAGGTTAAAATATTCAACGTCAATGTTTCAAGTCCGCAGAGTGAGACCGGAGCTCTATGTTGTGGAACCAACTCAATTGAAGGCCAGTCGAAGCAGACTCAATGGTTACTTTCAAAAAGGAAGTGGATGAATACCTGAAAAGGAAAGTTTTGCAGGGAATGGGAAATGTGGGACTAATTAGATCAGTCTTTTAAAGATCAAGCACAAACACCATGGGTCAAATGGCCTCCTTCTATCTTGTACAATTCTACAAAAAGCTATTCCACCATTTGGCAGCTCACTGTTATTCTCAATATTTTAGTTTTTGCAGTTATTCTGGCAATGAATGACCAGTTAACAGTGACAGGGAATTGTGAAGAGCAATAGTGAACCAGTTGAATTCTTATGACTACCTGACAGCTCTCTCAATCCTCTTTATCTTCTGGAAAAAGTCCTCAAGTAGCCAGATTACTGAATTCAGTTTTACAGTTTGCTGTGGTAGGATTTGAACTCAGAAGTTGCTAGTTCAAATACCCAAAACCAGGCTACACTTAGAACCACCTGGAAAAGATTACAATCGCCTGCAGCTACAGCTATTGAGCAACGAATAACCTGCTTCAATTTTCCACTTTGTTGAAATTAGATATAAATTATTGGGCTATAACATGACTTCCTGCTTGTCAGAAAGACGTTTTCTTAAACTCATCCAGTTCTCTGGCCTTAGGACCTTTTAAATGATGATGAGGAGCTAGGAGAAGGAGCAGAGAATACCCTATTTTAAGGCAGAGTTGCAACGGCCCCTGTGATCACAACCCAAGTTCACCTAAACAGAGTAATCAATGAGATCAAGCTTTAAAGTATTTACATAATTGGATAGTCAGAGACTTTTTCCCAGGGCGGAAATGACTATTACGAGGGGGCATAATTTTAAGGTGATTGGAGGAAGCTATAGGGGAGATGTCAGAAGTAGGTTCTTTACACAGAGAGTGGTGGGCGTGCGGAATGCCGAAAGAACTGCGGATGCTGTAAATCAGAAACAGCTCTGAGGAATGATGCGAAGGTGCCGGCGTTGGACTGGGGTGGGCAAAGTTAGAAGTCACATGACACCAGGTTGTAGTCCAACAGGTTTATTTGAAAACACAAGCTTTTGGAGCGCTGCTCCTTTGTCAGGTGAGGTCGCCTGATGCAGGAGCAGTACTTTGAAAGCTTGTGGTTTCAGATAAATCTGTTGAACTACAACCTGGCATTGTGTGATTTCAGTTGAGGAAGGGTCACTCGACCCGAAATTACGCGGAGAGTGGTGGGCCTATGGAATGCGCTGCCGGCAGTGGTAGTGGAATCAGGTACTTTGGAGATTTTTAGGCAAGTCTTGGATAGGCACATGGAGGATAGTAAAATGTAGGGTATGCAGGGTAGATTGATCTTAGGATAATAGGTCAGCACAACTTCGTGGACCGAAGGGCCTGTACTGTGCTGTAGTGTTCTATGTTCTTTCAGGGCATTCCTTGTATCCTGAATTGCTTTGGTATTGTAGTGCAAAGCACCCATTGGACAGAGGGAATGTCTGTTGTACATAATTCCTGACAAGAAAGGAGAGAAATTGCAGATCAATTTGCAGATTTGAAATCCCCAGGTTATCCCAGGAACTGACATTGTGCGAATAGAAAATCTAAGCTACTTTGTCAATTTGACTCAGTTAATGACATCTGCATTTCTGTGGCAAAAGGAAGTGGTTTCAAGAGATTTTATTGCATATTCTGAACTGACCTTTAATGAAGAAAGAGAGGCTTTCAATTGCATCTATTGTAACAAAGGCAGTCAGTTAATTACCTTTGAAGTATAGTCACTGTTGCATTATGGGAAGCGTGGCAGCCAGTTTACACACAGCAAGCTCCAACAAACAAATAAAAATCTGTTAGAATCAGAGAATCTGATGTTTGATACTGATTAAGGCAAAAAAAAAAGCCAGAAGATCCACCTTCTCAACCTCGCCCCTCGCCTCACAGACTTGGTGACCACTTGACTTTCTCTAATGACTTTACCTTAACTTTATTAGCCGGAATACTGGGGGTTAACTCCTGTGGTCCTTGAAATCATGCCATGAGATCTTTTACACCTACCTGAGAAAGAAGGGATGGCCTCCATTTAATGCCTCACCCAGAAGACAGCACCTCTGACAGTGTAGCATTTGCAACACTGTTGGAGTATCAGGCTAGATTCTCATGCATCAGTGCCTGGAGTGAGACTTGAAGCTACAACCTTTTACAGAGGCAAGAGTTTGTTTCGTCCTGTGATTTATTGCCCACCCCTAATTGCCAATCCCTAGAGGACAGTTAAGAATCAACCGCATTGCTGTGGGTCTGGAGTGACACGTAGGCCAGACCAGGTAAAGATGACCACTTCCTTCACTAAAGGACAATAGTGAACCAGATGGTTTTTCCAACAATCGACATTGGTATCACAGTCATTAGTAGTGGACTGTAGACTCTTCCACATCTTTATTGAACTCAGATTTTGTCATCTGCTATGGTGGAATTTGATTCCTGATTCCCAGAACATTACCTGGGTTTCTGATTTAATTTTCTAGTGATAATACCACTAGGCCATCGCCACTACCAAATGAGCTACACGTGATAATGTTATGATTTAACTTGAAAAGACCTTCATTTCTCACTGTTCCACAAACCATTCCAAAGTGTATAAAATCCTAATCAGACCACCAAGATGGCTAATTTCTCTGACTGCTATACAATTCACATCAGGTTTAATCAGCCACAAAAAAAATTCTACTTAGCATAAGGTACAACTTTAACAAAGCACAGAGAGATGAAATGATTTCAACTACTATGTGACTTAAACTATACCCCTTTAAAAACCCCAACAAACGTACACAAGCACACTTATGATTAAGATAGACAAAAGACAGATGGTTGACATATGTTAGGGGTAGAAATTGCATACAGAGAGTGTAGCAAAATTGTGAAGGTCAAAAATCCATTTCAGAAGTTGGGAAGCTGTTTTCCACAGGCCTTTGATTTTAGCAATAATGACGTGCTTGTCGTCAACACAGTGAAGCTCTTATCTTGATTCCATGTTTGATCAGTTGGACCTACGTCTTTTGTATTGAAACTCTGTCTTTTCATCTTTCTTGGTTTTTCTGGCTTTTTACCACGTGGAGAGATCGAGAGAGAAGGGGCACTCTCAATTTGCAGACTGTGAATGTTTGTTTTTCTGTTGCCTTGGCATTTGCAGCATCCATTAGAGGGCTTTCATCAGGCAGATTTCCTTATTTTAAGGGACTCTCAATATTGCTCAGTCTTGAATCTCCCCCTCACTGTTTCAAAGAGCAACATGTGATTGCACAGCTCAAAAATGTTCGGCACTTGATTTCAAATTGAGTTGAAATGTAATTTTAGTCACATTGCAATGCAACTTCCGATTCAGTTGCGAGCCCAAAAGAAGTAAAATATGTAGTCTCCTGAAATAGTAAGACTGCGTGCAGTACTTAGTTGAGATGCTGCCCTCAAAATTAGGTATTAAACTGGTCCCTGTAAAGTAAAAAGCAAGACTTGTATTGGTGTGGCACCTTTAATAAATACGGGACCTCAAGTACTTGACTTTCAAGTAGTAGTTATTGCTGCAATACAGGAAATGTGATCCAAGTGGAGACTCAACAACCACGGATGCTATTCATTTTCCTGATGATCAATCTTCCATCAATCAGATGCAGACAAAATGGTCAATTGTCTTGCTGCTGTTTATGGGCTGCTGCATTTCCCTGAAAGCACAAGTAAAATAATCTATTTTGAGAAATGCTGAGAGATCTTTTGATAATGTAGACGGCATTATAAATGGATCTATGTTTTTCTTGTGAGTGTTATGGTGCAGGTGTTGGTTAATTAAATGACTGAATACACATTGTCTGGCATGTTCTGCAAACTCATTCGGTGCTGTGTATTTGTTAGGATGCTGCCTCTAATGAGGGAGCTGCAATATAAATGAGGGTCTCTGCTGAACCTAGAGAAATTCAAATTCAATATAAATAAAACCGTGAAAATAACGCGTTCTTTCCTCTAATTTTCAACCGTGTACCCTTTATCATGTCCTTCGACTCTCAATGTCAAGCGCACTCTCACTAAGGCAAGGGTAAAAAAATGAATAAAGCTGTACTCCGCTATTGTCCACAATGGCTGCCCTTCACCTTGAGGTGGAAAAGAGGCTGATTGGTATACTTATCACCATGGCGACCACAAACCTTGGGGAATATTGGCAACAGGCCTGCAGCATGGAAATAATATGACAATGATGAAAATCGGGAATGATGTGGGTAGACTGACAGAGAACAATGGCAGTACTGGCAAGGCATTATTAGCTGAACTTGGATTTAACCCCTTTGCTACTTGAAGTGTTTAACTATTAAACCACTTATTTTGTTCGGTGTTTTCCCCTTCTCTCTTCATGGTGTGCATGCCGTTCTAGAAATATCACCAGAATCCTCCAGATTGGCCAATCTTTCTATGCATTGTGATGAGAGGTGTGTGATTTTGTTTTCATATATACCATTTTTTTAAGAGTTTGCATTTTAAAATAGAAGCAGGTTGATTGGTTATTTTTGTTAAGAGTTTTAAAACAAAATAACTGAGTCAGACAGTCCCTCTAGAATACTAACCTCATCCAGTATGAGAGAGAAATAGAGAGAAGGGATCTCATGGAGTGTTAATGGAAGATTGTTTTGACTGTGCTGGTTTATCAGAGGTGGGTAAACACTAAAGGGTTGTTTTGACTCAGGATAATCAAAGATTGATTTCATCTTAGCAAACTCAGAGATCTAGAGGAGACCTGACTGAGGTCAGAGGCAAGTATAATTTCTCTTTATATTGCAAGCACAGGACAGTTCAGGGAAAGCACAGTTATCCCATTGTAAAGGTTTAATTAATGAAATTTCTGAACCAGGAATGTTTGGTTAAAAATCAGCAGGCTGTTAGAAGCTGAGAAAGCCTAAATCCTAGGTTTTATGAGTACTCATCTAAGAAGACTTAATAGTTCACATGAAAGAACTCAGATGACCACATTTTAAATTGAACTTAGATTTAATGTAGAAGGGTAATTTATTTGGATTAGAGTCATTGTAATGGATCGTGTTGAGAATTGACATGAGACGTGTTTTACTTTGTTTTAAGATCTTTCAAACTAGGTAACTCAATTTGGTTTTTAATTGTTTTATTCATTTGTGTACTAAACTTCTGTTCCATTGTTAAAGAAACTCTGTAGCTTTGTGTGACTTATTTCCACCACATTAACTAAAATTTTTAAAAAATGGTTAGTCAAGCTAGATTACATTATGGAAGCTGACTTGTCTAGAATTAAAACTGAGTTAACGTTTCGGGTCCGGTGACCCTTCATCAGAACTGCGGAAGGGTCACCAGCCCCGAAACGTTAACTCTGTTTTCTCCTTCACAGATGCTGCCAGACCTGCTGAGCTTTTCCAGCAACTTTGTTTTTGTTCCTGATTTACAGCATCTGCAGTTCTTTCAGTTTTTGTTTAGAATTAAGATCATAACAGCATGTCTGTAGAAATTATAGGAATCCTGATTGTGGTTTATCTCTCACAAGTCCATTCGAGCATATTATTCTCTCAGAATCTATAACATGGCCACAGTTATAACACCCTTAATGCAAGAAATCAAACGTAATGTCCTCCTGACTTTCATGGCTCGGTACCAGACCATGTATCACATTTACCGAATTTGCCACTAGATCCTTTAATAGGTTTTATCCTCTGTCTGATAGAAGCACCAGAACCAAATCCTATTTGTTGCACAGTCAAGGGAATCGTGTCATGTTCCAGAAAGCTGTTTGGTGAATGATAAAATTGGAGTTATTGATCACCTCGACACTCTGAGGGAATTCCCTCCCTAATGGCTTTAAGGGCCAACCCACAGCAGGTTGTACTGCAGTGGTTCAAGAAGGCAGTTCACCACCAACTTCTCAAGGGCAACTAGGGACTGGTAATAAATGCTGACCAGCCAGGGATGCCCACTTCCCACAAAATGAATAAATAAAAAAATTTCCAGAGAAAAACATGACAAGCACGCATCTCCACATTCCACTACTCCTGTTTCTATGAGTGTCTCTTTATATCTGCTCATTAAGCGTATGTATATTGTTGATTCATGGGATGTGGGTTTCACTGCCTGGGCCTATTCTTTTTATTGCCCATCTCTTGTTGCCCTTGAGAAGGTGCTGATGAGCTGCCTTCTTAAACCGTGGCAATCCTTGGAGTGCGTTGGATGTACAATGCTGTTAGGGAATGCGTTCCAGGATTTTGATCCAGCAACTATGAAGGAACAGTGATGTAATTACTAAGGATGGTGAGTAGTTTGGCAAGGAACTTTAAAGCGGTAGTGTTTCCATGCATCTACAGCGTTTGCCTTCCAGATGCTCATGATTGTGGGTTTGGACGGTGCTGTCTAAGGAGCCCTGGTGAATTTGCAGCACATCTTGTGGTTGTACAACACTGCTACTACTATGCATCAGTTCTAGAAGGAGTGGATCTTTGTGGGTGTTGGCAATCAAACGGGCTACTTTTTCCTGAATGGTGTCAAACTTCTTGAGCATTGATGGAGCTGCACTATGGGGAGTATTCCATCCTGCCCCTGCCTTGGGGAGTCAGGAAGTGAGTTATTCACAGCTGGGTTCTTAGCCTGATCTTGTAGCCACAATACTTAGATGGCTAGCCTGGTTCAATTTTTGCTCAGTGGTAATCTCAAGGATGTTTATGGTAACCATTCAGTGATGGTAATGCTATTGAATGTCAAGAGATGATGGTTAGCTTTTCTCTTGTTGGAGATGGGCATCACCTGAGATTACTTGTCAATTTGCAGCCCAAGCCTGGAGATTGTCCAGGTCTTGCTTCATTTAGAAATGGACTGCTTCCATATCTAAGGAGTTGGGAACAGCACTGAACATTGCGCAATTGACAGTGAACTTCCCCATTTCTGATCTTATGACGGAGGAAAAGACATTGATGAAGCAGTTGAAGATGGTTGGGCCCAGGACACCAGCCTGAGGAACATATGCAGAGATGACTCATAACCATAACAATTTTTCCCAACCGCCAGTTATGACTCCAACTAGTGGCGAGTTTTTCTCCCGATTCATGTTGACTTATTTTGTTAACGCTCCTTGATGCCAAATGCGGCCTTGATGTCAAGAGAAATCACTCTCACCTCACC
This sequence comes from Rhincodon typus, assembly GCF_021869965.1. Taxonomy (NCBI): domain Eukaryota; kingdom Metazoa; phylum Chordata; class Chondrichthyes; order Orectolobiformes; family Rhincodontidae; genus Rhincodon; species Rhincodon typus. Next base: position 9,271,022 of record NC_063360.1, read on the forward strand.
CCTGGAGTTCAAGTCTTTCGTCCAATATTGAACCAAGGTTGTAATGCGATCAGGAGCTGAGTGGTGGAACCCAAACTGCATTAGTGAGCAGATTACTGCCAAGCAGATGCCAGTGTTGTGGTTATACTGGAGCAACTTGGCTAAGGGAACAGCAAGTTCTGGACTTCAGTACTATTGTAGATATATTATGCAGGCCTAGTGCCTTTGCAATATCCAGTGGGTTGAATAGAATTGGCTTAAACTGGCAACTATCAGATCAAGGGTAATGTAAGAAAAATCACTTTCACATGATGAGTTGTTCGGGTATGGAATACACTGCCTGGAAATGTGGTGAAGGCAGCTTCAATTGAGGCATTCCAGAGAGCATTGGATAGTTTTTTGGATAGTAATGGTGTGCAGAAATATAGCAAAAAGGTGCGAGATTGGTACTAGGTAATGGAACTGGTGCAGGCACTATGGACCAAATGGCCTCCTTCTGCACTGTTATGATTCTAATGATATGTTTAAATCACACATTTCCCAAATCTTTCCTGTGGAAAAAATGGTCAGGAAATCCCATAACCAAAGCATAGATCCTCAAGGAAAGGTGCAAGGTTTGAAGTTTTTTTTATTATTTAACTTATTTTACTAATCAACTTGTTCAGGAATGTTATTACACACCTCTGGGGCAGGTGGGACTTGAGCACAGGCCTCCTAGTGCAGGAGTAGGGACACTACCTCTGCATCACCAAAGGGCCCTTTAAGGTTTGAAACTTAGTCCTGGCAACTTAATCAAACTCAACTGAGGTAAGTGTTCTAACATAATTTTATTGCCCTGAGCTACAGAAAGAGGTATCTATCTGCCTATTCCACTCCTCAACCCCATTCCATGTTCTCATTGTTGTAATGTGGCTGAGAATTAGCATGTGTGCATGTATTGCCCAAGGCCAAGATCGTACAGTGCTCATTTAAACTCTGGAAAGCTCCCAGCTCTATAATTATAGAGCCTGTACTTCTAAAATTGGGTTATATCTTTGTGAAATAGTTTGGACATAGATCTGGAACTGGTGGTTGCACTGAGTTTAGTTGAGATGATGCATTGAAGTCTTTATTTCACTCCTGGGATGTGGGTGTCACTGACTGGGCCAGCATTTATTGCCCATTCCTAGTTGCCCCTTGAGACGATGGTGGTGAGCTGCAACAGTGTATGTGCTGTAGGTTGACCCACAATGCCACTAGGGAGGGAGTTCCAGGTTTTTGGCCCACTGAAGGAATGGTGATATATTTCCAAATCAGGATGGTAAAATTTGGGGAACTTGCATGTGATAGTGTCCTTATGTAGCTACTGCCCTTGTCAGTCTAGATGGTAGTGTCACAATTCAGAATATTAAAGAGCATTGACCCAAAAGTATATGAAGCTGATAGATAATGAAACCCATGAAGGCAACGATTTGCATTTCAATAGCACTGGTAAGTTAGCAAAATGTCTCCAGGCATTTCACAATAGCGTTGCCAAGCAAGACATTGCACAATGCCTTAAATTCTATCATATGACCAGTGTGCAACTGACCTACATAACACCCACAGCTAACCAGGTTCTTCATTTTGAATCCCACCAGAGTTCCAGAGGAAAGGAGACAAGAAACGTGGAAAGGGTCTCCAGCTCTATGACACTCCCTACGAGCCTCAGGAAAATGACATCGAGTCGGACACAGAGAATGCAGCCAGTCAGAAAGTTCGGGAGAGCCGGCTTCCTCAAGATGACGAACGACCTGCTGATGAATACGATCAGCCCTGGGAGTGGAAAAAGGACCACATCTCGAAAGCTTTCGCAGGTACAGTGTTACAGTCTGATTTGGTGCACACGTGCTCAACTCATACTCATACTCAGCAGGTCACAGCAATTGATTCGATTGCTCCTTAACCTTTTTTTTTGAGTTCTCCATGACCCGAGAGACTGCTCATGCATTCTACATTGGCTTCCCAAATGTAGCTTGCAAAATTAAGGTGAAATGAGATGCTCTTCATCTCTTTTCAAGAGGCGGGTGAGTGTTTGTCCCTGAGGAATCATGAGTCGTGATGAAGTGCTTGACCTGATTCAGTTTGATCACCTAAAGTCTGCACACACTGTTCTAGTGCTCGATGATTGTGGCAATTTTATCTTCATGCCACAGATTTGCATTCCTTTGTCATTGATGAGACATTAGAAAACAAGGAGTAAACAATGCACTGACACATTTAATCTAAAACTCCAGCCTGGTCCTGTCCCAGTTCTCTCCTCCTCCTTTGTCGAGTAATGCTGGATATGACTGCACAGGTGCCTACGACCACTCAGAGTTTTGTGAAAGTGACCATTTTTCATTCAGAAACCTGGGTAGCAAGTGTCCACACAGGCTCAGTGCTGCCTGTCTTCCATGCATGTATCTTCCAACAAGGGTCACAGTCAGTTTATAGTGAGCCCTAACTTTCATGTCTCTTTGTTTCCCTGAAGCACTGAGGCCCACCCACCTGTCTATCAGTACGTTATAGACTGAGACTTCCTGCTTTATAGACCCCAGTGACACAACATACCAAAGTCAGCTAGCAGGGAGCCTCTAACTTCTGTTGCTGTTAATCATAAAATCACAGAATCCCTACATTGTGGAAGCAGGCCGTTCAGCCCATTGAGTTCATGCTGACCCTCTGAAGATCAGCCCACATACATCCATCCCCCCCACCTGATATGCCTGCATTTCCCATGGCTAATCCTCCTAGCCCACACATCCCTGGACACTACAGGGCAATTTAGCATGGCCCATCCACCCTAACCTGCACATCTTTGGACTGTGGGAAGCAACCGGAGGAAACCCAAGGAAAGTTTAACTGTTTGCTTCGGTCAAGCTCCAACTTGGCTCGATTGCATTTTCTTCAGTCGAAGATTACACAGTGGTGTTTCACTTCAGGACATGAGAACAGGCCCCACAGTGCAGTGTGCTGCAATGCTGGAGGGTAGTTCTTATCAGATATTAAGACTGAAGTCCCGCCTGCACGTTCAGGAGCAAATTGAACAGTGTTGAGAGGGTTGGTACCTCAGAAGAATGAGACCTGAGGGGCTTCCTAAACAGAGTCTTCCGAAATGTAAGCAAAGTGGCCTACAAGTTAAATAGTTAACGCTAATGGAAAGATTCTGTGCTGAGCACATACCTCAGGGACGTTTCTTGTTCAAAGAATCGGGATGGGGGAAGTGTTCTGTAATAACAAGTGGGGGAGAGTCATGGAAAAACCAATGAGTGTTAACTGGCTTGAACTGGCATCTCAATTGAAGATATATTCTGGGTTGCTCTCTGCGGAGATAAATTGCTCCTTCAAGCAGCTGTGGCCTTTTTTCTCATCCTTAATGTATTAACCCTTCAGGCGTTCCAGGGCTTCAGACTTTCTTCATTGTCAGCCACGATTCAGAGAACTGACAGGAGAATATGGCTGTTTGAATTTACCATTCGTTTGAAAGGGCCGATGTCTGTAACATAAACCCAACGCATAGTCCCCAGCACATGTATTTAATTCTCCACATCATACAGAGATTAGCACCCATCTTCATTGCTATGAAAGGGAGTGGGACAAATTGAAAGGCAGCCAGAATCAGCACGTTGGACTGAATGACCTAATCCTTTGCTGTGTCATTCTGTGAGAAAGCAGAGAGCGTTAAAGTGACAGTCCGTGCTGTAGACTGGTAATATTTCTTTGCTGCTCATTTTGCAGCAATCACTAACATTACAGTAATAAATCCATGGAAACAGTAGCAAAGAGCTTATCATGGATAATTAACATTAAACTGCGAAAATAGATAAAACTAATTTTATGTAAAATTAAACAATAGTTTACACAGTGCCATCCTTTCTCTGGTTCAGAGTTGTTTCCTACCATTTCCCTGTCCTAATGTTCCCTTGTGTATTAACATGTTTTTAGATGTCTTTAAACAAATCTTTATTTTTCACTTTTTCTACTCCGTGATTAATTTCGGAGGCAGTTGCAGTTGTATTTTTTTTAAATGAGGAACTAATATTTTAGTTGGCTAGACCACTATTGCATTTCAGATAACGGAGAGCTCAGAATCAGATGTGATTATATCGCTCCAGAGATAGTAGGAACTACAGATGCTGGAGAATCTGAGATAACAAGGTATAGAGCTGGATGAACACAGCAGGCCAAGCAGCATCAGAGGAGCAGGAAGGCTGACGTTTCGGGGGG
>NC_063360.1:9275627-9309934 GCF_021869965.1 Rhincodon typus
CCAGCGGTACACCTTGTTATCTCTGATTATATCGCTCAATGGGACTGTGTCCTTCCAGACTGGCTCCTGTAGGCTACAGCGTTCCTCATTCAGCCTGACATAGCCAAATGAATAAACTCAATTATGGTACTTGTAGAGTTAATGAAGAAAGTGTTGGCTCAGTGTGTTGAAGTTCCCTCTAGTACTATTACCAAGCAACAGCTTCAATCTATGCTTTGTGCTGCTTTAGCTCATCCCAGTCTGGCATCTGCATCCCTGCACTGACAAGCGGGATACAGTGGGCCACAATTCTCTGATCAGTCTCCAGTCAGCTCCCTGCCAGGCAAAAGACTGAGTTTTAAACAAGCCAAGGAAAACGTTGAGCTTTGCTGCGAGGACCCTTTTGGCCGAATAGCTGACTAGTGAAGTGCATGTGTGAAGAATGACTGCTTGGGTCAAGTATTGCAGAGCTGATGTTACCCAAGAGACATCAGTCTTACAATCAGGAGGCTTGGGTTGCTGTTACTTTCCTAACACTTGACACTATAATGCATTAAAGCAAAACTTCTTTAAAGAAAAGAGTAGGAGTTATCGCTCTGTATCAGATCTCACAGGAATTATTAAATGAGCTCTTTCATCCACAGTAATGGAAATCGATGTCAGGTTTAATTTATTTATGAATCTGACCCAGCTGTGACCTGGGGATTTTGGATAGAACCATCTTATTATTTAAATATTCATGGAGATTAAAATAGTATTATTCTAAAAGCTTAAGGTTACACAGGATCTGAACATGTTCAGCATTGAACTCGCTTTCATGTCGGTCGCCACAGCTTGTTCCTTTCTCCCTCGTTGTACAGCTTGAGATGTTTTCCGTGAACTCCTTTTCGCTCTGTGTCACTGTATCAAAGTGGTGACAGGGTTAATAACCTGTCACATTCCATCTCCATGCTACAGAATCAGTCGCATTCCTGTGGGTCATACAAGGGCATGAGAACAATGGGGAGTGAGGTGAAGCCCATTTGGCCTAGCGGAGCTCTTTTTAGTGTCTAATCTCTCCCTATATCACAGACCACTCAGAGATTGCCCTCTATCAACCCAACACTCTCATCAAAGCTCATCGCTTTAACCAATTCCCACTTCACAGCTTTCAGCTATGTTTTAGAGTCATAGAGATGTGCAGCATGGAAAAAGACCCTTTGGCCCAACTCATCCATGCCAACCAGGTATCCTAAATCAATCAAGTCCCATTTGCAACAAAAACAAAGTTGCTGGAAAAGTTCAGCAGGTCTGGCAGCATCTGTGAAGGAAAAAACAGAGTTAACGTTTCGGGTCCGGTGACCCTTCCTCAGAACAAATCCCATTTGCTATCATTGAGCCCATATCTCTCTAAACCCCTTCTATTCATTTAACCATCCAGATGCCTTTTAAATGTTGTAATTGTACCAGCCTCCGCCAATTTCTCTGGCAGCTCATTCCATACATGCACCACCCTCTGTGTGAAAAGGTTACCCTTTAAGTCCTTTTAAATCTTTCCCCTCTCCCCTTAAACCTATGCCCACTAGTTTTGGACTCCCCTATCCTGTGGGGGACAAAAAAGATCTTGGCTATTCACCTTATCCATATCCCACATGATTTTATAAACCTCTATAACGTCACCCCTCAGCCTCCAACGCTCGGGGAAAATAGCCCAAGCTTATTCAGCCTCTCCCTACAACTCAAACCCTTCAACTGAGACACAGATGAAATATCTGCAGGCCCTAATCCTGCTACCAAACATCAGCAGAACCTTAACAGAAATGGTAGAGAAACAGCAGAGAATATGTCAATTCTAATGGACAACCATTGACGTTATGTCAGAAGAGATTATGAAAACCTGGTGGAAGTTCTACCACCCTTGCAGAGTTTACTAAGCATTACTCGTCCTTTAATTATGTAGTTTTCACAGATTTAAACTTAGGTTTGACACAAATTCGCATTCCATGCATTCAGATACATTCCATCATTTTATTGACGCACAGCTCCTTTTCCTTCTTGTAAGTGAACGCAATATACATTTTGTACGTGTGTTCAATTAAACCACATCTTTTGATAAGGGCTGAGGAAGAATTTTGGCCACAACACTGAGTGAGCTTCCTGTTCATCTTTACATGGTACACAGTTCCCTTTATGTCCACTTGAAGAGACAGTCAGAATTTTGGTTTGATATGTCATCTGGAGAGCAGTAACCCCCATAAGAATGCAGTTATCTCTTCAACCATAAACTGCAGTATTGGTCTGGAATATGTGCCGAGCTGTTGGGAGTGAGGCTCACTCAAATCCCCAGTTTCAGACTTGAAGTCAGGAAGGCTGCCAATTCCATCGAATGCAATGAAGCTTCTAATTTTACAGCACTCTTACTGCAGAAAACCATCTCAACAACATATCTAAAATCACAGAATGTTTACAGCACAGATGGTGACCATTCAGTCTGTCAAACCCATGCCATCTCACTGCAAGAGTAATTTTGCTAGACCAAGTCCCCTGCCTTTCACCTAATGCTGCATTTGCTTTTTTTCTCCTTACTGCAGCTCATTTTTAAATTCCTTTTGAAAGCCACAATTGAATCAGCTTCCAGCACGCTCTCGGGCCATGCATTCAGATCCTGACCACTTGCTTCAATTAAAAAAAAACCTTTTCTCATACTGCCATGGATTCTTTTCCAGTCATGTTTAATTAGTATCCTGTGGTTCTCAACCCTTCCACCAATGCAAACAGTTTCTTACTGTCAACTCTGTCAGTGCCCATCATGATTTTGAACAGTTCAATCATATCTCCTCTCAATCATCTTTGGTCTAAGGGGAGCAATCCCACATTTTCCAAGCTATTGATGTAGCTGACGTACTTCATTCCTGGAATCATTTTTATAGATCTGTTCTACACCCACTCAAAATCCTCCATATCCTTCCTTTGATTTGATTCAAATTTAAAATTTGAGAGGTCCGTTCAGAAGTAACAGCAGGGAAGAAGCTATTCTTGAATCTATTCGTACATGTATACAAACTTTTACATCTGCTCAATGGAAGAGGGTGGAAGAGATTATAGCCAGGGTAGGAGGGGTCTTTGATTATGTTGGTTGCTTTCCCGAGGCAGCAGGAAGTATATAGATGGAGTGAATGGATGGAAGGCTAGTTTATGAGACGGACTGGGCTGTGTTCAGGACTCGCTGTAGCTTCTTGCGGTCCTAAAGTGTGGTGCCAAGAATTGAACACCATACTCCAGTTAAAACTGAACCTGTTCTTTATAAAGGTTCACCTTAACTTTGTTGGTTTTGTACTCCATGCCTGAACATCTTATTCACCACTTCTTCAATTTGCCCCACTAGTTGCAAGGATTTTCTGTTATGTACATTTAAGTGGCAGCTTTACTGCATATAAACATCCAAAGGTGCTTCACACAGTCATAGTTAAATATTTTAAAATAAATTTCACAGTGAAGAGGGAACAATAAGGAAGGGGTAAAACAAGAAACATTGGAGTGAAGCCAAAAAATATTATCAACCAAGGGATTTTTGCAGCCTTTTTGAAATTGGGGTGAAGTAGGTGAGTGACTTAGAGAGAACTTTCAGAGTGAAGAGGTGTGAGACTTAAGAGGATCTCCCCGACTCTCTGTGCTTTATTTCCAGAGTGTAACTCACACTAACATTTCAACAGTGTTATGAAACAGATGACAAAAACAGAAATTGCTGCCTAAGCTCAACAGGTCTGGCAGCATCTGTGGAGAGAAACATAGAAAGTAGAACATAGGCGCACGGTGGCTCAGTGGTTAGCACTGCTGCCTCACTGCGCTGGGGACCCGGGTTTGATTCTACCGTCGGACGACTGTCTGTGTGGAGTTTGCACATTCTCCCCATGTCTGCGTGGGTTTCCTCTGGGTGCTCCGGTTTCCTCCCACAGTCCAAAGATGTGCAGGGTAGGTGGGTTGGTCATGCTAAATTACCCATAGTGTTCAGGGATGTGTAGCTTAGGTGGGTTATAGGGGGATGGGTCTGGGTGGGATGCTTCAAGGATCAGTGTGGACTTGTTGGGCCGAAGGGCCTATTTCCACACTGTAGGGATTCTATGATCTATGAGTACAGCGCAGTACAGGCCCTTCGGCCCACTATGTTGTGCCAACCTATTATCCTACTAAGATCAAACTGCCCTGCATACCCTACATTTTACTATCCTCCATGTGCCTATCCAAAAGCCGTTTAAAAGTCTCTAAAGTACCTGATTCCACTACCACTGCCGGCAGCGCATTCCATACGCCGACCACTCTCCGTGTAATTTTGGGTCGAGTGACCCTTCCTCAACTGAAATCACACAATGCCAGGTTGTAGTCCAACAGATTTATCTGAAATCACAAGCTTTCAAAGTACTGCTCCTGCATCAGGCAACTTCATCTGACAAAGGAACAGCGCTCCAAAAGCTTGTGATTTCAAATAAACCTGTTGGACTACAACCTAGTGTCGTGTGACTTCTAACTTTGCCCACCCCAGTCCAACGCCGGCACCTCCGCATCATTCCTCAGAGCTGTTTCTGATTTACGGCATCCGCGGTTCTTTCAGCTTTTATAAAACAGATGATACTCATTCTATTGTCAAAGTGTCATGATCAGCACGGTTCTGCACCTTTTCAAGGCTTAGCTTTCTTGTTGGGAGCATGGAGAATGGATGGCAGGTTTGGGAGGGCTTGGTATCTGAGGAGTATGGGGCTGACAGCCCCCTGAGCAAAAACAGATGAATAATTGATTGCCCCCTGAGGAATCGGCACAATCGCAGCATCCTGCAGAAGACTGAAGGAGGAAAGGGGATGGAAAAGAATTAGACATGGCCACAGGGGATCTTTTATTCTTTCAATCCTCACTGTGTTCAAATCAAGACTCGCTGCACTGTCGCTTACTCCTAATTAACTTGTTTCCAAGACTTCAAGATGGTGACATTCCGCAGTTCATTCAGTCTTCCCTGCCTCTGGCAGGCTTTTCAAAATCGCTTGCTGATTACTACCTCATGGCATCTTCAACAGTTTTTAACCTTGGCTGTGTCCTACACTCAGGGTATTCCCGAGACATCTTGTTTCGGCTGTTAACCTTTTGTTGTGCGATAATGCCGTCCAAAAATCATGCATTTCTTCTGTAGTAGCTTATAAAATGAATGATGACAGTAAATCTGTGTGTCCTGAATAATTCTCCTCCCACCTCCTTCACGACAACAAGAACGCGCAGGGTAATATATTATAACAGCACCCATCCTTCCAGATGGTGGTAAGTTTTCTCAGACTGCAATTCTCTGAGAGTTCACCAGCTAATCTTCATGTCCAGTCTAAACAATGAATGCCACATGGCTGCTTTACTACTGGATGTGTCACACCTGTAATGTTATTCGTCAAAGTCCAATCAATACTTCTCCAAACACCAATCTTTCACTTAACAAACACCACTGGACCGAGGTAACTGATCCAGATATCAATCCTGAACATGCCATTTAGTTGCTCTGTTTCCCTGTCGCTAGATCTCCTTGTCCTGATCCTACTTGAACTTTGAATTGTGCTCAGGATGTTTTTTTTTGTATTGCCATCAGAACTTATGACTAATTAAGATGGGCTGAATAGCCTTCCTAGTCTATATCTACTCCAAGATGGGTCACTGGATAATAATCACAAACAAGAATTACTTTATTTGCTGTCTACTGTAATGCAGGCCAGTAACCTTGGATTAAGGGCTATCTCAACTGCAGATGAGTGAAGCTAACACAGAGCAGATCAGTGACTGATTGTTGATCTCTCTGGGCCATGTTATTCATTGCATCTACTCCCTGAACCGTCAAGGATCCCTGCAATGTATTGCTTCTATATAATAGAAAAGATGTTTGTGCTTTTTGTTCTCTACAGTAATTTGTTATTGTCTTACTCAAGTAACACACAATCTGCTTGTCAGCTGGCCAGTTTGTAATCTACAGACAAAACTTGCCTGAAGGGTTGATATCTAAATGCACTATCTGCTCTGGTCTTAGGCACCACAGGCCAGAAAAGTCGCTAATTGAGTTCCTGATTGGCAATCAATTCTTTGTTTTTGGTTCAGGTTGATGTTTAAGCTCGACAGTTGGGCTCAGACCGCTTGTGGAGGGTATAAATAGGAAGAGATAATTATTGTCTTCCCCTGCATGGTCAGATATTCAAGCAATATCAAGACTGAGCTGAACAGCAATGTCCCATGTGGTTGAATAGGCCATGGACACATTATCTGGAGTAACACATGGATGGTGGCTGAGGCGTGAGGAGTGTGAAGGGTGCCTCAGAAGTCCTACCCCATCACAGAAGAGTGTGAAATAAAACAAAGGAACAAATTGACACTTCACTAATGGTGCTTTTAACATCACTGTCATCAGATAGTGGGGAATGTGGCACGAGAGAGGGTCTGAAATGGGAGGGTAAGTACAATACAGATTGATGAGCATTCAATGCTGGGCTCCCTGTAGTGAGATCGTCTTCTCATTAATCATTACTGAGACAACGAGGTGCTGGGAGGGTGAATTAAATTGTTTTGGTTTGTTCCAAATTGCTGTGACTTGAGGTCTGAGTTCCGAAATGAGGGAATGGGAACAAAAGCAGTCACAACACTTGAGCTTTTCACAGAGAAGCCAGACATTCCTATCAGCTGATGTGTTCATTACAGCAACAACAGATAGTGGATAAGAACAGAATGGAAGGTTACCTCAGCCTGAGCTTTGCTACACAACTGACACTATCTGAACAATGGAATTATAACAGCCCTAACTATGAGAGCACACCTAGCCAGCAAGATAAATGGGCCTTTTCTCCCCAGCTGATGTTTCTCAGATAACCTAATTCTCTCTCATCCCATTGCTCATGTTAGTTTTTATATTTAATCAACACTTCGCCATTTTAAGTATTTTTGCTTTCCTTGAAATCAAAGTTGCCTCAATGCCCATATATTATTTTATACTGCTGTCTTTGTTCATTTGTTTTCCCAGAAATCTGTATTCCCTTTTGCAGTCATTGCAAGTTTCTGATCCTGAGTTGATCCTGGCTGGAACCGGGATTGAACCCTGAGCAGTTGGCACCAGTATGATACACACCAGCTGCTCAGCCAGCCGCGCCAACTAGACACCCCACTGAGTCTGAGTTGCTGTGGCAACATTTTTACATGCATGTTGTAGCCCCAAGGCGTGAATAATGATGATAAAAGCTATGAATTCTTTTCATTACGTGACTGATGAGGAATCTCACCTGGATTGACATGTACAGGAAGAATTTACATGTTGATATTCAATCTGTTTGACCACATCTTCTTTGTGTATTAAATTGGACTTGAACCTGGAGCTTCTGGCTCAGAGGAAGATACACTATCCTCTCTTCCACAGGTCCTCAGAGGCGGTTTAGCTCTGGGCAATATCAACGCCAGCTCTAATTGTTTCATTACACTCTCTGCCGGCCAGAGTGACTGGAAAGCAACCAAGCTACTCTTTAACTCCCTGTCCTGGGCCACCCGTGTTGGTGCGACGCTCAACATCCATCAACATCTCTTCTTCCTCAGGAGGCTAAGGAAATGCAGCATGTCCACAAGGACTCTTACTAACTTTTACAGATGCACCAGAGAAAGCTTTCTATCTGGATGCATCACAGCTTGGTATGGCAACTGTTCTGCCCAGGACCGTAAGAAACTATAGAGAATTGTGAACTCGGCCCAGTCCATCGCGCAAGCCAACTTTCCATCCATTGACTCCATCTGTACTTCTCGATGCCTTGGAAAGGCAGCCAACATCATTAAAGACCTCTCCCACCCCAGTTATAATCTCTTTCAGCTCTTCCATCAGGCAGAAGATACAAAAGCTTAAACACATGGACTAACAGGTTGAAGAACAGCTTCTTCCTCGCTGTTATTAGTCTTCTGAATGGACCCTCAAATTTCAATTCAAATGTTGATCCTGCTTTTTGTGCACGTTCTTTGCAGCTGTAACTTTGTATTTAGGGGCGGTGCGGTGGCTCAGTGATTAGCACGGCTGCCTCACAGCACCAGGAACCCGGGTTTGATTCCACCCTCGGGTGACTGTCTGTGTGGAGTTTGCACATTCTCCCCGTGTCTGCGTGGGTTTCCTCCGGGTCCTCCGGTTCCCCCCCACAGTCCAAAGATGTGCAGGTTAGGTGGATTGGCCGTGCTAAATTGTCTATAGTGTGCAGGGATGTGTAGATTAGGTGGGTTATAGGGGTATGGGTCTGGGTGAGATGCTCCAAGGGTCGGTGTGGACTCATTGAGCCGAAGGGCCTGTTTCCACACTGTAGGGATTCTATGAAATCTATTCCTCGCTCTGTTCAATCACCCTATGATCTTTGTATGTTATGATCTGCTTGTACTGCACACAAAACAAAACTTTTCACTCTACTTACATACACATGACAATAATAAATCAAATTTTTAAAACATCAATATTAATGCCTCCAATCCAACCTGCATACCCTAGATATTTCTTTCAGTCGTTCATGGAGTGTGGGTATCATTGGCTGGCCAGTATTTATTGCCTATCCTTAGCTACTCTTGGACGGAGTGGCCTGCTAGACCGTTTCAGAGGGCAGCTGAGAGTCAGCCACATTGCTGTGGGTCAGGAGTCACATTGTAGGCAAGACCAGATGACAAAGGCAGATTTCCTTCCACAAAAGATGTTAGTGAGCCAGGTGGGTTTCTTCAACAATCAGCAATGGTTTCATGGTCATCTAATAAACAACATGTTCAGAGATTTTATCACCTTTCAAAGCACAGTGTCAATTCCTATTAGACAGTAAGCAATACCCCACAAGCAGCCATCAGATGAATGACCTGTTGAATGGTTTTTGGTGGATTTAATTGGGAGTGGAATAGATTAATTGGGATTTGAACCTTGGCCTCCTGTTTTAGAGATAAGGACATTACCATTGTACCACAAGAGCCCTCTAACCTGCATGTCCTATGCTCTGCTAAATATCCCAAATATTTCAGCTACCAACAGCTGACTTGGATCAATCCCAAGGATTGTCCTGGAATTTTCAGGAATGATGGGTTAGACCCTACAGAAAGTCTTCCAAGAGGAAAATAATGAGGATATTAAAAGCTTGTAGCTTAAAAATTATACCTGTCTGTTTTGATTTATTATTTATGTAAGTATCAAACAATATGGGAAGACAAAAGGACGTTTGAACAACAGTCAGTAAATGTCCAATTGGGTAAAGGAGTTGCGTTTGCATTCCAACTTTTTAAACTAATTTCACAGAATCCCTACAGTTTAGAAGCAGGCCATTCGGCCCATTGAGTCCACATCACCCCTCAGAAGAGCATCCTACCCAGACCCAACCCCATACCCTATCCCTAACTCTGCATTCCCCATGGTTAGTCCACCTAAGCTACACATTCTTGGACACTATGGGCAATCTAGCACGGCCAATCCATCTAACCTGTACATCATTTGGACTGTGGGAGGAAACGAGCACCCGGAGGAAACCCACACAGACACTGGGAGAACGTGCAATCTCCACACAGACAGTCACCCAATGTTAGAATCAAACCTGGGTCCCTGGCATTGTGAAGCAACAGTGCTAACCACTGAGCTACCGTTCTGCCCTGAATGTGGTTTAAATTTGCATATGACTGACGAGATAAACATAATTGGGTTGAACTGAGTATTAACTCGACCATTTTAGAGTGCAGTTGAAAGCCACCCGGGTAGCTGTGGGTCTGGAGTCATATATAAGCCAGACCAGGCAAAGATGGTACATTTCCTTCTGTGAACGATATTCGCGAACCAGATGACTTTACAACAGCCAGTAATAGTTCCATGGTCACCATACTGTGACTAGCCTTCAATTTCAGACTTAGTCGTGGAGTTTAAATTCTGCCAGCTGTTGAACAGCGGCCTGGCACTAGGTTTCAAGCGCTAACATGATGGGCAGCGGACTGTGGAACATTACCCCTCCCACTACACAGAGATAGGGGAGAGAGTTTACTCAGATTGTCTTGTGGGTTCTGCTCCACCACTCAATTTCAACAGAAACCCACTTCCTCCACTGAGTTAGATTTCCACCAGGTGATGATGGAGGGGAGTGAGATATTGCAGTGAATTCATCCCTGATGATGCAGGCAGCTGTTTTGACTGGCACCTCTATATTCTGACCAATTATTCGCATTGTGAACACTGTCTATATGGTTCAGTTGATAGCAGTCTCTGTTCTGAGTGAGGCGCTTACTTAAATCATCTCTGTGCAAAATGTTACTGAGGGAATGCTGCTCCAATGGAAGTAACCATCTTTTCCACACAATGTCCATGTCCCTGTTGATATTAACTGCAGTCTGTAAAGAGTAGAAAAACATTTTCTTAATGTCCTGACCAACATTCTACCTCCAATTAAAGCCACCAAAAGCCAATTAACTGGTCATTCATCTGATGGCTGTTTATGGGGCATTGCTTGCTAATAGGAATTGATGCTGTGTTTGTAATGTTTATGTCTAGATTGTGAATTTCCTTGAGACCTGATGAGGCGCTACATAAACATAAATGTCCCTACTTATTTGATATGCACTCTCCCTTTGTTATATGATGGTTTTTGAAGTATCCGACATGCATGGAGACCAACTTTTGAATGATGCGTCTGTCCTTTTTGAATGTTGTAGAATTACGGACTTGTGGAAGAGGGGTTTATAAACTCTGAAACCTAAACTTTCCTTTCTGGGATTATTATGGAATCACTGCCTGGGGACGAAATGCATTAGATTTCAGTTCATTTAAAGAAGGGCCTGCTGAAAGCATACTATCAGTAAGCTTCATACAATCAGGAAGGAAAGATCCCATCCAGAGTGTGAGACAGCTTGAATGTGTGTATAGTTCAGGGAATTTGGATGCAGTGTGGGAATTCGGTGCTGTGAGATCCAAGTGGTTGTAATCTGATACGGTAGCAAGCTCCTGAATTAGTTTGAACGGGGGGTGGCTGGTACATGGAAATCTGTAGTTAGTATTATGACCACGAATAGTTATTGATGGACATGATTTATGAAGATTGTAATCCCAAATAGTTATGAATGGACATGAGTTATGAAGTTAGTATTAAAAGTTGTTACTGAACATGAACTCTGATATATCAGTGCACAGGGGAACAAGATGTTTTTTGCTTGTATTTTTTGACTCATAGTTTGTAAGGCCTTTTTACAGGATAAATTGAAACCCAGGATTTGAGGCCCAGCATTAAGGAGTGGCATCACAGGTAAACCATAAATTCATTGGTGATAGCGACTAATTTGACTATCTATTATAGATTACTTACAGATTGAAGGTAAATAAGGGAAATATTTACATTGTACAAAACTAAAAGATTTTTAAAAATCAAATTAAGAACTAAGTAATTAAAATAGAGATGTCTGGCCAGGCAATGTGTTGTACCTGTATGATGTGGGAGCTGACAGACTGTGTTGTGGTTCCTAGTGACCACATCTGCAGCAAGTGTAGTTTGCTTGAGGAGCTCTGGAGGGGGAGAGTTACCTGGATGCTGTATTTCAGAGGTAGTTACACCCCTTAGATTAACTGCCTTAAATTCGGTCAGTGTTCAGGGACAGGAGGGTATGACTGTGAGCGAGGCAGGTAAAGGAACCCAGGACGTGGTGCTGAAGGAGCCTCAGCCCCTGAATTTGTCTAAAAGGTTTGAGATCCGTACTCCCTGTGTGGATGAGAGTGTGGTATGTAGAGGGAATAAGCAACAGGCCATAGTACTGTGTTATAGGGGAGGAGAAAAGAGAAATGTTGTAATCTGAGGTAGTATAGTAAGGGGAATAGACACTGTTCTCTGTAAACAGGATCGAGAGGGATGTGTTGCCTCCCTGGTGCCCATGTTCAGAATATCTCATCTGGGCATGGTTAAAGGATTGGCTGACTGGCAGAAGGCTGAGAGTAGGGATAACAGGGTCTTTTTCAGGATGGCAGTTAGTGGAATTCTGCAGGGGTCATTGTTGGAACTACAACATTATACATTAACAAATTGGACTGAAGAACTGAGGGCATTGATGTTAAGTTCACCATAGATCCTCAGATAGCACATTTCCAGTCCACAAGCACTTCCAAGGGCAGCAAAATACATGGGAACACCACCACCTGTAAGTTCCCCTCCAAGCCATCACCATTCTGAATTGGAAATATGTTGCTATTCCTTCACTGCCGCTGGGTCAAAATCCTGGAACTCCCTCCCTAACAGCATTGTGGGTCAACCCACAGCAGGTGGACTGCAGTGGTTCAAGAAGGCAGCTCACCACCACCTTCTCAAGGGCAACTAGGGACAATCAATAAACGCTGGCCCAGCCAACAATGCCTACATCCCACAAGTAGATTAAAAAAAACCTTTGCAGATGAATCCATTGTCAATTGTCGGAAAAACCCATCTGGTTCACTAAAGTCCTTTAGGGAAGGAAACTGCCATCCTTACCAGGTCTGGTCTACATGTGACTCCAGACCCACAGCAATGTGGTTGACTGTTAACTGCCCTCTGGGCAGTTAGAGATGGGCAACAAATGTTGCCTAGCCAGGGATGCCCTCATTCCATGAATGAATAAAGTAAAAAAAAATGACCCAAAGGAGGGATGTGTAGTGTTGAGGAAGCAGGGAGACTGCAGAAGTCCTTGGATATGCTAAGCGAGTGGGAAAAGTAGTGGCAGATGGAATACAATGTGGGAAAGTGTGAGGTTATGCACTTTGATCAGAAGAATAGAGACACAGATGATTTTCTAAACAGAAAGGCTTTGGAAATCTGAAGCACAAAGGAACTTGGGAGTTCTAGTTCAGGATTCTCTTAAGGTTCATTCGATGGTTAGGAAGTCAAATGCAATGTTAGCATTCATTTCAAGAGCGCTAGAATGCAGGAGCAGAGATGTACTGCTGAGGGTGAAAAAGTCTCTGATCAGACTGCATTAGAATATTATGAGAAGTTTTTGGCCCTGTGTCTAAGGAAGGATGTGCTCATGTTGGAAGGGGTCCAGGGGAGGTTTACAAGAATAATCCCGGGGATGAAGGACTTGTCACATGAGGAGCGGTTGAGGATCTGGGTCTGTACTCGATGGAATTTAGAAGGATGAGGAGGATCTCATTGAAACTTACAGAATACTGAGAGGCCTGGATACAGTGAATGTGGAGAAGATGTACCCACTAGTAGGAGAGACTAGGACCCAAGGGCACAGCCTCAGAATGAAGGGATGACCCTTTCAAACTGAAATGTGGAATTTCACCTGCCAGAGGCTGATGAATCTTTGGAACCCATTGCCACAAGGGGCTGTGGAGGCCTTGTCGCTGAGTGTATTTAAGACAGAGATAGATAAGTTATTGATTGGTAAGGGGATCGAGGGTTACAGGGAAAAGACAGGAAAATGAGGTTGAGTAACATATCAGCCATGATCGAAAGACAGAGCAGACTCAGTGGGCTGAATGGCCTAATTCTACTCCTATATTACAGGCTTACTTTCAGCATCATGCAATCAACAAGGATCTGGAAGATATTTTGAATTTTAAGTGTGTTTCGAAACAAGACAAAAGTGTGTACTGCCTAGATGTGGATTTTCCACAGTTGTAACAAATGAGAACTATCTCTCTATGATTCTGTATAATGGGTGTGAGAGGAGTAATGTGGCACCGGTAGTTTCCCTACCTCTGGATCAGGAGTTTGGGGTTCAAGTACCACTTACCCCAGAGTTGTGTAGTAGCATCTCTGTACAGGTTGTTTAGAAAATATCTATACTGAGTGTGAGGGTGACGTTGGAACTTAAAGTTGAGAAAGTCAACCAGCTAGATCGCTATGATGTTTAACCTACTGGGAGTGTGGAAAGCTATTTGGGCCACCATTGTGGGAGTGAGTGGGAAATTGTACATTTTTAAAGCATATATACAATTGCTGAGAGATAGTAGGAACTGCCAATTTCTGAAGGAGGGTCCCGACCCGAAATTTCAGCTTTCCTGTTTCTCTAATGCTGCCTGCCCTGCTATGTTCATCCAGCTCCACACCTTTATACAATTGCTGAACTGTTTTTGCATGATTGAAGTTGATAGGTTTTGCAGCAACCTTGTGACTACGGTGTTTGAGCCTCACTCTGAGTTCAATTGAACGAAGTGAGAAAGTTAAACTTAACAATGAAAGTTTCCCAGCAGCCCACAGAAATGATTGCCCACTTCAAGTAATGAAATGTTTGGGGAAAGTCAAGGCCCACTGTTCTAACTCTCCAAAACCCCTCACCGAGTTCTGTCTGCTCCCTCGACCAACTGATAGACACTAGAGTGCCTCTGGAGATCTTGTCTCCCGGAGACAGACGAAACCAGGGTTGCAGACAGCAATGAACTTCCACACATCATTTGATAAAGCAAGGCCCAGTTAATATTGCCACTGCCACAGGTTTGAAATCACAAGGTAGAGTTTGCCTTGACACAGATTCTTTGCAAATTGGCTCCTTATGGATGCTGTGCTGTTGCAAAGGAAACACTGAGGAGAGCCTGTTTCTGATTGGGGGAAAAATAGGTTGCAAGGTGCCAAAATGTGAACTTGCTATGAATAGGCAACTTGTCATTCTCTCCCCCCACCACACCCACCCCCAACAAATGTCTTACTGCAGCAACGACACTTCATCTGTTGTCCCAGTGGGAAGTTGAATAAATTTGTTTCTGACATCAGCAGGTGGCCTGATATGACAGACCAATCTCTGGGATTTGATCTGCCAAACATCTGGTTCAAGGCAGGCATCATAGAGGCTGTAATATTGAGACACTGTAATTAGCTTCATCGGAGGAGCTCACTCAGGCCTAAAGACCCGTTTTAATGGCTCTCTGCAGTAAATGTACGAGAACAGATAATGTCTATCAGTAGGGGAAAGAAATAGTTGACCCTTGACAAAATTGTTAATTCTTGAAAGGATAATGGTAACAGAGAGGGCAGAAGCTGTTGTCTGTGTCTTACCTGTGATTTATTATTAATTTGACATGGTTTTGCACTTTGCTGGATTGAATTATTTATGAATTGTGAGTCTCCGCTGTCTGACAAAATTACCTGCTTCCATTCCAAAGAAGCAGAGCCTAGTTAGAGTTTCCCTGTGGAAGGACTGGGAATTAGCTTGTGGAAAATGAGATTTCTACTCCAGCCTCATCTCTGTCTGGGATTTATTTAATATAACCTTTTTGTCAATCCATTATGTATCCTTTCATTGACTGAATCCTACCCAGCCCCCCATCCCCAGCTATCTTTCCCTAATCTCAGTCGCTCAGTAGACACTGGGCTGCCCCCTTGTCAATTTTGTGTGTGTGTGTGTCCGTGTGTGTGTGTGTCTGTGTGTGTGTCCACGCATGTATCGGTCCAGTGGGGGTGAGCATTATAATTAAGTATGAACTTACAGCACATTACAGACCATTCAGCCCCAACCCATTCATGCTGGTGTTTGTACTCTACATGAGCCTTGCCCAACCTCGTTCACCTCGCCCCATCTGCACAACCTTCTGTTCTTTTCTCCTTCAGAAACATATCAAGATTTCCCTTAAAAGTATCCATTTCATTCCCCTCAGCTATTTAATGTGCCAGCCAGTTCCATGTTCGCACCGTTTTTTGGGTAAGAAAGGTTTCTCCTGAATGGATTTGTTAATCATTATCCCTTACTTGGCGAATTTTAGACTCTCCATCGTATACATCATGGGATTCTTGCTAAATGCAGGAGCATTTTCTGATATATTCTCTTCCCTGCTTTGGGCCTGGAGGCTCATTACAGTACCTCGACTCAACAGAAGCTGTACTTCAAATGTCAGCTTTCAGTCTGTTTAGTTCAGTCCCGCACCAGATGCTGGATTTAGTCTCGAGACGCTGTGAGAAACTGTATTTCCATTTGCTTTTTGTTGTATAAGGTCAGTTCCAGAGTAGCTGCTGCTGATATGATTGCACATGTCCCATCAATGGTAAGGACAAGTCTCGAGTGTTGTGTCTCTTTCTTTATAAAATAAGTGCAGTGGCAATTTTTCAGTGCTGGATTCAGTTCTATTCACACTTCCATTAGTTGTAGCGAGGCCCGCTCTCAAAAGAGACCACCCTTAGTTACATAATAGGGCCCAGTGACTTTGTCATCAGCCTAGAATAGCTTCTGAAGTGCACAGGCCACATCTGCTAGAGGAGCAGGAGGTAATATTTAATGGAGTCCCACTGTGGTTTGCGGGGTCTGTTGCTGCCTGCAGTGAACATGACGCTACATTGGCAGATAGCACCTCTGCACAGCAGTGTTCCCTGTCATTTCTGTTCCTGTTGAAAGCAGAAGAAAGTGGATTAAATGGAGGAGGATGGGGAAATTCAACCTTCCAGCTACTGTGCTGTTCAATCTGAGACCATTTATTAGGCTTGAAATAATAGTTGCCAATCTTTACAAATGAGTGCTTAATGTAGTCATATGCCACATTAGACTTTAACAAATACCCTACAGCACAGAACAGGCCATTTGCCCAACTGATTTCTACCCACGTTTATGCTCCACAAAGACTTCCTCTCATTCCTGTTCTTCTAATCAACATTGTCTTCTGTTCTTAAATCGATTATTTACTCATCGAACCTTCCCTTGGGCACTTCAATGCTATCCATCTCAGTCAGTCAGTCCGTATGATGGTCAGCCTTCCCTGTTTTAGAATAGCCACGTGAATTTATAATTTCTGACACAGTGCCAAGAATAATTAACGAGACGAGTTTCATTTAAAAGAGGGGATCCAGTTCAACCCCCTGAACTCGCCAGTTCGGGTTTTGTGCAAACAGCCTCATGTTGGAAACCATCTCTGAGTTCAAGCTCAGCACTGTGGACTGAGCACCTCTCTGTCAGATTACAGTCCTTTCATCCTGACACTTTACTGGAATGTTCTGTCAGGCACAGGAGCAATTCATCATGGACTTGTCAGAATAAAGCTGTCGTGCTGTGAGACCATAATGGTCTGAATAGAGTGTTGTTTTGATGTTCTGTAAGCAGGACTGAGCAGCACAGACAGGTTGCAGCTTTTCACGAGTATGTTTAAGAATGTTGGAGCAGCCCAAGTATCTTCCTGTTTTCTCAGGAAAAGGAAAGACATGCGTATAGGTTTTTTTTGTTTAATGTAGGAGCAGCTCCCATCGTGCTTCGCATCTGGGGTTGAGGGGAGGGTGCTGTCCCTAATGGAGGTTTAAAGGAGAATTTTGAAAGTTAGGTCATGAAGCTTTTTCCTCTTGGAATCAAGGTGACACAGGGAAGACTACATTTCACTCTTCTTCAAAATAATGCCGCGGAATAGTTCACGTCCACCAGAAAAGATTTGGTTTAGCATCTGTACTGAAAGCGTCCAACACTAACAATGCAGTTTTTCGCCTGTGCTACTTATTCACAGGCTGAGGGCATCACTGGCTCGGCCAGTATTCATTGCCCATTCTTAATTGCCCAGAGGGCAGTCATGAGTCAACTACTTTGCTGTGGGTCTGGAGTCATACGTAGGCCAAATCAGGTAAGGATGGCAGGTTCCTCCCCTACAGGATATTAGTGAACTAGATGGGTTTTTCAAATGAATGACAATGGATTCATGGTCATCATTAGAGTTTTGATCATATGCAATACAGGGATTTGAACCCAGGCCCCATGGCATCTAAATAAAAACCGAAAGAACTGCAGATTCTGTAAATCAGGAACAAAAACAGAAGTAGCTGGAAAAGCTCTGCAGGTCTGGCAGCATCTGTGAAGAAAAAGTCAGAGTTAACGTTTTGGGTCTGGTGACCCTTCCTCAGAACAGTTCTGAAAGGTTAACGCTGATTTTTTTCTTCACAGATGCTGCCAGACCTGCTGAGCTTTTCCAGCAACTTCTGTTTTTGCCTCAGGGCATCTTTCTGGGTCTGCAGATTAATAGTCCAGCAATAATACCACCAGGCCATCGCTTCCCATAATGAAAGAATTTGAGGTGAGGTAAATTTTTGTGGGCCTGGTGTGATTTGAACATGTAACCTTCTGCTCTTGAGTTAGACACGATACCATTGCACCACAACTACACTGAAGTGTCAGCTAATTTAGCATTTGTGACTGGAATGGGACTTGAAAGATGTGTTCCTTGTATCATTGAACCACAGCTGACACAATATTTCAGTCTTCCCAGAATTTGTTAATTGGGGAAATCCAGGATTCCAAACCAGCAATAATAAAGGAATAGTGGAATCTTTCCAAATCAGGCTAATGTCCGTGACTTGGTTCCCAAAGCTTTGTAGCCATGTTATCTCAGGGTGCTAGGTCCTGTCGATATTGTATACAGCAGCTGCACTGTTCTAATGCTGCAGGAGGAGATATTATGTTCAGTGGTAAGAATACCAACAATGCTCCATCATGAATGTTACTAAGCAGCTGACTCATCTGGGCAAGTGTTACATATTCTATCACATTCCTCGCTTGAACCTTGGAGAAGTTAATTGGCTTTTGAGGGACAGGCAGTGAGTCACACATTGCAGAGTACTTAGCTTCTCTCTCACGCTTGGAACCACTTTTTGATATGGCCATTCTCGTTAACCTCCCTAATGCTTATGCTGGCGCTACAGAAAGTCAAGTGGAGGTTGGGCATTCTTTTGTTCGAAGTGTTTCTTTTCCTGGCACTAATTACCTTCCCTGCCACTTGACAACGTATGACCACACATTATCCTGGTCCTGTGCATGTGAAACTCCCTGCCTAAGAGTACTGAGCTGCAACAGTTCATGAAGTTTCTCACACCACCCTCTCAACCGTACAGCACAGGAATGGGTCCTTCGGCCCACGATGTTGTACCAAATTAAGCTAATCCCTTCTGCCTGCCCTTGGTCCATATCTCTCCATACTTTGCATATTCATCTGCTTATCTAAAAGTCTCTTAAACACCCCTATCATATCTGCCTCCACCACCATCCCCGGCAGCACAATCCCCACTCATACCACTCTCTGTGTTTAAAAAAAAAAGTTGTCCCTCACATCTCCTTTGAACTTTCCCCCTCTCACCTTAAATGTATGCTTCCTAGTTTTAGACATTTCAACTCTGGGAAAAAGATTCTAACTAACAATCCTATCTCTGCTTCTCATGCTGATATGGACTTCGACCAAGTCTCCCCTCAGCTTCCGCCACTCCAGGGAAAGCAACCTGAGTTTTTCTAGCCTCTCCTTATAGCTCATAACCTCTAATCCAGGTAGCATCCTGCTAAACCTCTTCTGCACCCTCTCCAAAGCCTCCACATCCTCCCAGTAATGTGGGGAACAGAACTGAACACAATATTCTAAGTGTGGTCTAACCAAAGTCTTATAAAACTGCACATGACATCCTAACTCTTGCACTCAATTCCCTGACCGGGAATCCTAGGAGCGATTTTACAAAACAACATGTGGGAAATAGCTCTGGATGCAAACACCTTCAGAGGTACAATCAGGATTTCATCAAGCCTCAAGCGCTTTTTCTGTGACCAAAGCACCTAGCCCTTTCTTGATTTCCATCTCCATCCGTATAACACAATGTGGGTAACGGCCTGTCACGGATTCTTTGAATGTGATTTTTCTCACTTCCTTCCACTCTGTGGAAAGTGCTGCTAGTTGCTGTGTTTAGGTTTTTGCTGATTCGCCTCCCTCATTGTTCTTTGGTTGCAGCTGTAGACAGTTAGTATTTCTGAACAATTCAACTGCAGAAGCATCACAGGCTGTCCTCACCCAACACCCCCATCAATGGATGCTGAATTATGTTTGCGAACTGGAACCCAGAATCATTACCTTCTTTATAATCTAGGAGCCCGTGATTAATTGTCATGGGTACCCTGAGCTGAAATCAGCGCAGAGCAGCATTTTATTCTGATTTGATTTGATTTATTATTGTCACATGTACCGAGGTACAGTGAAAAGTTTTGTTTTGTGTGCAGTACAGGCAGATCATAGGGTGATGGAACAGAGTGGGGAATACAAAATTATGGCTACAAAGATGTACAAAAAGCAAGATCAACATTAGATTTGAAATTTGAGAGGTCCATTCAGAAGTCTAATAACAGCGAGGAAGAAGCTGTTCTTGAACCTGTTGGTACATATGTTTACACTTTTGTATCTTCTGCCTGGTGGAAGAGGTCAGAACAGATTATCACTGGGGTGGGAGGGGTCTTTGATGATGTTGGCTGCCTTTCTGTGGCAGCAAGAAGTGTAGATGGAGTGATCTTCTGGCCCTAAGGCTCACTGATTCCCTGATTGATTTTCTAAGCTGTAGCTTGGTAGCCTTTTGCTTGCAACAGGCCCAAAAGTACCTCTGGAATCTAATCTAAAGGCTTTTAAAGGCTATTATTCAATTCTGGTTGAGGAATGCCTTCAGAATATTGAATAAACCAGTCCAGCACAGTCAATGTTATACGATCAACAGAGAACCGGCTGGTTCCTAATCATTTAACATAATTTCATTGCAGGATTTTCTTGTTTTAATTCTTTCAATGCTACTGATTCAGAAGGGTGTGGGTTTGTCTCCTTCCAGGGACCACACAAGTGGGCAAAACAGATCCAATGTCATTAGAATTACTTTGAAGAGGAGCAGTGTTTCCTGTCTAAGATTAAGCATTCAAACAAAAAACAGATGGGTTAGTTCTTCTCACTTTACCATTTGTAGGACTTTGCTGCTGGCAAATCCTCCTCCACTTTTCCCAACATTACAATCATGGGTAGATTCTAACAAGAACCTCATTGCCCTATGAAGCAGTTTGGAAATGCTGATCTGCTGGGTAGTAGAGGTGCCCAATGACCTTGGTGACATGCCCTCTTAATGCGACAGTTAGCTCCCAGCCCCCATCCCTGGGCTAAGGAAGGGGCGAAAACTCAGTGAACATTATTTCCAATTCCAGCTGATGAACGAGAATCGGTGATCATGGGATAAGGGCTGGCTGTGATACATTCTCTAGGCCGCTTAGCCTGCTGCAATCCCCTGTTTGGAGACAAGGAAAGCAACCACTTAGGTCAGGTAACTGCCACTCTCTCTGCACACAAGCCCCAAACCATACTTTAGAAAAAGTAGACAGAAAACTAACCTGTTTATGAGGGAGATGCACTATCTTGCCGCTGGCATTGTATTGGTAACATTATGGTATTGGACTGCATGTTGAATTGGTTTGTGTGCAGTCATTTCAAATGGTGAATTTAAGGGTTTGCATAGGATATATAGCACAGAAGAATAATAAGCCTTTTGTCCTGACCAGTCTATGCTTTCCCCGAGTTGAGTCTCCTCGCATTTTGCCTAACCAAATTATCAGCATGCTGTTTGATTCCAATCTCCCGCAGACTTATCCAACCTTTTCTTAAATACATCACCTCAGACATTCCCCAAGGTAACAAGTGCCATAACCTCACCACTAGAATTTTCTTCTAAATTCATAGACAGGTAGAAATTGGAGCAGGTGAAGGCCATTCGGCCCTTCAAGCCTGCTCTGCTTTTCAATATCATGGCTGATCATCCCACTCGGTCCCCTGTACCCGCTTTCACCCAATGCCAATTGTTCCCTTTAGCCCTAATAACTATGTCTAACTCCTTCCTGAAAACATTCAATGTTTTAGCCTCAATCACTTTCTGTGGCATAGAATTCCACAGGCTGTCACTCCTTAGAAATTTCACTTCATCTCAGTACTAAATGACCTACCCCATATCCTTAGACTGTGTCCTCTGGTTCTGGACTCTCTGGACATTGAGAACCTTCTTTCTACATTTACCCAATTTAGTACAGTAAGAATGTTACACATTTCTATGACACTCCTGTTCGTTCTTCTCAACTACTGTTGATGTAGTCCTAACTGATCCAGGCTCTCTTTGTACGTTAGTCATATTTTTCTGTCCGTCAATTTCTCTTTTCATTTCTTGCTTGCTGTCTAACATTTGATGGCCACTAATTTTGCTCTTCCTCACTAGCAGAAATGTTTTCTCCATCTCTGCAATATCCTTCTTTAATTTTAAAGATTAACAATGATACCAAGACGGCCCACTCACTTGGTCAGACAGCAGGAAGTGTCTGTAAGCGCATGATGGCTGAAGGCATGGGGGTCTCAGCAAGCTTTGGGCAAGGTGGGGTGGGGGTGAGAAGTGAGGGAGACTTGGAGTGAAAGGTAGTGGAGGCAGAGATTGACAGTTGTTGTGGAGCTCCCCTGCCCAGCTGTGTTTGCAGAACAGCTCCTAGCGCTCACCACACCTACCTTGCTGCCAGCAATGACCTGCTTCACCTGACAAAGCAGCGGCGCTCCGAAAGCTTGTAATTTGAAATAAACCTGTTGTTTTATAACCTGGCGTCATGCGACTTCTGACTGGAGATCCAAGTAATCTACTGGGGATCCGGATTCAAGTCCAGCTAGTGGGATTTGAATTCAAAAGAAATCCAGAACTCAGACTCTAATGACAACCACAAAACTATCGCTGATTGTTGGAAAAACCCATCTGGTTTACTAATGTCCTTTAGGGAAGAAAACTGCTGCCCTTAGCTGATCTGACCTATGTGTCCCCAGACCCATAGTAACGTGGTTGACTCTTGACTGGTTTCTAGGCAATTAGGGATGGGCATTAAATGCTGGCCTATCCAGAGATGCCCTCATCTCGTGAATGAATGAAAAACATTCCTCTCTACCCAGGTAAGGGGGCCTTCAGAGCTGAGAGGTTGCACCTAGTGTTGGGATGGGGCAGCTGCTGGGCCTGTTTAACCCCCGCACCCAATATCTCACCGACACTGGTTCATCTCCTAGCCAAGGTTCCAATCTATCCTGGACAGCAATTGGAACAGTGCTGCTACAAAGCCCTTTAAAGACCTCCCCAACCTGTAACACTCACACAGAGCTTGCAGCTTTCATACTGGCTGCTGGTTTCTGTTATTCAAACATGATGCCATGTGCTTTTTTTTTGTGCATTCACGTTTTGTGCCACGTAGGGGAAGCATTTTCAGCCTTCATAGTCTAACTTTAAAAACCATCTCTCCTCCTCCTCCCCTTTTTGAGAGGGAAGGGTCTTAGCCTGTCTCTGCTCCTGGTGGGGAGTACCCTCATACTTCTGGTAAAGTCCTCCTTACCTTTTTGTACGCTTTCCAATGCCTCTGAATTTTTTAATATATAATATGGCAGTCAGAACTGTACACAATTTTCTAGGCATGGTCTAACCAAGGATCGATACAAGTTGAGTATTACTTTTCAATTCTATCCCTCCAGAAATAAAACCAAGTACATGGTTTGCTCTTTAATGGCCTTGTTAATTGCATCACTGCTTTCAATGATTTGTGTGTTTGTATCCCCACATCTCTCTGTTCCTTGATCCTATTTAGATACTCATTTTCCAACTAATTGCAACCTTGTTACCTTTCATCCCAGCAAAGTGCAATAATTCACATTTAGTAAATTTGTTTGCCAATTATATGCCCATTCTGCACAACTGTTAATATTTTCAAGTAATTTGTAGCTATCCTCTTCTATCCACCCACTCAAGTGGAGTTATCTGCAAATGTAGACATTGTATTTTTTTTTACTCTTAAGTTGTTAATTTAACATTTGAACAGCAGTGATCCTATCACTGATTCTAGTGTGGCTCTACCCTCCCACGTTTGGTCATTCAGAATAATTATTCTTTACTCCAGTCAAGATGAGATTATAATTAGATGCTTATGAAGCCCAAGATATGTTAGTTTAACTGTAAGTATTATCCGTGTTATATCATTACTCATGAAACACCTCTCCTAGAACTGCCTAATGTGGCTCATCTTCCTTCTAATTAGGGAACAGATTCCCCATGCATCCAGGTAGTGGAGACCCTATGATTCTATTATGTAGGAAAATTAGTGAAAAAGAGAGATACTTTTTTAATCACTGAAAGTGATATATCGTGTTCAGTATAGAAGTGTCTTCTCTCTCTGTTTTGGTAATGTTGCAGTTTTGCGATATGCCAGCTCCTAAAATGGTGACTTGGAAGACTAATATAATAACCTTTAACTTGCTGATCTGAAATTCCCCCTCTGCTGATGGTAGCAGAAGTGACACTCCCCTTTCACCAGTACAGCAGAAGTCCATTCAGCCCATCGAGTTCATGCCAGCTCTCAGTAGATCAATCCAATCAGTGCCATTTCTCTAGTCTCTCCTCATGTCCTTGCAAATGTGTCTCCCTTAAAAGCCCAATAACATTTTCCGGGGTGAGATTTGAGCACATGGGCATGTTTAAATTTGGGCAAAAGCATGAGTTTAACAATAAAAGGTTCCATGATGATTGGTTAGCTCAGTTTGCTAGATGGCCGATTTGCGAAGCAAACTGGAGCCCTATTGCAGAATGACGCCAGCAGCACAGCTTCAATTCCCACACCAGCTGAAGTTACCACGGAGGTCCTGCCTTTTCAATCTCACCTCTTGGCTGAAGTGTGGTGACCCTCGGGTTAAACTCATTATTTCTTGGTTATTTCTCTTGAATGAGAGAGCAGTTGTATGGTCCTCTGGGACTATGGCAACTTTACCTTTACCAGAACATCAGCCACCTCTCTCATTGATGGAACCTTTTAGATTTTGTCTTATATTTTCAACGTTCCATTCTCTCCTTCGTCAGAGGCAGGACGGACCACAACGCCCAACTTATTTTAATTTCAAAAATATATATTATTCATAAAAAAGTCCTTTGTAGTATATATGTAGTCACAAACACATTTCGGTTCTGTGTAGTGACATTATCAGGTAAATAAGTAATCATTGGATTTAGACTGTATCCAAACAAACCAAAGGCATCTCTTACTTGAACCACATTATATTTGCATGCATTTGAGGCACTGGGAAGGTCCAATAGCTGAATGGATCCCCATTGTACTTCGGCGGAAAGACCTCAAACGGTGATCTTTCCCCACTGCGCCTAGGAGGCAACTGCCGCAAGCTTTAGTGCGTCCCTCAGCACGTAGTCCTGGACTTTGGAATGTGCCAGTCTGCAACACTTGGTCGATGTCAATTCCTTGCTCTGGAAGACTAACAAGCTTCAGGGAGACCAAAGAACATCTTTCACCAAGTTGCTCATCCTCTAGACGCAGTTGATGTTTGTCTCAGTGTGCGTCCCAGGGCACACTCCCACCTTCCCACTGCCCAATCCGTCAAGATTGTTACAAGGCTGTCATGGTCATAATTGAACTTGTCTTCACCCAACATTGATGTATGTACACTATCCAGTTGAGAGGGGTGGGAGTATGTCTGGATAAGAGCCAATTGTAGCAACTAACTACCACCTTGGTTCTGATAATTAATCCAATAAAGGATAGAGGGCAAATGTAGGGATCTGTAATCCTTCAGTATCACAAAGTGGAGCCACAAAATACGCGAATATAGGCAGAGGGAATTGTGCCTGGTTTGAAGAGAAATAAATACTGTTGATGATAAGATTTGTACAAAGTATGTATATTAAGGGATATGGCACGAAGGCAGATCCAACGGAGTTGTGTTGCAGAACAGCCAAAATCTAATTGAATGGGGAAACAGACTCGAGGAACTAAATAGTCTACTGCTTTTCCTCTATGCCTATTAAGGGCAGCAAAATGAAGTGAGCAGCAAAGTGGTTTGCAACACACAATTATTATTTAGGACCAGCATGACAGTTTAAAATTCCGTAATTCTTGATGAAGTGAAGTTGTGGAGGAAGCTGTTCATTTTATGCAGGCAGCCAGCACCAGTCAATACCCAAGGGGCCAACTTTCTTGAAACATTCGCCTGTCTTAATATTTTAGTCTGTGTTAGATTGCAGTAAATGAAATGGGATGTCAGGCCAGTTCTGGATTTGCATTCTTATCACACGCAGTGCGAAAATGGAAATAAAAAAGAATGCAGTTCCTTAGCATAATTTGTAAAGTTATGCATTTTAATGGAGGGGGGAGGTAAAATCTTTTTTTCTCTCTTGCTAAAAGTAGCCTCGGGGTATGATGAAGAGCCTGCAATTACTGTAATATGTGCAGTGCCGGCAAGAAATGCAGACCCGTAAATTACAATCTGGCACTTTAACGTAATGAAACTGCAGTGACATAGTGCAATGATGTTCTATTCCTTCACTAAGTTGTCAGCAGCTGCTCTTGTCAATGAGGAATTGCTCACATTATGCAGGGAATTAAATCAGCAGCATATCTGAACCAAGCTTCAGGATCAGGGAAAGGAATGCAGTAGACATAGGCACCAATCCAGGAAGCCAGAAAATACTGACAACAATGATGCACATTCATGTAGCACCTATAACACTGAAATATTTGAAGGCATTTCATTGAAGCATTTTTAAATCAAAATTCGATGAATAAAGCAATATCCAGACATTTGAGCATTAGCTTTGTCAGTTTATCAGAAGCATCTCGGTATAATCAAATCAGAGAATTGTTATAACATCGAAGGAGGCCCTTCAGCCCATCAATTTGGCAATGATTATCAAAAATTAATCTATTCTAGTACCATTTCACAGCATTTGACCTGTAGCCTTGTATGCTATTTCAAGAGCTTGCCACATCATTTAAATATCTTGAGGGTTTCTACCTCTATCAACTTTTTAGGCTCTCTTAAGTATGTAAAGAAGGTGGAAAGGACAGAATTCCAAAGTTCAGGTCCTCACTACAAAAGACAGGTTCACCAATAGTGGAATAAAGGAAATGGGAGATGCACATGAGGCCAGAAGTAACTGTCAACCTAACAGTGGGTCTTGAACCCACAGTTTACTTAGTCAGTGGCGGGAGTGCTACCAACTGAATGGTACAGGCAATTCCACATCATAGGTGAGTTACTCACTGCAGAACTCCAAACTATTGCAGCCACAGCATTTATAAGGCTGGTCCAGTTCAGTATCTTGTCAACGTTAACCTCAAGGATGACAATGATAGGAGATATAGTGATGGTAAATATTTTGAGTATTGAGTGGAGATGGTTAGAATCTCTCTTCTTGGAGCTGGACCATTCAAAATAATGACTTGCAGCTATATTGGTTCTTTATTAAAGTGTCACAAGGCATTTCACTGGACTGTTAGAAAGTACAATAAGACACTGAACTACTTAATGCACTATTGGAGGTAGATAGCCAACTGCATTCTCAGAGGTTTGTAGGATGACGAGTTCAGAGAGATAGGGAGAGGTGAGACCACGGAGGGATTGAAAAACCAGATTTCAAAACCAGTCAGTGGGGCAGCATGGTGGCTCAGTGGTTAGCACTGCTGCCTCACAGCACCAGGGACCCAAGATCAATCCATCTGTGTGGCGTTTGCACATTCTCACGGTGTCTGCATGGGTTTCCACTTTGTGTTCTGGTTTCCTCCCACAGTCCAAAGATGTTCCGGTTTAGGTGCATTGGCTATGTTAAACTGCCTGTAGTGTTCAGGGATGTATAGGTTAGGCACGTTAGCCATGGGAAATGTAAGGTTACAGGGAAAGGGTAGAGAGATGGGTCTGGGTGGGATGCGCTTCAGAGGGTCACTGTGGACTTGTTAGGCTAAATGGCTGTTTCCATGCTGCAGGGGTTCTGTGAACAAATATAGGTCACTTGCACAGAGGCTCAGGAAGCTTACTTTTCACACAAGGGACGGTGGGAATCTAGAATTTTCACCCCGAGAGGCTACAACTGAAATTACTGAGTCATAAAGTCATAGAGTTGTACAATATGGAACCAGACACGTCAGTCCAACTCATCAATGCCAACCAGATATTCTGATTTAATCTCATCCCATTTGCCAGCATTTGGCCCATAAGCCTCTAAACCCTTCCTATTCATGTACACGTTCAGATGCC
Organism: Rhincodon typus; assembly: GCF_021869965.1. NCBI lineage: Eukaryota > Metazoa > Chordata > Chondrichthyes > Orectolobiformes > Rhincodontidae > Rhincodon > Rhincodon typus. The sequence continues at coordinate 9,303,373 of NC_063360.1, forward strand.
TTTTAAATGTTGTAATTGTACCAGCCTCACCACTTCCTCTGGCAGCTCGTTCCACATACGCACTACCCTCTGCATAAAAATGTTGCCCCTTAGGTCCCTTTTAAATCTTCCTGTTCTCACCTTAACCTGTGCCCTCTAGTTTTGGACTCCCCGACACTGGGGAGCAGACAATCGCTATTCACTCTATCCATGCCCCTCATGATTTTATAAACCTCACCCTTCAGTCTTTGAAACTCCAGGGAAAATAGCCCCAGCCTATTCAGCCTTTCCCTACAGCTCAAATCCTCCAACCCCAGCAGCATCCTTGCAAAAGTTTTCTGAATCCTTTCAAATTTAACAACATCTTTCCTATAGCAGGGAGCCAGAATTGAATGCAGTATTCCAAAAGTGGTCTAACCAATGACATGTACAGCCACAACATAACATCCCAACTCCTATACTCAATGCACTGACCAATAAAGGAGGCGAACCTAAAGCCTTCTTCACTACCCTGTCTACCTGCGATTCCAACTTTCAAGGAACAATGATCCTGCACCCTGGGGTGGAGTGGGCTTTTCTGCTAAGTAAGAATATATAGAGTTGTAGCACTGAATGGAGCTGAGTAGAGATTGGCAATGATTTGATTTGAGTAGGCAAATGATCTTGAGGGACTGAATCACCTAATCTGTAACGATGTAATAAATTATAATATAGATTCCCCACTCACCTCTCTGGTTCTCCTACAAATCTGATGAAGATGCCTTTTCTAAATACAACTTTAATGTCTCCCAACTGCTTTATTTTTATTACTCAGTTTCTCTCATAATCACTTTAACATTGGGGTGCATCACCATGGACTTTGACCTGGTGTATCTGTTTCTATGTACAGTGCAACTACATACAGGGGAGGTGTTCACCAATTGTAATAACAGCATAAAAGCCTTTGTTGGCTGATGGACAGGAGAGCCACGCACAAATCTTCACACGCTGGACATAGTCAGAGAGAGGTGGAAGGCAGTGGAATCTCCACCGCTCACCATGCCACCCAATCACATGCCCTCCCCATATCTGCCTGCAAACCCACTCGAGGGCTGCAGGGCTTTGAATTCTACCCATTCTAAATGCAATTAGACCTGATCTGAGCTGTGACTGTTCCAATGTGTGGGAAGAGGAGATGCATATTGTGTAGGAAATGTTTGAAACTCCACAAAGAGATTAGACTTCATCCCAGTTGTTCTTTCTAGTAGTGAAGAGCAGAACAGTATTTATCTTAATAATGTATGGTAATGTTTTCAAGCCAGCTGGAAGACATGAGAATGGATTGTGTGACAAACTTGGCTAATTAATCAACTCAGTCTCCTCGGAGCATTTTATAAGTTTGTCTGTAAGAATTACATTGAGAAAGAGATACATTGGGATTGAACAACAATTAGCATATTAATATGTATGTGTGTTTGTGCCCAAGTGTAGGTGAACACATCTGTGCATTTATTCATTTCAGCATGTTTGTCTGCAAATGCGTATATCTATGGTGCTTCTTTATGTTTAATTACCTGACTCAGAGTGAGCTTCATAATGAGTCGTCAGGCAGTTCATTTTTAACCTTGATCATTCTGCCTTTGGAGAGTCAAAAGACAGCACATGAGTGACTAGTATTGATCAATTAAATGGAGGGCTTGTCTCACTCCTAGTCAACTGCAGACTCACAACAGAGTGTTGCTTGCATTTTCTACCCCATTTGGAAACTTCTATGCCTGGTGAAAAACTAAAGGTTTGTGATCAAGTCTGGTTCAGGAAGTATCTCTTCAAATGGGGTGATTTGTCCCCTCAGCAGGACTGGCAGCTACGGTGTGGTAGAAAGGGTCACTGTCACTGGGGAGGAATTAAACCAAATTGACAATGGGGTTAGGCACCAACGTGAAGAAGTGAAAAAGAGGAATAAGATGCTTAAATGAGAGCATTGGACAATACGAGAGAAAGGAACAGTGTTATGTTGTGCAGGAACAGACAGACTGCGGGGAAAGCAAAAACAGTTTGACAATGGATGTAATTAAACGCACAAAGTAATGAATAAGGCTGGTGAGCTACAAACATGATTCCTTGTGTGAGAAGTGGGAAATGACTTAACTATTGTTAGATCAATAGCTGCATAATATACAAAGTGATCAGAAACAGACATAACTCCACAAAGAGCAGTATCTTGTCACCAAGGCACCCTGTATTTACATGTGCATAATATATCACATTGTCTCAGCTAGCTCAGAGTCAGATCCTAGAGGGAACAGAACCCCTGACACTCCTGTTTATATCTATCTCTGATTGGACCAGATTAACAGCCCCAATCAGGGAGCTCATGTACTATGAGGTCAACTTGGCTGACCTTGTTCCAATCACTACAGAAAGGAAGAAAAAAACGTGAGTTGGTACTAATGATGAGAAACAACATTGTACATTTGAAAAAGCAGATATTCTTGAAGAGGCAAGGACAGAATCTATTTTTGAAAAGAGTATGATCACTGGGTATATCCTATAGGCCTCGAAATAATGAGAAAGGAAAATAAAGAGCAGCAAATCTATAGAGAGATGTTTGAGAACTATATAGTAGTGATATTCAGGGAATTTAATTACCAGTTGTCAACTGGGAAAATGTTTGGTTTGGCTATGCAAATATTTAATCAATTAATGTATTTTATGAAATTTTCCTTAACGCCAATTAGTAATTTAACCCATGAGGTGTTCCCCACTCTCTGTAACTCCTACATACTGTTGATCTAAGGAAGGGGAAGTAGGCTGTTCACCTCTGGCTATATCACTGCAAGGCTTGTAGCAGGCAACCACTGTCACATAGCTCAGGGTAGTAGATTTATCCTCTGACTGAGGGGTTGAAGAGGGTGAGATTCCCTCAAAGGACATGGATTCCTCATCCTCTGGGTGGTGATTCCTTATAATCAGAGTGCTGAGCCCTCGGGCTGGTGTCCCGGTGGCCATATGGGGCTATAGTATTGGACTGTATCTAACATCTCCTCCAACCACTAGTCTAACACCTCGGAGTTGCTTCTCCTTAGAGCCCTGAGCTTCTCTCCCGCTGATGTTACGTTCTCCAATCCAAGAGAAGGTCGAAGTCATGACCACTGCTGACTCCTCCGCTCGCAGTGCATGCACTTCCAAAGCCTCAGGGAACTTAGCTAGATGGACAGGTATTTGCCAGTGCAGTTCAAATACTCAGTCCCAAATGGGCACTTCAGAGGCTCTGTCTCACTGGCTCTCAGAGCATTCCTGCAACAGCCCTCCCCCCTCCCTCTCTGGGAAGAGTTCGCCACATAAACCTCTGGCTCTGAGGCCTCCTGCTGATCACTGATATTATGCTCACCCAGTGCTCCCCGTTCTATGTCTGCATTCATACCTACTGGTGTGTGTGTGTGTGTGTGTGTGTGTGTGTGTAATTTTGTCTGTCCTTGGCTCAGCAGTTCATTGGAACAAAGAGCTTGGAGAGATCGTCGTTCAACTCTCTTCAATGCCTTCTTTTACCACTGACATAATTGGCAGTGAATTGGCCATGGGCATATCAGCATCAAAAGCTGCCTGTCCATGGGGCCACCAGTGCTGCAAGCAGCAAGTCCACACTGCCTGATGAGAATCTCTCGCTCACCTTGTCGTCATGTGGGTTTCTGAAATGCTTGAGCGTTGAATACAGGTCTTCTACAGGCCCATCAGAATAGATCCACCTCTACTTTCTTCCTCCATGGAACATAGAACATTACAGCGCAGTTGCACCGACCTGTGAAACCAATCTGAAGCCCAGCTAACCTACACTATTCCATTATCATCCATATGTTTATCCAATGACCATTTAAATGCCCTTAAAGTTGGCGAGTCTACTACTGTTGCAGGCAGGGCATTCCACGCCCTTGCTACTCTCTGAGTAAAGAACCTACCTCTGACATCTGTCCTATATCTATTACTCTCAACTTAAAGCTATGTCCCCTCGTGCTAGCCATCACCATCCGAGGAAAAAGGCTCTCACTGTCCACCCTATCTAATCCTCTGATCATCTTGTATGTCTCTATTAAGTCACCTCTTAACCTTCTTCTCTCTAACGAAAATAGCCTCAAGTCCCTCAGCCTTTCCTCATAAGACCATCCCTCCATACCAGGCAACATCCTGGTAAATCTCCTCTGCACCCTTTCCAATGCTTCCACATCCTTCCTATAATGCGGCGACCAGAACTGTACGCAATACTCCAAGTGCAGCCGCACCAGAGTTTTGTACAGCTGCAACAAGACCTCATGGCTCCGAAACTCAATCCCTCTACCAATAAAACCTAATACACCGTACGCCTTCTTAACAACCTTATCAACCTGGGTGGCAACTTTCAGTGATCTATGCACATGGACACCGAGATCTCTCTGCTCTTCCACACTACCAAGAATCTTACCATTAGCCCAGTACTCTGTATTCCTGTTACTCCTTCCAAAGTGAATCACCTCACACTTTTCCGCATTAAACTCCATTTGCCACCTCTGAGCCCAGCTCTGCAGCTTATCAATGTCCCTCTGTAACCTGCAACATCCTTCTGCACTATCCATAACTCCACCGTCTTTAGTGTCATCCACAAATTTACTAACCCATCCTTCTACGCCCTCATCCAGGTCATTTATAAAAATGACAAACAGCAGTGGCCCCAAAACAGATCCTTGCGGTACACCACTGGTAATTGAACTCCAGGATGAACATTTCCCATCAACCACCACCCTCTGTCTTCTTACAGCTAGCCAATTTCTGATCCAGACTGCGAAATCATCCTCAATCCCATGCCTCTGTATTTTCTGCAATAGCCTACCATGGGGAACCTTATCAAACGCTTTACTGAAATCCAAATACACCACATCAACCGCTTTACCCTCATCCACCTGTTTGGTCACCTTCTCAAAGAACTCAATAAGGTTTGTGAGGCACAACCTACCCTTCACAAAACCGTGTTGACTATCCCTAATCAAGTTATTCTTTTCTAGATGATTATAAATCCTATCTCTTATAATCCTTTCCAACACTTTACCCACAACCGAAGTAAGGCTCACTGGTCTATAATTACCAGGGTTGTCTCTACTCCCCTTCTTGAACAAGGGGACAACATTTGCTATCCTCCAGTCTTCTGGCACTATTCCTGTAGACAATGACGACATAAAGATCAAAGCCAAAGGCTCTGCAATCTCCTCCCTAGCTTCCCAGAGAATCCTAGGATAAATCCCATCCGGCCCAGGGGACTTATCTATTTTCACACTTTCCAGAATTGCTAACACCTCCTCCTTATGAACCTCAATCCCGTCTAGTCTAATAGCCTGTATCTCAGTATTCTCCTCGACTACATTGTCTTTTTCCTGTGTGAATACTGACGAAAAATATTCATTTAGCGCCTCTTCTATCTCTTTGGGCTCCTCGCACAACTTCCCACTACTGTCCTTAACTGGCCCTAATTTTACTCCAGTCATTCTTTTATTCCTGACATACCTATAGAAAGCTTTAGGGTTTTCCTTGATCCTACCTGCTAAAGACTTCTCATGTCCCCTCCTGGCTCTTCTTAGCTCTCTCTTTAGGTCCTTCCTGGCTAACTTGTAACTCTCAAGCGCCCTAACTGAGCCTTCACGCCTCATCTTTACATGAGCCTCCTTCTTCCTTTTGACAAGAGATTCAACTTCTTTAGTAAACCAGGGTTCCCTCTCTTGACCACTTCCTCCCTGCCTGACAGGTACATACTTATCAAGGACACACAGTAGCTGTTCCTTGAACAAGCTCCACATTTCAATTGTGTCCAGCCCCTGCAGTTTCCTTCTCCATCCTGTGCATCCTAAATCTTGCCTAATCGCCTCATAATTGCCTTTCCCCCAGCTATAACTGTTACCCTGCGGTATATACCTATCCCTTTCCATCGCTAAAGTAAACGTAACCGAATTGTGGTCACTATCACCAAAGTGTTCACCTACCTCCAAATCTAACACCTGGCGTGGTTCATTACCCAGTACCAAATCCAATGTGGCCTCGCCTCTTGTTGGCTTATCTACATACTGTGTCAGGAAACCCCCCTGCACACATTGGACAAAAACTGACCCATCTAAAGTATTCAAACTATAGCGTTTCCAGTCAATATTTGGAAAGTTAAAGTCCCCCATAACAATTACCCTGTTACTTTCGCTCCTATCCAGAATCATCTTTGCAATCCTTTCCTCTACATCTCTGGAACTTTTTGGAGGCCTATAGAAATCTCCCAACAGGGTGACCTCTCCTTTCCTGGTTCTAACCTCAGCCCATACTACCTCAGTAGTTGAGTCCTCATCAAAAGTCCTTTCTGCCACCGTAATACTGTCCTTGACTAACAATGCCACACTTCCCCCTCTTTTACCACCTTCCCTGATCTTACTGAAACATCTAAACCCCGGAACCTGCAACAACCATTCCTGTCCCTGCTCTATCCATGTCTCCGAAATGGCCACAACATCGAAGTCCCAGTTACCAACCCACGCTGCAAGTTCACCCACCTTATTCCGGATGCTCCTGGCGTTGAAGTAGACACACTTCAAACCACCTT
>NC_063360.1:9310034-9341379 GCF_021869965.1 Rhincodon typus
GCTGAATTAGTTTAAACCCTCCCGAAGAGCATTCGCAAATTTCCCCCGAAGGATATTGGTACCCCTCTGGTTCAGGTGTAGACCATCCCGTTTGTAGAGGTCCCACCTACCCCAGAATGAGCCCCAATTATCCAGGTATCTGAATCCCTCCCTCCTGCACCATCCCTGTAGCTACGTTATTTCGGTGAAATTGGGAGGCAGCTTGAGCCCTTGACAGAGGGGTATGCCTTTTTAAGCTTTCATCTCTGTCAAGAGAAGTTTGAGGTCATGCTCACTAAATCTCAGTGCTGCTGTCTCCTTTGATTTATTTGCTATTATCTAGACCAGACATTCTGTGCTAACAATACAGGAGGCCCAAGGGCTTTGTCATGTGATTCGCTTGGCATATCCAATCATTAAAGTCGTGGGATGTGATACAGTTGAGGGAAAGGTGTTGCTTTGTGTGTGAGGATGGGATTAGCTAAGCAAGGCTTGGTGTCTTGAGCATTGCATGTCAAGTGATAGTGAGACAATGTATGTCCCATGTAGTTAACATAGCTACAGTCTAAACGGCTTGTTTTAAGCAGCTGCTTTGTGATAGACATGGGCATTCTAGTGCTTTGGCCAAAAGAGGATGCATTGAGAAGGTGTCGTAAGTGTGAAAGTTTTGGAGTCACTTGGGGAAGTACAGCAGCTGAGCTCAAAGGTTGTTGAATTTCATGGGTAAGCAACAAAAGACTGGTAAAGTAGACTATTCAGAGGTAAGAGTAGATTGGCAACATTAGCTTGTTAGAGTGGACACCATTGTAAATCCTGGTCGTATACACTAAGAGATTGAAAAGCCCAAATCTCATTGGCAACAATGTTTCAGTCATTGACTGTGTCAACAGTGTCTACAGTGGGACATAGGAGCATGGGAGTGAGACTAGGCCATTCAGCCCATTAAACCTGCACTGCCATTCAATGCAATTGTAGCTGGTCATTCTCTTCAATCGATTTTCCCTATTTTATCCCTTTATGTTATTGGTATTTAGAGATCTATCAATCTCTACTTTAGACATGGCCAATAACTGTGATTCTACAGTCCTCTTGGTGGAGAATTTAAAGGATTCACAATCCCCTTATTTTGGAATTGTAATCCCTGATTTTAGTATCCCAAACCAGGGGAAACATTTTACCCATATCTACCCCTTGAGGTGTTGTGTAGATTTCAATGAGTTCACCTCTCACTCTTCGAAAGTTAAGAGAATCCATGCCCACTTCTCCCAATCACTGTACATCAGACAGTCCCACCATCCAAAGATCACGTTTGTTGCATTCTCTCTGTCAGAAATTTGAGAAATTTCCCAGTTTTTGGTCGTTTCCAAGGATACCATTGTGAATGTTGCCATGAATGATCCTTTTTTAGGCCCAGCATGGACCCAATAAGCATCTGACTCTACACCTCATTTCCTCTGGGCCTGAAGTTGGACTTGCACCGAAAGAATATCACAGACCTCACCATAACACTGTCCACATCTCTTCCAAGTCAAAAAGTATTGGACATGCTTTGTTCAGAATCAGGCTTTCATTTCTTCAGCCCAAGGCAATAATCAAGCCTCTGGTTTTCTTGATCGGCAATTCATCATAGAATCCCTACAGTGTGGAAACAGGCCCGTCGACCAACAAGTCCACGTCGACCCTCAGAGTATCCCACCCAGACCCATCCCCCTATAGCCACTAATCTACACATCCCTGAACGCTACGGGCAATTTAGCACAGCCAATCCACCTAGCCTGCACATCTTTGGGAGGAAACCGGAGCACCAGGAGGAAACCCACAGACATGGGGAGAATATGCAAACTCTATACAGACAGTCGCCCAAGGGTGGAATTGAACCTGGATCCCTGGCTAACCACTGAGCCACCGTGCCACCTCATTGTTTCTCTTCCTTCATTCTCCCTAATACCCTCTCAAACATCACTTGGTTCTCAGCTCAAAAGAGTTTCCTTAAACCATTCCATATTGATACACCACCTCACTTTTTTTGCTTAACCTGATTATAAAATGCTCGGAGCCATTCCCTTAGAAATTCTTAATACATTCAATTTAGATTTAAGAACAGGTTTTGAGAAGGAGGACTTGAGTACAGTCTCCAAAGTTTTGGAAGTCCTGTAAAAGAAGTATGCAATGACTTCTGCTTTTGAAGTTTTGAAGACAGCATGTCTGGACAAAAGATTAAGACCCCGAAAGTACAGTGGAATGGATAGAACTTTGTACCTTTGTGTTTAAGTTCCCTGACTGTTCCTACTGACCTGGAAGTGCCATTTGTTTGACACCTCCATCTAAGAATGGATTATAAATAAACAATATCAAGTATGAATAAAACATTTTTATTGTTGGGCATCTTTAACCAAACAAATATAACTATACAAAGTATAGGAGCATTAACTAATTAACATGAAATGGCACCAAAGTGAGTACGATATAGAGTAGCAGTTGAAAGTTGTCATTTTTTTTCTTGCTTATCATTAAGATGCATAGACTGGGCACTCAGCTAATGTTTAAAAATCAACACTGAATGGACAGATACGCCGTCTTCATTTGACCATTCTCAGCTTTTTTTCTGTCCTTTTTCTCCTACCTTTTCTCCCTCTTCGTTTCTTCAACCTGTCCATGATCATCATTGCAGTAGAGATTAAGGAAATTAAAGAGCTCCCTTGGCCCCCTCCTGTGGGACAGCTAGACGATGACTCAGTGAGTGATGAAGGTGATTGCTTGCTTTGCTTTTCCCATCACCCCCCACTAACTCTGCACAAGCTTGTTTGCATGGAATTGCCTCACGTCCCATCATCCCTTGCCCAGTTCCTATACCTGTACCTTTCCACAATGAATTGCCTGCTCCCAGGTTTTATATATATATATATGCCTATATTTGTGTATTTTATATATATATATCTATTATGTATTGCAATATATATGAGTCACTTTCATTTCAGTATTTAACTCAAAATGATGCTTCAGAAATGATGGGTCAACTTTGTCCTTAGTTGAAATAAAGGGAGAATTCTCTATCTACTACTAGCCTCATCCCGCTTCCTTGACCTGTCCGTCCTCCCTGGACCGACCTATCCCCTCCCTAACTCCCCACCTAAACTCACCTTTACTGGCTCCAACCCCGCCTCTTCTTCCTGTCTGTCTCCTCTCCACCTATCTTCTCCTTTATCCATCTTCTATCCGCCTCCCCCTCTCTCCCTATTTATTTCAGAATCCCCTTCCCCTCCCCCGTTTCTGAAGAAGGGTCTCGACCCGAAACATCAGCTTTCCTGCTCCTCTGATGCTGCTTGGCCTGCTGTGTTCATCCAGCTCTACACCTTGTTATCTCAGATTCTCCAGCATCGGCAGTTCCTACTATCTCTATTTCATCTTGTACTTTTTCTGCCTGTTGTGGCTGAGGACCAGAGCCTAGGTATTCAAAACTGAAGTCAGCCAATATTATCTGTAGCTGGTTGCTCAGAAATATGTGTCTCAAGGGAATCTAACCCCTCAGGGCTTTCTGCCTCTTGTGGTGAAGATGTATTGCCACTTCCTCAATTGGATGCTAATCAGAGGGCAGCCTCTCAAGCCGATGTCCATTCATGCCCTCCAGCACAGTCCGCTAACAAGCGATCACAGCTAACCTGTGGTGGAGCTGACAGCATTACCTGGCCGTAATTCAGGGGACTCAACCGATGGCCTATTTCACTCCACTACAGCTACAATGTAGGACCTGAACACACAGGCGCACAGTGGATGAACAAGCCTACGTCTGTGATTTGCTGCTACTGTTGCCTAGTTGTACATGTTTTAGCACTCAATTTGTTTGATTTTTGAAGAATTAACTAAATTTGATTGTGTTTTTTGAAGAAGATAGATGAAGGCAGAGCGGTAGGTTGTTTGGCAAGTCCTTCAACAAGGTTCCACATGATAGACCGGTTAGTAAGGTTAAATCATGTGGATCCAGGGAGAGCTAGCCAATTAGATACAAAATTGTCTTGATGGTGGGAGACAGAGAATGATGCTGCAGGGTGGTTGCTCAGACTGGAGCCTGTAACCAGCAGTGTGCCACAAGAATTGGTACTGGATCCACTGTTGTTTGTCATTTATAACAATGATTTGGATGAGCATATAGGAAGCATGATTAAGAAGTTTGCAGATGACACCAAAATTGGTGGTATAATGGACAGCGAAGAAGGTTATCTAAGAGTACAACAGGATCTTGATCAACTGGGCCAATGGGCCAAGGAATGGCAGATGGAGTTTAATTCAGATAAAAGCAAGGTGTTGCATTTTGGTAAAACAAACCAGGGCAAGGCTTACATAGTTAATGTTAGGGCCCTGGGGAGTGTTGTCGAACAAAGAAACCTAGGAGTACAGGTGCATAGTTCCTTGAAAATAACATCACATGTAGACAGGGGAGTGAAGAAGGTGTTTTGCACACTTGCCTTCGTTGGCTGGAGCATTGAGAATGTGAATTGGGATATCATATTATGGCTCTACAAGACATTGGTTAGGCCACATTTAGAGTATTGCATACAATTCTGGTCGCCCTGCTATAGGAAAGATGTTGTTAAACTGAAAAGGGTGCAAAAAGATTCACAAGGATATTACTGAGACTGGAAGGTTTGAGTGACAAGGTGAGGCTGGATAGGCTGGGTCTTCTTTCCCCTGGAGCATAGGAGACTGAGGGATGACCTTATAGATGATTATAAAATCATGAGGAGCATAGATAAGGTGAATAGCCAAGATCTTTTCCTACAGGTTGGGTGTCCAAAATGAGATGGGCATAGGTTTAAGATGAGGGACTACTCTTTCACACAAAGGGTGATGTGTATATGGAACAACCTGCCAGAGAAAGTGGTAAAGACGAGTACAATTACAACATTTAAAAGATATTTGGATTGGTGCATTGGTAGGAAAGATTTAGAAAGACATGGTCAACTGCAGGCAAATGGGACTAGTTCAGTTTAGGAAACTTGGTTGGAATGGACGAGTTGGGCCAAAGGACCTATTTCCATGCTGTATGCCTCTATGAATCTAAATTAATCCAAAACGTCATTGAGGAATGTATAAAAAAAAGGACCATAGTTATACTTGGAAATCATTTTTAGTCATGTAGTGAAAGTTTTGGATTGCCTGTAGTGGTAATGTAGTATCTATAGTAGCATGTAATAGTAAATTAGCCTGTGTGTTGTTTCCATGGCAGTCTGCAGGGTCATGTGCACATTTCACCTTGATTAGTTTCTAGAGATCAATCTGGCGTCTTGGATCATTCTCCTATGGCAGGAAGGGAATAGTGGTGGGGTAGCTTTATTAGAACAAGATGGATATACGAATAGAGGTAAGAAATAACAAGGAGAGGAAGATTGCAGCTGTAGTCTATAGGCCCTCTAACAGGTCTGTAGACCACGAAACCATATGATATAGGAACAGAAGTTGGCCATTTTGCCCTTTGAGCCTGATCCACCATTCAATAGGATCATGGCTGATCTGACATTCCTCATATCCACTTTCCTGCCCTTTGCCCATGACCCTCGTTTCTCTAACTGATCAAGAATCTATCTCTTTCAGCCTTAAATATAAACAGGAACTCTGCCCCCACAGCTCTCTCTGGCAAAGAGTTCCAAAGACTCCCAACCCTCTGACAGAAGAAATTCCTGCTTACCTCAGTCTTAAATTGGTACCCCTATATTCTGAAACTATACCCCCAGTTCTAACCTCTCCCATGAGAGGAAATATCTTCGGTATCTACCCTGTCAAGCCCCTTAAGAATCCTCAAGGTTACAATGAGATCACTCTGATTCTTCTAAACTCCAAAGGATAGAATCCCAACCTAGTTAGCCTTTGCTCATAAGCCAATCCTTCCAATACCAAGGGTCATCTTACTGTACCTTTTCTGCACTGCATCCAATGAAATGAATCTTTCATTAAATAAGGAGACCAAAACAACTCTCAGTACTTTTTTTATTTACTTGTGCGATGTAGGAATTGCTGGCTGGCCAATATTTATTGCTCCTCTCTAGTTGCCCTTGAAGGTGGTGGTGAGCTGCCTTCCTGAACCGCTGCAATCCATATGTTGTGGGTTTACCTGCTCCAGATGTGGTCGTAACAGCATCTTGTACACTAGCAATAAGACTTCCCTACTGTTATACTCCAACCCTGTTGATATAAGGGCCAACATTCCTGATAACCTGCGGGCTAGCATTCTGCGTTTCCCCCAAGTTGTGTCGCAGATTTTCTCCATTTAATTAATATTTTCTTTTATTTTCATTTCCAAAATGAGCGACTTCACATTTTCCCCTATTATGCTCTATTTGTTAATTTTTCACCCACTTATTTAACCTGTCAGGTTCTCTCTGTTTGTATCCCCTCTCATAAACTGCCTGTCCACCTGTTTTTGCATTGACTGCAAATTTGGCTCCAGTTGCTAATTCCTCCAATCCATAAATATATATTGTAAAACAATTGCGGTCCCAGGACTGATCCCTGTAAAACCTCACTGGATACAGGTTGCGAACTTGAAAAAGAACACTTATCCCCAGTCGCTGATTCCTGCTTATTAGCCAATACCCTATCCTCGACAATATACTACCTCCAACACCATGGGCTCTCATCTTATGACTTAACCTTTTGTGAGGTACTTCATTGAGTGCTCTCTGGAAGTCTAAATACAACACACCTACTGGTTTCCCCTTATCCATTCTGGTTGAGACTTTCTCAAAAAAACTCTAATAAAGTCGTCGGACACAATTTCCCTTTCATGAAGCCATGCTGACACTGCTTCATTTGATTATGATGTTCCAAATGTTCTGTTAAGACCTCCTTAATAATTGATTCCAAAATTTTTCCAACAATAGATTTTAGGGTAATCAGAATAAAGTTACCTGCTTTTTGCCTCCCTCCCTTTTTGAATGAGGGTGTCATATTAGCAGTTTACAAATCCTCTGGCACTTCACCAGCCTCCAAGAAACTTTGGAAAATTTCAATGCAATGCATCCACCATCTATGTAGCTACCTCTTTTAGGATCTTAGAATGCAAGCATGGAGAATAATCAGGAGATAATGTGAGCATGTGAAGAAAAGAGTAGATCAAGCATGGGTGTCTTTAATCTTCATGTAGATTTGGAAAATCAAATTTTTTCAAGTTAGCCATGAAGAAGAAGTCATAGAGTGTATTCATGACAGTTTCCTACCAAAGTATATTGTAGATCCAATCAGGGACCAGAATGAGAGTGAAAAGCTTGGCTTAGAATCAACTGTGTAAAGTTAACTAAGGATAATTACATTGAGATGAGAGCAGAGTTCACTGGAAGGGCGGAGGGTTAGCAGCAAAGACGGTTGAGAACGATCCTTTTAAAAAAATAGTTCATGACACACAGCAAAAATATATTCCAGTGAGGAAGAAGAATTTTAGAAAGAGGATAACCCAACCATGGTTGATCAAGTACATAGAACAAAGAACAATACAGCACAAGAACAGGCCCTTCAGCCCTCCAAGCCTGCACTAACACATTTTGCCCTTCCATACTAAAACTGTCTTCACTTACAGGATCCATATCCCTCTATTCCCTTCCTATTCATGTATTCATCCAGGTGTTTCTTGAATGTTGTAATTGTATCTGCTTCCACCACCTCCTCTGGCAGCACGTTCCAGGCACTCACCACCCTTTGTGTGAAAATAGGTGCCTCACACATCTCTTTTAAACATCCCCCTATGCACCTTAAACCTGTGTCCCCTAGCAAATGACCCCTCCACCCTGGGAAAAAGCCTCCTACTTTCCACTCTATCCATGCCACTCACAATCTCATAAACTTCTATCTGGTCGCCCCTCAACCTCCTGCATTCCAGTGAAAATAAACCCAGTCTATCCAACCTCTCTACACAGCTAAAATCCCCCATACCAGGCAACATTCTGGTAAACCTTTTCTGTACCCTGTCCAAAGCATCCACGTCCTTCTAGTCATGTGGTAACCAGAACTGTGCACAATTATAAAAGGAAAAGTATATGAACTTAGAGCTTTGGTTAGTACTGGGAACTATGACATTATTGCAATTACGCAGACTTGTTTGAAAGAGGTTCAGGACAGGCAGCTGAATGTCCCAGGATTTAAATATTTCAGGTGAGACACAAGGGGATGTGAAAGGGGTGGGGGAGTTGCATTATTGGTAAAGGAGTATCTCACAGCTGTACTGAAGGAGGACACATCAGGTGACTCATGCAGCGAGACAATATGGGTAGAACTCAGGAATAGGAAGAGTGAAATTGCAATGCTGGGGGTATACTACAGGCCTCCCATCAGCCAGCGGGAGATAAAGGAGAGAATACGTAGACAGATTTTGGAAAGATGTAAACACAGCATAGTTGTGGTGGATGATTTTAACTTCCCTTATATTGACTGGGACTCATGTCGTGCTTGGATGGGGCAGAATTTGTATGGACCATTCACAAGGATTTCTTGTGACAGTATGTAAACTATCCAACCAGGGAAGGGTTCTCCGAGACTCGGTTTTGGGAAATGAGCCTAGCCAGGTGAGTGAAGTTTCAATGGGGATCATTTTGGGAGTAGTGACCATAAATACCGTTAGTTTTAAGATAGTCATGGATAGGGATAACAACAGTCCTCAGGTGAAGGTGTTAAACTGAGGGAAGGCTAACTACGATAATATTAAGCAGGAACAGGAGAATTTTGATTGGAAGTGGCCATTTGAGGGTAAATCCACATTGGACCTGTGGGAGTATTTTAAACGGCTGTTGATAAGAGTTCAAGAGCGGCATGTTCCTGCGAGAATGAAAGCTAGGTGTGGCAAGTTACACCAACCTTGGATGATTAGGGATGCTTCCTTTATCACAGACTCTAACATAATAATGGACTGTAAGAGCTTCTTTAAATATATATAAGGGAGGAGAGAGGCCAAAGTGAACATTGGCTCCTTTGCGAATGAGGCTGGTGAAATAATAATCGAGAACCAGGAAATGGCAGACGAGTTGAATAAATACTTTGCATCAGTCTTCACAATAGAGGACACTCAATGGCATTCCAAAATTACTCAGTATTCAAAGGACTGATGTGAGGGAGGAAATAAACGTAATAACTAACATTAAAGAAAAATTACCAAGGAAGCTAATGGTGCTGAAGGAAATAGGCCCCTGAACCTGATTAGTTACATCCCGGAATTTTAAACGAAGTAGCTACAAAGATAATTGGTGCTTTGGTGGTTACCCGTCCCCAAGAATCCTTAGGTTCAGGAAATATCCCAGAGGATTGTAAAACTGCCAAAGTTACACCCTGATTTGAAAAAAAGAGGGTAACCGTAATGGGGATAAGGTCATAAAGTAGAGTTGAGGATTGATCAGCCTTGATTGCATTAATTCAGCAGAGTCAATGGGCTGAATGGCCGACTTTGGCTGTTATGATTTCTGATCATATGATCAAATCTGAAGTTTTTGAGAGAAGAATAGTCTGTTCAAAATAAATTATGCTCTAAGTGAAAATGACACTAGGTATTATGGCGGCACAGTGGATCAGTGGTTCGCACTGCTGCCTCACAGCACCAGGGACCCGGGTTCGATTCCAGCCTCAGGTGACTGTCTATGTGGAGTTTGCAGCTTTTCCCTGTATCTGCATGCATTTCCTCCGGGTGCTCTGGCTTCCTCCCCACAGTCCAAAGATGTGCAGGTTAGGTGGATTGGCCATGGGAAATTGTCCTAGAGTGTCCAGGGATGTAAAGGTTAAGTGGATTAGCTGTGGGAAATGCAGGGTTACAGGGATAGGGGGAGGGGGTGTCGGTCTGGGTGGGATGCTCTTTGGACGGTCAGTGTGGACTTGGTGGGATGAATCATCTGCTTTCACACTGTAGGGAATCTATGATTATGGTCATGGTTTTCAACTTCATGGATTGTGTCTATTTTAAGTTTTTCAGAATTCCTTGACAATGTTTCAGGTGTATCAATAAGAGGGAGATTAGTACAAGGAAAGAGAAAATTTTCCCATCTTATGTTCTCAGTATCAACTGATCTTGGAGACTCAGCTTGTTAAATAGAGACCAGAAAGATTCCTAGGTTCAAATCAAGTTAGATACTTCTAGTCAGTGTGGTGCAGAAATAAAACACTACATTTGTGTGGTATCTATGAAGGTTGTCACCGTTCTGCTTTCTTTGACGAGGACTAAGGGACCTATTTATTTTTGGTGGTAAAGAATCAGCCAATAGGGATTCTTTACAAGAAAGGGATCTTGTCTTAACAAGATGTAATTTATTGCATGATCTGTTTATGAGCCAATCTGGGCACCACACCTTAGAAAGGATATATTAGCCTTAGAGGGAATACACCATAGTTTTACAATCATTATACCTGGATTTCAGAAGTTAATTTAGTAGGAAAGGCTATACAAATTAGGAACAAAAACAGAAATCGCTGGAAAAGCTCAGCAGGTCTGGCAGCATCTGTAGGGAGAGATTAGAGTTAATGTTTTGGGTCCTGTGATCCTTCTTCAGAACTGGACCCAAAATGTTAAATCTAATCTCTCCGGACAGATGCTGCCCGACCCGCTGAGATTTTCCAGCGATTTCTGTTTTTGTTTCAGGTTTCCAGCATCCATCGTTCTCTTGTTTTATACAAATTAAGCCTGTTTTCTCTAGAATGTAGAAAGTTGTGAGGTAATCTGATCAAAGTCTTCAAGATATGAACGGGAAAAGACAGGGTAGATTAAGGTAAACTATTTCCACTGGTTGGGGCTTCTAGATCTAGGGGGCATAGTGTAAAAATCAGGACCAGATGGTTCAGGAGAGATGTTAGGAAGAAGTTCAACACTCAAAGGGTGGTAGATGTTTGGAACTCGTCTCCGCAATGGCAGTGGATTCTAGATAATCCACTAATTCCAAATCTGAGATAGATAATTTTTTTGTTAAGCAAATCTATTAAGGCACATTTATGGAGTTAGACCACAGATCAACCTTGGTCTCACAGAATGATGGAGCCGGGTCAAGGGGCTAAATGCCCTACCCCTGTTCCTGTAGCAATTGGGTAAAATTTTCATTAGCCGGTCGGACATTGTTAATAAGTCAATGAAGATATCTGGGGGTTTAGGTGTTCACTCCATGAAATCCTAAGATGTTTTGCCTTATCCTCTCCCAAGACTGAATGACGTTGGGTAAAGCATAATGCATTCTCCAACATTAGTCCATTTAAAGCGATTGACCTATATAACAACTTGGGTTTGGGAAATATTAATCACGGCTCCCATCTAGAGGCCCCAGCTTGCGACAAGCCATGAGTGAGCAGGTGATGGACGTGGTCAGTCTTAGCTTAGGAATGCTCCTCAAGATCAAGTAAGCTGTTAATATTCTTATATCTGAGAGTTAAAAACACTGAAAAACTGCAGGTACATACAGCGTGAGATCAGAAAGAAAGCAACAGTTTGAATATATTTGGCACTTTTAATAGAGGAAACCATCCCAGAGGAGGAAATTAATTTAAATGAAGCAATCCCAAGATGTAGAGTGAAATTACTTTACATTGTCCCTACAAGGACTCCTTTTTTTCTCATCAGCCTGCTCAGAAATGTAAACTCTAGAGTAGGTGGGATCTGAACATGGGTTCCTGGCTCAAAAGCAGGGACACTACCACTGCACCACAAGAGCCCACTCTCAGACTAAGCTTATATCTGTGTCAACATCTAATCTGGCCTGAAGGGATGCCCCTGACACCTAACAAAATGGGGGAAAATATTTTCCAAACAACATGTTCAGAGATGTTGTTACACATCTCTGGAGCAAATGGGATTTGAACCTGGGTCTTCTAGCTCAGAAGTCAGGATACTGTCACTGTGCTGTAAGCACCTACTTTTGGCCCTTCCTCAAATGGTTGCTGTCAATCACCTGAGTCCCAGAACACCCTGCTCAAAGATGGCAGCACGATGGCTCAGTGGTTAGCACTGCTGCCTCATGACGCCAGGAACATTAGATTCCAACCTCCGACGACTGTCTGCATGGAGTTTGCACATTCTCCCCGTGTCTGCATCGGTTTCCTCCCACAGTCCAAAGATGTGTGTGCTAGGTGGATTGGCCATGCTAAATTGCCCATAGTGTTCAGGGATGTACAGATTAGGTGGGTTATAGGGAAATGGGTCTGGGCGGGATGCTCTGAGTGTCAGTGTGGACTTGTGGGCCGTAGGGCCAGTTTCCACACGGTAGGGATTCTATTAAAGATGCTATTACACACCTCTGAAAGAAGTGGGCCTTGATCCTGTCCTTCTGAGTCAGAGGTAGGGACACTATCACTGCACCACAAGAGCTGACCAGCCCTTAAAACATCCATGTTCTAATGAGCATCAGATGCCCCCTATTATTGTTTGAGCTTGTCCTTACTGGGATCATCTTTTACAATAACATCACCACATCAAGGACAGTACAATCAGTGAACAGGTAAACTCCCTCAGATGTGCCCTGTCTAGCCCTCCCTATCCTCTCCAAATGGTTATACCTTTGCAAACCTGTCAAGCACTTGACTTGGTTTTTATGGAGCTTGAGGCACGTGTCAAAAACTTTTAGATGTAAGAGCAATAGGCTATATTTGTCGAGAACTCTTAACGTAGTAAAATGGCTTGAAGCACTTCACGGGATGAATATGTAAGCTAGGAATTATAAGTTAGGAAAGATGGTAAAAAGTACAGACACAGGACAGGCTATGAGGAGATGTTTAAAAATTGGAACAAATGGAGTGGTGTGGGGAGGGAATGGGTTAAAATCACTTCAAGGAATAGCCTTCTTTCAATGTTTGTATTCACTGCTTGGCCTGTAAATGGCTGCCACTTGATTCTCTTGCTGTTTTATTCTCCATTTCATGCCAGCGCAGCAGGCTGAGAGTTGTCTGAATGACTCTGACCTGCTCCAACTCTGAAAGAAGTGATGGCTGGTCAGGAACATCTGCGTGTCACCATGCGCTAGTGCTGGGGTGCAAATGTATCCATCTCAACTCGAAACACAGGAGGTTGATGACACTGCCTGTTACATTTGCATCGCTCAGTTTTAATGAGCTCTAGTCAGCTGCTAAAGGTAAACACATTTGTTCCAAATTCCTTTTGAAGAGAATCCTCGATTGCATCCCCTCAGCTGGCACCTGATGTTCATAGCCTTCTCAACAATCCCAGGAAAGGTTTAACAGCAATTAAAATAACCAGAACTAGCCAGGCCTGGCAATTAAAATCTGTGCAACATTGAATACACCACTTTAATGTGCAAAAACATAAAAGTTAGAAACACTCAGCAGAGCAGGGACCATCCACGGAGTGCATGCACAGTCTTCATGAAAGTCAAGTTAATTGTGAAGCCTCAATGAAAATAACGAATCCTAGTGCTCCCTTCCATTAAAATGCTTTTTTTTTGGGCATGTGGTTTAATACGAGCCTGAGGTCAGATATTGTCAATATTTTTGCTGACTGGCTGTTCCATCTGGCTTCATTCACATCCTGCCTAGTTGTGATATTCTGACAGAGCAGGAACTCAATATCATTCACCTTACTCTCCATCCAGAATGCTATTCGGAGTTGACATCATCATAGCTTGCGTATCGTGAGCAAAAAATCCCTTTAAAACAGGTTGCTTTGCCTCCTCCTGTGAAGAGGAGTCCAGCTTCCCTCCTCAGCATGACTGACTGAAATCAAGGAATGCACTGTGTAGAGACTCTGAAACTTGCACCGGGATGGAGAGAATTTGGAGGAGACCTAGCAAAGGAATAAGGGATTTATCTTACGTGAGCAGAGTGGGGAATGTGTCTATCTTGGAGCAGAGAAGAAAAAAACATTCAACATAGCTATCCAGACTTAAGAAAAGGGTTTTGATAGTTAGCAGCAACATTTTCTCTTGATTGCAAGGGTGGTGCAAGCTGACTCACTATTAAAACTCCATTGGAAATTTATGGAAAAAGACAAATTTGCAGGGGAAAGAGCAGGTGGTGTGGGACTAATGTGTTATCCCTTTCAAATAATCAGTGCAGGCAAGTTGTGTCAAGTGGCCTCATTCTGTACTATACGTTTCTATGATTAATGTGTTGCTGTCTGTGTATGTGTTTGTTTGTGTGTGTGTGTTTTTTTAACAGTCCAGTTTGATAGCTGTGATTGGGACCGGTCATCTCCTTCTGCCAAGGACCGACTGAGACAACAGAAACAGCTCAGCCCGTTGGCTGCAGGCTCAAAATACAGCAAACCACAGACTCCAGAACACGGCTCCACGCTGCCTGAGAGGGTGGACCCTACTCTACCATTAGAGAAACAAGTGTAAGTATAAAACCGATTCTTTAAAAAAACTTTATTCATTTGTGGGATATGGGTGTCACTGGCTGGGCCAGCATTTATTGCTGGTCCCTAGTTGCCCTTGAGAAGGTGGTGGTGAGCTGCCTTCTTGAACCGCTGCTGTCCTCCTGCTGTGCGTTGACCCACAATGCCCTTAGGGAGAGAATTCCAGGATTTTGACCCAGCGGCGTTGAAGGAATGGTCTATTAGATACTGGCCTATTGGGATGGTCCAACAGTAGAGATTGTAAAGAAAAGATAGTTACTAATAAATCCAATCGGGGTAACATCTTTTCTGACAGAGTGGTCGATATAGTGTAGGTATGTTTAAAGAGAAGTTAGCAAATAAATACTTTTAGCTGTATAAATACAGTGGCTACAACAGCAGGTCAATGGCTAGCAATCTTATAGCAAGTAACTCATCTACTGACCTCCCAAAGCCTGTCCACCATCTACAAGGCACAAGTCACAAGTACAATGGAATACTCCCCACTTGACTAGATGAGTGCAGCTCCAACAATGTTCAAGAAGCTCGACACCATCCAAGCCAAAGCAGTCCACTTGACTGGCACCACATCCACAAACATTCAGTCCCTCCATGCTGAGTAGCAGCAGTGTGTACCATCCACAAGATGCACTGCAGAAATTCACCAACATTCCTTAGACAGCAACTTCCAAACCCACAGTCACTGTCATCTAGAAGGACAGGGACAGCAGATGGAGGTGTGTTGTTCCCATGTACGTTAACCTTCAAGCAACTCACCAACCTGACTCAGAAATAATTGCCATTCCTTCAATGCCAGTAGTTTAAAATTCTGGAATTCCCTCCCTAACAGCATTGTGGGTCTATCTTCAGCATATGGACTCCAGCAGTTCAAAAAGATAACTTGTCACCACCTCCTCAAGGGCACTTAGGGGCATGAGCAGTAAATATTAGCCTAGCTGGTGAAGGCCACATCCCCTGAATAAATAAAAAAAAACGAAGAACATGAAGAAGATAGTGTTATGATCCAAGGTGACAGTAATACTGGACAGGTCTGATCGCAGATTGCATCCTGATGGATAGCCTTAAAGTTTTACCTTGCAATTTGTTTGCTATAGTGTACAGTCACTGAAGATATGTGCAAGAGGCTGTCAATGTATTTTTAACAGAACAACATTACAGTGTATTACGCACGGCAGGAAAAGTAAACTAACTGTATTACACTAAAAACAAGAACTGTTTGAAACAGTCTATTACAATATCTGAACAAATGATTCAACTATTTACCCTCAACAAAATCTTACAAGTACTCAATTCAGTGAAGGGAGACTCTGTTTCCACTTTTAAAGTTTCTTATTCAGTGGCATTGATGTTTTTTACATTCATTTCATGTTATTTCTTTAGTTAATGTCTCTCCTAGAGACCCTTGAACAAACTGCGCACCTTCTGTCTTTGCGACACCCTTCTGTTTCTGGAGCTTTTCTTCCACTGACGTTAAGGGCAGAGTTTTCCCAACTCCTGGAATATGTGAGCTATGTGAGACGGTTAGTGAGGATCTTCTCGATGGTGAGAGCAAAAATCACATTTTCCAACTAAGTGTGGAATGGTGAGATAAGAATCTTGCCAATGAGTGATGAGAAACCTATTTTCATGCATTAGATGATTATTACGTCATCTTATTTCAATGATTTGCAGTTTCCCATTCTTGATAGAAACTAGACAGCGACATTTCCCGATATGAAAGGCAGAGCGATACCCTGACAACTCCTACTTGCTGCCTGCCTCTCTGGCCACCCATCAGTCAACAACATTTCGGACCATGCTCCAGGAGAAGCAACTGCCCCCAACACATTGCCACCCACCAGGACCTCCAGTTCCCCATCAGAAAGCAGGCTGCTGGCTTCCCTCTGTCTAGCAAGACTGGGAAATTGACAGGAACCATGCAGAGCAATTGCAAACTGACAGCGCTTGACTGGGTGTACAGCTGGTTTGCAAAGATGTTGCCAGTGCCAGGGACTCTGGGAGGTGCCAGCATTGGTCGGTGCTTCTGCCAGCAGCGAGTGACCAAATATGATAAGCAGGGTACTGTAGGGGCATGTTGCGTTAAGTAATGAGGTGAGAAAAAACTCGCTAGAACTCTCAGAGAAATCCTGCATGAAATTCCCCAAAATTGACACTTAGCTAATTTCTGGTAAAATTTAGTTCTATGCCACTCAGGACTACTTTTCTGCTGCCCTGAATGTTTTGCAGACTGTTGAACAGTAGTGCTGCTTTAACAGGCCTTGAATTTCTGAATGCCCCATTTCTGTCTCTGAAAATAAAACCTGCATACTCTTGACCCTCTGGACAGTTCTACATTTCTAAAGTAATTTGTTTCTGTCTCTGTCTCCCTCTGTTATGAGACACCTGTTGCTAATGCTTTTGTTCTCTCTTCTAACCTTGTTTCTAAAGCACTCAACCATTCACCTCGGGTATTAAATGTCTAATTTAAACGCATGTAACCAATTTTTCAAACAATCCAGTCTCCCTCAGGACTCAAAAATGAAGCCAAAACTATGTCTTTCTTTCAAAAAACGCCGTATCAAAGTACAAATTCAACTTTAAACTTAATATGGCCTTGTCTGTTTTAGAATCCAAGTTTCCAAATAATAAATATCACAAATAAAAACTGATAGAACTGTGGATGCTGTAAATCAGAAACAAAATCGGAAATTGCTGGAAAAGCTCAGCAGGTCTGGCAGCACCTGTGTCGGGAAATCAGAGCTAACAGGAGTTCTGAGGAAGGGTCGCTGGACCCCAAACCTTAACTCTGATTTCTCTCCACAGATGCTGCCAGACCTGCTGAGCTTTTCCAATAAATATCATGAACTTGCTTCACAATAGAAGCAGAAAAAATATGCCTTAGGGTTAGATGCAGGAGTGTAATTGTAGGCTTGCCTGGAGTAAAAACATTAACATGCATCTGCTGGGACTGATTGGTGTGTTTCTGTGCTGTATATACTATGATAGAATGGGGCTGCTTCTATTTCAAGAACCAAGCTCCTTTCACTTTAAGAAAAGCGTGTGCCTTTTAATGTGACACTTGCAACAATGAAAATGTCACAGCAAATCCTTTCTGCATTGTATTTTAATCTTCTTTCCCCTGAGATCAGACAATAATCCCTTTTAGTATGAGTGATCACATCAAACTATTTCTTTGAGCCGTTGTGAAAGTATGCAATCACAAAACCCACGAACAGACACCTCACAGAATCAGAATTGTTACAGTGCGACGGGAGGCCATTCAGCCCATCATGTCTGCACCAGCTCTCTGAGCGTTTTAACTTAACAGCAACCTCCAGGTCTACAGACTTCTTGCCTGTAACCAAGCGCATTGTTTCTGTTTAAATAATCATCCAATGCCTTCTTGCGTGCCTTAATCAACCTTGCCTCTTCCACACTTTTAGGTAGTGAATTCCGTACATTAACTACTCATTGTGTTAAAAAACATGTATCTGACCTCACATTTACATCTGTTGCAAAACACTTTAAAAGTGTACTCCGAGTTCTTGAGCAGTTTTTGGCCTGAAGGAAGTGGCATTCAGTTTCATTGCTGCCTGGCACACTCTAGTACTTCACCCATGTGTAGCCTAGGCAGTGATTTATGGCATGTCATCTGACCATCAGGGCTATTGTACTCAAGTTTGGTCGCCTTCACATCACACTTGCACACCAACACCTTCAAACAAGGGTCGCTTGATCATAATGAGGAGTGAAAATGTTGACTGACTTTTCACATCCCTAGTTCAGGAATGGGCAGGCCAATTGTTAATTATTGCAACCATACAATTGTCCCTCCCAACAATTGGAGAATTAATCTTGTAACTTCTTACAGTCTAGTTTCACACTTAATTTACAAACTAATCAGGTCGAATTGGGGAATTAAGATGACATTGACTATGTCTTTCAGTCTGTACGTCAATCTCTTACTGAATCAATCTCTCAATGGGGAGGTGATGACCTAGTGGTGTTATTGCTGGACTGTTAATCCAGAGACCCAGATAACATTCTGGGGGTCCTGGTTCAAATCCCGCCATGGCAGACGGTGGAATTTGAATTCAGTAAATATCTGGAATTAAGAGTCTAATGATGACCGTGAATACGTTGCCGATTGTCGGAAAAACCCATCTGGTTCACTAATGTCCTCTAGGGAAGGAAACTGCCATCCTTACCTGGTCTGGCCTACATGTGACTCCAGACCCACAGCAATGTGGTTGACTCTTAACTGCCCTCTCGGCAATTAGGAATGGGCAATAAATGCTGCCTGGTCAGCGACGCCCTCATCCCACGAATGAATAAATGAATTAAACAAAAATACCGCTGTGGCTCAATGAATACTCTGCTCCCTCTGAGTCAAAATTATGATTTCAATTCCCACTCCAGGGCTGGATTTATTACACCTCAGTGGTGACAGGTTTGGGGGAGAGGGCACTTAAAATCCAGCGGTCGGCTTTTTAAGCATCCACTTGCGTGCCTCGCCCCCCCGAATGTGAAATGTGATGTCTCAAGAGGTCCACCCACCCTCGGACAATTTTTCACTGTGGCAATGGGAGGCCTATGCAGTACTTTGTGGGGAAGCTGAGCATCTTTAACTGTGAGGGTTGGTGTCAGGAATAAAAAAAAGAACAAGGGTCTTCTTTTTGGGGTCCCGTGGGCCCTTTAGAGGCAATGCCCCCGAGATCTCCCACTTTCCCCACCACCCAGCCTCTTATTCCTGGCCCCCTCACTATCTTTGCTGAGAATCCTCAACCTGGACTTGACTGATCTTCTCGATGTGGCAAAGCCACTTGTAGTTCCAGTGGTTGTCAGTGCTCAATGCTGGCATTGTTAGGACTATGGAGCTGCCAAGTAGTTGGATTGGCCAGCATCATTCTAGGGTAGACTTCCTCCCACAATAGAGACAGATTTCCTACAGCAGTTAATTCAGCTCCCAGAGTTAAATTGCAATGGAACAACTGTTGGAATCATGGATGGTCTTGCTCCCAACATTTTTGCAAGAGAAGATGGAAGGCGCAGGGTCTAATTTGTCCTACACCAGCACTGGAGTGTAACAATCAAAAAACTGAAAGTCCAGTGTCATTCTGAGCGGGTGCTGCACAATTGAAGGCGCTGTCTTTTAGATGATACGTTAAACTTCATCTTCAAAGAATCACAGACTAGTTTTGGTGCAGAGGAGGCCATTCAGCCCACCATGCCTTCACCCATTCCGTTACCTAGTGCTACTCTCTGCCTTTTCCCATATCCCTGCAGCCATTTCGATCTAAATAATCATTCAATGCCCCCTTGAATGCCTCAATTGACCCTGCCTCCACCTCTTTTCCAGGCAGTATATTTCATATCCTCACTCCTCGTTATATGCTAAAGTTTTCTCCCATCACCTCTTGCTTCATTTGCACATCATTTTAAATCTATACCCTTTTGTCCTTCTTTCTTTTACAAGCAGAAACCACACTTGCTATCTTTTTTTAAGCAGCCTATTCATGAATTTGAAAATCTCCATGAAATCTCCTCTCACCCTTCTTCTCTCCAAGGAAAACAGTCCCTACTTCTTTGCTCTATCCTCATAACTAAAGTTTCCCATTTCTGGATTGAACGGTGGCTCAGTGGTTAGCACTGTTGCCTCACAGCGCCAGGGACCCGGGTTCGATTCTAGCCTTTGCCAACTGTCTGTGTGGAGTTTCTGACAGGTGCTCTAGTTTCCTCCCACAGTTGAAAGATGTGCAGGTTAGGTGGGTTGGCCATGTTAAATCATCCATAGCATCCAGGGATGTGTAGGTTAGGTGGATTAGCTGTGGGAAATGCAGGCTCATGTGAATGTGGTGAGTCTGGGTGGAAGGTCTTCAGACAGGTCGCTGTAGACTTAATGGGCCGAATGATCTGCTTCCACGCTGTAGGATTCTATGGAATCATTCTCATCAATTGCTTCTGCACTGTCTCCAATGCATTTGCATCTTTCTTACAACGTGTTGCCCACCACTGAACACAATACAGCTGAGGTCCAGCAAGTGTCATCGCCCTGCTCTTATGCTCAAAGCCCTTTATTAATAAAGTCAAGGACACTGTTTGCTTTTTAACTGATCCTCTCCACTTGTCCTGCCACCATCAATGATCTGTACACATATACAGCCAGGACCCCTCCTTTAGAATTACACCCCCCTAATAATATGACTTTCTCCCAACGTGGTTGCAGAAGATTCCATGGCACAATTTTGCAGAAAATATGTGGAGATATCCTCAGTGTCCTGTTCAATATTTATTCCTCAATCAACATAAACAGTGTCCAGCCATTGCCTTTTGAGGGTATTTGTTGTGCACAAACTAGATGTCAGATTTCCTACATTGCAACAGACACTGTTCTTTGTGCTTCATTGCCTCTACAGTGTTGTGGACCTGAAATCTTTCTTTGTCCTTTTTTGAATCACTGCAGTGTGTACTTATGTAACATGTGCAAATCAACAAAATGTTCCAATGTGCTACACATTCAATCATCTGATCAGAATCCAGGAGCAGAGGGGCATTTGGAAAGGTGACCCATTGGAAGTAAGTTTTGGAGTGACCAAAGACATCATGTAGGAGAGATTGAGGCAGGGAGTTCTAGAGTGTAGATGTATGCTGTCTTAAAGCTCTGTAAGTGATGGTAAAGCAGAAGTGAATGAATACACAGAAAAACTGAGTTGCAAGACAAAGGATTTGAGCAGGGGTGCCGGAAGCAAGCTTTTGAAATCAAGTACAATAAAATGCCTTTGGACGTTGAACAAGACATTGTTAGTCTCAATAACTTCCATATCTAAATCACAGAATTAAATGATAAGAAAAGTCCAATAAAGTCTTTGGAAATATTGAAGTGCTTTTTGTTTGTTCCCAGAATGTGGATGATGCAGAGGTCACATTTGTTACTCATCTTTAGATGTCCTGGGGACATGAGTCAAGTACTGTACCATAACTAAAGTCATAAATAGGCTGGATCAGACTGGCCAGGCTAGTTATCTTTCTCAACGATCTATTTCAGTCAGGCTTTGTAACTTTGTACAGTCAATGAGAATAAATAACAACAGTAAAAGGAGCAGAAATCTAAAGGAAATTAAATTACAGACCAACAATAAGCACAAGTAGGGATGTAATGGTTTACATTTGAGGCATTCGGTTAGTCTGGTTAATTTGAATTGATCCACAGGAAGGATGGAGACATTGCCATGTGTATATTATTTACAGAAATTTTCTCTTTTTTTTAAAATCATATCTTTATTAAATGTACATTCTGACTCACTAATGCATCATCAGAGCAAATCTGGGACAAAAATGTAAGAGAGATACAACTATTTCCATGTACCTATGCACTGTGAAAAGTGTAGATAAGAGTGAAGTAAGAAAGCTATTAACTTGGGACAGCAAGCCCAGGAATTGAGGACAACCGTGTAGAACTAGCAAGCTATGTGCAGGCATAGAGTAAAAATTCATGATAGGGTAGTGGCAATAAAGAGTAAGCTACCAGATGAATTGGATTCCCCATGATGTGTCCACTTAAATCAGACACTGTCAGTGAAGTATAACTGGTTATACCACTTCAGCATCCCTCATACAGGCAAACTTCATGGTTGCTTTATAGGCCTGGAATTGGTCAGGAGAATGTGTAGAGGAGATTGCAGGCAGGGTTGAAACGATGGATATTTAACTTAAAATATTAAAGGTGTAGAGATGAGGCAGGCACTGTAGCTCAGTGGTTAGTGCTGCTGCCTCATAGCCACAGGGACCTGGGTTCAATTTCAACCTCAGGCGACTGTCTGTGTGGAGTTTCCACATTTTCCCTGTTTCTGCTTGAGTTTCCTCTGGGTACTCCAGTTTCCTCCCACAGTCCAAAGATGTGCAGGTTAGGTGGATTGGCCATGTTGAATTGCCCACAGTGACTAGGGATGTGTGGGCTAGGTGGATTAGCCATGATAAATGCAAGGTTACAGGGAGAAAGTAGGGGAGTGAGTCTGGGCAGGCTGCTGTTCAAGCAGGTCAGTGTGGACTCGATGGGCTGAATGGCCTGCTTCTATACTGTGTAGGGGTTCCATTTAAAAAGAAGATTCAGAGGCATAGGAATTGCATGAGAGCTGAACAGAGCTTATTTCCTTTTGTTTCATCTTCTTTATATTGTACTGTCACCCAACAAAAACAGAACAGCCAAGGTCTTGAAAATTCCAGCTGTCTCACCACCTAGTGCACCTTGTGGGAGAGTGCTCCAGATTTGCACTACTCTTCGTGTGATTTCTCTCCTAAATGACCTCGCTCTAATTTTAAATTCTTAACCTTTGTTCTTCAATCCCCCACCAAATTAGCTTATTTCTCCCTATGTATCCGATTGAATCCTTTAAAACAGTTTCAGTAGTTTGTGTTTGGAGAACAATTTCTGAAAGGCAGAGAGGATGTGCCTGTAACTTTAGGATCTGGTCCTCACCACGTTTGGCTTGCCTTAGGTTTCCCTGATACAAGAGGACGAGCTCAAGAATGAGGCTCACTACCTGTTCTTTAAAATTTAAGAAGTTTTATCTGCGCTTTGAGACTGTACAGATTTTAGCAAAGGTTAAGGCCTGGTACCATGTATTATTCATAATGTGCATTTTTGTCAAATGGAAAAGGAAATATATTGCATTTGTACTTTTTAAAGTGCCTGTTTCTTCTTGAATAGAGAGCAAAGATGATCTGTCTACTGAAGTTCAAAAGCAATTTCTCTCCATCTGATTGAGGGTACTGTTTCACAGGCAACAAATTTCCACTTGTACTTCACCCAAACACACTCATGATTGTTGGTTATATATTTAGCATCAGAGAGCTTCACAGGCACCCCCTCTTCTAGTTCACTTATCTTTAAGTGAAGTCTCTCTAATAGAACAAGAGGATGGAGTCATAGAATCCCTACAGTGCAGACAGAAGCCATTTGGCCCATGGAGTCTGCACTGACCCTCTGAAGAACATCCTATCCAGGCCCACTCTATCCCCAGAACCTTGCATTTACAGTGGTTCATCCACATAGCCTACACATCCCAGGACACTAAGGGGCAATTTAGCATGGCCAATCCACCCAGCACATCCTTGGACCTTGGGAGGAAATTGGAACACCTGGAAGAAACCCACACAGACATGGGAAGAATATGCAAACTCCAATACAAGGCTAGAATCAAGCCCTGGTCCCTGGCGCTGCCAGGCTGTAGTGCTTACCACTGAGCCACCGTGCTGCCCCGGTCACTGACTGACATGTTGCCTTCTGCAGATAGGAATGTTGAGACCAGTTGCAATGCAATGAGTGATATTCTGGTCGGGATCAGCAAACTCAGTATACAGTAAGAGTCAAACCTGGGCTTTCGTGTTGTATGAGGCATAGTTACTCACTCACCAAACTCACTGAGTGATCAAGAATGCCATGTTTGGCATATTTAAGGCTGGAAACTCTCAGCCCTTTCTCCCATTTCACTGTCCACATAGAGGTGATCTTGAAATCCTGGTCAACATTCTTCCATACTCGAAACCATCAAAAACTGGAGGATCAGTAGTTTCACAGTGGGACTTGCTCCATGCTGATTGACTACTGTATTTGCATACAGGCTTAGATTTGAATATAGGAGAGTTACTCAGTAAGTTCACAGATGATACAAAAATTGGTGGGGTGGTAGACAGTGAGGAGTATAGCCTTCGATTACTGGAGGATACAGATGGACTGATCAGTGGCAATTGGAATTCAATCCAGATAAATATGAGCTGATGCACTTGGGCAGGACAAACAAGGCAAGGATATACATTCTGAATGGTAGGACCCCTGGGAAGCACCAAGCATCAGAAGCACCTTATAGTGCATGTATACCAGTCCATTGAGGTATCAAAACAGGCAGTTAAGAAGGCATATGAAATATGAGATATTGCTGATATTAGCCAAGGCATAGGGTTTAAGGGCAAAGAGGTTATGCTGGAAAAATATAAAACATTGGTTAGGTCACAGCTAGAGTATTGTGTGCACTTCTGGAATCCACATTATAGGACGGATGTGATTGCACTGGAGAGGATGCAAAGGAGATTTACCAGGATGTTGCTGAGCTGAAGAGTTTGGACAGCTGAGGTTGTTTTTCTTAGAGCAGAGGAGATTGAGAGGGGACATGATTGAAACGGATAAAATTATGAGGGACAGAAATAAGGTAGACAGGAAGAAACTTTGCCCCTTATGGACGGATTTGGGATAAGGGGCAGAAGGTTTAGAGACAATGTGAAGAAAAACTTTGGGGGCAGAAACTCTCATAATATTTAATATGTGCACTTGCGATGCCAATGTATACCAGACGATGGGCCAAGTGTTGGAAAATGTGATTAGAATAGTTAGGTAGTTGTTTTTGACTGGCATGGATGCTGTGGGCCAAAGGGCCTTTTCCTGTGCTGTAGATCTCATTGACCATATTAACGACAGTGACCACTGTTCAAAAGTGATTGCTGGACTGAAAAGTGCTTTAGACTGTTCTGGGAATTTCTTTTGCTGTCTTTAAGGTTCTAATTTATGCTACACTTCAAAGATGGCTGACAAGGTTTGAAAGTAACTACCAAAGGTACTGAATTTAATGCTGCCTTAAAGGGATTGAGATGGACATGCATTTATGCAGTGCCTCATTAAGCCTCTTGGTAGTCACTTTGAAGTAAAATATGGCTGTCGGATAGGCAAATCCCCACAGCAATGTACAAACAACAATAAGTGAATAGCCACTTAATCTGGTTTTAGTTGTTGAGCAATATTAATCTCTTCAACTGCTACCAAGGGATCTTTTATATCCAACTTCAGGCAGCACCTAACAGCTCAAGTGAAAGGAAGCACCTCTGACAGTGCCTTTGGAGAGGGGTTCAAACTCCCAACTTTCTGACTAAGAGAGAGCATCGCTGTGGACCAAGTTTATCAGCTGCCTTGTTTGGATAGGTGCTCCAACTTGAAGAATGGGCAGTTTGTAAGCCTGATATTCCAGGCTCATTGTGCATCTTTAATGACGGTGTGAAGAGCTGCCAACTGACTTGGACCACTCCCTTCCTCATTAATAGAACCACTGCTGTGTAACTATGTAAATCAAAACTGATTGCATGCTTACAAACCAGCCTGATCACGCAAAGCACAGTGCCTGGCTGCATATCTTAGCAAAGCACGTCTGCATGAGTGAGCTGAACATAACTGGGCACTGCTGAGGATTTCAAAAGGTTTTTTGGAGTCTCTACTTAATGATCAAAATTGGCACAATTTTATATGTTGAAGCAATTTAATGGCAAACAGAAAACAAAAAATCCCACAGCCGACTCTTGCAATTATTTCCAACTTCTCTTCGTTCATATCTTTGCTCTCAGCAGTGCCCTCTGCCTATGAGGTGATTTTTCTCAAACATGATTGACAAAGCGAGTTAATTTAACATGGGATTCTTTTTAAACTGTGTGGGGAGAAAAGATATTTCCATCCTTTGTTCTCCATATAAAAAGCCTGCACTTGCACAGTGCCTTTTCTTAAAGATGCATGACAGCATTTAATGCACACACTGGTCTCAATTCTATTTGCTTCAATTGGGATTACGTGGGCAGAAAACTTCTGATGTGAACATCGAGATTGCTGGAGAAACCAAACTGGTCTGGCAACATCTTTGGCAAAATAATCAGAATTAACTGTTCGGGTCTAGTATGAGTCTTCTTCAGAACGGAAAGGAGCTGGAAAATGGTGTTTTCTATGCTGTTGGCAGAGGGGGACAAGAGAATAGAAAAGATGGTGAGGGTGCCCAGGATTAAAGACAAAGGGAGCAATGATAGTATTGTAGGAAAGATACTGAGATGTAAAATGGATGTAAAGGAAGGTGTGCAGAAAATAGGTCCACTCTGCTGAAAGCCAATTAGATGCAAACAAAAGGCTGGGGGAGGATGGGGATGTAAGAAATTTTTATTTTTATTCATTCAAAGGATGTGGGTTTTGCTGGCTGACCCAGCATTTATTGACCATCCTAATTTCCCATCCAATGGCTTGCTAGGGCCATTTTGGAGAGCAGTTAATAGCCAACACATTGCTGTGGATCTGGAGTCACATGTTGGACAGACCAGGTAAGGACAGTAGATTTACTTCCCTCAAGGGCATTAGTGAGCCAATTGGCAGTGGTCACATAGCTGCCATTTGACTATCTATTAATTCCAGATTTTTATTGAATTCAAATTTCATCATCTGTCGTGGTGAGCTTTGAACCCATGTCCCCAGATAGTCAAGCTGTGTCTGCTGACATGGAAAATGCAGGATAGAAGTCATGCTCTGGAACTGTGGTACTCAATATTGACTCCTAGAGGATGTGAAGTGGTTAGAAGAAAATTGGGTTTTGTTCCTCCAGGTTTACTGAAATGGCAAGCAAAATTGCTGGTTGGGCTAACCACTGGCTCCCTGAAGCAAACTAAACCTCCCTCAGTTGTCCATTGCAACGTAACATATTGTAATTTCAGGTTCTCCTCCCCAGGTCCATGATACCATTGGGTTATTGACTGAGGCAACGTGTCAAAGTCCAATTTTCCCTCCATTTCACTTGCATGAATGCTTATGAGTGTATGTGAGCCACATTTCAGTTGGCAACTCTCTCACTTCTGAATGGTGAGGTTGCAGGTTCAAGTCCCGTTCCCCCCAGTCTGATCACAAAAATCAAGGCTAACGCCCCACTGTGTTTTGAGTGTGTGCTGCACCATCAGAGTTCATGTGAGGTATTAAACAGAGGCATCTGTGTCTGCTTGGTGGAACTATTTCGAAAAAGAGCAGGGGAGTTAACCCTGATGTCCAGGCCACGATTTATTCCTCAATCAAGATCATGAAAGAGATTATCTAGTCAATTATGGGATCTTGCTGTGTATAAGGTGGTTGCCACGGTTCCTAAATTATGACTGTGCGTTAAAACTACATAATTGGCTGTGGAGTGCTTTGTGACATGCAGTGGTCATGAAAAGTGCTATGTAAATGCATGTCTTTCTTGCTTCAGAGAAACCATTCTCCCAGCCCTTATGACCTTGTGGCCCCTTTTCTCTCCTGCTCCTGTCCTGTGCTACAGTCACATCTTCCTGGAAACCGCAATTGGGCTCTTGTTTTCTAAGAGAATTTGACAGAGCGCTCAGCATCAATATTTAATCTCGCCTCGACCCAGGAAACTGAAGCAGGTGCAGGGGAACAATAATGGTGTCCGTTCAATCCCACAGGAGGAGAAAGTGGAAAATTCCATTCAGCAAGTTATTTGGCTGCTTCTGTAACCATCAGTGCAATCAATGGACAGTTCATACAATTTTTGTCAGCTGGGGGTTTGCAAGAGAAATATTGGCTACAGTAGAAAAATCATGTTGTCAGGTGTTTAGCATCCATGCGAACCTCTAGCACAAGCATGTTTCCTTTGCACAGGACTGGTGACTAAATGAGTTTATACTAAAGGAAAGCAACCAGTTGACAATTTGAGAGACAAATCCAGCCACCATCTTGTGCACTGCAAGATCCCACAGGCACCAGCGACATGGATAGCCAGTTAATCTGTTTATTGGCGTTAATTGAGGGAAGTTTGTTCATCAGGAAATTGGGGATTGGAGGATGGGATGTTTCATACCCAACTTCGCAAGATACAACAGGCATAATCTGCTTGTGTGTCAGTTGTCATTGTTGAAACAGTTTTTCCAAGGGTCAGACGTGCTCCCAACCAGTTCTCGTACTCTGCCTTATACCAAACGGGCAGGACAGATCCCAGTATTAGATATCCCAACTTATATTGTGTCTTGCAGTCTAAGGAACAGGTATGATCAGTAGTGACACTTTTTATTCAAACTAGTCTGACTGAAGGGAACAAAAAACTTGGGAAATGTGGATATTGTTGTATTGTCAGAAATGCAGTGGCCGATTTGAGCATAGTGAGATCGCACAAAAAGCAGTGACATAAGTGGGAGGGAAAGCTGATGTTGTCTGTGTGGATTTCACCTTTCTCTGTAAGAGAGTAGATAACCCCGCGGTGCACAGATTGATGCAGTGACTGCGTGGCCTGTATGCTATGTAACCCATTTACAGGTGTTTAAAGTGGGCAGTTGGTGAAGTCTTTGTCCTCACAGACATCTGCAGCACTACAGACCAGTGCCTCATCTCTCTGTGTGGCAGTAGACAACTGGGCAACTGTGAGGTTGTCAGAGCAGTGTCGTATCTGGTGACCACCCCTTTTATCTCCAAAAGAGAGTCTGTCAGGAAGTCATGACTAAATTGGAACATCAACGAAGGAGATGTTCACTGCAGCTAGCATTGAAGGAACTACACTGTCTTTGGTATTTCTACAAAATGCTCATTGGGATTTAATGAACTGTATCATTAACACCCACAAACCCTTTCACCTACTCAACAGAAAAGCTAATGCTTACTAAGCTTAATCCTTGTCTATCTGAAGACTCCTGCTTCGGCCTCAGCTCTGAACATCTTGCAATGTGCAGTTGCTTTTAATCCCTCTACAGTTGCTACTCACTGGTACTCTGTCCTTCAAATGGCACTTGTTCCTGCAACTCAATAATGTATCCCCTCGAGTGGGCATACATCTGGATTGGCAGTTGGCATTGTAAGAGTGAGTAGCCCCACACAATGAGATGTGTGCAGTGGAGCAGATTTTGCCCTCTGGTGTCACCGCCTAATGGGGACCTATAAGATTGGAAAAACATAAATGTCACAATGCTCCCAGCAATGCATCAATTCAACATGACTTACACAGGAAAATATTGTTTGATGTGCTGCTGCAGGTCACTGTGTGCCTGTGTTTCAACAGATAAATGAGTGAGCGAATCAGTGTCACAAAAATAAAGAGCTAAGCCATACATTAGCCCTGAGCTCAGCAATGGTCTTTGAACTTCTCACCCCCAATGACATTTTGCTGAATTACCTCCAGACAAGTGAAGATGTCCCCCCACAGTCTATGAAGAGTAGCTCTGTCATCTTGTGTCTGTGGTTATTTGTGATTTGTTACATACATTCTTCACCTAGGAAAAGAATGGGTATTGGTATGAGGAAGATGTAATGTTTGTGATAAAGCAAATGCAAGCCCACATCCACTGGATGTGCATCTTTGAGCACACACTGGCAATGGCTCAAAGGCAATGGGAACCAGAAGCGCAGTGCTATTAATCTGGCTGAAATCTCCCTCTCAGACTCTGTACCATGCTGACATTGAACACTGGGAGGCGACGTTGTAAAATGTGGTAACTTGCAACATCATTTGCTTTTCAGAGACCAGCAACTCCCATAGCCACCCACTGTCCCAGAGACTTTTCAGGTCCCAGTCCAGCCATCAGAATGAAATGTAGAGTGGGAATACATGAAAGCTGGTGGTTGGGACCCAGATGAGACCCAGGCCAACTAAGGGTTGCTCAGTGGTTAACATTGCTGCCTGACAGTACCAGGGACCAAGGTTCAAATCCAGCCTTGGGCAACTGTCTGTGTGGAGTCCAGAGACAGGGCTAAGGATTTATAAACAAGTACCAGGAAATTCCCTGTAGATTCAACTTCCATAGTAACTGACAGGTCAACCTGCTATTATCACCATCTCCTCTGGTTTCACGTTTTTGAGAAGATTGTAGCTCGGGTTGTGGATGAGGTTATAGACATGCTCACTGAGCCATTGGGTTTGGTTGCAAACATTTTGTCACCCTGGCAACAACGTCAGTGCGCCTCCGTTGAAGAGTCGGTGTTCTGTCCTGCTTATTATTTACGCGCCTCAGTTTGTTGGGTTGTTTGGTACCACTTCCGGTTCTGTTTCTCAGTGGCTTGTACACAGGGCTTGCACACTCAATGTGGTTGTTGATGGAGTTCTGGTTGGAATATCGGGCCTCCAGGAATTCCCTGTCGTGTCTCTGTTTGACTTGTGCTACTATCAATGTGTGGTCCCAGTCGCATTCATGTCCCTCATCGTACATGTGTAGTGAGACAAGTGAGAATTGGTCGTGTCTTTTGGTGACTAGTTGGTGTTCGTGTATCCGTATTATCAGTTTTCTTCCCGTTTGGTCTATGTAGTGTTTCTCACAGTCCTTGCATGGTATTTTGTATATTAACACTGGTTTTGCTAGCTGTGGGTATGGATCCTCTACGTTTGTCAGTGGCTGTCGTAGGGTGGTTGTCAGTTTGTGGGCTACCCTGATACCTAGGGGTCTGAGTAGTCTTGAGGTCATCTCTGAAATGTCCTTGATGTACAGTAGGACGATTAGTGAATTTGGTTGTGTTGTGTCTTCCTGTTGTGGTCTGTCTCGAAGGTAACGGTGGATGGTGCTTCTCAGATATCCATTCCTTTTGAAGACTCCGTATAGGCGTTCCTGTTCTGCTTTGCATAATTCCGAGTTGCTGCAATGTGTTGCGGCTCGTTTACAGAGACAGACTACCAAAAGAATGAAGCCAGAGGGATCCAACACACCCCGCATCTGTGGCCTCCCCAAGGTACACAAGCCAGTGGTCCACCTGAGAACCATTGTCTCACTACCAGGTACACCAACATATAGACTTGCCAAAGAACTGCAACAGAAATTGAAATACCTAGTTGGCAACACTACCCACTCCATCCACTCATGCCAAGGATTCCTCAAGGAGACCAGAATAGAAGAGTACGAGATGATGAGATCCTTCCATGTAACAGCACAATTTACATGCATAAACATCGACCTCGCCAAAGAGACAATTGCCACACTGCAAGGCAACCCAGGACACCAACAGCATCAATAAGGAACAAAAACAGAAGTTGCAGGAAAAGCTCAGCAGGTCTGGCAGCATCTGTAAAGAAAAAATTCCGTTAACTTTTCGGATCCTGTGACTTTTCCTCAGAACAGTTCTGAGGGAGGGACACTGGACCCGAAACGTTTTTTCTTAGCCGGTCTGGCAGCACCTGTGAAGAAAAAACGTTTCGGGTCCAGTGTCCCTCCCTCAGAACTGTTCTGAGGAAAAGTCACAGGATCCGAAAAGTTAACGGAATTTTTTCTTTACAGATGCTGCCAGACCTGCTGAGCTTTTCCTGCAACTTCTGTTTTTGT
>NC_063360.1:9341779-9446715 GCF_021869965.1 Rhincodon typus
CAGAACAGTTCTGAGGGAGGGACACTGGACCCGAAACGTTTTTTCTTCACAGGTGCTGCCAGACCGGCTAAGAAAAAACGTTTCGGGTCCAGTGTCCCTCCCTCAGAACTGTTCTGAGGAAAAGTCACAGGATCCGAAAAGTTAACGGAATTTTTTCTTTACAGATGCTGCCAGACCTGCTGAGCTTTTCCTGCAACTTCTGTTTTTGTCCCTGACTTGTAGCATTCGTAGTTCTTTTGGTTTTTATTCAATATTGATAAGGACACTACCATGAACAAGATCTGTGCCTCACAACCCACTTCATCTTTATTTGGGAGGTGATGACCTAGTGGTATTATCATTGGGCTGTCAATCCAGAGATCCAGATAACGTTCTGGGGATCCGGGTTTGAATCCTGCCATGGCAGATGGTGGAATTTGAATTCAATAAATATCTGGAATTAAGAATCTAACGATGACTGTGAATCCATTGTTGATTGTTGGAAAGACCTATCTGGTTCACTAATGCCCTTTAGGGAAGGAAACTGCCATCCTTACCCAACCTGGCCTAAAAGTGACTCAAGACCCACAGGAATATGGTTGATTCTTAACTGCCCTTTGGGCAATTAGGGGTGAGCAATAAATGCTGCCTAGCCAGAGACACCCTCATCCCATGAATGAATAAAGAAAGAAAACCCTTCAACAACGGCGTATACAAACAAATCAATGGGATCCCCAATATCAGGACTGATTGCAGAAGCAGTAATGCAAAGGTTAGAACATACAGCGCTTCCCACTGTACAACCCAAACTTGGGTCCGATGTGTTGGATCCCTCTGGCTTCATTCTTTTGGTAGTTTGTCTCTGTAAACGAGCCGCAATTACGCAAAGCAGAACAGTAGCACCTATACGGAGTCTTCAAAAGAAATGGATACCCAAAAAGCACTATCCACCATTACCTCCAAGACAGACCACTACAGGAAGACACAACACGATCAGACTCACTAATCATCCTACTGTACATCAGGAACATTTCAGAGATGACCTCAAGACTACTCAGACCCCTAAGTATCAGAATACCTACAAACCGACAATCACCCTACGACAGCTACTGACAAATGTAAAGGATACCATACCCAAAACCAGCAAAACCAGTGTAATAAACAAAATACCATGCAAGGGCTGTGAGAAACACTATATAGGCCAAACTGGAAGAAAATTGACTATACGAATACACAAACACCAACTAGCCACCAAGAGACACGACCAATTCCCACTTGTCTCACTACACATGGACAACGAGGGACACAAATTCAACTGGGACAACACATCCATAATCTCACAAACCAAACACAGACACGCCAGGGAATTCCTGGAGGCCTGGTATTCCAATCGGAACTCCCATCAACAACCACATTAAATTAGACCCTGTGAACAAACCACTGAGAAACAGAACCGGAAGTGGTACCAAACACCCCAACAAACTGAGGCACATAAATAACAAGCAGGACAGAACACCAACACTTCACCGGAGGCACACTGACAATGTTACCCAGCAGGGTGACAAAATGTTTGCAACCAAACCCACCGGCTCAGCAAGCATGTGTACAACGTCTGGTTTTGCTCTGCCTTTCACAACCAGCAGAAAGGATTGTCCTTCTGCTCCATGCATCCTCAATCACTTCACAGGGTGATTATAGGGACTGGTCTGGCTGCAGGTATTTC
The DNA here is from genome assembly GCF_021869965.1 of Rhincodon typus. NCBI lineage: Eukaryota > Metazoa > Chordata > Chondrichthyes > Orectolobiformes > Rhincodontidae > Rhincodon > Rhincodon typus. The sequence goes on from NC_063360.1 coordinate 9,343,482, forward strand.
TACCCTCGGTAGCTATTCGTCCTGAAGTTGGGTAGCAGCCCTTTCGGGTGTTATGGCACCAGGTAGCATGCTTAATAACACCCTTGCCTATTGGCAATCCACCTCCCCCCTCTCCTACCACCCCTCTATTTCAACAATATCAACAACTAGAGGGCATGGGTTTAAGGTGAGAGAGAAAAGATTTAAAAAGGACCTGAGGGGTAACTTTTTCACACAGAGGGTGATGCATGCATGGAATGAGCTGCCAGAGGAAGTGGTAGAGTCTGGTGTAATTACAACATTTAAAAGGCATTTGGATGGGTATATGAATAGGAAGGGTTTAGAAGGATGTGGGCCAAATGCTAGCCAATGGGATTGGATTAATTTAGGATATCTGATCAGCATGGATGAGTTGGACTGAAGGGTCTGTTCCTGTGCTGTACAACTCTATGATTCTAAGAATAATCATTGTTTCCAGTTATGCAGGAATGGGGATAGCTCACACAGCAACCACTTTTAAATAATCACTGAACACACAGATTTTGGCACTTGCCCAATCTCCGTTGACTTGCCCTACGTGTCGGGAAGACAATAAAATGGTCACCAAGGATGCGTACCAGCATGGAGAAATGGAAATGAAATGGCACAATCAGAATTTCAAATCAAGGTCATGATCTTCCGGCAATAATCCCTCTGATCGCCGTCTCTCCATCCTAGGAAGATGTTATCTAATTAATTTGGTTCTCTGTATAGTGCTGAAGACCTAGAAGTACAGACAGGTTCATTAATCACTGTTAGCTGCTTTTGACTGATTTGCTAATTAAGGAGATCTTGCCTTTGGAATATATTTAGAACCTGCTAACAGATGTATGAAATTCCGTCTTTTGGAAGATGTAATACCGTATTAACTAGTAGATTAGCTGCATTTTAAGGTCAAATAATCCTTTAAATTGGAACAAAAATCTTATTATCTTTATCGCTTGATTTCTCTGATCTACAATGACTCTGTTTTTATATGCAGTGATATCAAAGTCTTCCTCTCGGACCTTCCCTACCTTACTTCCAAACCCAGCTCTACACTGCCCCACGTATTCAAATTATTACGTCTGTTAAATGACCTGTTTCTGCTCAGAATGCACTACCTCATAGCAGAGACTTCAATAAGCTATCCCCACATCCTACATCCATTCCTTAAACTTCTTCGCACTCCCTAATTCCCTCATCTCTCCAATTTATGGAATCCCCTAAAATCTTGCTTCTCTGTTATGCCTTTGGCCACTTTCTGTAATCCCTCTCTCACTTCTGCTTAGGCTGTGACTCTTAAATGTTGAAGCACCCAGGAAAGGTTCGCCCTAGTAAACCGAGCTGTTACTGTAAGTGTGGAATCTATTAATGACTGTCTACCATGGCTCCTGTCCCCATTTTGGAGAGTTGGGCCATAGACTTCATCGGATTCAGCCATACTTATGGCAAAGTACAACAGTGATATCCTTCTGCAGAGTGGCTGATCTGGAGAATTGCTCTCTGTTAGTGCCTGCCGTCAGGTGCAGCAAGGAATTGTGGGCTGAAAGCTAACCTGTTTGGCCATGTGATAAAAACAACTTCTGTAGCCAGAAGTCCTGGAGTGGGACTTGAATCCCAAGCTTCTAACCCAGAGATAAGGATGCTACTGCAAGACCACAGATAGAAGTAAATAGTCATTATGTTTCTGACGGGGGTTTTTGGGATATTGGGCAGGAATGGGCTACCTTTTTATAGAGTGTAGCTTATACTCAGTGACGTATCTACTTAAACACAAGAATTTACATGCATCATTTGTAGATTCCTCGTTTCAATATCTCTTGCTGTCCCAGGCCCATGGCCTGCACTGAAATGTGGATTCACTAGCACAGGTAGTTACTTACTCCTCATTCATTTCACAACGCAGTACGTGCCAAAAATCACTTCATCACAGAGTTTATCTTGGCCAAGTCAGATTTTTCTCACTACAAGTACATACACTAGCTGTTTTCAACAAGTGTCAACTGGCAGCTGTTGAAATCCGGTCTATGATGTTTCCCATGCTCAGAGCAGTGTCAGTTGTAGCAACTGATCTACAGAGATCGACACAGACCAGGAAAGGATCCTGGTATCATCTTAATGCAGTAAGCCACACAGTGTATTTCCTCACCCAAGTTTATTCACTTTAAGGTGGCACATTGGCTCAGTGGTTAGCACTGCTGCCTCATAGTGTCAGGGACCTGGGTTCTATGACTGTTTGAATGATAACTGGATCATGCCCAGTCATATTGCAGTCTGCAAAAGGAGTGGTGATAATTATTGTCTAGGTCCACACAGGAGATAAATCACTTGATTGAAATACCAAAAAGTGGCTCCAATCAGAACTTCAGTCGTATCTGAAGCTGCAAGGCATTGTGCGGAGACAGGGGAGGAAGTAATGGAGGACAGGAGGTACCTGGGGTTTTGTCATGTTTTTAGAACAGTTTAAAAGAAAGGGAGAAGTGCTTGTATTTATAGTGCCTTTACAGTCTCTGAATGTTGCAAACCACTTCACACCCAGTGTAATCGCTATTGTAATGTGGGGAATGCAACAGCTAATTTGTGCGCAGCAAGGTTCTACAAATGGCAATGAGATAAACGACCAAATAATCTGTTTTCAATGATGTTAGTTGAGGGATAAATCCTGGCCGGGACATCACAGAATCCCCAGGGGGTTGTTTCCAATGACTTGAAAAGGCAAATGAATAATGGCCTTATTTGTGCAGTTTTTGACACTCTTAAAAAGAAAGGAGGGAAATTATATTCACTGTATCAAACACTCTCTCTCTCTATGATTATGCTGTTGCCCACTCTACTGCATTTATCACTTCTGGCTCACACATTTTTCTCTCAGTGTCACCGCTCATTCTCTCACAGTCACTTCCTCGCTCGTCCTTGAATGGTATCTTGCCCATCCATACTCTCGTTCTCTCTTTCATACTCTCACTCTCTCTCACTTTTGCTATCACAATCTTACTTTTCTCATCTCTCTGTTTCTCCCCCTGTCTATTAGGTGGTACCATGGAGCTATCAGCCGAGCAGATGCTGAGAATTTACTCATGTTGTGTAAGGAGTGCAGTTACCTGGTGAGGAACAGTGAGACCAGCCGGAATGACTACTCCCTATCATTAAGGTAAGACCTGGTGTGCTACTGCCCCTGGGCAAAGGGGCTTTACAAAATATATCTGCTGAAAGCGACTGTTTTATTTCCAGTTGAGGAACAAATCAGAGCAAGTAACTCATCTCCTTTGACATACCAAGGGTGAGCTTATACAGGGGATGCAACAAAAAAAGGCCTTTTGACCCAACCAGTCCAAGCCAATGCTTATGCTCCATTCAACCTCCTCCTTTCTTTCCTCATCTAAATCTACCATTGTAATCCTATACTCCCTTCTCCCTCATCTGCTTGTCTAGTTTTCCCTTAAATGAAGCTGTATTCCTCATTTTAACCATTCCCTGTGACAGTGAGTTCCACATCCTCACTTCTCACTGGACAGTTTCTTCTGAACTCAACTGTGGGGTTTCTTGGAATCCATCTATTATATCAATAGCCTGGTTATGATCGGCCCCACAAAGAGGAAATATTCTCCCAATATCCAGTCAATCAAAATGTTTCATAATTTTAAAGATTGTTAGGTCACCTCACTGATGATTCTGAGACATGAGACCCGTGCTGCCGATCCTTTGCTGATACTGCCTCTGTACTGCCACTATATCTTTTTAAAGATACAATAACCAAAACTTCAGTACTCTAAATGTAGTCTAACCCAGGTTCAAAACATAACTTCCTGACTTTTCAATTTTATCTCTCAAGATATAAAGCCGCGTTTGTTGTTTTTGTTATATTTACAGTCTTGCTAACTTGTGGTGCAACTTGCACTAGTTCTGTCCCATTCCTTTGTCCTCTATACTCCCTCTCCTCCTTTTATGCCACTTTATTTCTCTTCTTTCCTCTCTCCTTCTCTCCTTTTTCACTTCACTTCCCTCCGCTCCTCTCTTCTCCTTTCCTCTCACTGCCCTCCTCATATCCCCTCCTTTCCAATTCCCATTCCGTCTGACCTATCCTCTTCCTTTTGCTCATTTCCTCCCTGCTCTCCTTCTCTCCAATTCCGACCCCCCTTCTCTTCCCCGTCTCTCCTCTCTTGTTCTCCCCTGCCACCCCATTTCCTCTCTTCAGTCCTTGCTTCTGCACTTGTGTCTCACCGTCTCCCTCGTCGCTTTTCCCCTGCACTCTCTGAGTGAGCCGGCCCAATTCTGGAGTTGAGTTCTTTTCTCTTTCGCATCTGATCACATTTGTGCAGAAACATTTTTCATCATTCTGACCTGTACGGGGATTTAACTGTGAAGCCAGATTATGTGGCACGCTGTCTGTCTGGCCGAGATTTCACAGCAGCACAAAGACACCGAATGCCTCTGTGCACATCACTCCAAGTGAAGACTATTTTGGATTCCCTGGCTGACCTCCCCTCCCCCAGTCATCCTTTTATGTTTCCACTTCGCTGGTTGCAAACCTGTCGTTTCCCTGATGAGCTCAGCCTGATTTTCTGACACACATGACAGCCTGCCTTAGAATTGCGAGCAGACCTGCCATCCAGGTTGCTGTGGTGACTGTTAACAAAATGGATGCCCTTTCTGACATGTAGTGCATGTTATCATCTGATAAGGAGATCAACGTTGTTGCTTATAGCAGCGGTGTAATCAGCACGTCTCTGTTCCATTATAAATGGGTTACTGGCAAATTAAGAGAGGACTGTTGGACATTGAACAGGGATAAAATAGCAAGCCGAATGGGTAATTACAGTAACTGTCAGCAGAAGGACCCTTTGTGATTAAATTAGGTACCTGAACTCACTGAAATGCTTTGTATACAGCAGTCCTTTTATACTTGTCTGCCTTATCTCACAGTTGCCAACATCTACATAATGTATCTCCCTTTATGTTGCACTCCTTTAGCATAAGCTCTTGTTTTGTTCCAATTCAATGAGCATTGTCCCGTAATTGTTGTCAATCAATCACAATTCTATCAGTTATCAAAGGAGTTTGGCGACGTTAAATGGGATACATTTCAATGAAAGAAGAATTGTGAATAAGGAAGGTGAGCTGACGCCACATATAGACAGTTGGGAGTATGATACTGTAGCCAGTGTTGAAACATGGCTGTAAGAACTGCAGGAGCAGCAGCCCAGTGTTTCTGATTACAGGGTTTTCAGGTGAAATAGAAAGGGAATTTCATATAAAAGAAAAAGACACACAATATTGGTTAAAGAAACAAATAAAGCTTTGATTTGACTTATTATTGTCACATGTACCTAAGTACAGTGAAACATTTTGCATTACAGTAAGATCATAGAATCCCTACAGTGTGGAAACAGGCCATTTGGCCCAACAAGCCCACACTGGCTCTCTGAAGAGCATCCCGTCCAGACACATCCATCTACCCTCTCCCTGTATTTTCCATGGCTAATCCACCTAATGTGCACATTCCTGGACACTATGGGCAATTTGGCGTGGCCAATCCACCTAATGCCCACATCTCTGGACTGTGGGAGGAAACTGGAGCACCCAGAAAAAAACTCTTGCAGGCACAGGGAGAATGTGTAAACCCCACACAAATAGTCACCTGAGGCTGGAATTGAACCCGGGTCCTTGACACTGTGAGGCAGCAGTGCTAACCACTGAGCCATCTTGCCACCTAAAATATACGCTTACAAAGGGTGATTGAACAGAGCGAGGAATACAAAGTTACGGCTGCAAAGAAGATGCACAAAAAGCAAGATCAGCACGAGATTTGAAATTGGAGAGGTCCATTCAGAAGTTGATAACAGCAGGGAAGAAACTGTTCTTGAACCTGTTGGTTACATGTGTTTAAGCTTCTGTGTCTTCTGCTTGATGGAAGACATTGGAAGAGATTATAACCGGGGTGGGAGGGGTCTTTAATGATGTTGGCTGCCTTTCCATGGCAGCAAGAAGTGTAGATGGAGCCGGTCGATGAGAGTTGGCTGTGTTCATAACTTGCTGTAGTTTCTTATGGTCCTGGGCAGAGCAGTTGCTGTACCAAGCTGGGTTGCAACCAGATTGGATGCTTTCTATGTGCATCTGTAAAAGTTGGTGAGGGTCCGTATGGACGTGCCAAATTTCCTTAGCCTCCTGAGGAAGAAGAGGCATTGTTGTGCCTTGAGAAAAGATGAATGCAAGAAGGATCATCAAATGAGGCCATATGGGTTCAACAGAAGAAGAAAAGTGGACTGTGCGGAATGTACTATAGATCCCAAATGATTATTAGTAATAAATTAATAAATGAATAATAAACAAGTTTTCAATTACCCCAATAATAACTGGAAAGAATGAGCCATTGCGAGTATAAGTCCAGAGGTGAAATCAAAAGGGAAATTGAGAAAGCAATGTGCAGGACTGATAAAATGTTGATAACTACAACCAAGGAAAAGCTAACGAAGTTTTATCATTATATAAAGAGGAAAAAAGTAACTAAGATCAGAATAGGACCTATTTCAGACCTAAAAGGGAACCTAAAAGGTATCAGATATAAAAGATGGGAGTGCTGTTCTTAATGATTGTTTGCATTTGTTTCATAAAATTGGGAGACAATGCAGATGTTGTAGTTAAAGAAGAGGAGTGTGAGATGGGAGCATCCTAATCCAAGGGGAAATATTAAGGGATTTGGGATCTTTGAATTGCCATGAAAGTAAAAAGAAGCAAAGGAGGAAATAATGAAGGCCCAGACCATCATCTCCTAACCTTCCATGGCCATAAACTTAATCCTGGAGGTCTAAAGGAGAGCCAACATTTTATCACTGTTCATAAAGAATGAAAACTTGGTGTTGGACGAAGTACTGGACACACTTCTGAGGCACAGCAGTAATCATGATGTAGAAATGTAGGAAGATGAGGTCTACACTCAACTGAATGAACATAGGCTAGCTTAATTAAACATGACTGTTTGCAAAGAGTTGTAAGAAAGGACATCATCTGGAACCCTGCAGACTCAGGCTGATGTTATTGAAAACTAACTCAGTGTTCTTAGAGCAAAGATATAATTTAGCCCTTTAATCTACAAGAAAGATATTGATTAATCAAGGACATCCAACATGGATTTAGACAAGGAAAGCTTGTGATTGTCTAACTTAATTGAATTTTTGTAGAGGTAACAAGGAGGCTCAATGACAGAAGAACTTATGATATAGTCTATGTGCACTTTAGCAAGGCTTTTAACAAGATCCTACGTGCTGAGTAACATCATCAGTGCAGCAGGGTAATGAAACGTCTAGGAACTACCGAAACAGCTCAGCGCGCGAGCCAACCAACCACAGCATCCACAGCACAAATCTACTCAAAACCTTAAAGATCCTACCTGGCAGATTGGTCAGAGAAATAAAAGCCCTTGGCCTTCAAGGGAAAATGGCTCAATGGATCCGAAATTAGCTCAGTGACAGGATGCAATGGTTGGTGGATGCTTTTGTGACTGGAAGTTAGTTCCCAGTGCAGTTCATCAAGATTTAGTATTAAGTACCTTGATTTTTACAGTATATGTCAATATTTTAGACTTTAATACAGGAAACATGATTGAGAAATTTGTGCATGATACAAAAGTTGTCCATGAGGCTGATAGGAAGAGAGCTGTAAGTGCAGGAAGATTACAATGGTATGGTCAGGTGCACAGAAAAGTGGAAAATGGAATTCAAATTCGGACAAGTGTGAGAGAATGCAACTGAGAAGAGAGAACTAGGAAAGAGTATACATAATTGTAGAAGAATAGAAGGACCTTGGAGTTCATTTATGTCCTTATATTATTAAAGGGTGCAGGACAAAGGGTTCTGGAAGCTTAGTCTTTGAGTATGTTTGATAGAGATCAACAGATTTCTGATCACCAATAGCGTACAAAGCAATGGGATGAGTCAGTTGAAAGCTGTTCAATCACCCGTGATCTTACTGAATGGCAGGGCAAACTCAACAGACTGAATGGCTTATTCTTGTTCCTTGTTACTACAGTCTTATGTTCCTATAGTTAAGAAGCTGTACAGGATATTTTATTAGCTGTACAGGATATTTTATTAGCTGAGGCATAGAATGTAGGAGCAGAAAGGATATACGGGAACTGTATAAAGCACTATATTTAGGCTACATCTAGAGTACTACATATAACTCACTGCAATGCAGGAAGGAGATGATCAGTCTAATGAGCGTGCAGAGGAGATTTTCTAAGATTTTACCAGGACTGGAAAAATTTAGCTACAGTGAATGATTGGATAGGCTAAGAACAAATGGATAAGAATTATTTATTCCCTTAGCAAAAATGTTCGTAATCTGGTAACAGTTTTCAGCTATGAAAAATAATGGACACTCAGCAAACAAATCCACACCCTCATTTGGCACATCATTGTAATTACACCAGACCAAATGTAGCATTTATTGCTATCATGCAGTAAACCTTTTTGTTATTTAAGAACAGTGCTTCTGTGGATATTCTATAGTGAGGTGTCCTCTACCACTATTATTCAATAGGCCAAAAAAAGTCAAGAAAAAAGAGAATTTGTGGCAGCAAACTACCTCAAACAGTTCTTACCCAGTACCATACATGTAAAAGTTGACAATTACCGCATTGTCTCTGCAGAGGTCATCTAGGAAAAACACCACACCAGGTGTCGGTGTAGATTGTTTTCAACGCTGTTGCTAAGCCACACAGCCACTGGTTGTTATTCTAGCGCTGTCCAGCCCACATGAGATGTCTCCATTTTCATCTGTTGCCAGTAGTGACTTCGAGATGCATACATTGCTGCGTGTATTTATGTGTGTTCTTTACAGGCATTTGACTTGTTTCAACTGAAATAAACGGTTTCAGTCATTCTTTGGTTCATTTCACAAGGCAAAACCTTGACCAATCAGAGTCAACATGCCTGGTTTAAATTTAAACAAAGCTTGGCTGTTAACTATCAGTTGTTCTCTAACTAGTACATTCTTGATGGTAATGGCTCAACCTGAGTTTACTTGCCAACTGATCAGAAATTTTTTCTCACACAGTATGAATGTTACTTTCTCTTTATATTGATAGCCCTTGCAGCTTGTCCAGATGAGTGCAAGGCAAAAAACTTCAACAAAATCAGTTTTATCAGATGAAAGGGGAGTGGAGGAATGTTCTTCACTAAAGGTGGGAGTCAGGAACTCACTATGTGTAAGACTGGTAGAGCCAGAAACCCTCTTTTCATATAAAAAGTACTTTGATGTGCACTTTGTTTTGAATCCAGTTGATTTTGTCACCAAACAAGTCCCAGATTGAAATCTGACTTGATAGATCATATTTAATGAAGTGTTCCTTCACGCAAACACAAGCGTGCAATGCTACAGATTTAGTCTTAAAAGTAAACAGATGTTTATTACATAATAGAGAGAAAAAAATAAACCAAGCTATTTACATATAACATAATTTGGAAGATTGTGAAATATGTATTGAAAGTACAAACTCATCTATTCCACGCCATTACTTTACAGTATTTGAATACCAGAGGTAATTTCCTTCTAAATCATAGATTTAACAATTGTTGCTTACAATTTAACTAAGAGAGTTTGATAGCCTCTTCCTTGATTAGTCACACTACTGAACTTAAACTTTCTCAGTTTCAAATAAGCCCTTCAGGGTTCTACCCAAATACTTTTGGCCTGAGCTTTCAACTAAAACCTTACACTGAGATAACATATTTCCTAACTTTGCTGAACTACCCCTGCCTCTACAAGAAACTGTTTCATGCATCTAACTCAACCAGGCTCTCCGTGAAGTGGAAAGTAAAAGTTTTCCAAACAACCCCTAAACAAAAAAAAATCCTGATCCTTCTAAACTGAAAGCAAGATGGTGCTCCTCAAGAGCTGCTTAGAGCTCTGAGGAAGGCTCACTCAACGTGAAACATTAACTCTGATTTCTCTCCACATATGCTGCCAGATATGTTGAGCTCTTCCAGCAATTTCTGCTTTTGTTTCCGATTTATAGCATCCGCAGTTCTTTCCATTTTTATCGATGCTCCTCAATATTTATGCAACACACTCATTAAAATTTTGCCAATGCAAACAAATTCCCATGATCATTTCAGGGAGTTACCTCGTACTGGTTTTATAAGAAAACATGATGCCAGAAAACCAGTTAATCACTAAACCTCCATTCATGCTCACACAGCAAAACCCACACAACACTAGTTTAAAACCCAAACTCTAAAATAAAAGATAAACATAAATCATCAACATCATCACAACTTGAAATGCTGTAACCAACAGGGCTACAAACCAAGAGCTAAAAAGTGGAATTAAATTGATTAGGTCTTTCTTGGCTAGTGCATATACAATGACCTGAATGGCCACCTTTTTTGTGATAAATCTCTACAATTCTGTGTTGAATTATCGACTTAAAGAGTTGAAAAATGACATCTGTGGGAAGGAGACGGAAGTATGTATCAATGCTTGTTGTGGAATGGGTTTGAACTGGTTGTCATGGATCACTACAGTGGAACAATTTGACAACCACCATTGTCAACTGTAGTTGACATATCACTGGAGGTTTGACGACAACAGTGTTCACCAGTAGCACTGACAAAAGTTGTTTATATTATAAATTTTGTTATCATTTAGCATTTCTGCTTGTAGTTTCATGCCAACAGCTATGGGACGAGAGTTCCTCAGAATTTGGAGACTGCAACGTTACCACACAGTGAACACCACAGCTGTTAATTGTGATTGCAAATCACAAGCTTTACTTTATTCTCAGGCTTTTTGTCAACAGAGCCTTGGAAAGTCATGGTCCATCCCAGGTCACTGCCAGGCAACCCAGAAGGATAATCAAATCTAAGGGAAACTGAAATCTTCATTATCACATCAGTAAGCTCTCTCACAACAACATCGGGCTGTCTGACTTACTCTGATAAGTAATTTTAAAGCGTAAACATGCGTGAGGTACCAGATATGGCATCTACCTTTAACAATGATGTTTTTACCCCAGGCTCAAAGTATGTGTAGAGGTGAATGTTACGTCTTGTGGTTCTTAGAAGTTTGAAGAACTCAAATGTCTTAGACTCATTTGCTGGAGTTCTTCAAATGTCTCTCTCAGGTCACACTATTTGATGTAGACTTTTAGCAAAATAACATCCTGTCCTTTCATCCCAAATATTATTAATGCAATTCCAATTCCAATCATTAACTTTTTAAATGTATTATCAGCTTTGAATAAGATTAAGATTGACATTTACAATGAAATTGAACATAGAATCCCTACAGTGTGGAAGCAGGCCATTTTGGTCTGCATCAACTCTCCAAAGAGCATCCCTCCCAGACCCACCCTATCCCTGTAAACCCATGACCAATCCACCTAACCTGCATATCTTTGGACTGTGGGAGGAAACCCACGCAGATACAGGGAGAATGTGCAAACTCCATATAGACAGTCACTCGAGGGTGGAATCGAATCCAGGTCCTTGGTGCTGTGAGACAGCAGTGCTAATCACTGAGCCACCGTGCCACCCTTTCATCCTAAGAGTCGTTTCCTAGCTTATTTTCTATTCTCAATGAATGTGATTGGCTGTACTTAGATAAGATGTGATGCTTCCATCTCCTGATTGTCTTCTCTCTCAATGGTGAGTTGACACATTTGGCTGGAGATGCTGTGTATATTTTTACTCTGGTTGTGCTGGATGTTGCTGATGTTGTGTCAATTGCTGCGGACATTATTGACATCGCTCCACTGGCTGTTGTTCTGCTTATGTTGTCCCACTGGTGCTACTGTGTTCTGTCTTGTGGCTCGCAGAGGTTTGAAATAATCAAACCTTTAGATTCAAATACTGGAGCTTCATCAAATGTGTATCCCAGATCACACCATGTGCTGCAGACTGATAACAATGTAACAGTAAGCGGCTTCTTAGTGTCTTCAGCGCCGTGCAATGTAAGTCCAGCTCACCTCCTCTGCCTGTTATTGATCTGTTAGCATGCATTGATTCTTCTTACAATCCATTTTCAAGCTTCATGCTTCACCAACGCCAGTTTTGTACTCCACTGCATGGATCACAGTATGAACATAGAGCAAACAAAAGGCTGAAGCTGCTTCTTTCCTTCATCCATTTCCTTTGTTACATTCTATTCTCTGAATACTTTTTCATCTGACTGTGAGTCTTTTAAAGATTGTGGAACTGGGACACAGGCTAACTTTTGGACTTGACAGTCCTGGATGGGATCCTATTCAGAAACCAGGCGTGATATTCCGACCACCTAAATTTCAAAAGGTCACAACATTGACCAGAATACACCTAAATTTCTTCAGATGGACAAGCATCTCTGTGTTCTGAGATACTAAGTGTATTCCCTGGGGCAGAGATAGATAGGATGCCTCCGAGGACCCTGACTTGTCCTGCTGGCTCAGCCAAATAAAGACCTTGGCTATTCACCCTGTCTGTGCCCTTCATGATTTTATGAACCTCAAAAGGTCAACCTTCAGCCTCCAATGCTCCAGGGAAAAAAGCCTCAGCCTATTCAGTCTCTCCCTGCAGCTCAAACCCTCTCAACCCCAGCAATATCCTTGCAAATCTTTTCTGTACCCTTTCAAGTTTAACAATGTCTTTCCAAAGCAGGGAGGCCAGAACTGAACGCAGTATTGCAAAATGACTAATGTCCTGTACAGCCGCAATATGACATCCCAACTCCTATACACAATGCACTAACCAAGAAAGGCAAGTGTACCAAATGCTGTCTTCACTAACCTGTCTACCTGTGACTCCATCCTTAAGGAACTATGAACCTGCACTTCAAGGTCTCTCTGTTCGGCAACACTCCCCAGGACCTTATCATTAAGTGCATAAGTCCTACCCTGATTTGCCTTTCCAAAATGTAGCACACCTTCTTCAGTTTCCACTACATCACCGATTTTGGTGTCATCTGCAAACTTACTAACCATACTTCCTATATTCACATCCAAATCATTGATATAAATGACAAAAAGCAGTGGACCCAGCACCAATCCTTACAGCACACCGCTGGTCACAGGCCTCCAGTCCGAAAAACAAACTTGCACCACCACCCTATCTCCTACCTTTAAGCCAATTTGTATTCAAATGGCTAGCTCTCCCTGGATACCATGTGATCCAACCTTGTTAACCAGTCAACCATGCAAAACCTTGTTGAACGCCTTGCTATAGTCCATATAAACAATGTGCACCACTCTGCCTTCATCAGTCTTCTTTATCTCTTCTTCAAAAAACTCAAACAAATTAGCGAGCCATGATTTTCCATGCACAAAGCCATGCTGACTATCCCTAATCAGTCCTTACCTTACAGAAGAAAGTTGATAGACAGAATGGTCGGAAAAACAATAATGTATTAAATCTTCCAGGGATATGTCTAAACCAGGTTGATATAAGTCAATTGCCATAGACAGAAAAAATCTGATCTCCACACTATTTAACTGCTCACCCTACAGCTCTGTTTGAGTTCATGCTGAGCGGGAATGCCAAGACAGAAGTATTCTTTTTTTAAATTCCAGCTTACTTTCTTGTTGCTGCACTGTATTGATCCAAATGAGAATAAAAATGGTTTTCAGTTATGCCTGTAGGAACTCAATTCTATTGCTTTGAAGTGATTGGCTGCTTCTGTGTTAGCTATATTTTTCTTTGTCTGGTTGTGTGAAGATAGATGGTTAACAGGGAGCAAAAATCCATATTACGTTCCTGGTTGTAATATCGTGCCCCACTGCAGTCAAGACAGATCTATTTAAAAAATAGTGGTATAGACAACCCTTTCATCACTTGCCCATTTATTTATTAACAAAAATGTTGTGGGTCTTTTCTTGAAAGAATTAGGCAGAGAGGAGCTGGATGAGACAGTGTGTCGTTCATTGACCTTTTCTCTTCGGAACTGGAATTGAAATTTAGTAGAACTGGATGGGATGCAAGGCATATATGTGCATTGAGTAATGATTTTAGACATTCCTGGGCACTTTTAGATCAAGCACATTGAATGAATTACTTCTGAGATGAAATCATTTATGTATGCAAACTTGCCTGCCATTTTGCGTGTGCATGTTCCTGCAAAGGGCAGTTATCATGAATGCCTTGTTGAGGTGCTTTTGGTGGGGCTGGTTGAGGAGGAATGTTGGCCAAGATGCTAAGAAGTTTCACCGTCTTCAGTACAGTAAGATATCTTATCTCGCCTGACCAGCTAAGTGTGGAATTAGCCTAACATTTCATTTGAAAGATTCAGTGTCTGCCCAAGTAGAACTGTGTGGAAGTGTCAAGAGTGAGAGTTGAACTTCATAACCTTCTGAATCTTAAAACAAGATAAATGCAAACTAATCCCAGCTGATACAGGTGACTGTGATCTTATGATTTCATAAAAAAGGGGGTATCCAAAGCTACAGTACCCTGGATGACTAAGGAAATTGATGAGAGAATAAGGAAGAAAAATGGGCCATACGATGCATACCAGAATAATAAGAGCAATAGAAATCAGGAAGGGAATCTCAAATGCAGGGAGAATAATGAATTGTCAGGATGATGCTGAGTGGTTTCTGGGTGACATTGACAAGTTGGCCAAATGAGCTTACACCTAGCAGAGAAATAGGAGGTAATGCATTTTGTTGGTGAACCTTGGAGAGACAATACAGGCAAAATTGGTACAATTTTCAGGTGAGGACAAGACCAGAGGGACCTCAGGGATCAAATGCCTAAAGATGGCCAGGCAATTTGAAATAGTTATTGAGAAGGCTTATAGGATCCTTGGTTTTATAAGTAGAGGCATAAAGTACACACACAAGGAAGTAATGCTACACCTCATCGGTCAGATTACCTTTGGAGTGTTGTGTTCAGTTCTGCCACCTTATTTAAGCCCTATACAGAGTGCAAAGGAGGTTTACTGTAATAATACCAGGGATTAGGGATTTTAGATACAAAGAAAGATCAGAAATATTTGGTTTATTCTCCTTGGAGGAGAGAAATTTAAGAGGCAACCTTATTGAGATGTTCAAAATTATGAGCAATTTGGACAGGGTAGAGAAGGATATTCTGATTGCACTAAACAATATGTCAGTAATTAGGGGGTCACAATTTCAAGATTGTCAACGAGAGAGCAAAGAATGAGTTGCAGAGAAACGTCTTTCCTCAGAGAGTCATAAGGATTTGAAATGTGCTGCTTGGGAGAGTGGTGGAAATGGTTTCCATAGGAGGTTTCAAAAGAGAGCTGGATATATATTTTAGAGTGATGAATTTAGAGGGTTACAGAGATAGGGCTGGAGAATGGGACTAGCTAGGTAGCTTTATCAGGAGCCAGTATAGACAAAATGGGCTGAATGGCATCCTTCTGTGCTGTAAAATTCTATGACAGCACCAACAGAACGTGTGTTGCCAACACCAAAGATGGCCGCTAGCCACCTGTGTATATGCAGATGTTGTCAATGATAATCCTCTCTTTCCACTAGCCATCTCACTGGCCACTGTCCCCGTTGCTGTTTGCACCCTTCACTGCATGGCTTGCTACTTACCTCAGGGAGTGGGGCTATGGGAGAGGCACTTAGTGTGCTTATTAGTCAAAGGTTTCTATTTCATTTCAAGAGCTGCTCAGACATGGATGCTTTAGCACCACAGTGCTGCAAGTTTAATTAAACCATACACTGAGAGGTCAATATGACGTACAGTGTGAACGTTGATCTCAGTGTGCCGATACTCAGGTGCGTGTCGCAAAGATATGTTTCTATACCATCACAGTGAATAAAAGCAGCCCAGCAACAATGGGTCTCCACCTTTTGCCATTGGCTATACCTCTTACAGCAATATCCTCAGACTTGGGGAACAATCTTGTAAGCGAATGGAAATGGGGGTCCGTGGACACGCTGTGCGCTGAAGACAGCTGGAATTCAGGAACCGGGACACATTAGTTCCACTGAGTTGTAACTGGACACCTGATTTATAGGGCTCCTGAGCTGGCAGGGGGAGATGGGCAGCACTGAAATTGGTAGCGCCACTCTGTATGCTAGTTTCCTAGCCTCATCCTGACACCCTGCACAATCCCTGCCCCCAGTGCTCCCAACAGTGATGCCCGGTAGGAAAAGCCCATTTATTTTTCAAAGAACAAATTTGAAGAGAAGGCCCCTTCATTTTAAAACACACTCTCCCTTACTTATTACTCCCTGACTATTCTGTTTAAAGCACAACCCCCCACCCGTCCCCACCCACAATCCTTAACTAAAGGTAGCTTAGGGAATATTATAATGAGTGACAATCCCACATGCCACACACTCCTGATTTTGATTTTATTGTCATGTGTACTTTACAGTAAAAATTACTATAAAATACAGTGAAAAGCTTTCAAATGTCACCATGATATGGCACCATTTTGAATAATTTAAGAACAAGGAAGTAAAGAAAGATAGAGCTTGAAGAGAACCTATCAGTCCTGACTCCCATTTGATACTATGAGAAACCCACAGCGAGGATTCCATCTACAAGTCACAATTTTTCAGATTCCGGAAAGTTGAAAATAAAATTATTTTGAAAACAACAAGCATGTAGCAGATCGGGCATCATCTCGGTGAAAACGATTTTCAATGTTTCAAGCCTTGTGGTCATCCGTCCATTGAAATGCAATCTTTAAATGACCACCTGAACCAGCAGGATGGAAGTTCAATTTAATTGCTCAGTGGAAAGATGACACCTCTAATGATATTAGCATTTCCCCAGTGTTCCAATAGAGTATCAATAAGATGATACATTGGAGTAGGATTTGAACACACAAACTCTCCAAAAGCTTTTGTGGGACAGTGGCAGTGCTATGGACCAGACCAAACCCCCCTCAAAATATATTAAGAAGATAGCCTAGACCCTACCTTTCTTTTATTCTAAAGCTACGTTTAAGGTGTTGCGTTCCAGATGCAGTTCGATTGGTCACACTACTCGATTTTAAGCAAAACACACTTTATTTTTATACTATGGTTGAAATACAAACAAAATAAAAATAAATTTAAAAATTGGCTTAACTGTAACTCGATAGAAGTGCCTAACAAAATAAAATATATATTAACTGCTGCCAATTAGCTGTTCCAACATAGTAACATCCCATAAACACACCCTTGGCAAAGACATATTCAATAAAATAGATTGTCTCACACGTAATTCTAGCAGCAGGAGGAAAGCCACAGCTTTTAGCTGTAACAGAGTGAGGAATAAGAGCTTCCACATCCAGCTTCAAGACCCCAGCAACTGCTGAAAGCTAAAACTAAAAATCCTGGTTCTGTGGGAGCTTGACCCCACCCATTCAGGCTGCGTCTATTGTTCCAACTTTGAAAAAACCCCAAGGTCTCACAAGCTATTTTCTTTATTGGCTTTGAGCAGACTGCTCTTCATTTCTGTCTCAACCTTTCTTCATTGAAAAGAAGCCAAGACAAAATACATCCCCCTTAAAGCCATAGTCGCGTCATAGTCGTGTTGCTACCTCTGAGTCAGCAGTTCTGAGTTCAAGTCCCACCTGCCATGGTGATATGTCATAATCTGTCTAGAGAGGTTGATTAAAAATATTTTGTTTTGAACCTGTAAACTTCCAAGCTGGAGGTGGGAGTGTATTCGATTAAAATCAATACAGCTTGGAAGTACCTTAAATGGAATCCAAGATGCATCTCAGTCCAGTCAGCATTTTGACCTTATCCAACTTCCTGACTGGATTTTAGTGTGCCATTGAGTACAGTACTCATTACAGAATGCAACTGCTAATCCTGACTAATTAGCGTAGATTAGCCAGAGGCCAGTGTGCTGCTCTCCTGCTACACTCTTTCATGCACAATGCTTTTGCGCTGTTTCTTCTTCTTTCTCATGCATAAAGCATCCTAACTGTACTTAATTGGCAAAATTGCCAGCCCCTAACCACAAAACCTGTATTAATGAATTTAGTACAATGTAAGTGGATTAACGCGTAACAGGGTTCTGATTTGAGGCTCAGAATAGTCAGCTCTTTTCTTCAAACGCTTGGGGAATTGCAAGGGGTTAGCCCTCCAGAGAATTTGAAACTCAGTTAAAATCAGTTATTAAGGTTTCATTGATGCAGATAGCTCTTGTTTTAGTCAGAAACGAATTTTAAATTATTCAGTTTCCGTGTTGTTAAAGTGCCACTGGGTTTCTCTGTCTTCTTGCCATAGCCCCATCTCTCTTGAAAACTAATAGTATAACAAACCCATTAGGGAATTTTGAGCCCCTTTTTAATGGCTTCATACAAGTTGTAAAAGGACAAAAGTGAAAATCTCTGAAAAACTTTATCTGCAAAGCCTGTTCAAAGGGTCTTGTTTCAATAGCCATCTCACCTTGACATTCAATGGTATTAACTTTGCACAGTCCCTATTATCAACATCCTGGGGGGTTACCATTGACCAGAAACTGAACTGAACTGGACTAGTCATATACATAGAGATAACAAGGTGTAGAGCTGGATGAACACAGCAGGCCAAGCAGCATCATAGGAGCAGGAAGGCTGACGTTTCGGGCCTGGACCCTTCATCAGAAATGGGGGAGGGGAAGGTGGTTCTGAAATAAATAGGGAGAGAGGGGGAGGCGGATAGAAGATGGATAAAGGAGAAGATAGGTGGAGAGGAAACAGACAGGTCAAAGAGGTGGGGATGGAGCCAGTAAAGGTGATTGTAGGTGGGGAGGTAGGGAGGAGATAGGTCAGTCCAGGGAGGACGGACAGGTCAAGGGGGCGGGATGAGGTTAGTCGGTAGGAAATGGGGGTGCGGTTTGAGGTGGGAGGAGGGTATAGGTGGGAGGAAGAACAGGTTAGGGAGGCGGGGACGAGCTGGGCTGGTTTTGGGATGTGGTAGGGGGAGGGGAGATTTTGAAGCTTGTGAAACACACTCTGACTACAAGAGCAGGCCAGGGATAGGAATCCAGCAGCATGTAACTTAACTAACCTGACTCATCAAAGACTGTCTACCATTTAGCAAGCACAGATAGGGGTCTGACAGAATGCTACCCACTTGGCTGGATGAGTGCAAGTCCGATAACACTCAAGAAGCTTGATGCCATTCAAGAGCGTTCACTCCCTCCACCACCAATGCTCAGTAGCAGCAGTGTGTACCAACTACAAGATGCACTGCAGAAATTTACCAAGTCTCCTTAAGTAGCACCTTCCAACCCATGATCACTACCATCTAGGACAACCAAGGGCAGCAACAAATGGGAACAACAACTCCAAGCCACTCACCATCCGGGCTTGGAAGTATATTGCTGTTCTTTTGCTGTTGCTGGGTCAAAGTCCTGAAGCTCCCTTTCTAACAGCACTGCAGCTGGATGTACACCAAATGGTTCAAGAAGGCAGCTCACCATGACCCCTCAAGGTCAATTAGGAATGAGCAATGAATGCTAGTTCAGCCACATCCCTTGAAAGAATAAAAAAAACTGGCTTCACCAACTAATATTTCTCAAATAAATCTTTATGGCTTCCTCATACATTAGTCATTGGATCAAGGCATTGCCTGACGGTTCTAGGTCCAATTCCCACTCATTGCTGACTACCTTGGCCTAAGCATGTGATGTAGCTCAGTCTACTTTCCAACTTCTGTTCACCTGTCCAGGGACCTAGGCAAGGTTGGCAAACGGGTGATGCTGTCAACGTCAGCATAGCTGCCACATTCTAATCCATTGTCTCAGTTCCCCCACAAAGACTGACCATTTGAGGAAAATACCTGAAGAGTGTTTCATTTCGTGCATGTGACGGCTACTGAAGCTAACGTAAAAGCAATTTACAGCAGAAGACACATGACTATGGCAAGTCAGAAGCATGCAGTGTCCTTACAAATACATTTCGCTGAACAAAGGGATTGTCACTGTTGTATAAGGTAATGTTTCTGAAAGGGTTAATGTTGAAATTGCATTAGCTCCATCCATAGTATTTATGTGATGAATCAGTTGGACTTGCCTGGTGTCTCAATGGTGACAGTGCTACATAAGCAGATCGTTGTAATTGTCCTTAGCTCTGCCTAATGTTCTTGTGCTTATTGCTATCTTGCGATAAGCTACACCTTCCTATATAAGACATGTTCCTTTCTGGTGGCTACCACTGATAATTAAACAGGACCTTTAAACACAGCATAAAAGTAGGGATTGGAGACTACCTCCATCACAAGCAATCAGTGGTTGATGCCGGAGCCCGATACAACGCTCAAAATGTATGATTTGTCAGCCCAGCAAAGTCAGAACGCTCAGGAAAAGGGAGAGGGTTTATGAACTGAATTTTACAATATAACAAGTGCCACCCTGACCCATGACAACTGAGGAGTGATGACACTAGTTGCAGCGATTCCCCATTGAGGGGAATGGAATTCTTCCCCTTCAGTTTTTTATTCTTGATGCTGATCTTCAGCACCTCATCTCAAATGGCCACTTCACATACAGGAGCTTACCCAGTTACTGTCTCCAGGTAACTCTGGTTGAAAACATTTCTGGGCACCTCATCACATAACTTCCTGCCACCAACTACCCTGACCTCACACTCACAGGTTGGCAAAATGTGTCTGTCCTCACTGCACATCAACCTCCACTGTCAATTGGAAGCAAACATGTTTTTTTACTTGATTGAATGCTTCTGAACTCAGAATTCCCAATATCTCTATAACTAAAAAGCAAAAGAAAATTATTTTTTTTCAAGGTCCTGGTATTTCTTCTGGACTGTGCACAATGTCTTGGAGAATGCTCCTTAATCCCTAGAGAATCCAGGACAAACTTGGAGTGGTGGCAACCCTACTGGAGGGAAGGGGAGCACGGTCACCAAGAAAAGAATTTGCAGTGCTCAGGAATAAATAAAGCTTGGTCCCTACGCCAGTTGTTGTTGTTGTGTAATGTCTTCAGGAACCCAGAACAACATTGTGATGATGACCCAGGGCTGCACATAACTGAGAGTAAATAGCACAGTATGGGTGGAGTTAGAACCCTCTGGAAGAATAGACCAAGCTATTATAATCCTTTCTAGAATGGGAGATTATTAATAGCACATGGGCATGAATACACGAAGAACTTAGAACCCAATGTAACTACAAGACCAGAGCCTGGTTTATCTATGATTACCACATACAGTAATATTTAGTATTAATGTATAATAAATAGTTTTTTTTGATACTTTGATGTCTAAGTCTGAAGACAGTTTGTGAGTAGTGGCAAAATAGCGCAAAGTAATTCTTAGTTGTTGCTTTGGTTTTGTTTGCTTTGGCATATCATTATGAAATGGTAACACAGCCCTCAATTTATCCTCCAAAGCAGGGGATCATTTTGCTCGCCCACCATGCCTGATGGCATTCCAGCATTTGCTTTCAAAGCTTCTACAGCCCTGATGAGAACATCCCGGCGCAAATACAGGCAGATGGTAATGTGATTATCCAGCGCAGAGATTAATCTGTATGTTGAGACAGACCGACAGAGAGATGCACTGTGGCTGCGAAATGGATTAGGTATCCCTGCATAAAAACATCTTGGCTCATTCAGATAGACTCATTTCAATTTTCATGTCCTTGTGGTTCTGAGGGTAAAGTGTGCACATGTACATCCTGTGCTTTTATGGGGTGGTAGGGTGAATGTGTAGAAAATCATTGGTTGGACATTTACTAGGCATGAGGTTTGCAGTCCCTTTATCCAAACCCTTGCAGGCCTGTAACAGCTAGGTGATGCGATAATGGACAGTATGGTGACATCTTTCTAGTCTTTAAATGATTGTTTAATAAAAGGGTTTCACTGCAGCAATAAATGCTTGAAAACTCCCCACATTGTATTTACCTGCATAACAGCAATTACGTTTAAATTAATTTGTTTTCTACTTGAATAAGTTTGGAATATCCAAAGGCTGTTAGAGACTTTTAGAATGAAGTAAATCCTTTCCTTCTCTTGTTTTCTCCGATCACTGCAATGTTGCAGATCACTAGGTATATTTTGTGGGTTTGACCACAAGCCAGGAAAGAGTTATGAGGTGGATCAAATGTCGTGGAGGTGACGGACTTTCAGCATGGAAAGTTTTTCTTTTGTCTGCAATTAAACTCTTTGAACAGACACTATAGACATAACAGCTGAAATCGCCACTCAAACCAGCAATTTTTCTCTGCCATTCAATGAGATTGAGGCTGATAAAATAATCCATAACTTCATCTTCCTCTCCTATGCCCATAACCTTTCATTCCTTATTGACTAAACATCTGTCTATCTCAACCTTGAATATGTGCTTAAGGACCCAGCCTCAACAGCCTTCTGCAGGAAAAACCTCCTTAGGCGATTGTATAAATATGACAAAAAAACGATATAAAAGCAAACTTTTCATAGAGTGATAAAGGTCTGCAGCATGAAAACAGGCCCTTCGGCCCAACGTGCCCATGTCATCCAGTTTTCACAAGTTAAACTAGTCCCATTTGCCTGTGTTTGTTCCATGTCCCTCCATACCTATCCCATCCATGTATCTGTCTGAATGTTTCTTAATGACGAAATTGTACTTGCTTCCACCACTACCTCTGGTAGCCCGTTTCAGACATTCATTATGTTCTGTGTGAAAAAATTGCCCATTAGACCCTTTTATATCTCTGTCCTCTCACGTTAAAATTATGCCCTCTAGTTTTAGACTCCCCTACTATGGGGAAAAGCTGTCTGCTATCTACTTTATCTGTGCCTCTCATGATTTTATACACCTCAATAAGGTCACCCCTCAGTCTCCTACATTCCAGGGAAAAGAATCCCAACCCATCCAACCTCTCCTTATAACACAAACCTTATAACACAAAGTAGGTAACATCCTACTAAATCCCTTATGCATTCTTTCTAGTTTAATAATATCCTTTATAAAGTAGGGTGATCAGAACTATACACAATGCTCCAAATGTGGCCTCGTCAACGTCTTATACAGTTGCAACAAGACATCCCATCTCCTATGCTCAACATCCTGACCGATAAAAACTAGCAGGCTGAAAGCCTTCTTCACCCTTTCTAGGAGTTATGAACCTGTACCCCTGAGCTCTTTGTTCTGTAACACTCACCAGTGTTATAGAACAAAACAAACTAGTTTGCTTTACCAAAATGCAACACCTTGCATTTATCTAAATTAACCTTCATCTGCCATTCCTCAGTCCACTGGCCCAATTGATCAAGATCTCACTGTGTTCAAGATAACCTTCTTTACTATCCTCTATATCACCAACCTTAGTGCCATCCTCAAACTTACTAACGATACCTCCTAAATTCTCATCCAAATCATTTATATAAATGACGAATAACAGTGGGACTCAGCACCGATCCCTGTGGCACACTGCTGTTCACAGGCCTCCAGTCTGAAAAACAACCCTCTACCGCTACCCTCTGCCCTCTACCATCAAGCCAATTGTGTATCCAGTGGGCTAGTTCTCCCTGGATCCCATGAGATTTAACCATACTCAACAACTTACTATGCAGTGCCTTGTCATAGGCCTTGCTAAAGACCACATAAACAACATCTACTGCTCTGCCCTCATCTACTTTCTTGGTTACCCCTTCAAAAAATTCAATTAAATTTGTGAGACATGATTTGCCACACGCAAAGTCATGCTGACTGTACCAAATGAGTCCTTACCTTTCCAAATGCCTGTCTCTCAGAATCTCCTCTAACAACTTCCCCATCATGGATGTAAGGCACACCGGTCTGTAGTTGCCAAGCATTTCCCTGCAGCTTTTCTTAAATAATGACGCAACATTAGCCACACTCCAGTCTGTGGCTGCCAATGATACAAGTATCTCTGTTAGTCGCCCCACAATTTCCTCCATAGCCTCCCACAGAGTCCTGGGATGCACTTCATCAGGTCCTGAGTATTTTTCCTTGTTCCGATCACAATTCAGTAGCCCCTGCCAAATGACTATATACGTTGGCTGTTTTAAACATGTTTCTTAGTAATTGAAGTGTAGGGAAATGTGGCTGCAAATTTGTAGTAGTAAAATAAATGAGCACATAATCTACATTGCTTCAGCAGGCCTGGCAGCATTTGTGAAGAGAAATCAGAATTAACATTTCGGGTTGAGTGACCCTTCCTCAGAACTGATGGAAGCTAGGAAAATGTTGGTTTATATGCAGCAGATAGGGTTGGAGGAGGGGGTAGGGAGTAAATGATAGGTGGGGATAGAGCCCAAAGTGAGAGAAGAACAGTTGGATAAGTAAAGGAGTGGGTAAGGATCTGGCTAGGAGGGTGATTAGCTGTTCATGGAGACTCAGTGGCCAACAATGGGTTGTGCTTAATAGCAGGTTATGCAATAACAAGGCCTGGTGTGTGGGGGTTGGGGTGAGGACATGGGAGAGCTCAAGCCCTAAAGTTGTTGAACTCGATATTGAGTCCAGAAGACTGCAGGGTCGCCAAGTGGAAAATGAGGTGTTGTTCTTCCAGCTTGCGCTGAGCTTCACTGGAACACTGCAGCAAGCCTGAGACAGAGATGTTGGCCAGGGAACAGTTTGGTGTGTTAAAGTGGTAGGCAACAGGAACCTCAGGGTCTGTTTTGCGGACAGAGTGTTTTTAATCTCCTTTGGTTGTTGGATACATGTTGGCCAGGCTGCTGGAGAACAGACGGCTGTTTCAAAATAGTGCCGTGGGATCGATTGCGTCCAACTTGGAGGGTGGGAGAAGACTCCTCTGCAAAAGACAGACCCTCCATTAGTGCCAGCACTTCAGCACCACACTCCACTTAGAGGAAGGCCAAGACTTCCGCTGTGTTGTAGAGTCTATCTGATGTGACAGGATTGGCAGAAACAGCCTGAAATCACAAGTGCCTCCCCAATCCTGACATTTCCTGTTTCCTCTAGGTGGCAATGAAGTCGGCTCAGGGTCCATACACACATCTGCCACTCCTCAGCCCATTGGTCCAATTAATCAAGATCCCTTTGTAATCTTAGATAACCTTCTTCGCTATCGACTATACCACCAATTTTGGTTTCATCCACAAACCTACTAAGCGTGTGTCCTAAATTCTCATTTAAATTGTTTATATAAATTCCAAACAACAGTGGACCCAACACCGATCACTGCGAAACACCGCTGGTCACAGTCCTCCAGTCTGAAAAATAACCCTCCACCGCCACCCTCTGTCTCCTACCATCAAGTCAATTTTGTATCTAATTGGCTAGCTCTCCCAGAATCCCACATGATCTAACTTTACTAATCAGTCTTGTCAAAGGCTTTACTAAAGTCCATGTAGACAAAAATTCAATCAACCTTATGAAACACAATTTCCCATGTGCAAAGTCATACTGACTATCCCTAATCAGACCTTGCCTCTCCAAATGCATGTAAATCCTATCTCTCAGAATCCCCCCCAACATCTTACCAACCGTTGATGTCAGACTCACAGGTCAATAGCTCCCAGGCTTCTCATTACAGCCTCCTCTTTATAGTCTTTCTTAAATAAAGGCACAACATTGGCATCCTCCAGATCTGGCTCCGTACTTGTGACTGTAGATGGTACAAATGCTGGGGGCTGCTGGGATTCCCGCAGTTTTTTCCGTTACTTCCCACAATGTCCTAGGATACAATTGATCAGGTCCTAGAGATTTATCCACCTTTATGTTTTTTTAAGACCTCCAGCACTACTACTTTTGTAATGTTGACTTCTTAGAGCTAAAAGAATCAAAAGGTATTGGGCGAAAGCAGGACTGAGTTGGCTGAACAGCCGTGTTTGTATTGAATGATGGAGCAGGCTCAAAGGGCCGAATAGCCTACTCCTGCTCCTGCTCCAATTTTCTACGTTTCTGTGTTAATTCAAGTGCCGCATTTCTTTGATAAGACAGAAATGATGAGGCTGTTGGCTCCTTCCTTATTCCAATCCATTCGAACATTTCGCTATGCATAGGTAAAAACAAATGTGTTCCTTCATTTAGCAATTGTCTGCAGGCAGTTTTCTCACTTAGAGACAGGGGAAGTTGAGCGGGTTTTCTCAGAAGCCATGTTGTTGCTGAAGCAGCTGGCTGCCAAATGGATGTGAGTTGGAGAAGGAAATGTCACAGTTAATTACTTGAATCAATATTCAGGTTTGTAAGGAAAGTGGTATGGGAGGAAGATTTCCCAACTCAAGAAAATTCAGCTGTACCTGTTAACATTAAATTTCAAAGTCATCTTTTGGTTAATTAGGAGGCAGCATGTACTTTTATCACATCAATGGCTTATCCCAAAAGCAAGTTCATCCATGTTGCCTTGAGGATGACTGAACTGTTTGAAATTGAAGCATTTTAGCATCCATCTGCTAAGCATTGCAAGGTTAATATATGATACAGGTTTACAAATGAATAAGTAGAGATTAGGTCATTGCACATCCAGTTATATGTAGGCCTCTGGCGGAAATGAATCATGGAGTATTTACAAAGCCTGAGAGAGACATTACATCATTCTCCATGGCAATTTTTAAGTGGGTGTCTCATTCTCCATTGTCATCTCTCATCCAGCTTTTCTCCCTATCTGCCTTTGTATATCATTTCACAAGTTCTTGCTAATCTTGCCTAAGCCTAGGCAGTTTTATATTACTGGAATGCAGATAATCACATGATTCTCCCCAAATCGGCAACGCACTTTATTTTAAATGCCTGCACATCCAAAAAAAATGATGGTGCCCAGCAATAACAGTCAACTTTCCTGGTTACATAGCGAGATCTATCAGCATTACCCAGAATGGCCTTTGGTTACACACAAAGGTGAGCGAACCAATTGGCATGTTTCTCCTAATTCAGAAACACTTACTCGATAAATGTGATATAGGTAACATGAAGAAGACTTTGTAACATAACGAGTTAGGAATTCAGTTCCTGAGAATATGGAGGAGGTAGGTTAAAACTTGGCTTTGAAAAGGAAATTAGACAAACATCTGCAGAAAAAGAAATAATTGGCAGAGCTATGGTGAAAGGGTGGTGAGTGGGACTAGCAAACGTGCTCTCACCAAGAGTCAGAATGGACTCAACAGGCTGAATAGCCTCTTATGTTTAACAATTCTATTCGTCTATAAATACTCTCAATCTGGTGCAAGTCTAGCAACATTACTGAAGGCTGCAGTGGTATCATTAAGGAAGGCCAAGGGAGAACAACAAGTCGAGCACTGTTGATAGTGAACTATCACTCAGGTCTGGTTATGGCCCACAGAGAGGGTTGTCAAATCTGATTGAACATATTCCTGGAGATTTCATCACATGGCCTTGTACACACTTGCCAGTCCCTCTCCTCATCCAGTCAAACAGGGTTAGGTTTCCCTAACACTATTGCAGCCCTCTTCCACTTCAATCTCCATTGCTTTGCAAATAATCAGTGAAAATGAGCCACTTGTTTTAAATGAATGGTATCTGCAGGGTACAACGAAGTGGCCTGCATCAAGGAAATGCTTCCATGAGTAAGAGAGAATAGGACCCAAGGGCACAAACCCAAATTGAAGGGATGACTCTTTAGAACTGAGGTGAGGAGGAATTTCTTCAGCGAGAGGGTGATGAATCTGTCAAATTCATTGTCACCAGTTCTTTGAGTATCTTTAAAATAGAGGTAGATTGATGAGTAAGGTGATCAAGGGTTACAGGGAAACGGTAGGATTGGAAAACATATCAGCCATGATTAAATCACAGAATAGGCTCAATAGGCCAAATGGCCTAATTCTGCTCCTGTATCTTACCATCTTATGAATGATTTTTGCACCGATAACCACGTGATTAATCTTTAATTCTTGGAGGCTCCCTGGTAATCCTGAGGATCAGAAACTTTACTTGCAATAGTCCTACAATGGTTTTGTGCTCTATACAATAGTGCTCTGAATTACTGTATCTGAGGCAGTGAAGACAGAACCGCTGCTGTATTTGACTGAATAGAAGTCAGGCCTTTGACCCTCAAGAGTGCTATATTTGCTTGGAGCCCTGTGATTGTGTTTCAACAGGAGTGTTTCACTAACCTCATTGAGTTTTTTGAGGAATTGATAAAGAAGATTGATGAAGGTAGAATGATAGACATGGTCTATATGGACTTCAGCAAGGGGTTCAACAAGGTTCCGCATGGTAGGCTGGTCAGCAAGGTTAGAATACATGGAATCCAGAGGGAGCTAGCCAGTTGGATACAAAACTGGCTTGAAGGTAGGAGGCAGAGAGTGGTGGTGGAGGGTTGTTTTTCAGACTGGAGGTCTGTGACCAGTAGTGCACCACAAGGATTGGTGCTGGGTCCACTAATTTTTGTCATTTATATAAATAAATATACAAAATGAATATACAAAGTATGGTTAGTAAGTTTGCAGATGATACCAAAATTGGTGATGTGCTGACAGTGAAGAAAGTTATCTCAGCCTACAACAGGGCCTTGATCAGATGGGCCTATGGGCCAAGGCATGGCAGATGGAGTTTAATTTAGATGAATGTGAGGTTTTTGTAAGGCAAATCAGGGCAGGACTTCTACACTAACTGGCAGGGTCCTGGGGAGTGTTGCTGAACAAAGAGACCTCAGGAGTCGCAGGTAGACAGGGTGGTCGAGAAGGCGTTTGGCATGCTTACCTTCATTGGTCAGCGCATCGAGTCTATGAGTTGGATGTCATGTTGCAGCTGTACAGAATATTCGTGAGGCCCCTTTTGGAATACTGCATTCAATTCTGGTCTCCCTGCTATAGGAAAGATGTTGTGAAGCTTGAAAGGGTTCAGAAATGATTTACAAGGATGTTGCCAGAGTTGGAGAGTTTGAGCTGTAGGGAGAGGCTGAATAGGCTGGGGCTATTTTCACTGGAGTGTCAGAGGCTGAGGGGTGACCTTACAGAGGTTTATAAAATCGTGAGGGGCATGGATTGGGTGAGTAGCCAAGGTGTTTTTCCCAGGGTAGGGGGGTCCAAAACTAGACGGCATAGGTTTAAAGTGAGAGGGGGAAAATTTAAAAGAGCCTTGAGGGGCAACTTTTTCACGCAGAGAGTGGTGCGTGTATGGAACAAGCTGTCAGAGGAAATGATAGAGGCTGGAACAATTACAAGGCACCTGGATGGGTACTTGAATAAGAAGGGTTTAGAGGGGTATGGGCCAACTGCTGACAAATGGGACTAGGTTAATTTAGGATATCTGGTTAGCATGGACGACTTGGACCAAAGGGTCAGTTTCCGTTCTGTATACCTCTGTATAAACATCTTCCTGCTCCTCATTGTTATCATAATCTATCCCCAGTTTTCCTAGCCCTCCCCAGATGACCCTGACCTGCATGGGGTTGCAGTTTTATAGTGGATTTCCAAAATGTCCTACAATTTTCATGAATTCAATGCGCAGGCGTGTTTTTCTTCCGACAGAGGTCTCTGGATAATTCCTGAGCACTGGACAGTTTATAGAGGGGCTGAGACTGTCACATCTTTGGCTTTTACTGCCTGAGTCTGAAAGGGAAGCAGCCAGGGGACAGGGACCCTGAAATAAAACAGCTGCTGTTCAAAAGAAAAATGAATAAAGATCAGGTTCATTGAAGCGAGGCGTTTGTTTATTTTACAGTTGGTGATGTCAACAGGCAGCAGCAGGAGACACAAAATGAATTGATTTTCTGCGATTTACACAATAAAGCATGCTCTATCTTTGTTTAAAAAAAACTATTGAAACAAAGCAATTAGAAAGTGATTCATGAAGTAAAAAGAGCAAATGCTGAAAAAAATGCAACTGCTCTGCCAGCATGTGTGGAGAGACAGTTAATATTTCAGGTCTATAGAGGTGAACACTGAGACACATCTTTTGTTCCTTGGCCTATTACCACATTTTGGCTTTGCTCTCGATGCACTTTTGTCGTTTAATCTCTATCACTTCAACACACAGACTCATCCTTTTGCTCTTCTCCCAACCCCCACACCCTGTCACTTGCTAAAAATGTAAAATCTCTCATTTCTCCCACTTTTAATGACAAGTCCCAAGCTGTCCTATTAACTGTATTTTCCGTTAACTAGTATTGCTTGATCTGCTGGAGCATTTTCTGCTTCTATTTCATATTTCAAACAACATAGTGGCTCAATGGTGCTGCCTCACAGCACCAGGGACCCGGGTTCGATTCCAGCCTCAGGTGACAGTCTGTGGAATTTGCACATTCTCCCGGTTTCCTCCCACAGACCAAAGACGTGCAGGCTCGGTGGATTGGCCGTGCTAAATTGCCCATAATGTCCGGGTTGTACAGGTTAGGTGGGTTAGCCGTGGGAAATGCAGGAGTAAAGGGATGGGGTGGGTCTGGGTGAGATGCTGTTTAGAGGGTTGCTGTGGTCTTGATGGGCTGAACGGCCTGCTACTACACCGTAGGGATTCTATGATTCATCCAGAATAATTAGCTTCTACATTTCCATGAGTGACTAGGGACCACTGCAGGGTTACGGTGGCAAGAGTGAGCCAAATTCAGGTTTGGCACATTGACACTTGGTATTATTATGGTAAGCTCCATTTTCTGGAAATACATCACAAACCTAGATCCGATAATCTCCATGGCAGCACAGTCAGGAAATTACACTGGTTTTTAAGTTCTCACCCCTGTAATTAATCAATAGCCTCTCCTTACCCCTATCTAAGTCTCCATCTAGACTTAGAACTCTCTGAGATATCAGTGCCCCAATGGTTCCAACATTGTGTAGCCACAGTTTTCAGCACAGCACCATTGTTCGTCATTGCTTCAGCAGCCAACTTAGAAATGCTCATTTTTAATGGTTCCAATTTCCAGCTCACTCTGTTTTAAGTAAATGCAAAGTACTGCAGATGCTAGAAATCACAAACAAACATATAAAATGCTGGAGAATCTCAGCGTGTCTGGCAGCACCTGTGGAGAGAGAAACAGCGAGAATGTTTTGGGCTGAAGAAGAGTGGCACCAGATTGGAAATATAAACTGTCTCATTCCCCACAATGCTGTCAGACCTGCTGAGATTTTCCAATATTCTCTGTGTTTGTTTCTCCTCTTTAAAGTCACTCCTTTAAATCCAAGCTCTTTGATTAGCATTTAGTCACTGTTCCTAATGTCAGTTTACACGGCATGTCGAATGTTGTCTGATAATGCTATTGTGAATTGCCTTGAGACGTTTTTTCGATGTTCAAAGATGCATATTTTTGTTGTATTGTGATCTCCGTTATTTTGGCAAGGATTCCTAAAGCTCATTTATATGAGAACCAAATTACTAATAGGGAATGGCATCCCATAGCTCCAATAGAATTCTGAACACAATTACTGACCACCACCAGCCACGAAATTTCCATTTACACTTTGTGATTGGAGACAAGGGAAGAAATGGCATTATGAGATTAAAGTCTCACCTCACTTACTTTACAAGACTACCTAGGTTGCAGGATGCTCAAGTATTATGTAGCGTGCAAATTGTTCAAAATTTGAGCTTCATGTCTTTCATCCTGGATCTCAAAAACTTTGCTCAATAGCAAGGTCCATAGTTAATTATGGTTCAAACAACACTCAAGAAATTTGACACCGCCAAGGACAAATCAGACCATTTAAATGGCACCACGTTCAATACCTTCAACATTTACTCCATCCACTCCTAATGCACAGTGGCAATAGTGTGTGCCATCTAAAAGATGTACTGCATCAATTCGCCAAGGCTACTCTGACAGTATCTTTCTAGACTACACCCTCTGCACGTCTGGGGAGACACAGGCAACAGATGCATGGGAGCACCACTGCCTACAAATACCCCTCCAAGCCACACACCATCCTGTCTAGGAACTATGTTGTATTTCTTCATTGTTACTGTGCCAAAATATTGGAAACTGTCCCTCCCTAATAGCACTGAGGGTACACTTACTCACTATAGACTGCACTGGATCAAGAAGGTCACCTCAAAGGGATAGACTATAAATGTTGGCCGAATTAGCGACTCCCTCCAGCCTATAAAAGAATCTTAAAGACATGTGAGAGATCCTGTATCACTGAATTCCAGGAAAACTGAACATCAGCAGTTGGTGGCAGGAAATGTTCTGCCTGTGGAGTCAGCTTTTGTATTTACTGGTGATGTGTGTATGTCAGCACATCTTGAAAGGCACCATGTGGCTGTGAGATAATGTTTGTCTGAGAGTTACAGGAATCCCCTTAAGTGTACAAAAACACGAAAAATTTACAAGCACTATACCTATGATGGACTGTTGCAGATGTAGATTGGTCTTTTCAATGCTTTTAGAACACAAAACAATTATTTTAATTTTTTAAGGGGTACAGAATGGATAATTTTTCCCTTCCTACCACAGACTGTCTTCTCAAGCAACGAGTTGCTTCCTGTATCAGATATAAAAAGTACAATCTACATTACTGACTATTTTTTGATACATTATTAACGTCTGCACAGTGTGTGTGATGTTTAATTTTTATTTCTATAAATATCTGCATTTATATAACACCTTTTACAACTCAGGATATCTCAAAGTGCTTTACAATTAATGAAGTGCAGCCATTATTGTAATGCAGGATATCGCACAGTCACTTTGAACACAGCAAGTTTCCACAAGCAACAATAAACGAGCAGATAATTGGTTTTAGCCATAAGCCATTTACAGCGCAAAGGAAAGCCATTTGGTCCCTCAAGTCCACGCTGGTTCCCCACCGGGCAATCCATTTTGGCGTTAACATAATTTACCCTCCATAAGTGGGGGTCATAAAACTAGTTGCCACCTGTGATGAACCTATGGGCTCTACTGGTCACTGAAATACAGGTTAGTGTCAGATACACTTGCACTCACTTGTTGGACTGATCTTCAAGAAACACAAACTGCGAAAGCACCACTCCCTTAAAAAGGAGGGTAAGCAAGTCCTCAGGTTCACCCACCTTCAGGAAGTCTCTGTGCTGCCAAACATTTGATGCCATAAAATGGGAAGCGAGCACAGATTCCGAAATTCCAAATGGCCTCCTCCTGTGCTGTAATGATTCTATGCTCAGTGTAATTTGTGACAACTGTAATTTGGTCATTTTGTGAATTACATACTTCAACTACACACCCTCTCCTGGCAGCTGAGTGAACGTGGTTTTTGCAGTTGTGGCGACTTCCATTGTGATCAGGACGCTGAATGGTACAGTTATTCCTGAGGAGAAGCAACAGTGGGAAAGATACAGTTACAAGTAATAGGTTTGAATTGCTTCCAATTCTACAATGCTCAACCCCTCCTCCTCTAACCCCCTCCCCACCCTCCCTCTCAAGACCATGGCTGGTGTCTCATGTTACACGACTGCTAGCAAGGTGTCAGGGCTTAAGACTGTGGACTTTGATTCAATATATTCCAGGGGACATCATATCAGTTTTCAATGTATCCATCCTCTCGGAGCCAATTCGAAAGCAAATGGTCCCTTCATTACTCACTTGTATGATTCCTTTCCAGCAATAAGTCCTTTTAAATTTCTCCAGAACTATACATTACTCATTGAACCAAAAGGCCATAAAAAATCAGAAAGGAGTAGGCCATTCAGCCTCTTGAGCCTGCTCTGCCATTCAATAGGATCATGGCTGATCCAACATTCCTCACACCCACTTTCTGCACTTTACTGCATTTCCAGAGGCGTTAGTTGACCTTGATATATTGGAGAGAGTATAAGGGATGACAGTGGATGGGCAATGGCAAACTTTTAATGAATGCATGGGGGAACTGCAACAACTGTTTATTCCTGTCTGGCACAAAAGCAAAATGGGTAAGAGGGCCAGTCCATGGCTTACAAAATAAATTAGAGATAGTACCCGATCCAAGGAATAAGAATACAGATTGGCCAAGAAAGTAATATGTCTGAGAATTGGGAGCAGTTTAGAATTCAGCAAAAAAGGACCAAGGGATTGATTAAGAAGGGGAAAATACACACTAAGAGTTTCTATAGGTACGTGAAGAGAAAGAGAGTGGTGAAGACTAATGTAGGTCCCCTACAGACAGAAGCGGGGCAACATGTAATAGGGGACAAAGAAATGGCAGAGCAACTGACATACTTTGGTTCTGTCTTCACAAAACAGGACACAAATCAGATACCAGAAATGTTGCAGAATGCAAGATTTAGTGTGAAGGAAGAATTGAAGGAGATCAATATTAATAAAGAAATGGTGCTGGAAAAATTGATGGGATTGAAGGTGGATAAATACCCAGGGCCTGATAATCTATATCCCAGAGTACTTAAGGAAGTGGCTCTAGAAATAATGGATGCATTGGTGTTCATCTTCCAGGATTCTGTCGACGCTGGAACAGTCCCTGCAGATTTGAGTGTAGCTAATGTCACTCCAATATTCAAAAAGGTAGGTAGAGAGAAAACAGGGAATTATAGACCAGTCAGCCTAACATTGATAGTGGGGTAAATTCTCAAATCCATTATCGAGGACATTATAGCAGAGCATTTAGAAAGCAGTGACAGGATCAGACCCAGTCAGCATGGATTTATGAGAGGAAAATCATGCATGACAAATCTGTTGGGATTCTATGAAGATGTATCTAGTACACAGTTGACAAGAGGGAGCTGGTCGATGTGGTATATTTGGACTTTCAGAAAGCGTTTGACAAAGTCCCACATAAGAGATTATTGTGCAAGATTAAAGCACATGGGATTGGGAGAAGTGTATTGAGATAGATAGAAAACTGATTGGCCTAGAGGAAACAAAGAGTTGGAATTAATGGGTCCTTTTCAAATTGGCAGGTGTTGACTAGTGGGGTGCCACAGGGATTGGTGCTGGGACCCCAGCTATTCACAACATATATTAATGATTTGGATGAAGGAGCAAAATGTAACATTTCAAAGTTTGCAGATGATACCAAATTAGATGGGAGGGTGAACTGTGACAAGGCTGTTAAGATCCTTCTGCATGATCTGGACGGGTTGGGTGAATGGGCAAATCAATGGCAGATGTGGTCTAATTTGAATAAATGTGAGGTTATTCACTTTGGAAGTGAAAACAAGAAGGTATATTACTACCCGAATGGCTGTAAATAGGGAGAGGGGAGTGTGCAGTGGGACCTGGGTGTCCTTGTGCACCAGTTGCTGAAGGTAAGCGTGCAGGTGGTAAAGAAGGCAAATGGTATGTTGGCCTTCATGGTGAGAGGTTTCCAGCACAGGAGCAAGGATGTGTTGTGGCAGTTATACAGGCCTTAGTGAGGCCACACCTAGAAGAGTGTGTGCAGTTTTGGTCTCTTTTTCCAAGGAAAAGGAGTGCAGCGAAGGTTTACCAGGCTAATTCGGAGATGGCAGGTCTGACATATGAGGAGAGATTGACTAGGTTAGGGTTGTTTTTGCTGCAGTTCAGATGAATGTGGAGGAATCTCATAGAGACTTAAGATTCTAACAGGACAGGACAGGGTAGATGCAGGGAGGATGTTCCTGATGGTGGGTGTGTCCAGAACCAGGGGTCACAGTATGAGGATTCGGGGTAGACCAATTAGGACGGACATGAAGAGACATTTCTTCACCCAAGGAGTGGTGAGCCTGTGGAATTCATTACCACAGAAGGTAGTTGATGCCAAAACATTGACTGTACTTAAGAGGTGACTAGAAATAGCATTTGGGGCAAATGGGATCAAAGGTGCTTTATTCATTCACAGGATGAAGGCATCACTGGCTAGGCTGCATTTATTGCCCATCCCTAATTGCCCAAAGGCACATTCTGTGGGTCTGGAGTCACATGTAGGCCAGACCAGGTAAGGATGGCAGTTTCCTTCCCTAAAGGGCATCGTTTTTCCCGACAATTGATTCACAGTTATCATTAGATTCTTAATTCCAGATATTTATTGAATTCAAAACTACTATCTGCTGCGGAGGGAATCGAACCCAGGTCCCCAGAATATTATCTGGGCCACTAGGCCATCACCTCCCCTAGGTTATGGGCAGAAAGCAGGATTAGGATATTAAGTTGGACGATCAACCATGATCGTAATGAAAGGCGGAGCAGGCTCAAAGGGCTGAATGGCCTCCTCCTGCTCACATCTTCTATGTCTCGATGTTTCCCCGTAACCATTGATTTCCCTACTGATCAAGAATCTATCCATCTCAGGGGTGGCATTGTGGCTCAATGGTTAGCACTGCTGCCTCACAGCACCAGGGACCCAGGTTCAATTCCAGCCTCAGGTGATTGTATGGAGTTTGTGCATTGTCCTCATGTCTGTGTAGGTTTTCTCTGGGTGCTCCGGTTTCCTCCCACATTCTAAAGATGTGCAGGTTAGGTGGATTGGGCATGGGAAACACAGGGTTACAGGAATAGGGTGGAGGTGTGAGTCTAGGTGGGACGTTCTTCGGACAGTTGGTGTGAACCTGTTGGGTTGAATGGATTATTTGACTCTGTGGCAAGGAGTGGCAAAAACTATCAACATTCAGAACAAATTCCTCCTCATCTCAGTCTTAAATTGGCATCCTTTATCCTGAGACTAGACTCTCCCATGAAGGGAAATATCCTCTTAGCATTCACCCTGTCAAGCACATAAGAATCCTATATTTATCAATGAGACGACCTTTCATTCTTCTAAACTCCAGTGAGTAGAGTCTCAGATAACAAGATGTAGAGCTGGATGAACACAGCAGGCCAAGCAGCATCAGAGGAGCAGGAAAGCTGACATTTTGCGCCTAGACCCTTCTTCAGAAAAATCTGTCTCAATCTGTTTAGCCTTTGCTCAAGAGACAATCCCTCCATATCAGGGATCATGAACTACCTCCGATGAAATGATACCTTTCCTTAAATGAGGGGACCAAAACTGCTCACACTACACAGATGTCGTCTCACAACAAGCACCTTGTACAGTTGCAGTAAGACTTTCCTACACTCATACTGCAACCCCTTTGAAATGAGTTCCAGAATTTCAGTAGCCTTCCTGATTATATGCTGCATCTATGTGCTAGCTTTCTGTGTTTCATGCACAGCAACACCAAGTCCCTTTGTGTTACAGTTTTCTGCAGTTTTTCTCCATTTAAATAATATTCTGTTCTTTGGTTTTCCTTTCCAAAATGAACACTGTCACATTTTCCCACTTTATACTCCATTTGTCAACTTTTTGCCCACTTTCTTAACCTATCAACATCCAATTGCTTGTGTTCCTCTCTCACTTGCCTTTGTACCTATTTATGTGTTGTCTGAAAATTTGACTACAGTACATTCACTACCTTTCTCCAAGCAGTAATATGTATTGTAAACAGTTGTGGTCCCAGCACTGATCCCTGTGGAACTCCACTGCTAACAGGTTACCAACCTGAAAAGGAACCCTTTATCCCCACTCGCTGTCTCCTCCTCATTAGCCAATTCCCTATCCAAGCCTATGTACTTCCTCTAATATCATGGATTCTTCCCTTTTGACTTAATCTTGTCAAAATCCTACTGGAAGTCCAAATACAACATATCTACTGGTTCCCCATTGTCCACTTCGGTTGAGTCTTCCTGGGTTATGATTTTCCAAATGTTCTGCTATTACTTCCTTCATAGTTTATTCCAGTACTTTGCTAAGAATAGATTTTAGGCTAATCAGCCTACAGTTACCCGCTTTTCACCTCTCTCTCTTAGAATAAAGGTGTCACATGAGCAATCTTCCAATCCTCTGGTCCTTCTCCACAATCCAATGATTTTTGGAAAATTGCACCCACTGTATCCACAATCTCTATAGCTATCTCTTTTAGGATCCACAGAATAAAATCAGGGCGTTTAGCCCATTAGTTTGTCTAATATTACTTCTTTAGTTTTTTTTAAATTCATTCACGGGATGAGGACATCGCTGGCTAGGCAGCATTTATTGTCTATCTCTAATTGCCCAGAGGGCAGTTAAGAGTCAACCATATTGCTGTGGGTCTGGAGTCACAGGTAGGCCAGACCAGGTAAGGATGGCAGTTTCCTTCCCTAGAGGACATTAGTGAACCAGATGGGTTTTTCCAACAATTGGCAGTGGATTCATGGTCATCATTAGACTGCTGATTCCAGATATTTATTAAGTTCAAATTCTACCATCTGCCGTGGTGGGATTTGAACCCCGGTGCCCAGAACATTATCTGGGTCTCTGGATTAACAGTCCAGCGATAATACCACTCGGCCATTGCCTCCCCTAGTAATGCTGATGCCAATAATTCCTCCCTAGTATTCTTTAGTATTAATGGGACGTTTGAAGTATCTCACGCCATGAATAGATTGGTAAAGTTTTCAGAAAAAATTTGAGGAAGCCTATTTTTCCTGCATCTATTATTTTCCACTGCGTTTAAGCTCACCATGGGACTTGTAAAGTGACTGGTAGTTCTTGGATCCTCGTGGTGATCTGCGAGGTTGACCTTGCTGGCCAGGGATCAACTAGCCCAGTCTCTCAACTTTCACTTTCCCATTCAGCATTCTATTTCACTGTTCCCCACTTTGAGGTAACTTGACTTGGGAAATGACCGTCGAGGTATTTAGGCAAGTGGCCCTCGCTGGCCTGTGGCCTTGACTGTTAGCACTACACAGGTGTGGATCAGTAGCACAATCCTTAAGAGGCAGCTGAGGAATCAAAGGCACAAATCTTGCATGAAGGAGAAAAGAAAACTGAGGAGCGCATTTAAAGGTAGAATAAGAATAAGCAAACAGCATTGATTGATCAGAGTATCAGCGTCATTCTCATTCTTCCTGTTTCTGTGATGTTGATTAAAGGATAAGTATCAGCCATAACAGTTGAGATAACTACCCTGGTTTGGAATAGTGACATGGATTCTTTTATATTTTTCTACAGACATTTCCTCCATACTTCATGGTGTGTTATGCCTCATCATCATTCTGCCTTTAAGAGACATGCCCATAATATTATCACTGTGTCATGATAGGTTACCTGAAGTTAGAAAGATATGATGTAGCATCTTAACTTGATCACTTGAAGTGTGACACTCTACTGGAAGCATACTAATCTCGTGTAACCTAATAGCTTAATATTTGCCCAGACACTTAAGTGCCTGGGGAATGTAGTGTTTGTCAGTTGTAATAAATGTCTGTTGCATTCTTCAATACCATAATATCCACACACAGTCTCTTATGGTACGGGAGGCACTATAAGCATTGCTGCATGAGATATAAATAACCAGCTGGGGGAAAATTCACACAACTTCGCTAGAGTGCCAACCCTGATTTTTGTGTACAAATAATGGGATTTGAGCACACAACCTTCTTAATTACGATAAGTATATTACCCACTAAGCAACAGCTGAAATGATACACAAAGCTTGGAGTTGTGTTGTTGCTCTTATGTGCCAGAGAAACTGTATAAGAAGCCACTAGAACAGGAAAACATTGTCTATCCTCTCACATTGAATGATTAACTTCAGCCTATGTCCTTCCAGGGTAGCTAATGCCAAAGTAAGTATTATCACTATAAATGTCAAACTGTGAGATTTAACTGATTATACACACAATGACTACTTTTCCAAAATACTTTACTTGTAAAGCATTATGAGATGCCCTGAAGATGAGAAGAAGATCTACCTTCACACCAGCTCTGACCATCCCCTTCCAGGGCCATGGGTTATGGTTGCAGCACTCCCCTTTCCTTAGAGGGGACAGTAACTGTGAGGCCAATATGGCATCATGCCTCATCGTGTCCTACAGGCTGACTCATTCACTGACTCATTCACCACTCAGACCCTCATATCCTCAGATGATGGCTTACGGAAAATGTCCACATGAAAGGCACTGATATTCTGTTCCACTGCTGTCCATCACCAAGGTTAGATCTTTCAGAAACTCCAGCTCCTGAATATTGCACAAAGCTGCTTACAGCAAATCCCTCTTCGTCAACACGCTTCTCTCTGATGCTCACATAAATGCCAAGTCTTTCTTAATTCTTACGGCTAGTTTACTGCACAAGCTGAAGTAATGTGCACCAGCTGTTTAACCCCTATTGATCTTATCGCCGACGGCTTTGACTCATCATCAAATGATTTTTCAACAGCTTCCAGTCGTTCAGATACCTTGCCCAAGAATCCCCTTCCATTCTGTTGGAGTGGGAACAGCTCCTCTGTATCCTACATTTTAGCTTGGACATTCTGAAAGATCCCATTTGGCATCATATTATTGGCCGTACTTCAGGAAAATGGCAGGTGGTATTATTATTGCTAGGCAGCGGTGATGGCAGGAAGGGATTGAGTTTCTGCCAAGTCTAGAAGTCCACTCTCCATTGATAGTTTTATATCTGCTGCTTCTGTTGCTGGAACTGGGCAAATTCAGCTTGATTGATGCAAAGTCAGCTGTGGCTCAGTGGCAGCGTACTTGTCTCTGAATCATCATGGTCTGGGTTCAAGACACACTCCATAGCTCAAGCACAAGTGCCAGGGCTGTCACTCTGGAAGAGTATTGAGGGAGCTGCCAGCTCTCAGGTGAGATGTCAAACTGAGGTTCCGACTGCCCTCTTTAGTGGATGCAGAAAATTCTTGGCACTATTTCATAGAGGAACGTGGGAGTTATTCCCAGCATCATAGAAACATACAGTACAAAACAGGTCTTTCGGTCTATTGAGTCCGGGCCAATATCTATCTCAAACAAAAAAGCATCTCATAAAAAGATTGTTGTTGTTTGTGAATTCCAAATTGGCTGCCCAGATTTCTACAGTGACGACACTGCAAAAAATACTTGCTTGGCTGCAAAGTGTTTTGAGACATCCAACAGTCATGAAAAAAGCTACATAAATGCAGGGAAAACAAGGTGCAGAGCTGGACGAACACAGCAGGCCAAGCAGCATCAGAGGAGCAGGAAGGCTGACGTTTCAGGCCTGGACCCTTCTTCAGAAGGGTCCAGGCCTGAAACGTCAGCCTTCCTGCTCCTCTGATGCTGCTTGGCCTGCTGTGTTCGTCCAGCTCTGCACCTTGTTATCTCAGATTCTCCAGCATCTGCAGTTTCTGCTATCTCTGAAACATAAATGCAGGGGTTTGATTTCCAACGTAGATGGCTGGAGTATAAAATCAGAGAGAGAATCAGAGAACCCCTACCGTGCAGCAAGAGGCCATTTGACCCATCGAAAATGCACCGATGCTCTGAAAAGCATCCTAGCCAGACACAGCCCTATCCCCATAACACTGCATTTACAACGGCTAATTCACCTTAACTGCACATCCCTGGACACTCTGAGACAATTTAGCATGGTCAATCCACCGAACCGTCACATTTTTGGACTGTGGGAGGAAACCAGAGCACCCGGAGGAAACCCACGCAGACACGGGGAGAACGTACAAACTCCACACAGACAGTCGCCCGAGGATGGAATCAAACCAGGTCCCTGGTGCTGTGTGGCAGCAGTGCTAACCACTGAGCCACCGATGTGGAAGCATCTTGGCGTTCTCAAGTCACCTTTACTGTAGGAAATCTCTCCTTCTCAAAGGCATTTTACAATGTGTTTCGGCTTCTAAGACACTTGCCCCCATGCACTGAGAAAGATTAAGCAGCTGGAAAGCAGTGATTCTGATTCTAGTTCAATACATTCTCAAAGGTTTCATCATTTTCAGGCTGGCCCACTCAGTCAAACAGTTTGTTTTTCTGACTTTTCCATTTTGTTTTATAAATGAACAAAAGTATTGAAATGAATTGAAAATCAATTTTTAATGCCATTATGATTTTCTTTCTTGGATTGCTTGCAGTAGCATCTTGGAAATTAATCTTTAATTCCAGGTCAATCCTACAGTGTTGACAACCCTAATACCCAGGTGGCCATACTCCTGTTGCTCTGCATGTTGATGGCAGAGGAGCAACGGAGGCCACAGGGACATTGAGGAAGGTATCATGTCTAAAAATAACAAACAGTTTTTTGACATATTAATGTCAATGCTTGTTTTCCATTTTTCATTCTGAAATGAGT
Organism: Rhincodon typus; assembly: GCF_021869965.1. Taxonomy (NCBI): domain Eukaryota; kingdom Metazoa; phylum Chordata; class Chondrichthyes; order Orectolobiformes; family Rhincodontidae; genus Rhincodon; species Rhincodon typus. The sequence goes on from NC_063360.1 coordinate 9,385,229, forward strand.
TCACAGGAAATTTGAAAGTAAGTTTCTGTTGGCAAGATTGGCATAGCACTTACTAAATTTCAGTGAAATTTCAGCACAAATGGCCTTGAGGAAATTCCTGGAAATATGGTGGAGGCAGGTTCAATTGAGGTATTCAAGAAGTTTTCATTTTGGATAGTAATGGTGTGCAGGGATATGGGGACGAGGCAGCAGATTGGCAATAGATTATAGACCAAGTGCAGGCATGATGGGCCAAAGGACCTCCTTTTGCACTGTGACATTTCCAGGTCACTGCCTAATTTTGTTTACACCAAACCCCTCATGAGCCACCCCCCACCTCCCCTTCCACCTTCATAAATTTAGTGAAACTTCATTGATGGGTGTTAAGACGTAGTCAGGTCTGTCACTCATTCCTCTAAATGGTTCCATTGCTAAGTGCATCACACGACGTGCTAAAACCGATACACATTCAGTGCCCAGTTGTACCATTGGATCATGTCAGCCCCAGTTCTCAATAGATAACTCCGTTAGGAAGTACCCGTTTCCAGACGTCAGGTAAATATCTAATCGAGCGAGGAGCTAACCATGCCTGGCTATGCAATACTTTTCAAATTGCTCCAAGGGTGCAGTCAGAATGGACAGCACAGTGTATAAAACAAGCATCAACAAACCCATCTCTTTTGTCAGAGGAAATCCTTCTCACCATTCTGCTCACACTTTCCTCCCTCTATTTCCCCCAAGGGTAATAATAACTCTACAGAGTGACACCACTGCACTAACGAGACAATGAGTTGGGGGAGGGAAGTGGAGAGGTTGTTGATGTTTTGTGTATTTTTATTGAAGGATTAGTGATTAAAAGTGTACACATGGGGGGCTGTGCGCAATCTAATTACGTACTGAATTATAGTGATGCACACTGAGTCAGCTCCATTAGACACAATTTCTGTCCCAAAGCCTTGTTCCAAATGCAGATTGTATCTTCCATACTCTGAACATTTTAACATCAATTTTAGGCTCAAGCATAACTCCCACCTCCACAATATTCATTTGCACTGCTGCTTATTCTTGTTTTGTTAGTTTAAACATTTTGTTGTAGCTTCATTCATAAAAGACTGTGGTATCTTTTCTAACCTCCTCATGCATAATTTGTTGTTGGGGTGTAAAAACCACAAGTATTAGCAAGCCATTTCTCCATTACCACAGTTAGCTATTCTTCAACTTTGAGGCAATGCTTCTGTTGGATCAAGGTTCACCCCTCAGCAAGGTCATTACTCCAGTTGTCAATGGAACATGTGCTTCTGCTTTTAATTTATTTTACTAATCATAGAATCCCTACAGTGCACAGGGGCCTATCGAGTCTGCACTGATCCTTCAAAGAGCATCCCATCCTATCTTATCCTATCCCCTATTTATTGTGGCTTATCCACTTAGGCTGCATATCCCTGGACTCTACAAGGCAATATACCTAACCTGTACATCATTGGATTGTGGGAGGAAACCAGAGTACCTGGAAGAAACCCAGGCAGACACGGAGAGAATGTGCAGACTCCACACAGACAGTCACCCAAGGCTAGAATCGAACCCAGGTCTATGGCACTGTGAGGTAGCAGTGCTAACCACTAAGCCATTTCCATCAATGATATTCCTCAGGTCTGGTCTCCCTCTCTGCCACCTCACTCCGGACAACCATAATACTCTCACCCTGATTCTAGCTGTGAACCATCAGCTAGGCATATGAATCAAACAGGCCATTCCTGGTCAGTATAGCATATTGCAACAACCAGGAAGATGGATTTGAATTAGCATAACATCTTTCATGACCCCAGGATATGACAAAATGGTTCACAGCCAATGACATACTTATTTTTCACATCACTGTTAAAGTGTAGGAAATGCAGCAGTCAAATTTAGCTACAGCAAGCCCCCACAAACAGCAACAACCAGATAATTGAGGACATTTATTTGTTTGTTGCGCTTAAGGAATAAGCATTTTGACTGGTGCACTGGCCAGAGCTTCCCCCTTTCCTTCAACAAAGTACAGTTCGAACTTTCAGGTCCACCTAAATCTCAACCTAACGTCTTAGCTAAAAAAAACCTCTGAAAACTCTCAACCGCTGAGCGAGCAACTGAAAAAGCTGACAGGTCGAAATAGAAACTCAGATAAAATTACATAATTACAGAGAAAATTCAAGGAGTATAGGCTTGTTGTACAAGCTATGATCTTTGATTATACCTAATGTTCATTCACCTTATGTGCATGAAAAGTTTAAGAGGTTTGAATATTAATGGAACATGATTTATTTTGTACCGGTTTCTGGGCATGCTTTACTCTCAATCCCAACTGTTGCACTTTCTCTGCCTCCTCTCTGCCAATTATGCTTCAGAAATGCAAACAGAATTCCTAGAACACTTTAAATCCAAGCAATTGGCATGTATGAGAGGGCTCTGCATGACAGCAAGCACTTGTGCAGCTACCGTTAAAAATAGAGATTAGATTTCTTAATTTGACAATAAAGTTGGAAACCAGCAGAGCGAGAGTAGGGAAAGTCAGAATTCAGATTCACATCAAGCACAGCTCTTCCCTGCCAAAGAAAGTGTCACGTTTTCAAAAAATGTATTTTTACCCACCTGCATAGCAAGACTTTATACTCGCCTGTACTATTCTTTTTTGCTGAAAAATCAATGCACTTCTTTTTATATTGCTCCAATATGAGTGTTGGATCAAGTTCCTGTGTTGCAGCATTGGAAAGTGCTCCCAGCATGGCCCTTTTATGGACCATGGTTAACAAGTGTTGGATGATCAGTGAATTCATGATTGAGCTGCCTAAAGCAGCAGGACGACACATCGATTGAGTAATAGACATTTGGAAACCATAACAAACTAACTTAAGAAACAAAAAAGGAAAGCTGATACTGAGACTGTTATCCCTGGACATTATGTAGTTGAATGATTCAGAATAGCTTGGAGCGAGTGCTCCAAATTTGGGTTTGAACAGCCCACTTGATACTTACCTGCTCAACTAATTCAGTTTCTGGTCAGCTCCTTAAACTTGTTTAAGAATGCAAATAACCAAACAGTTTATCCAATTCATATCTCATCTTTTGCAACGGGATAAATCTGGATACATTTCTGCTTGTGTATCCTAGAAAGTAAGAGTTGCAGCTCCAATTATCCCTGCCCTCCCATGTATGGTTCAGTAGGTTAGCACACAGCATCCAAGGCTGATATTTTTGTCTCTGCTTCCTGATCCACGATTTTTAAATTATTAGAACGTTCTCCTGACTGAGATCAGCTGATTTGGCACACACCAGGGAATCAAAAACCATTACATACTCCAAACAGAGTGTTCAGTTGATCATTAGGTCATTTAAGCGAACCTAGTCTGTTTTTAGTTTTTCTTAATAAATATTTGTTCGTTGGATGTTGGTGTTGGTGGCTAGACCAGCATCTAGTGCCTAGTCCCTATTGCCCATAGGGCAACTAAGAGTCAACCACATAGCTATAGGTCTGAAGTTACTTGTAGGCCATGCCATGAAACGACGCAGAGAGTAATCAAGGAAGTTAATGGAATGCTAGCCTTTATGTCTAGAGAACTGGAGTATAAGGATGCAGAAGTTAGGCTACAGTTATACAACCCTAGTCAGACCCCACTTAGAGTACTATGAGCAGATCTGGGTGCCACACCTTAGAATGGATACATTGGCCTAGGACAGGGTACAATCTAGATTTACAAAATGATAATTGGACTTCAGGGGTTAAGCTATGAGGGCAGATTACACATAGTTGGCCTGTTTTGAATTTAGTAGGCTCAGGGGTAATCTGATCAGTGTCTTTAAGATATTAATAGAAAATGTCAGGGTAGATAAAGATAAACTATTTCCACTAGTTGGGGATTCTAGAACTAGTGGATATAGTCTAAAACTTGGGCCAGACTGTTCAGGAGAGAGGTTAGGAGGAACTTCTACACACACAGAGTAGTAAATGTTTGGAACTTCCTTGCACATATGGCAATAGATGCTAGATCAGTTGTTAATTTTAAATCCTAGATAGGTAAATTTTTAGAGCAAAGGCCACAGATCTACCATGATCTCGTCCAATGGTGGAACAGTCTCGAGGGGCTGAATGGCCTACTCCTGTTCCTGAGTTCCTATGTACCAGGTAAAGAGGGCAGATTTCTTTGCTTAAGGACATTAGTGAACCAGATGCGTTTTTCCAAAAATTGACAGTTGTTACGTGATTGCCATTAGCTTTTAATTTCAGACTTTAATGATTTCAGATTTCTTCACTACTTGCCATGGTGAGGTTCGAACCAATGCCCTCTGCAGGGTGGCACAGTGGTTAGCACCGCTGCCTCACAGCAACAGGGACACAGGCTCAATTCCACCCTCGGGTGACTGTCTGTGTGAAGTGTCTGCGTGGGTTTCCTCCGGGTGCTCCAGTTTCCTCCCACAGTCCAAAGGTGTGCAGGTTAGGTAGGTTGGCCAGGCTAAATTGCCCGTAGTGTCCAGGGATGTGCAGACTAGATGGGTGCCAAGGGAAATGCAGGGTTCCAGGGATAGGATAGGGTAGGGCTTTGGGTAGGATGCTTTTTGGAGAGTCCGTGTGGACTCAATGGGCCAAATGGCCTGCTTCCACACTGTGAGAATTCTATGATTGAAACATGAACCTGAGGCTCTCAATGTCTCATCTCTTGACATTCCCACCAAACCTCGCCCTTCTCTGATATTGTTACCTTCCAATGTAATATGGAGAACTTGTAATTAACTGAGAGAGTTAGCTTTAATTTCCAATAAAATATTGATCTTAGTTTTATGTTGCAAAGTTAATATAGAAATAATCTAGGACAGTGTCCTCCACATGAGATAATTCGATACACCTGACATGGGCAATCAGACCAACAATGCTGACCTTCCATACATCCTACTGTTTCTACAATGATCTATCTAATGTGGTTTAAAGAAGGAAAGATCTTGCATCTGTGTAATGTCTTTAATGACCTGAATTCATCCCAAAGAGGTTTGCAACAAATGAAGTTCTTCGGAAGGTGTAGTTATTATTGCATCTAGAAGATGGCACAGCTTGGCTCCTTGAATAGAATCTCCCTAACCCATGATCTCTACCACCTAGAAGGAAAAGCGCAGCTGATGCATGGGAACAGCAGCTCCTGGAAGCTCCCCTCCAAGTTGCACGCCGTTGTGAATTGGAAATATATCAGCCTTACTTTATTGTCACTGATTTAAAATCCATGGAACTCGTTTCTTACCAGCACTGTGGGTTTACCTACCAACCTATGGATTGCAGTGATTCAAGAAAACAGCACACTGTCATCAAGGGCAATTAGAAATGGGTAATAACCACAAGTGATGCCCAAATCCTTTGTACGATATTTTTGAAAATCGTAATACAGGAAACAGGGCAGCTGCTCTCTGCAGAGCAACTCACAAAAATGGAAGTGAAATAAATGACCAGATAATTGGAGTAATGAAGTTTGATAGATAAATGTTGTCCAGAACATGCAGAGTGAATATCTGAACTCTTCTGTCATGGGGATTTTTACAACACTTGAAAGAGCAAATGGGCTTTCAATTCAACATCATCTGAACAATGGTACCACCATCACTTTCTCATTTCTCTGAAATCAAACTTAAAGTACACCCAACTGGTTCAGAGGAATGAGTGCTATTAACTGAGCTGCAGCTGACATGAGTTATAGCATAAAAGTTATTTGACAAATTTTGAATGTGCTGGGAATTATTTTACAATTCAAAAGGTGTGGGTGTCACTGACTAAGTCAGCATTTATTACCCATCCTTAATTGCCCCAGGGGGCAGTTAAAAGTCAACCACATTGCTGCGTGTCTGGAGTCACATGTAGGTCAGACAGCAGTTTCCATTCCTAAAGGGCATTAGTGAACCATTGATTCTCAACTAGTGCAACCCAAACTAGTCCCTTCATCATGCACCCTGCCCTAGATCATTGTATCTTCCTCTATTTCATATATGTATGTAGCATACCTCAAATTGTTGCATACAGTAACCCCTCTGCTTGCCCTATAGTTTATAGTTTTAAATGGATGAACCTTCACAAATGACCCCCACAAACAGAGGAAATGCTGTTTTCCTACTCATCTTATACTGTTATCAAATTCAAAGTATGCGCATGTTTTCTTTGTCAGTTAAGAATGAGTTGTCCCACATAGTAAAATCCCGGATAATTGGGATAAAGCTAGCAATCAACAAGGTCCATGTACTAGTGAGTAGACTCCTCCTGCTACATCCCCTGTGTGCTGATTTAGACAGCAGTTAACAAGTTTATTTGGAATGAATCTCTAAATCCCTGCTCATTACTAATCCTTTATAAAACTTCCAGTGAACCTTCACTGAATTGTCTATGGCAGACTAATATTTAATTTGACACAAGTTGTGCTGCTCAATTATAGATCCTATAAATATCCATTTAATTTCCAAAGCATTAACCTTCATAATTCACTATCTTTCTAGTTACATGTAATTTTCTTCCTTTCCAATAATGTTATTCCCACTTTTTCTGAAACCACAGCTTCATACCAGGTTGTGGTTCCAGAGCTGACAATATTTTATGGTAAGCTCACCAACCGTGATCTTGACAGTGAGTCCTGTCATGCTGTTTGATCATGGATCATTGCTCACTCCAGTCCCAACTTCAAATACGCCACACACCCTTGTGTTCTACTCTTCAATATGGATGACTCAACGCTGGTCAGGAATGGGATATAATTAGGGTTAGAGTCATAGAGATGTACAGTACGGAAACAGACCCTTCAGTCTAACTCATCCATGCTGACCAGATATCCTAAACTGATCTAGTCCCATTTGTCAGCATTTGGCCCATATCCCTCAAAACCCTTCCTATTCATATACTCATCCAGATGTCTTTTAAATGCTGTAATTATTACCAACCTCCATCACTTCCTCTGGCAGCTCATTCCATATACGTACCATCCTCCTTGTGAAAATGTCCGCTCTCATCTTAAACCTATATCCTCTGGTTTTGGACTCCCCCTACCCTGGGGAAAAGACCTTAACCATTCACCCTATCAATGCCCTTCATGATTTTATAAACATTTATAAGGTCACCCCTCAGCCTCTGATGCTCCAGGGAAAATAACCCCAGCCTGTTCAGCCTCTCCTTATAGCTCAAACCATGCACCCCTGGCAACGTCCTTGTAAATCTTTTCTGAACCCTTTCAAGTTTCACAACATCTTTCCTATGACAGGGAGACTAGAATTGAACACAGTATTCCAAAAGTGTAATTGCAAGAGGATTTAGTGACTGATTTTGCATCTTTGTTGCCCAGGAATACTGAGGACAGTGATAGCCCCCTTCTGTTGAAGGGTAAAGGAGGGTTTGTTTTAGAGAATGAATGGGCAGGCACTTGGAGTTCTCTTGAATTGAAATCTTTTTTCAGGTGAAGTGGCACATGTTCACAGTCCAGTCCATCATCAAGGGAGAAAGGAGAGGAAGAGAGTGTGAAGTGAAGCAGGAAGCAGTGGTGAAGGCCAGAAGATGAGGTGATTAATACTGTCAGCTGCAACTGCTAATTTCTTCCTCCTATTTCCACAAAATTAGGTTTCCAACTTTAGTGCATGAGATAAAGCAGAACCGGTGGATTGACTTAAAGCTATGTCTCTATTCCACAACACTGAAGCCAAATTTGGTCACTCTCAGGGGAAGGTTTCCACTCAGTGCTCTTTGTAGTGAAGTCATAAATAAAATCTCTTTATAAACAGTCGTGATTTCACTGCAGATACCATGTACAGCAGACTACCCCTTCACTTCAGTCACCATATTTAGATCACTGTTCACCAACTGCAGTAGAAAACTGTTCAAACATGTTGCACCACACAGTAGGTAGGCAGTTCTGAACACTGTAATGTGTCAATTGTTAGCCTTTTTTCTACATTTTTTGTAATAGGAGGAAGAAATTAGCAGTCGCAGCTGACATGTTAATCATCTCATCGTCTGACATTCACCACTCCTTCTCTGTTCCTGAAAAAATAGCTAATGAGTTTATGTACATACAGTGGTAACCCTTCCAGACTGACGAGATAGTTTATTAGCACAGGCAGTGTTGTACTATGCAGCTTACAAACCATTATATGTAAGAGGCCAGCTATTGAGCAAACAAATGGATCACTCCTACCACCAAGGTGAAAGATGACAAGGGTCAAATACTAAAAACATTCCCTTTGGTTAGTCAGGTGGGATTGGTTATTGTATTGTATAGGCGTCTGACTAATATGAGAACTCATCAAGGTGTTTAACATATTCTAAACTGATAAAGCTACGAGATCTCCTACCTTGGGGACTGCACATTCTGTCCCAGTTGAAATCAATAATATGATAATTGCCTGGGTTCAACAATTCCCAGAGAATCCCCTTCACCAAATCACTACCCATGTGGAAAATGTGGAGATGATCCCACCTTCCCCCAGTATGGCAGGCAATCACTATGGAGAGAATTGGTGAATAAAATGAATAATTGTACTGTAAATCTTTGAATCTGGTTACATATAATAAGGGTTCTAATGATAAAACTTACAGAATTTTAGGATTGATTGTTATTAAAATTTAATTACAACAAAGTCCATGTTTACACAAGTTTAGTTTGGACTATAGTTGATTTAAATTCCTATACCAATCAACGATAATGAAGCACTATTGTGCACTTTGGTATTTAACTTGCAAGTGTTTTTTTGCTTAATTGGAATCACATATATGCAGATGTAGCTTGTACCAATGGAGGCTGGAGCTCAGGTCTATTACATAGCTCTCAGCAACCCATCTAGGGGCCATATTTTTTCAAGTAAGATCAGAAGGTGTGGGTGGGTTGAGTGGTAATTTTAATGCTGAACATTGGATAGTATCAAACTAGCCACCCATTTTACACACTATTGTTGTCAATCAGATAATGTGTAACAAGTATCAATTTTAAAGTCACCGATTTTACACATCTCCTAGAGTTAACAGGCTATTGAAAAACAGAAATTTCCAAAAACACACAATATAGTCATGTCTTATATCTATACAGGGCCACTTTCCAACATGATTAAAAGTTATTTTCAATTATCAAAAGAAATTATGTTTACAAAATAGATTCATTCAATTTTTGTTTCTCATCCATCCATTTGTCTCCATTGGCAATAAAAACTTCAGAAGAGTGATGACTGATATCATTGAGCTGTAGTGCTGACCAGGGGCATTTTGATGAAATGTTATTTGGCAAAAAGGTGGTGCCAATAAGTTTGTGAACCTACTAATAACAAAAGGCAGCAAGGACAGATTGGAACTCTTCCATGGTGTCCTAAGGGTTTAACGGCCTCCTGGGTTACTGATTCTTGTGAAACGATGGGGAAAAGATATTCTTTTTTTTTAGAATATGGAATATCTTTTTATTGTCACATGTACTCCAGTACAGACATACAGGAGTTCAGTGAAAAGTTTTTAGGATAGCTGCCTCTAATGGCAGCATCTCAGGGACAAGTACCAAGATTTGGATACAGAACAGGAACAAAACGAAAAGCAGCTGCATTACTTAGTGTCTAAAAAATAAATTAGTAATAAGACAGTTATAACATAGTTAAAGGATTTACATTATAGTGCAGTAAAGAATTTCAAACAGTAGCCGCTCAGCATGTTCTCCTACCGCCTGCGCCAGTCCCCAGTCCAACAACTGTCCTGCTCCGCAGTGGCACTCAGCTGCACCAAGGTAAATTGCACTGCTCCAGGACTCGATTCCCCCCGTGCTGCTCTGGGATTCATTTCCCCCCGCGCTGCTCTGGGATTCATTTCCCCCCGCGCTGCTCCGGGACTCGATTCCCCCCGCACTGCTCCGGGACTCGCTTCCCCCCGCACTGCTCTGCGTCTCGCTTCCCCCCCGCGCTGCTCCAGGACTCGTTTCCCCTCACGTTGCTCTGGGACTCGCTTCCCCTCGCATTGCTCTAGGGCCTTTTCCGCGCGTGCTGCTCCAGGACCTATTCCGCTCGTGCTGCTCTGGGACTGCTAAAAAGAGAAAAAGAAGAAAGAAAAAGGACAGGCAGAGCAGAGGGGCTCCAGGTGGAGTGTTCTGCTCTGCCGCCATCTTGCTGGAAGATGCTAGGTGTAGCAAGATCCTATAAGTTTGCCTGCAACATAGTGTTATCACTTCCATAGAAGCCAATGATGTTAAAAGAAATTCAAATTTCCAGTTAATAATGAATGACACGAGAAGATTTTATGTTTTTTAAAATTTGACTTTATCCCAAAAATTAAAAGTACCAATGGCTAAATCCTACTTGTGTGAGCATTTACATTTAAACAGAACCAGAACAAAATATTTAGCACAACTGAAAAACCCACTTTCTGCTGTGTATGACATTGTCTTTAAGCAGACAGTCAGTACTCCCCTAAGAGATCCAAAATTATTTTCATTTCCCAAGAGTTTGAGCTTTTCCTTTCCCAATTGGGAAACTTTTAACTGCAGAGATAGTAAGAACTGACGATGCCGGAGTCAGAGATAACAAAGATTGCTCTCCCTTTCTTGGATCCTGGCAGGCTAACCTTATCTGTGAGTTTTCATGGACATCTTAGACCTTCCCCTTCTCAAGGCATTCAATAAGGCTACTTCATATGAAAAGAGCCTATGGGATTGTGGGTAGTATACTAGCATGGACAGAGAATTGGCTAACCAATTCTCCATTACTTTGTCTTCAATCAGGCAATATATTACAAGTGTCAAATCTAAAATCACCTCTTTTACATCAACTTCCAGAGTTAATGTTACCCACAGCAAGAATTAACAGGCTATTGAATAACAGAGGATTCCAAAAACACCCAATATGGCCCCGTCTTAGAAGCCAGAGACTCGGGATAAAGGGGGCATTTACAATTGACAACCTGTAACTAGTGGAGTGTCATAGGGATCAGTGCTGGGGCTACAACTATTTACAATACATTAATGACTTGGATGATAGAAGTGAATGGATTATAGCCGATGGATTTGCAGATGACACAAAAATAGTTAGGAAGGCAAGTGGTGAGGAAATTTCCAAAAGTTGTTACATCACGCACCGTCCCCGGCTTTCACCTCCATCAGCAACATCAGAGAGGCTCTAGGCCAAATGTGTGAACTGCTCCTGTGTGAATCGCCTTGTTTTGTAATACAATAAATGTCAATTCAGTCACAATTCAAAGTGCACGGGAAAGGGTTACAAAAACAGTTTGTGTTGACATCTACTTAATGTTCCTGGGATTTCTATTCAGCTTATAAAACAAGAAAGATATAGATGTTGCTTGTTCAGCAGATTCTATTCACCACTTTGTACCACACACCCCTCCCCCGTTTGCAACTCATGCTTATTTTTGGCACCTTTCTTTCTCTCTGCAGAAGCAGCCAAGGATACATGCATATGAAGTTCAGCAAAACAAAAGACTGCAAGTACATTCTCGGCCAGAACAGCCCACCATTTGACAGTATTCCAGAGGTTATAAACCACTACACGAGCCACAAGCTGCCCATTAAAGGGGCCGAACATCTCTCTTTGCAGTTTCCTGTGATGGTGCAAACACTGTGACTGGACCACAGGCAGGCTGCCTGAAGCATGGCAGTGAAAAGGGAAAACAAAGCTGTGTGGGAATAGCAAAGGAGGCTAATTTTAATGGAATGTCAACAAGAATTTCAGTTAACCTGGCTTACCGTACTGAATTGAATGCAGCGCAGAGCTCCAAGTCTGGGCTGTGATATAATTACAAGCCAGAGCTGTTGGCAAATTCATTTCCTGGGATTCTATTTCAAACATTGTGGTTGGACCATGAATGTCACTGAACTCACATGTGTAAGGATGTGGTCACTCATTTAACTTGGGAATATATGGAATTAATCTTCTTTCTCCTGTGGGTATCCCACCCCTCTCCTCCTGAATACAAAACCACAAGCACCTGACATTTTGTATACATCACCCAGATGGGCATGTGTGCCAGCCTGCACTGCTGCATTTTAGCTGTCTGCTTCATCATGAGGACATCATCAGCATGGTTTTATCTGGCATCGTGCACTCACGCAGAAAGGGTTCCTGGTTAGTGATTAGTCTTGCCCCTGCCATCTCCTGGCACAAGGGCATTGAAGTCAGTTATTATACCCACCCTGATTGAGCTTGCCTATCTTAGCACCAACCAGGGATCGAACTTGGGATTTTTTCTGGTCTTTGTAACTCAGTACAACACCGTACGGTTCTCCAATCAAATGAAATATTGAGGGTGTAGGAGGGTGGGTGTTGGGTATGGGTGGGGGGTGGTACAGGGGAATTGTGGTTGTATTGGCATGGAATGTCTTCAAGTTCCAGTGAAATATGTGTTTTCTATTTTCAATAATATTTTCTGTAAATATCCAACAACTTTTTTTTATAAAATATGCTTGGAAGAAATGTCTGAATGCATAATTCACAAATCAGGCTTAAGCAGAGTGTGTTCTGTGCAGAGATTTTAAGAAATCATGGTGATCATAGCAATTATTGTGTGAAAGCAAAGTGAGTAATGAGGTCATTACTGAAAGCACCTCCTGCTGCTTTGGGGGACAGAACGTTTGCAAATCCCTCTTTTTGTTTAAATTCAACCTTTCCAACCTGACCATTAAAGACAAACTCTAAAGATTTTTCCTGTGCATTCCATCTTTTCCACCTCTCTCCGTGTCTGGCTAATGCCTTTCCAACTGGTTCTGTCTGTACATGCCTCTTCTACCCTCTGTGCCTCCTTCTGCCCTCCCATCCATCTACCTGTCTTCATTTTTTCTATTTCTCCCTCACCATTGCTGTCCAATAGGTCTGGCTGTCCTTCCTTCTCTACATTTTTACTTCCTCTTCCCTAACTCATTCCTTCCACCTTTCTCCCTTCCTTCCGAGTGTCTGCAGCTTGTGTTTCACTCTGTATCTTAAGACTGGAATTTAAAGACTTCCTCTTGCTTTAAGTTGGCACAGTGGCTCAGTGGTTAGCACTGGTGCCTCACAGCGCCAGGAACCCGGGATATATTCCATCCTTGGGTGACTGTCTGTGTGGGGTTGCACATTCTCCCCGTGGCTGCGTGGGTTTCCTTTGGGTGCTCTAGTATCCTGCCACAGTCCAAAGACATGTAGGTTAGGTGGATTGGCCGTGCTAAATCGCTGATAGTGAAGATTAGGATGGAGCATAAGGATCCTTTTTACATTCTGTCTCTGTCCCAACTAGGTCCGGAGATGGAAGGCTTTATTCTCCACTGCCTATTGAGGCACTAAGAGGGAGATTATTGGATATGTAAGGGATTCAGTCTTGGGGGACTTGCCTTGTTGAAAGCCTGAAAAGCAAATCCTGTTGGGGGTTGCCATTCAAAATCTAGACTTGGGTGGGTGCATTACCGTTGGAAGCTACTGCCTCCACATAGGAGCTGTCGAGTAATGCAAAATTGCCGTAAAGCCAACAGAAGTAACCCATTCAGCCCATCGAATCTGCTCCGCCATTCAGTGACTTCATGGCTCATTTGATAAACTCAACACCATTTTCCTACCTTTTCCCCACAGCCCTTAATTCGCTTCCTGGTTAAAAACCTGTTTTACCCAGCCTTGAATATTGTTAATAACCCAGCCTCAAAATCCCTCTGTGATAAAGAATCCCAGAGATTCATTGCCCTCCCAGAGGAGGAATTCTTCCTTATCTCTGTCCTCAATAGACAACCCTTTACTCTGAGATGATGCCCTCCCCACCTCCATCCTAGTCTTCCCCAACAAAGAGAAACAACCTCTCTGCATCTACCCCAGCCTCTGATTGGCCAGCAGATCCTTAGGAGGGAGGACGTAGGTTGTTGTTCCTGGAGATGGTCTATTGCTACCCAGTTAAGTGCCTGATTGGTCATAGAGCATGGAAACAGACCCTTCAGCCCAACGAATTCATGCCGACCAAGTTTCCAAAACTAAACTAGTCCCACTTGTCTGTATTTGGCCAATATCCCTCCAAACCTTTCCTATTCATGGAGCTGTCCAATTCTCTTTTAAATGTTGTAACTATATCTGCATCTACCACTTCCTCCAGCAGCTCATTCCACATACGAACCGCCCTCTGCGTGAAAAAGCTGCCCCTGAGGTGCCTTTTAAATCTTTGTCCTCTCATCTTAAAAATATGCCCTCTGGTTTTGAACTCTCCCACCCTAGGGAAAAGACTTTTGCTATTCACCTCCAGTGAAAAAGGTCCCAGCCTATCCAGCCTCTTCTTATAACTCAAACCCTCCACTCCCAGCAACATCCTGGTAAATCTTTTCTGAACCCTCTCCAATTAATTAATATCCTTCCTATAGAAGGGTGACCAGAACTGTACACAGTACTCCAAAAGTGGCCTCACCAACATGACATCCCAACTCCTATATTCCAATGGTCTGAGCAATGAAGGCAAGCGTGCTAAATGCCTTCTTAACCACCCTGTCTATGTGTTAAGCAACTTTCAAAGAACTATGCACCTGAAACCCTAGGTCTCTCTTTTTAACAACACCACCCAGGACCATACCATTAACTGTATAAGTCCTGCCCTTTTTTATACCAAAATGCAATACTTCACATTTATCCAAATTAAACTCCATCTGCCACTCCTCAGTCATTGGCCCAATTGATCAAGATCACTTTGTAATCTTAGATAACCTTCTTTACTGTCCTCTATACCAACAATTCCAGTGTCATCCACAAACTTACTAACCATGCCTCCTAAATTCTCATCCAAAATGACAAACAACATTGGACCCAGAACCCATCCCTTTGGTACACCGCTGGTCACAGGCCTCCAGTCTGAAAAACCACCCTCTGTCTCTTACCATCAAGCCAATTTTGTATCCAATTGGCAAGCTGCCCCTGAATCCCATGTGATCTGATTTTACCAATCAGTCTACCACATGGAACCTCATCAAAGGCTTTACTAAAGTCCATGTAGACAACATCTACTGCTGTACCCTCATCTAGCTTTTTGGTTACATCCTCAAAAAAACTCAATCAAGTTTGTAAGACATGATTTCCCATGCAGAAAGCCCCGCTGACTATCCCTAATCAGTCCTTGCCTCTCCAAATACATGTAAATCCTATCACTCAGAATCCATTCCAACAACGTAGCCACCACTGAAATCAAACTCACCCGATCTATATTTCCAGGCTTCTCTTTACAGGCTTTCTTAAATAAAGGCGTAACATTAGCCACCCTCAAATCCTCCAACACCTCC
Organism: Rhincodon typus; assembly: GCF_021869965.1. Lineage (NCBI taxonomy): Eukaryota > Metazoa > Chordata > Chondrichthyes > Orectolobiformes > Rhincodontidae > Rhincodon > Rhincodon typus. The sequence goes on from NC_063360.1 coordinate 9,400,450, forward strand.
CCAATGACTGTAGATGATACAAATACCTCTGCTAGAGGCCCTGCAATTTCGTTCAAGCAGCACTGCTGCCTCACAGCGCCAGGGACCCGGGTTCGATTCCACCCTTGGGCGACTGTCTGTGTGGAGTTTGCACATTCTCCCTGTGTCTGCATGGGTTTGCTCCGGTTTCCTCCCACAGTCCAAAGATGTGCAGGCTAGGTGGATTGGCGATGCTAAATTGCCCGTAGTGTTCAGGGATGTATAGATTAGGTGGGTTATAGTGGGGTGGGTCTGTGTGGGATGCTTTGAGGTTCGGTGTGGACTGGTTGGGCCGAAGGGCCTGTTTCCACACTGTAGGGATTCTATGATTGCTTGAAAGTATGCAGCCCACAGTTCTTATGCTGTCCAGCTGGCAGGTAAGCCTTCCATTGCCTACATTAAATAATGCTTGATATTACTCAGTCTTTCAACAACTTACACATCAAACCCCCCAAAACTAAGACAGGCTAAAGGTCTGACATGTGGCAGACCACATAACACAGTGGCTGTACTTATTCCATGCTGGAGTCATTTTCAGTAGTCTCATTGAATGGAACTGAGGTGACAGTAATCTCCTCACATCTCCATCATCATCATTATCATAACCAGATTTTAACAGAGCCATTTAGTGTGATCCCTATCACTAACAGTGCCGTGACAGATGAGCAATTTGTAATTATATCCAGCACAAAAGAGATTGTGTTGTCATTGACAGAATATTCCTGAGATTAATATAAAATAATACCACAAGGGAGGAAACATTAGAAAGTGGAATTGACTTTTTGTTTATTTTCTCCTATTGTCGTGGTGCTGACTCTCCCGGCCTATGGATTTCACATGCGCAGTTCATGATTCAACACCTCACCTGAGTGACTCCTCTCCGTTGTGAGTGTCAGGACTGGCGTGGCATCTGTGCCCAACACAGGAATGGAGCTTGGTGCTGTACCCCCACTAGTACACTTTCCATCGCAGGGGTCACATGTTCACGGTCTGAGTGGCCAATTCTAGGTAGCTTTGCCACATCAACAGAGGCCTGGTGCAGACCAGGCAGGTCAGCACAGACGGGGGGGGGGGGGTGGGTGGATTATCTGGTCCATATGTCATATTTACATGGGAACCATCTGGGCTTTGTTCACTGGGAATGAATGAATGGATGCCTGCTCATATTGAAAAAGTATCCTGAGCCTGGAGACTTGATCTACTACCAGATTTAAAATGGCAGCTTAACTCAATGACAGCACTCACCCCTACACATGAAGGTCGTGTGTTCAAGCCCCAACTCATAGCCTGAGCTGAAACTTCAATGTGGTACTGAGAGAGTGCTGCATGGTCAGCAATCAGTCATTTAAACTGAGGTCTGTTCAGGGACATAAAAAGATCTAATAACATTACTTTGATAGAGAGCAGCAAAGATCTCCCGGAGGCCCTGGTTGATGTTTATTGCTCAACCAAGGCCACTGAAAGCAGATTAACTAGTTATTTAACTCATTGTGAAATTCTTGGAAAAGCTACAAAACTGCAAGATTTGCTGTTAGATTATGACTTTTCACTACCTCTGGGATGTTGTGAATAATCTACAGTGGCATCAGAAAAATGTCCATGTTCAGTCATACAAGATTGGAAATAGACAGTGGGATCTGCTTCCAGGACTAAGGCTTTGTCATTTTCATATGACTACACCCTCCCATTCCCCCAGTGTTTTTCACACAATTTCTGTTCACAATCCTCACAACTGTGTCATCTATTTTCCGTCATGCTTTTAGGAGCTTTTTTAAATTCATTCGTGAGATATGGGCATCGCTCACTGGCCAGCATTTATTGCCTGTCCCTAGTTGCCTTTGGGAGGGTGGTGGTGAGTTGCCTTCTTGAGCCGCTGCAATCCATCTACTGTGGGTTGACCCACAATGCTGTTAGGAGGGAATTCCAGGATTTTGACCCAGCGACAATGAAGGAACAGTGATATATTTCCAATCAGGTGGTGAGTGGCTTGGAGGGGACTTTGAGGTGGTTCTCTTCCCATATATCTGCTGCCCTTGTCCTTCTAGATGAAAGAGGTTGTGGGTTTGGAAGGTGCTATCTGACGATCTTTGGTGAATTTCTGCAGTGCATTCTGTAGATAGTACACACTGCTGCTATTGAGTGTCAGTCATGGAGGGAGTGAATGCATGTGGATGTAGTGTCAAACAAGTGGGCTGATTTGTCCTGGATGGTGCCAAGCTTCTTGAGTGCTGTTGGGGCTGCACACATCCAGGCAGGTGGGGAGTATCCATCACACTCATGGCTTGTGCCTTGTAGATGATGGACAGGCTTTGAGGAGTCAGGAGGTGAGTTACTCACCACCGTATTCCTCACCTCTGATCTGCTCTTGTAGCCGCTGTGTTTATGTGGCAGGTCCAGTTGAGTTTCTGATCAATGGTAACCCCCAGGATGTTAATAGTAGGAGATTCGGTGATGTCAAGGGGTGATGGTTAGATTGTTTCTTATTGGTGGTAGTCATATTCTGACACGAATGTTACTTGCCATTTGTGAGCCCAAGCCTGGATATTGTCCAAATCTTGTTGCATTTGAACCTGGTCTGCTTCAGTATCTGAGGAGTCACGAATGGTGCTGAACATTGTGCAATCATCAGTGAACATCCCCACTTCTGACCTTATGATGGAAGGAAGGGTCATTGATGAAGCAGCTGAAGATGGTTGAGCCTAGGACACTACCCTGAGGAATTCCTGCAGAGATGTTCTCGAGCTGAAATGACTGACCTCCAACAACCACAACCATCTTCCTATGTGTCAGGTATGACTACAACCAGTGGTGAGTTTGTCCCCTGATACCCATTGATTCCAGTTTTGCTGCGGCTCCTTGATGCCACACTCGGTCGATGCAGCCTTGATGTCAAGGGCTGTCACTCTCACCTCATCTCTGGAATTCAGCTCTTTTGTCCATGTATGAACCAAGGATGTCATGAGGTCTGGAACCGAGTGGCCCTAGCAAAACGTAAACTGCAACAGGCAATTGATTCCGGTAGAACAGTCAGAGAAGCATTTAGTTCTTTATGCTTAAGTGGGATTTATAATTCAAGTTGAAAATCAACATGTGGGTCAATGCAAAGTGATGGGTCATTTTGGATGATCTATAGAATGAATTGGAATTCAACATAATCACACCACAAAGATGCATGCTTGTGTAAAATGCTAAATTCATTTCTTATCTAACTTAACTGAACAGTATTTTTTGTATGTTAGAAACTTCTTCCCACATTGGAATGTCCTAATGCCATAAAAGACTCAATATAAATGCATAACTTTCCTTCTGTCTCACTTACATTTTTTGACATTAATTTTCATTGGTGCTGCATCTCCCACATGTAATTCGAACATAGAACATAGAACATTACAGCGCAGTACAGGCCCTTCGGCCCTCGATGTTGCGCCGACCTGTGAAACCAATCTGAAGCCCATCTAACCTAAACTATTCCATTATCATCCATATGTTTATGCAATGACCATTTAAATGCCCTTAAAGTTGGTGAGTCTACTATTTTTGCAGGCAGGGCATTCCACGCCTACCTCTGACATCTGTCCTATATCTATCACCCCTCAATTTAAAGCTATGTCCCCTCGTGCTAGCCATCACCATCCGAGGAAAAAGGCTCCCACTGTCCACCCTATCTAATCCTCTGATCATCTTGTATGTCTCTATCAAGTCACCTCTTAACCTTCTTCTCTCTAACGAAAACAGCCTCAAAACCCTCAGCCTTTCCTCATAAGACCTTCCCTCCATACCAGGCAACATCCTGGTAAATCTCCTCTGCACCCTTTCCAATGCTTCCACATCCTTCCTATAATACGGTGACCAGAACTGTACGCAATACTCGAAGTGCGGCCACACCAGAGTTTTGTACAGCTGCAACATGGCCTCATGGCTCCGAAACTCAATCCCTCTACCAATAAAACCTGACATACTGTACGCCTTCTTAACAACGCTATCAACCTGGGTGGCAACTTTCAGTGATCTATGCACATGGACACCGAGGTCTTTCTGCTCATCCACACTACCAAGAATCTTACCATTAGCCCAGTACTCTGTATTCCTGTTATTCCTTCCAAAGTGAATCACCTCACACTTTTCCGCATTAAACTCCATTTGCCACCTCTCAGCCCAGCTCTGCAGCTTATCTATGTCCCTCTGTAACCTACAACATCCTTCTGCACTATCCACAACTCCACCGACTTTGGTGTCATCCGCAAATTTACTAACCCATCCTTCTACGCCCTCGTCCAGGTCATTTATAAAAATGACAAACAGCAGTGGCCCCAAAACAGATCCTTGAGGTACACCACTAGTAACTGAACTCCAGGATGAACATTTCCCATCAACCACCACCCTCTGTCTTCTTACAGCTAGCCAATTTCTGATCCAAACCGCTAAATCACCCTCAATCCCATGCCTCCGTATTTTCTGCAATAGCCTACCATGGGGAACCTTATCAAACGCTTTACTGAAATCCAAATACACCACATCAACTGCTTTACCCTCATCCACCTGTTTGGTCACCTTCTCAAAGAACTCAATAAGGTTTGTGAGGCACGACCTACCCTTCACAAAACCGTGTTGACTATCCCTAATCAAATTATTCCTTTCTAGATGATTATAAATCCTATCTCTTATAATCCTTTCCAACACTTTACCCACAACCGAAGTAAGGCTCACTGGTCTATAATTACCAGGGTTGTCTCTACTCCCCTTCTTGAACAAGGGGACAACATTTGCTAGTCTCCAGTCTTCTGGCACTATTCCTGAAGACAATGACGACATAAAGATCAAAGCCAAAGGCTCTGCAATCTCCTCTCTAGCTTCCCAGAGAATCCTAGGATAAATCCCATCCGGCCCAGGGGACTTATCTATTTTCACACATTCCAGAATTGCTAACACCTCCTCCTTATGAACCTCAATCCCGTCTAGTCTAATAGACTGTATCTCAGTATTCTCCTCGACTACATTGTCTTTTTCCTGTGTGAATACTGACGAAAAATATTCATTTAGCACCTCTCCTATCTCTTCGGACTCCACGCACAACTTCCCACTACTGTCCTTGACCGGCCCCAATCTTACTCGAGTCATTCTTTTATTCCTGACATACCTATAGAAAGCTTTAGGGTTTTCCTTGATCCTACCTGCTAAAGACTTCTCATGTCCCCTCCTGGCTCTTCTTAGCTCTCTCTTTAGGTCCTTCCTGGCTAACTTGTAACTCTCAAGCGCCCTAACTGAGCCTTCACGCCTCATCTCTACATAAGCCTCCTTCTTCCTCTTGACAAGAGATTCAACTTCTTTAGTAAACCAGGGTTCCCTCGCTCGACCACTTCCTCCCTGCCTGACAGGTACATACTTCTCAAGGACACGCAGTAGCTGTTCCTTGAACAAGCTCCACATTTCAATTGTGCCCAGCCCCTGCAGTTTCCTTCTCCATCCTATGTATCCTAAATCTTGCCTCATTGCCTCATAATTGCCTTTCCCCCAGCTATAACTCTTGCCCTGCGTTATATACCGATCCCTTTCCATCGCTAAAGTAAACGTAACCGAATTGTGGTCACTATCACCAAAGTGCTCACCTGCCTGCAAATCTAACACCTGGCCTGGTTCATTACCCAGTACCAAATCCAATGTGGCCTCGCCTCTTGTTGGCCTATCTACATACTGTGTCAGGAAACCCTCCTGCACACATTGGACAAAAACTGACCCATCTGAAGTACTCGAACTATAGCATTTCCAGTCAATATTTGGAAAGTTAAAGTCCCCAATAACAACTACCCTGTTACTTTCGCTCCTATCCAGAATCATCTTTGCAATCTTTTCCTCTACATCTCTGGAACTTTTCGGAGGCCTATAGAAAACTCCCAACAGGGTGACCTCTCCTTTCCTGGTTCTAACCTCAGCCCATACTACCTCAGTAGACGAGTTGTCATCAAATGTCCTTTCTGCCACCGTAATACTGTCCTTGACTAACAATGCCACATCTCCCCCTCTTTGACCACCTTCCCTGATCTTACTGAAACATCTAAACCCCGGAACCTGCAACAACCATTCCTGTCCCTGCTCTATCCATGTCTCCGAAATGGCCACAACATCGAAGTCCCAGGTACCAACCCATGCTGCAAGTTCACCCACCTTATTCCGGATGCTCCTGGCATTGAAGTAGACACACTTCAAACCACCTTCCTGCCTGCCGGTACACTCCTGCGACCTTGAAACCTTATTTATGACCTCACTACTCTCAACCTCCTGTACACTGGAGCTACAATTCAGGTTCCCACCCCACTGTTGAATTAGTTTAAACCCTCCCGAAGAGCATTAGCAAATTTCCCCCCCAGGATATTGGTACCCATCTGGTTCAGGTGTAGACCATCCCGTTTGTAGAGGTCCCACCTACCCCAGAATGAGCCCCAATTATCCAGGTATCTGAATCCCTCCCTCCTGCACCATCCCTGTAGCCACGTGTTCAACTGCTCTCTCTCCCTATTCCTTGCCTCGCTAGCACGTGGCACGGGTAACAAACCAGAGATAACAACTCTGTTTGTTCTATCTCTAAGCTTCCACCCTAGCTCCTTGAATTTCTGCCTTACGTCCCCATCCCTTTTCCTACCTATGTTGTTGGTGCCTATGTGGACCACGACTTGGGGCTGCTCCCCCTCCCCCTTAAGGATCCCGAAAACACAATCCGAGACATCACGGACCCTGGCACCTGGGAGGCAACACACCAGCCACGAGTCTCTCTTGTTCCCACAGAATCTCCTATCTGTCCCCCTAACTATGGACTCCCCAATGTCTAATGCTCTCCTCCTCTCCCCCCTTCCCTTCTGAGCAACAGGGACAGACTCTGTGCCAGAGACCTGTACCCCATGGCTTACCCCTGGTAAGTCGTTCCCCCCAACAGTATCCAAAACGGTATACTTGTTTTTGAGGGGAACGGCCACAGGGGATCCCTGCACTGTCTGCCTGTTCCCTTTCCGTCCCCTGACTGTAACCCATCTACTTTTTTTCCTGTACCTGAGGTGTGACTACCTCCCCGTAACTCCTCTCAATTACCCCCTCAGCCTCCCGAATGATCCGAAGTTCATCCAGCTCCAGCTCCAGTTCCCTAACACGGTTTCCGAGGAGCTGGAGTTGGGTGCACTTCCCGCAGATGAAGTCAGTGGGGACACTAGTGGTGACCCTTACCTCCCACATTCTACAGGAGGAGCATACAACTGCCCTAACATCCATTCCCACTGTTCTGAATTCCCAAACAGACAAATTAAAAAAAAAATACTAGTAGCCTTACCAAATCAGCGCTCAGAACCTTTTTTTTTGGTTAGAGGAGGAGGATGGGTGGGAGACACTACCTAGGTAGTGTTTCGGGTAAAGCAACCGCCCAAATATATTACCTCACTTACTCACTCCGAAAATGGAGTCACGCAAGGTAAGACTTTTATAATCGAAAAAGCTCACCTTCCCAGGCTGCCCTCGTGCTTCCTCCCGGACTCCCGCCGCTGAAAGAACTGAAAGGCCGCAGTCACGCGAGGTAAGACTTTTATAATCGAAAAAGCTCACCTTCCCAGGCTGCCCTCGCACTTCCTCCCGGACTCCCGCCGCTGAAACAACTGAAATTGTCCTTCAGCTGAGTCAGAGTGTTGAAAATACATCTGGCCTATCCTTATCTCACCAGTCTTCCTAAACTACAAGCCTACACCTTCAGTCCCAGATTACAACTCTTTGCCTGCAATCATCATTTTACCATCAGGCTGACTAATCTGTGCCGTCAGGCAATACTTGTATCAGGGACAGTTCAAAGAAGATTCTAGACTGATTCATTGGAGCTTAGAAGAATGAGAGGTGATCTATTGAAATGTATAGGATTCTTTGGGGCTCAGCAGGATAAATGATGCAAGCATCTTTCACCCTTGTGGGCAAAATGGTAGCAGGGGGAACAGTTTCAAAATTAAGAGCCCCCCCACCATTTAAGATGGAGATGAGAAAGAATTTTGTCTCTCAGAGGGTCACTGGTGTTTGGAATTCTCTTCCCCTAAGAGAGCAGTGGAGGCTGGGTTGTTAAATGTGTTCAAGGCTGAATTAGCTCAGATTTTTAATCAATGAATGAGTTAAGGGGAGATTTGTAGTTCAGGCTGCAATCACATCAGGCTTGTTCTTATCGAATGGCAGACCCAAAGGGTTAAATACTCCACAAAACGTTTCTACAGCTTCTAGGAGATAGTAGGAACTGCCGATGCTGGAGAATCTGAGATAACAAGGTGTAGGGCCAGGCAACTCTTCTACAGCTTCTATTTCTTTTTCTTACATTCTCCAAAACACTCCTACTTTATTACCTCCTTGTTCCCCTTCAGAAGTTTCCTTAAGAGTAACATTTGTGTTTCCTTCCCCTTAATCCTTTCCCTTCTCCTGCCTTTGCTGGAAGGATAGTTGTTTCTATGAGGGACTTGCTATGGATATAAGTTAACATCGGGCACTAGGTTGAAGGATTAGCCTAGCATAGAGATGGGCTTCAACCAATAAAATGATCTCTTATTATTCTTGATTTTTCACATTTTTCTTATTCAAATGTGGAAACCTGATCTAGTCCTTCTTGAAACCTAGAAGTGAACGTCAGATCGAGATCAGGAAGTTTGCCTTCTAAACTGCCCTTGCCCTCGTTTATGAATCTCTCCCTACCCTTGGTTTGGTCAAATCCATGTATTCTAGCATAACCCTACATTCCACCCTATGGCCTACAAACTTTCAACTTTGGCCTCCTACCTTTCCAGCATTCCTTGCTTTACTGCTTCACCTTCAGATGTTCCATTCAATATTCAGATTAATTATTCTCCGCTACCCGTGGTTTGAAGCACTGTGTGGCTGCTTGGAGTTAGCATTCTCTGGGACCTCACTTTCACTGATCCTGTCAACAATGCAACCTCATGCTGATTACAATCGATTTCGCTGTACTTTTATCACTTTTCCTGACATTTACTGTAGTCTCCAACAAATCCAATAAGAAATTCGTCAAAACATTCCACCCAGAGCGTGGAGAAACTTGTTGGTCTGGAGAGTAGTTGTTAGTGAATGTTGTGTAAGATAAAGGATCTGGGAGGGGTCATAATCAAGTTACATTGGCTCCATCCATTTTACTGATGTCACACACAGTCCATGGATGGAGACAAGGAGTTCTACACTAGTTGTTTGCATGGAGCTGATGTATGAGGGACCTCTTCCACCCAGCTATAATCTCTTCCATGGGGCAGAAGATATGGAAGCTTGAACGCATGGACCAAGAGATCTGGGAGCAGGTTCTTCTCCACTGTAGTTGGATTTATGGATGGACCTATCAAATTTCAAACTTAGTTCTGGCCTCACTCTTTGTACGCCTTCTCTGTGGCCGTAACATTGTATTCCTCGCTCTGTTCTATTACCCTCATGTCCTTTGTATGGCATGATCTGCCTGTGCTGCACACAAAACAAACTTTTCACTGTACCTAGGTGGATGTGACAATAATAATTCAAATCAAAAAATATCTGTACCACTTCCATAAGGTCCAAGCAATTACACCTAACCAATGTAGTTGTACTTGACTGCAACCATGCAATAAACCTTCTTGTTACTTCAGAATAGACCCTCCTCTCGAGATACTTTATTGTGGTGTATCCTCTATCACTAATCACTAGATAGGCACAAGACAAAGCAAAGACAATGGAGAATTGTTGGCAGTGAATGAGCACAAACAACCCTCCCTCGTTCATTGAGTACATTTAAGACTGAGATAGATAGGTTCTTGATTATCAAGAGGATCAAGGGTTACAGGGAGAAAGCGGGAGAATGCGGTTGTGGAACTTATCAGCCATGATCGAATGGTGGAGCAGACTCGATGGGCTGAATGGCCTAATTTCTGGTCCTTTGTCTTATGGTCTTATTGCATTACACACCGATAGAGGTGGCAAATACCACAAGGTTCCAGGAGTAGTCATCCAGGAACACACCACAGTGAATAACATAGATGTATTAAAGGGGAACTGAACAAGTGTCTGAGGAAGAAGGGAACACAGGGTTATGATAATAAACTTAAATGAGGTAGGAATCTTGGTCTAAACCCACCAGTTTCTCTGCTAGATATACAATATAATCTTGTGTATCTCCCTGACATTTTATGACTTTAAAGGAGCTGTAAAATGAAAGATATTCCTAAAAACACCATAGGAAATCTTGAGGAAGGTATATAGGGCCACAGGGCTAAATTAAAAAAAAACTTTCTTCCTTGAAAAAGCTATTGAATAAGTCTCACTCCTCTTATCCTTTACCACAGCCATTCAGAATATTCCTTTTTACGTACCTATTTAATTCCTAGCCACCACTCTTTCAGGCAGTGTATCCCTGAACCTAACAATTTGTTGCATTAAAATTCTGTTCATTCCCCTCCCGTTCTTTTGTCAATTATCTTGAAAATGCATCCTGCTGTTACTGGCCCACTGTCCTGTTCAAAAGGTTTCCCCTTACTCGATCCGTCAAAAGCTGTCACACATTCGAACACTTCGGTTGGATCTCCCTGCTGTGAGGAGATCAGACCCAGCTTCTCTTGGCTCACCACGTACAACTGATTTAAACACTTGTCAGTAGATTTTAACCCACGACTCTCCAATTTTCGTTCCCTTCAACTTTTACTCCCAACAGGGACTGCAGTCTGCGTGTATTTAACCTTGGATGTGGATTTACAGAAAGAAAGGTTTCCATTAACGTCTCTCACAACCTTAGGACAATACAAAGGTCTTTGTTACAGGGGTGAGGTGTGGTCACTATTGTCATGTAGAAAATGGTGCAGCAAACTTCCAGAGACAACAAGGTGCAGGGCTGGAATGAACACAGCAGGCCAAGCAGCATCATAGGAGCAGAGAGGCTGACGTTTCGGGCCTAGACCCTTCATCAGAAAAGGGGGAGGGGAAGGGGGTTTTGAAATAAATAGGGAGAGAGTGGGAGGCGGATAGAAGATGGATAGAGGAGAGGATAGGTGGAGAGGAAACAAACAGGTCGAAGACGAGAGAGTTGCAGTGGGAGAGAGATCCCTTGAGGTTTGTCCGGAGGGAGGAGGGTAACTTCTTCAGGTTAGGCATCCTTAGAAGAGGCTTCGCAGTGGGGTTAAAATTGAATCAGAGATAGTAGGAACTGCAGGTGCTGGAGAATCCGAGACAAGGTGCAGGGCTGGATGAACTCTCGGATTCTCCAGCATCTGCAGTTCCTACTATCTCTGCAGCAAACTTCCACTTTGTTTCAATAACACAAAGAACTGCAGGTGCTGGAAATCCGAAACAAAACCAGAAATGGCTGGAGAAACTCAGCAGGTCTGTCAACAACTGTGCAGAGAGAGAAAGCAGAGTTAACGTTTTAAGTCCAATCAAAATGTTGTAACTTGTTTTACTGACGCTGTCGATATGACTTGGGCAAACAATTCCATGGAGTCTTTTACCACTGAGAAGGCAGGTAGGATCTCAGTTAAAGATGTCATTCAAAATGCAACAATTCCAGCAGCATTTGGCCGCCTCAATACGTTACGTTTGCAAATGTGTGGAGTGGGGATTGAACCCACAACTTTCTGACTCTAACACAGAGCCCACAACCAACACCTTCGCAGGGCAACGGAAGCGTTTCATTCATCGCAGGAGCGCTTTGTGTGAGCAGTTCAGCGACATATCAGGTAGAAACAGATTGTGTAAGATAGCTTCATCTGTTCGTGCCTTAAACAGGACCTTAGTCGTATTCGTGCTTTTTAATGACGCTAGAGTGCCCCCTGGTGATAAGGATCATTTTGAAACTTTTCTGTCTCCATCTATAACAGAAACCTAGAAAACGTGAAGGAAGATAAACCTAATTGGTAACCTCCATGTGCTTTAAGTCGTGTGTTCTCAAGTTTCCAGCTTGATAGCCAGTGAGTTAAAGTACAATCAGATTTGTTATATAGGCAGACACAACGGGCAATTCGACTCAGCAAGTTCTGTCAAACGACAATACAAGTTAGTCTGTTTTTGCTTTTGCTGCCAAGAGAGATTATTAGCCAGGACACTGGTTCAACGTTGACACTTCTGCCTCTGGATGCAATGGATCTGTTGTAGAACTTGGACATTTGCTTATCTTTTAGGAAGATAGCTTCCGCTTAGAGTCACAGTCCTTAAGGCACAGAAACAAGTTGTGGGGCCTATGAAATCCATGCAGATTCTTTGTACAGCAATCCAATTAGTCTAATTTTCCTACTCTATCCCTTCTCTATCCCTCATATGTACATCCAATTTTCTTTTGAAATAATTCATCCTCTCCACACCCACCCTTATGGTCAGCAGGATGTCATCACCTTTCTTCCTTGCATTTCCCTCCTGCATCTCTTGCCTAAAATCTTAAAAAATGTGTCCCCTAGCTCCCTAGTAGAATCAGCTAATGGATACCATTTTTCTTTGGTTTTCTTATCTCAACCTGTGAGGTAAATTTGTAAAGGAGAGCAAGTCCAGTGTTCTGAACCTAACTTTGAGGCTAAACTTCCTCACCCCAGAACCTATTGAATTAAGGAAGTCTCACCCATTTAAAATCAAAGTAATAGTATTCGGAAACAGGATCTTCTGCTGCGTGATATTGCTGTAGACTCTTCTGCAGTAAATTCAGCATCTTCTGACCTGTCATGTCTTGCTGGAATCTAGTCTGACAGACTCAGTAGGAACCCAGTGAACTTGCGACGTTACAGTGAAATCGTGATCTGCCAAACTCAGATAACACAAAACCCTGATTCTGGCAAAGTTACGAGCCATTCCCACCAGCAGAACAGGAAATCCAATAGAATGATGCTTGTGATAAAAGTTCTGGATTGGTCACTCCAGATTAGCCAAACCAGTACACGCTTGTTTTATGACCGAACCAACCAATCACAGTGGCATTAGGCTACAATGGAGATTGAGATCTGTGAGTGCAGTTAAACCTGTGAGAAAGTTACAAGTGCTTTTGATTGGAGATAAAGTGAAGTCGATACAATAAGCGGAGACAACAAGGCATAGAGCTGGATGAACACAGCAGGCCAAGCAGCATCATAGGAGCAGGAAGGCTGACGTTTCGGGCCTAGACCCTTCTTCAGCACTGTGTGACTGCTTGGAGTTAGCATTTTCTGGGACCTCACTTTCACTGATCCTGTCAACAATGCAACCTCACGCTGATTACAATCGATTTCGCTGTACTTTTATCACTTTTCCTGACATTTACTGTAGTCTCCAACAAATCCGATAAGGAATTCATCAAAACATTCCACCCTGAGTGTGGAGAAACTTGTTGGCCTAGAGAGTAGTTGTTAGTGAATGTTGTGTAAGATAAAGGATCTGGGAGGGGTCATAATCAAGTTACATTGGCTCCATCCATTTTACTGATGTCACACACAGTCCATGGATGGAGACAAGGAGTTCTACACTAGTTGTTTGCATGGAGCTGATGTATGAGGGACCTCTTCCACCCAGCTATAATCTCTTCCATGATTTCTGAAGAAGGGTCTAGGCCCGAAACGTCAGCCTTCCTGCTCCTACGATGCTGCTTGGCCTGCTGTGTTCATCCAGCTCTACGCCTTGTTGTCTCAGATTCTCCAGCATCTGCAGTTCCTACTATCTCTGATACAATAAGCGGAGAACTGTGATGCAAAATAAAAAGCTAACGTCACAAAGGAGTGGGAGATTTTTCCAACATTAACTCCTAATGTTTTTCACGTTTACTATACAATGTCAGATAATTGTAAGGTGTGAACAAATAGAAAAATAAAGATTTTATTTCGTATTTGAATGACTGTGTCACTGTGTTTTCCTTTTCTATTGACAGAGAGCACATTTGTAGGCATGAGAACATAAGAACATAAGAGCTAGGAGCAGGAGTAAGCCGTCTGGCCCTTCGAGCCTGCTCCGCCATTCAATAAGATCATGGCTGATCTTTTCGTGGACTCAGATCCACTTACCTGCGTTCTCACCGTATCCCTTAATTCCTTTATTGTTCAAAAAAATATCTACCTTATCTTTAAAAATGTTTACCGAAGTAGCGTCAACTACTCCACTGGGCAAGGAATTCCATAGATTAACAACCCTCTGGCTGAAGAAGTTCCTTTTTCCAAATCAGCTTTTGTAAGGCCCTCATCTATCTTGAAGCTGTACCAACATGAGATTATACTGTTTTGGGACATGCCTGAAGACCTATGTCTTGAACCAAATTTTTAATCTTCATAGAATCCCTACAGCGTGGAAACAGGCCCTTCGGCCCCAACAAGTCCACACCAACCCTTGCAGCATCCCACCCAGACCCATCCCCTATAACCCACCTAATCTACACACCCCTGAACACTACGGGCAATTTAGCATGGCCAATCCACCTAGCCTGCACAACTTTGGACTGTGGGAGGAAACCAGAGCACCCAGAGGAAACCCACGCAGACACAGGGAGAATGTGTAAAGTCCACACCTGAGGGTGGAATTGAATCCAGGTCCCTGGAGCTGTGAGGCAGCAGTGCTAACCACTAAGCCACCGTGCTGCCCCCATGTCAAATTTTCAATGCTAAGTTCCTGTGAATGTCCTTGGAACATTTTACTATCTTAAATGAGACATATACATATAGATCATTGTAATTGAGGCAGATCAACTCTGCAGGGTATTGCAGTTCAATCCCATCTTTACCTGCCATGCACCTAAGTACTGTTTCCTCCAGAGGTGACTGGGATAGAAGTCAGGAATGGAATCTACTGAACCAAGTCTAACTGCTTCAGGTAAATTCAGCTAACTCAGTGTTTTCTGAGGACCAAGTCTTGAGGCACTCAATTAAAGCTGCTTTCCTGTTGTGGTCACCAGTGGCTATAGGTCTCAGCCAGTGGTTCTGGCACAGGAAAAGTACCAAATATAAAGTAAACCTGCCCTCTATTCAGTACAGCAATGATAAAGCTATCAGTGGAGCTATCCGAAGAATGGGTGAATCAGATTATTGTATCCTGTGGCTGGCTAAGAATGATGGCATTGTGGCCAAAAGTTGTCTAACAAGCTGAAGACTAGTTATGGAAAAGTTTTATGTTTGCTTAGGAATATGAATTTGAGCTAAAAAAAAATCTCCATCTTTTCTCAGTGACTACACTGGCGGAAGAATTCAAACTGAGAAGCGACAAGTCAGATGGTCTGCTACCTCCCTCCATGGACTGAATTTTCCATGCCCCACCTCTCACGCACCTTCCCTCCCTTCCCCTCACCCATTTGTAAATGCTGGCACCTCATTGGCCCGGCTTTCGCCCAACCACTTCCCACAGTGGAGGCCAACCAATGACAAACTCAGGATCAGTAACTCTCTTGTCTCAACACTGCCACCAGCAACAATGGGCACTACTGGTGGTGCATCCCAAAGAGAAGGTAGGTGCAGCGAAGCGCAGATGAAGTTAAGTCCAGGGTCTCAGTGACTCCAGGTAAGTAGACAACCCTCTTTTAAGAAAGTCAGGTTAACATTTGTCAATTCAAGTTATGTAGTGTTTGCATTTAAAATAAACACCTTTACCACAATGGCTTTTTTGTTCGCAGTGTCTTTTCGTAGCGGCTCTGAAACCACACAGAAGGTTATTTCTGTAAGTAATAGCTGAAAGATTTCTTTAATGCGGATGTGGTGAATGACAATAGCAAAAAGACTGTTAATGCAGCTGATATTTAGTTAACCTTTCAGAGAAAGGGAATGAGCTGGCCACTTTAAACATTGGTCCATCAGCAGTTCTCCCACTCTTTTTAATTCTCCCACATCTTCATCCAGTCCTTCCTGATCAGATCATGGCTATTCGTATTATTTTATCCCCTCCAAATATTGTTCTGTTTTCATTGTCAATTTGCACAGAATTTGGCACAATGTGCAGGACATCTTGTAGGGGTTTCACAGACATCCAGGGATTGACACTTTGCTCAATAAGTTTGTTCAATGATATTTTTAATGGTCGGATAGCCATTATTGTACCTGAGCTATTCTGGAGGTATGGGGTTGTGGACTGTGCCACCAACCAGGTGTACATGGGCTAGCTCTTGCCCCTATGCAAAACCCCTTTTATTTTCTTACAATACAGAGAGGATGCATGTCATTGGATCAAAGCTGCCAGGAAAGTATCCTACGCTTGTATAATTCTCCAGTGCAAAAATGCTGCAAACAATGACCTGTGTGAGCATCATCAGGGTAAGTGAGGTAATAAAGGATGGAAAAAAGCACTGTCCAAGCACAATAATCTCTTGGTAATCCAGTAAGGGGAATAGCACACAGCCCCAGTAATCTGAGTTCACAGCCTCAAGTGACCCTTTAAATAATGTTTCCTGTGAATCCTTCTCTGTAGCTGTGACACCATGTTCTGCATCCTTTTCTATTACCCTGATGTACTTATGTGAGCCATGGTTTGCCTGGATAGCATGCAAAACAATATTTTTCACAGTATCTCAGTACATGTGACAGTAATAAATCAAATCAAATTATGCCAATTGTGGTGGGTTGGCTAATGGCCATGGTTTCTGATGCACTCAGTAAAAATCAGATTGGAGTCCTAATCACATCATTGGGCCTTAATTTATATGGACTGAAGAACCCATGTTCTGGTAGAGTCTTTAAAAGTTATTTAAAAAGTGGCCCACTCAATTAGAGGGTGTTCATAAACAAGAGATTTTAATACCTCACTCCCCATTCCAATTAGGTGTGAAGGTTCAAGTCTACAGTGTTCTATGTTTTATTTTATGTACCATTGTAACGGATGCAGGGTAATGAAATATGTCATTACAGTGATAAGATCTGGTGTACAATTCCCTGTACATTGATCTAACAACTTACCATAGACCCCCAGAAGAGTGCCTCAATACCAGTGAGTCTTCAATTTCAACAAGGTCAGTTTGGCCCCCAATTAAGGAACTCATCCAGTAGGAACTTAAATCCATTAGTGCTGGCAGCCACAGAAGTAAGTGAGCCAGTTTGAAACTCAGGTCCTGGGATGTAAGAAAGATCAGCAACACATCAGCCAGTTTCACTGCTCATTTCCAGTTTTGATGAGGAAATTTGCTGTGTGTTCGAACCTTGAGAAAATATCGCCTATCATTCTGAGGTCACTTTGCAACACTGGCAACACTTAGAGTCATAGGGATATGCAGCACGGAAACAGAACCCTCGGTCCAATTTGTCCATGCCAACCAAATACCATATATAAATCCAGTCCTATTTGTCAGCATTTGGCCCATATCCCCCAAACCCTTCCTATTCAAAAAGTAGACCTTTGCATTGCAATATTGTTATAATTTATGTATCTGAAGGAAATGGTCAATGGGATGTTAAACACAAAATGATTTATAAATGTTCTTGTTTCGTGTGATGTTTGCATCTAATGCCCTGATATTCTTTCATTGTTGGAAAAAATTACAGAGGATGGTCTCAAAGGAGGAATTACCACCATGTCTGAAAAAAGTACTAATTAAACCTGATCAGATATTACCGAAATAGTTTTTATTTCAAATCAATCTTCTGTGACCGCTGCGCTGCAGTACTTTTTTTTTGTTCTTGTTAGGATGTGATTTTTTCCACTTGGTGATTGTCTGGAATGAAGAGTTAAAGGAAGTAGGTCAGTGTATAGAGTACTGTCACCACGGATGTGAACAAAAGTTTTAGCAGACCTCAAACAGGCTCTGTATGACATCGCACATCACAATGAAATATCTTGGGTCTGTACATTAATCCATAAATTAAGTCCAGTGCATGAAAAATCAATTGTTTACTTGTCAATTCAGACTCCCATACAGAAGGAAGGTTGACAGTTCATTTAAAATGACAAAATCTTTTATTCCTCTGTGGATATTTGTTCAAATTTGCAGGGTCAGTCTCTGGCCAGTGTGCTTTCAAATGGACAGGATCAAAGCCCGACTTTCTTTCAATATCTTGAATATCTCACAATATGTCAGCTCTGATCTTTTAAAATTCAGCTATTTCAAAGCCATAATGAGGCCTTTTGGCATTTCAGTTCAAATGTCTTCAGATCTCCACCTCTACTTTGCTTCTGTCAGACGATAGTTCCCAATGGTTTTGTTTCTGTGTCTAGCGTTGACGTATACAGGTTCCCCTGTGGAAAACAGAAAGATGCCAATCACTCTAGTTCTGGCACATTATTCAGAAACATTGTTTAGCTTCTTCCTGGTGGATTATGTTAGATTGGTATTCTTACTAGTTGAGAGCCCCTGTAAAGGATTACGGCCCATCATGCAGAGGTCCACCAAGTATGAAAAGTGTGGGAAAGAAAATGAGATAAGCAGTAGTTATACAACACTAAATTTCTAAAGGAAATTTCCGAAGATTTCAAAGAATTTCTAAAAGGATGGTAGTCATCATTTGCTTGCGAGTTGTTGTCTAAGGATCTTTGGTGAATTTCTGCAATACATCTTGTAGATGGTACACACTGCTGGTACTGAGGGTTGATGGTAGCTGGAGTGGATGCTTGGAAATGTTATGCCAATCAAGAGGGCTGTTTTGTCCTGGATGGTTTTATTTAGTTTTATTTTATATTCAATGGATGAGGGCTTTGCTGATTAGGCCAGCATTGGTTGCCCATCCCAGAGGGCAGTTAAGAGTCAACTACATTGCCATGGGTCTGGAGTCACATGTAGTCCAGACCAGGTGTCATGCTTTTTGAGTGTTGTTGGAACTGCAGCTATCCAGGCAAGTGGGGAGTATTCCATCACTCTCCTGATTTCTGCCTTGTCACAGTTTGTGTTGGCCATACTTTGGGGAATCGAGAGGTGAGTTACTCACTATAGTATTCTTAGGTCCTGATTTGTTCTGGTAGCTACAGTGTGTTGAATCTCTAGTCAGTGGTAACCCCCAGGATGTTGACAGTGTTGGATTCGATGATAATAATGGTATTGAATATTCAGTGGTGATAGTTAGATTCTCTCTTATTGGAGATTATCATAGCCTAGCATTTGTTTGGCACAAATGTTACTTGCCATTTTCAGCCCATGCCTGGATATTATCCGGGCCACGTTGCATTTGGACATGGGCTGCTTCATAGCCCATCAAGAGATTTGGTGACAAAATTCTAGGCTGTCATTCAAATGCAACAATGACAAAGTTAACACAGTGTGGAGCTGGAGGAACACAGCAGGCCAGGCAGCATCAGAGGAGCAGGAAAGCTGACATTTTGAGTTGGGACCCTTCTTCAGAAATGACAGAGTGTTGTGCTGTCAAAGCTGCTTTCTGAATGAGGCTCTAAACCAAAGCCCATCAGGCCTTTCTGGTGGATGTAAGAGATCTTATAGCTCAATTTTGAAAAACAGAGGAGTTTCCTCAGTGTCCCGGCTAATGTTCATCATGGAGTCACCAAATTTTATGGCATGGAAAGAACCCCTTCAGCCCATCATGTTCACACTGGCCATCAAGCACCCAGCTACACGAATCCCATATTCTAGCACTTGAGGGAATGAGTTCCAAATACACCTAGCTCTCTGGATGAAAAAGAAATCCTCAAATCCCCTGTAGACCTCCTTCCCCTCACCTTAAATCTAAGGTACTCTTCGACAAAGAGAGAAAGTTTCTTCCTATTTATCCAATCCATGCCCCTTATAATTTTGTACGCTTCAATCAGAAACCCTCTCAGCTTTCATTTGCCTCAATCAAATTGAGAAAATAGATTATTTGACAATGATCACATTGCTGTTTATGGGAGCTTGCTGGGTACAAGGTGGCAGCTGCATTTCCTTACTTTGCAACAGTGGCAACAATTCGAAGGTGCTTCATTGGCAACCTAGGGTCATGAAAAGTGTTCTTTCTTTACATTAAGATTGATAAAGTTAAGACAGGTTGGAAATCAGAGACATTCAAATGGTTGAGCTCAATGTGTGTTGATTGGATTTGCTTAGGTGCTGATGAAATTCAACCAAAATATATATATGTGATGAGGAAAAGTTGTTGTGTAAAACTGAATCATTGTAAAAATCAGGCTTTTGATGGAATGCTTTTTGTGTCCTTGCTACATCCTGAGATTCACTTCTAGCTTGAAATGTATTCATTGTTGTCAGTCAAAGCAGCAACCACTTTGTTTGGTTCCACGAACTGCAAATGATGAATAACCTGATAATCTGTTTTCTGTGTAAGAAATAATCCTGCCATGGAATCTTTAAACCCGCCAGTCACTTTTGCTCCCCGCAACAGTGTAACAATTTACTATCTAATCTGAGATTCCACAATACTTATTACATTAGAATTTTCCAAATAATGCCATAAATGCTCCCTTTTCAGGTTGAAAAGCCAGATCCCACTACCTCTTGGGATGTCCTGCACCAAGCGCCCAAAGTTCCGTGAAATGGAAATCGATCCATTCAGTTGAAGGCCACAGCAAAAACTGACAACCCTGAGTGAATGAAAAGTTTGAATTCTTCCAATTTTTGCTTGCAAATCAAACCACTTACACTAGGGAGCCTTTTTCTTCCCTGTACTGCTTCCAGGATTTAAAAATACTCAAGGTGTGATCTGATAAGGGTACTGTAAATTTTGATCACAACTAACCTGAATGTTAAACAACTGGCTGATTGTGTAGTTTAACATTGTTTTTTGTTGCTACTGCGTATTGTTTGGACATGTTTAATATCGAGTTTACTAGGATCCTTATCTTACTATCTAATTCCTCATTGGCTATTTCATTGACGTTCACAGAGTGTGTGAGTTGCTTATTTTTCTGTCGTTTATGCAGTACCATGCACTTGTTTTTATTAGATTTTATCTGCCACTGTTCTGCCTCCATAATTATCTTGTCCAACTCACTGCAATTTTTGCATTGCTTCTGTCAATTATACCGCTGCTTCCATTTGGGTATCATCTGAAAATCTGACTATTTTGTAATGTATTTCTGAATCCTGCTCATTTATATAAATGAGAATAACCCTATGGCATCCTGCCAAGAGTTTGTCTCAACCACTCTTCAACACAATGTGTCTCCTTTAATTCATTGCTTTCTAACCTCCACTTTATTATGGATCCATTCCTAAGAGTTTTTTGAATCTCCAGAAATAATTTAATGTGTGACGTTGTCAAGTATCATCTTGTATGTCAAGATTTTCTATAAAGTGTGGCTCTCCATCATCCACTTAGGATGTCACATCTCTGAAGTAAATTAGGAGTTTGGTTAAACTCCTCTGAACCCTTGCTGGCTAATGTTCACCAAGTTACCATGTGATAGCAAAAAATGGCCGAAGGCACTGAATACTGCAAAGGCTATGAATCCTGACAACATTTGGGTAATAGTACTGTAGACTTGCGCTCCAGAACTTGTCATGGCCCTAGCCAAGCTGTTCCAGTACAGCTACATCCATGCGGTAATGTGGAAAATTGCCCCAGTGTTCCATATACACAAAAAAGCAGAGCAAATCCAACCCAGTGAATTGTAGCCCTTTAGTCTACTCACAATCATCAGGAAAGTGATGAACAGTTCATCAACAGTGGATTGCAGTGTTTCAAGAAGGTAGCTCACCTCCAACTTCTCAAGGCCAATAAATGCTGTCCCAGGCAATAGTGCCCAAATCCCATGAATTAGTAATTTTAACAATTACACTTCCTTGACTTTAAAAATAGAGACGTAGAGTGAAAGCAAGGAAGTTATGCTAAACCCTTATAAAGCACTGATTAGGAATAACTGGCTCAGTGATGCTCAATTTGGATGCCAACAGGACCACTTAGTTCGTGGCCTCATTATACCCTTTGTTCAAAAATGGACAAAAGAGCTGGGGGGCTATTTTCCCTGGAGCATCGGAGGCTGAGGGATGACCTTATAGAGGTTTATAAAATCATGAGGGACATAGATAGGCTAAATAGACAAGGTCGTTTCCCCAGGATGAAGGAGTTCAAAACTAGAGGGCATAGGTTTAAGGTGAGATGGGAAAGATATGAAAGGGACCCTGGGGGCAACTTTTTCACGCAGAGGGTGGTGCGTATGTGGAATGAGCTTCCAGAGGAAGTGATGGAGGCTGGTACAACTACAATATTTAAAAAGCATCTGATTGATTAAATGCATAGGAAAGGTTTAAAAGGATATGGGCCAAATACTGGCAAATTTGGATGGAAGGCGATGACCTAGTGGTAGTATCACTGGACTGTTAATCCAGAGACACAAATAATGTTCTGGGGACCCGGGTTTGAATCCCGCCACGGCAGATGGTGGAATTTGAATTCAATAAATATCTGGAATTAACAATCTAACGATGAACATGCATCCATTGCTGATTATCTGGGGAAATCCCATCTGGTTCACTAATGTCCTTTAGGGAAGAAAACTGCCAACCTTATCTGGTTTGGCCTACATGTGACTCCAGACCTACAGCAATATGGTTGACTCTTAACTACCCTTTGGGCAATTAGGGATGGGCAATAAATGCTACCTGGCCAGCGACGCCCTCATCCTGTGAATGAATAAAGGAAATGGAACTAGATTTATATAGGATATCTGGTTGGCATGGATCAGTTGGACCAAAGGGTCTGTTTCCATGCTATATATCTCTATGACTCTATGAACTCCAGAGGGGAGGTCAGAATACCTGTTTTTGACAATAAGGCAGCATTTGACTGAGAGTGACATCAGGGAGCCCTGGCAAAACTATAATCAGTGAGAATTAGGGGAAATTCTTTGCTGCTTAGAGTCATATCTAGCACAAAGGAGAAAAGTTACAGTTGTTGGTGGTTATTCATCTCTGTTGGAGTTACTCAGGATAGTGCCTAGGCCCAACCATCTTCAACTGCTTCATCAATGACTTCCCCACCATCATAAGATCAGAGGTGGGAATGTTCGGTGATGTTTGTACAATTTTCAACATCATTCATGACTCCTCAGATACTGCAGATAACCAGTCCATGGCAAAATATAACAAGACTTGCACAATATCCAGGCTTGAGCTGACAAGTGGCAAGTAACATTTGTGCCATACAAGTGCCAGGCAATGATCATCTCCAACAAGAGAGAATTTGTTTCCTCTTAACATTTAACAGCATCACCACCACTGAATCCCCCCAACTCCCAACATCCTGGGGGTTACTATTGACTAGAAACTGAACTGAACTCACGTATAAATATCGTGGCTGCAAGAGTATTCAGAGTATAGGAATCCTGCAGTATGTAACTCACCTCCTGACCCTACAAAGCCTGTCCACCAACTATGAAACGTAAGTCAGGAGTTTGATTGAGTCCTCCCTTTTTGCCTAGGTGATTACAGCTCCAATAACACTCGAGAAGCTTGGCACCAACCCAGACAGAGCAGCTGATTGCTTGGCATCGCACTCATGAACATTATCTCCCTCCACCACCAATGCTCAGTATTAGTCATGTATACCATCTATAAAATGAATCCTCAAATCGCACCTTCCAAACCTGAGACTCATACAATCTAGGAGATCAAGGACAGCAGATATCTGTGAACGCCACCCCGACAGGTTCTCCTCCTAGC
This sequence comes from Rhincodon typus, assembly GCF_021869965.1. Taxonomy (NCBI): domain Eukaryota; kingdom Metazoa; phylum Chordata; class Chondrichthyes; order Orectolobiformes; family Rhincodontidae; genus Rhincodon; species Rhincodon typus. The sequence continues at coordinate 9,423,953 of NC_063360.1, forward strand.
CAGTTACCTTTTTGACTTGGAAATATATTGCCGTTCCTTTAGTATTATTGGATCAAAATCCTGGAACTTCTTCCCTAAGAGCATTGTGGGACTCCCTTAAACCTATGCCATCTAGTTTTGGACTCCCCTACCCTCAGGCAAAAGACCTCATCTATTTGCCCAATCCATGCTCTCCATAATTTTATAAACCTTTATATGGATTACAGTGTTTCAAGAAGGTAGCTCACCACCAATTTCTCAAGGGCAATAAGAGATGGCCAATAAATGCTGCCCCAGCCAGCAATGACCACATCCCATGAATTAGTAATTATTAAAAATTACTGTAAAGTTACATGTCCTTGACTTTAAAGATATTGACATAGAGTAAAAGTAAGAAAGTTATGCTTAACCCTTATAAAGCACTGGTTAGCTCTTAACTGGTTAGTTGTATTGTGGCCTATTACGGGTAACACACTTTCGGAAGGAGGTCAAAACACAAGAGTGGGCATTGAGAAAATTTGATAACATGACTGAGCAATTTCATTTGCTTATTGGTACCAGAAACATGGACTTATTCTCTATTAAGCAGTAAAGATGAGGAACAATTTGATCTCAGTGTTCTGAAAGACTTTGATACAGTAAACAAAGAGAAAGTTCGGTAACCAGAGGATATGGATTTAAGGTGATTAGCAAGTGGGGGCAATGTGATAAACCCTACAAGGCGCATGAGGAATCATTAATTAATCTCTTTATGGAGCTTGTTGAGTATAAGTTCCCTTGGTTCCCTGCTACAGCTGAGCCCTTTGTAATGCAGACTCAGTGATGACAAACAGACAGGTTACTACCACATTGTGGATATCTGTTACCACTTGTCTCCAGCTCAAACCTCTATCTGTCCAGGGTTGAGACTAGCCTATATACACCATGAGCAGTGGCTCTATTTGGTGTTCAACAATGAATGATGTTCCTTTCCAGTCAGGCTTCCTGAGTCATTACAAACATAAAGAAAAATAATTTATGTATTGCTTTGATTTAGAATACACTGTCTGAAAGGGCCATGGAAGCAGATCCAATGGTTTTCAAAGAAAAGTATGATTATAAAATCAGTTGTCAACAGCAAGTGTTGGATGAGTGTAATGTATGATAAACCTGGTGGTGGGAATTAAAAAGGCCACACGGAAATTCCTCCAACAGAAAGTGTGGGAAGAAACAAACTGTGGTCAACTACATTAAGAGACTCCAGGGTCATGATTGCAAGGAGAGATACCATTTCAGCACAGTATAATCAAATTAAAAATACAAACTGCAACAGTCTGCAAGTATCAAGGGATCAGAGGATGCTGAGGAGCGGGATAAACTCTTCTTGATTGATATACCCAGCACAGACACAAAAAATATATTCTGGTTTGCTGATACCATGGTTAATGGTAAGGGAACTGAGTTTATTTTGAACATAGAAAATACAGTATCTATTCTTTCAGATTCTAATTGTAGCAGACATTCAAATGGCATCGAGGTAAACACTTGAAGGGAGGTGTTTGAAGAACTATCACAAAACAACAGAGGAATACAATTATTTGGATAGTTTTATAGAGCTGGCATAGGCAGGATGGATTGAATGGTCTTCAGTGTGCTATCTTTTTATGATTCCTAAATACACCCCTGTAAGTGATACAATTATTTTTCACACAGAATGACACTTAGATTAATTATTTTTAATTTCTAGCTTGTCACCCTTTTTGAATGTGGGTATCATGTTAGTTTATTTCATGGACTAGTATCTTCCCACTCTCCAATGACCACTCTTTTAATGATTGTCAGAACCATGCAAATCTTGTCCCTACTTGCTTTCAGAATCCTGGAATTAATATTACTGACTCTTGGTGATGTGTTTGTTTTGAGTTTTTTAGCCCTTCTAGTACATTTGTATCAATGTTTACTGGTTTTATCATGTTTGCTCAACAGATTTTATAATCCTTCTTACCTTGTCTAATTAATTTTCTGGCCAAAAAGAAAGTGGTGATTGACACAACCAATATGATAGACAATATGCAGCCAATCAGGATCCACGTTGAGCCTGCCAAATAAATAAAGTTATCAGATCACTATTTACTGGCATCATTTATCAATAAAACAATGAAAAATCTACAACAATAAAAAGAAGATATACCTGATTTAATCAAAATGGCTAAGTCATGAATTCATTGCTGGCTGAAGAGTATTCTCGTGCTACACAAGGTATTACAATGATGCAGGATTGGCTGGATGGATGAGAAGGTCTTTACCTGTCCATCATTGTACATATGTTTTTTTTTATTTCATGCAGTCTTCATGAATCATCAGATCAGTGCTCAGATACAGTGTCACAGAAAAAAACTATTTTCTCGGATGTCACCTGTTACCATTCAAGATGAGCCCCAATAGCAAAAGATTCAATCACATGAGCCTGTGAGTTATTTGTATCCAACAATTCATCCCATCTTATGGACTCTATGACATAAGGATATATATGCACATGTACAATATAAATGACCAGAAATGTTATTATCGCATTGTGGATATCTGTTACCACCTGTCCCCGGCTCAAACTGTTGTTTGTTCACATTACACAATCAAACATATCCTCCATGATCCAACATGCAAAATAGGATTCATAAAATATTATCAATTGACTATGTCTTTGCCTTCCACAGTTGGCCGAATTGAATACTGGTCATTTATGCAAGGCAGGTTAAATGTTTAAGAAGTGCAAAAGCAATAGTGTTGAAGCTGAAGTTCTATTTGGCAAAAAGTTCCTTCCATTACATAGTACAGAAGCAAATTGTGCCTTTCTTTTTGGATGTATTTGCCTGCATCATATTCCCCTCCTTCTTCAAAGTTTTGCTAATCTCCCCACACCGTTGGACTTCTGAAATCTGCCTCAAACTTCTTCAAACACAAAAAAATGAGTACACTGTGATGTATCCTTTTGACTCAGAACTTCTGGGCCTACGTAGCTCAAACGTTAACCAGATGACTTATATTGACACAGCCTCTGTCTTAGACTTGTATAACATTCTTTCCCTGCCCCACATCCCTGTGTTTCATGTCAGGAGAGAGGCCTCAAAAATCACCTCTGAAGAAACTGCTGTTGATTTTTTAAGGTCTTAGTTGTGGAAAAAGTTGTTACTGTTCAATTAGATATAGCAAAATTCTTTTCAGTACAACATACCATGTTGTTTAGCTGATTTTTTAATATAATCCTGGTTATCAAAACAGCCACCTGTCAAGTTGACACAAAATTCTAAGGCAAAGAGCAATTAAACAGGGAATAATTATGTTCTTGTTAGATAAAGGAGCATCTGAGGAATATTATCAGAATATGAAACTGTAAGCAAGTATGCCCATTGAAAGTGGTTCAATCAAATACAACATGTCACATTCTAGGACAACCCTGTAATCTTGCGTTGCAACAATCCTGTTTCACACATGGAAATAGTTTTTTTTATTCGTTCATGGAATGTGGGCGTTATTGGCTAGGCAATATTCATCGCCCATCCCTAATTACCCAGAGGGCAGTTAAGAGTCAACTACATTGCTGTGGATCTGGAGTCACATGTAGGCCAGATCAGGTAAGGTTAGCAGTTCCCTTCCCTGAAGGACATTAGTGAACCCGATGGGTTCTTCCCAACAATTGACAATGGATTCGTGGTCATCACTGATTTAATTCCAGATATTTTATTGAATTCAAATTCCACCATCTGCCATGGTGGGATTCGAACCCAGGTCCCCAGAACATTGTCTGGGTCTCTGGATTAACCGTCCAGTGATAATACTACTAGGCCATCACCTCCCCAGTAGTATTGTTTACATCACAGTGTAAAAATGGCAACATCAACTTTGCAGGGTGCTGAGAGAGACACCAGGGGTAACCAAGCACCAGTTCTCAGCTGGGTTGGGAAGTTCGCAGTGAAAGAGGATCTCCAAACTCAGTCACCCCCATGGTGAGTGCGCATGAAAGACCCACAGAGCCCTGGGAGCTGCCAGCCAGATAATGCATGTGCAGGAACGACAGAAGTCGAATGACAGAAGACGATAAGTTCCAGAGGTAGTCCACAGGGCTCCCACAGCACGACAGAGAGAAAAACAAGCCTGCAGCAGTCAGGAACAAAGCAAGCTCAGATATCAGCAGCAGTGAGTGTTGGATGAGTGCAGAATGCAATACACTCAGTTACAGGAAATAAAAGGGCAAACAGAAGATCCTCCGATAGTGTGGTAAGCCGCATTAAGAGACACCAGGGTCACAAGTACAAGGAGAGAGGCCATTTCAGCACAATATAATCAGTACAAAATGTAAAATACAGGTTGCAACAGTCTGCAAGTATCAAGGGATCAGAAGGTGCTGAGGAGCAAATTGAATTCTTCTTGAGAGATATCACACCCAGCACAATATTTCACAGACACACGAGGTGAATTCTGGTTTGCTAATATCATGGCTAATGGTGAGGAAACTGAAGTTATTTTGGATACAGGAGATGCAGTATTTATTCTTGCAGATCTCACACTGTGGCTAAAACATAAGCTTCTTCAAACTCTTAACTTTTAGTGTCTAAGATTTATTCTGAGTAGGCCCAGCACAGAGGAGAGTGAGGCCCTACTGATTTTTCCAGAGCAAGCACAGGACCTGGAATCGTCGGATGCTACATCAGCAGAGGCGATGTCGGCAAGGTAGGCCCAGCGGCAAAAGATGGAGCCTGAGGATCGACAACTTCATTGTTGGTTGGGTCCAGCATTGGCGGCAGCGAAACGGTGGTGGAGGGCTATGGGCCCAGCGGCAAAGATAGTGCCTGAGGATCAGTGACTTTGATGTTGGTTGGGTCTGGCATAGATAGCGATGGCAGAGGGATGGCGGCACAGGCACATCGACACTGCTGAGCTGGCTCTCTTTGAGCTCTATCTTTTTTTCCCTTATTCTTAAATTATTCAAACTGGCACCTTCTCGTGGCGATAAGTGTAAGCTTTTCACTGTATTTCATTGTATTCTTACTGTAGAATACACATGGCAATAAAATCAAATCAAAATCAGTAAGAGTATGAGAATAGGTGATCATTTGCTATACGGGGGTGAGATCACCAAAACTCTGTACATCATTTCTGATCACCATTGTTACTTATTAAATATGAACCTTTTTATAGCTTTGAATCTTCTCCACAAAGCAGTAGCAGCACAGGAAGCTGATGTTGCTTCATTACTCTGTGGAACCAAACTTCTTCAATAAAACACCTTTCCCAAAATATCAAATGGATTTGTGAAAAGTTCATTTTTTTATCAAGACTCTAATTGTGTAGAACAGAGGTGGTGCCAGCAGTGAAGATGACCAGCCACCATTGAATGGGAATGAAGATACCATTGTTATTAATCTTGCATTCTCCTAGGCTCTTTGAAAAAAAGCATTGATGTTGAAGGAGTAAAAATTGAAATACTTCCTATTGCTAAAGGGACTGTTCCAGAGGAAATTAATTCACAATCAAATACTGAGGAACTTCAAGTTGAACAAATAGCGTATCTGAATGGACAATTGGATTTTTAATGCACTCAGCAAGGCAGCTCACTACCACCTTCTCAAGGGCAATGAGGGACAGGCTGCAAATGTTGGCCCAGCTAGTGACTCCCACATCCCACGAATGAATAAAAGCAAAGAATAAGGCCAGGAAAAGGAAACCTCAGAAAATGAAAAATAAATCAGACATTTGCAGCAGCTACTTGATAAGTTACAAAAAAAAGTGAGACCGAGAGAGGGGAACAGTAAGGTAACCGAATGTGAATGGGTACCAGCTTTTCAATAACAGTGAGAATTGTTTTTGATTCACTGAAAAAGTGACTAGAGAAGAACACAAGCTGGAAACTGATAAAAGAGAAGATGATGGACAACTTTCACAAATTCAGTACAGAAACAGCCATTGCTCTTGAAAAACAGACAGAAGAAACAGACACACTGATGAGGGCAAAAGAGTCAATTTGCTGAAATATTCACATTTCCAAAATCGCTATGAATATTATCTGAGGAAAACATTCTGCTATAACCAAGGTGGTCTTACCAAGTGAAAAATAAATTCTTGCGTTGAAGAAGAGAGATCTTAGTTTACGTTTGCAGAAGACTATCTTTTGAAAGCAAGCCTTCAACAGTGAAAAGGATCATCATTTGATCTTTTGAAGAAATAATTAGAGAAAAATGTGAAAGAAAATGTAAAACTGAACCCCTCAATTCTAGCCAGTATAAATTCTGAGGTGAGATTAATAATTGCATGGAAGTGTACAGACTGGGTGGCACTCCCACTGCCTCAGAAATGAACAATTCTCATCGTTAATTTAGAGATGTTGTTGTCCACTCCAGACCAGCCTCAAGGTCATGAAGGAGAGAAAGTTGTACCATTGCCTTTACATTCAGATTATCATCAGAGACTGGAGCCCTAGTCTGCTAAACATTTTCCTTCCGAGGAGAATGATACAGATCCAACCCACCCATCCTCAAAAAAAGGCCAAGAATATGGTTTTGATATTGAAGCCTTGGCCAGGAGAGATTGTGGTGGTGTGCGGGAGGGAAGGTGAGAGCAGAGATGGAAATGTTTGGCTGAATAGCAAGTGAAGGGATGACATATGATCTGATTAATTAAGGCAAAGAGATAATTACAAAAAGTAAAAAATAAGATGGTGCTTGAGACCAATCAAATGGCTGGAATAACATGACAGGTTTAAGAGTCATGCGTAAAGTGTCAATATTCAGCTATTGACACTTTACTCACACTGTTTGATGCTTTGGATCACCTGCAAACACTTGTTATGCAGCCTATCAACACTCCACTCACACTATTTGAACTATCTTCAGATGCTCTTAATTACCCAGACTGATCTTGCAATTCCCTCTCCACCTATATTTTCTGTGCCTGTGCGCTTCCCTCTACTTCACCTGATGGAGGAGCAGCGCTATGAAAGCTTGTTATTTCAAATAAACCTGCTGGACTATAACCTGGTGTTGTGTGACCTCTAACTTTGACATACTGTGTCAGGACCCCCCTGACTGACGGGTGCCTCCATGGACTTTGGTGACGACTACTTCCCTCGATGTTGAGACATGGCTGCCAGCTTGGTCAGTGTGTTTGCCTCATAAGCTGCTGCGTCTGCTGGGAAGAAGGCCATTCACTGGCCTTCCCCTATATTCAGAGTCAGAAGGAGAAGGGAAGGTAGAGGCGTCCCAAAGTGGAACCATCCCACTTGATTAAATGCCATCTGCCACCAAACTCAGTACAGGGCATTACAAGATTTTATATGTGGTAGCAGGACTTGGAAAATCACAAATGATTCGGCTGAATTATCATGGTTTTATGAAAAGGAACTTTTGTTTGATAAATCTATCAGAGATTTTTGTCACAAGGTAGATAAGTGGAACTAGTGATTGCTGTAAACTTGGTACATTGAAAGGTATTCAAAACTTTTAGTGTCACAGATACGGGTGTTATACAAGAGAAAATCTCTTTGGATCGAGAGTAATACATAGATCACAGATCATAATCGATTCAGGATTGGTTAATGAAAAAAAAACAGAAAGCAAGAATAAACGGGTCATTTTTAAAATGGTGAAGCGCAACTTATATAGTGACACAATGAACTACCTTGGGCCTCATCTAGTTACAACTTTAAACAATAAAATGAAGGAGTATGATATAATTTCTTCAAGTTTGCCAATGATACGAAGCCATACAGGAAGGCAAGCTGTTGAGTGATTGAGTGGAAAGATAGAGTAGAATGTGGGGAAGTACAAAATGATCCACTGTGGTATAAAGAATGGAAAAAAAACCTGTTTTCCACAAAAGGTGAGAGAGTAAATGTTAGTATTCAGTGTATTTTGGGAGCCCAAAATATGGTATGCAAAAGGTTAACATGCAAATACAACAAGAATTAGGAAGGCAAGTGATATGCGTTTAAGTCTTTAATGCAAGTATTCTGGAGTGTGAGAGTCAAAGATCTTGCTAAGTTGCACACTTTGGTGAATTAACACCCGGATTACTTTTCAACTTGACTTAGAGACTGGGAGGCAGAGGGAAATGGAAACATAGGGTTGACCCCAAAAAGGAGGAGAGATGGAGCAGATTGAGCCAGTGTTATCTGGAGTTTGGAAAAATGAGGAATCATTTCACTGAAACACCTACAGCTCTTAGTCGGCTGGACACGTATAGGTGTTTATAGAATATTTCTAGTGATTGGGGAGTTCCAAAATAGAGACCTTATCCTTTGCCTCAGGATAAGAGTTGACCATTTAACACCGAGATGAGGAGAAAGTTCCTTTCTCAAGCAGTTGTAAATCTTTGGAATTCCTTACTTCAGAGGATTCTGAGTGCTTAGTAAATGCGTAATTCATCTGACATCAATTATTTTTAGCCACTGAAGGATAATGTAGGAAGATAGCATTGTTGTTGAAGTTCAAGTATGGTGGAACAGTTTCAAAGAACCTAATGGCCTACTCCTGTTATTCTAACAGAACCCTATTGTACAGTAATACCCAAATATTGAATCCAACCACTCCACCTCTCTCAATTACAATTTTATCCCTACCATCCAATGACACCACTTCCATTTAAATCCTGCCAATCTATGTACAGTCTACAATCTCCTCTCGAACATTTCCTCAATCCTAACACCTACTAACCCCAACCCCCTTGTTCATCAAAGCTCTCCACAGTCTCACTAACCTAAAATTCCTCCTTCCTCTCCACTGTACAATTCTGTCACAGTCCTTCTTTTTAGAGATCTGCCATCTTTCTCTGGCTGGTAAGCAATTGGGAATTGGAGGTAAAGTCCACAAGACCTGTTCCTCATTACAGACATATGTTCCTGAAACAGGCACTGCCTGATAGATTAAGCATTAACGCACACGTAGGGAATGTTATCCAGAACTATTTGGAGCAGGGAATTCATGTTGTCAGTCAATATGTAATATTGATGTGATGCAAGTGTTGCCATTTTAATAATTAAATCAAGCTAATTTACTCTTTTAAACACACACAGGACAAACTGCAGGAATAAGCACACACGTATATGCATAGAGTCATAGACTTATACAGCACAGAAACAGACCTTTTGGCCCAACCGATCCATGCTGACTATAATCCCAAACTAAACTAGCCCATATCCCTCCAAACCTTTCCTACTCATGTACTCATCCAAAAGTCTTTTAAACATTGTAATTACAACCATCCCTGACAATACACCATGACCGGGAAAATGAACAAAGTTGACGTTCAGTAGGGCAAGCTGCCAGGAGAAGGAGGAGGAGATAAAGTACAAGGCTTTTCTTCAGGAGGACAGAACTGCCAGAGGTATTCTGGAAGAAATTATCCAACTTAAACCTCAGCAAGGAACAATGTATTGGACATGTTCAGGAAATAAATGCTCACTGAAATCTGCAGTCACAATGACAACCTTGAAGCAGGGTAAGGACAACATCACCAGTTGCTCTAAAGGTAACTATAGTTATGAACTTCCATATGTGTGGCTTTTCCCTGGCTGGAGCAGATGTTATTTGTAATGTGGCTTAGTGTGCTATCTGCTGTTGCACAGGGGTCCACTGAGGCTCTGGATTCCAGGAGAAATGAATAAATTATGTTCTCTCTTGTCACTGATGGAATAAGCATGGAGCTTCATGAGGATTGCAGGCTTCTCACTGTCAAAGGTGCCACTTTTTGAGTGCTGTGTTAAAATTCTGAGCTTCCTCATAACCAAGGGAGAATCCACTGCGACCATATTGTGCAGGTAAATGCCTGGTATCCTAGCAGCAGTCATGAACTCTTTGTTCCACAGCAGTCTGCTGTGTCATCAACTTTGAGCCACCACAACAAACCTTGGCTGGTTTTTTTTGATCAATGAGGATGATCTTTTCGTGATGTGCCTCATATCTGTGGGGCACATCCTACATACCACATTGGCAGCATTGAAATAACCACATCAGCTGTGATAGAAGAAATCACTAGGGAGTGGAATTAGAGTTATCACAGCCCAGACTAGTCAAGAAAAAATCCTATTGCTCCTAATGGGGGAGGCACAATGGCTCAGTCGTTAACACTGCTGCCTTATGGCATCTGAGACCCAGGTTCAAATCCAGCCTCGGGTGACTGTCTGTATAGAGTTTGCAAGTTCTCCCTATGTCTATGTGGGTTTCCTCTCAATGCTCTGATTTCCTCCCACAGTCCAAAGATATGCAGGTTAGGTGCACTAGCCATGCTAAATTGCCCTGCAGTGTCCAGGGATGTGCAGGATAAGTTGGTTAGCCATGGGACATGCAGGATTACAAAGATAGGATGGGGGGGTGGGGTAGGGGGAGTGGGGGGATGCTCTTCAGAGGGTTCATATGGACTTGGTGGGCTAAAAGGCCTGCTTCCACACTGTAGGGGTTCTCTGATGGAGTATGGAGTGAGCTTCACACTCCTCATCATTGTGAGGAAGAACCTGTGCCACTCACAACAGAGGAGGTATGTAGCTGAGGAGCAAGAAGAAGGCAGCCATCACAATTCCTTTCTAGTCAGCCTGCCCAAGATCAACTAATTTGTCTGCAATATCCATTAATTCAGAACCCAATTCCCTGTACTCCAACAGTTCCACTCCTGTCTTCCTTCTGTTTCTGACCATCAAAGCAAATCGCACGCCCTGTGGCCCCAAAAATCAAGCAAGAGCAGTTTGCCAAGGTATATGAGATAAGCAGTTGGTTTTATATGGAAATCTTCAGTTGTTCACTTTAATGTTAGCTACAAGAATATCAGATTTAATGAATTTGGCTTCACAATTTGGGATTTGAACTCATAAACACTGCCATTGTTGTAAAATTAAGCCTCATTTTAAATGTTTGCCTGAATCTTTGCTTCAAAAAAATTGAATCAATTTATACTTTTTATCCGCAGTATATTGTAAGGGAGTGCCCATTACACTTTCTAGCGAGAGTCACAGGGCAGTGAGCAGGAACCAGTGTTAACCTTTCCCACCCCATTTCAGAGCCAAAAGGTCTGCTGAAGCTAATCTTACACCAAAATACCATCAAATCTTGGATCTGCCACCAGCACACAATGCAGACCAAGATACTGGATGAAGAAAATCATTATGCTGCATCTTCGTAATTATAAACAGGAAATTGCCACATACCACCAGTTGTGTTGTCATTGGAAGACACTGCCATTTCATTGTTGACAACTGGAATAACAAGTACATGTATTATTCAATTTGTTATAATAGTGAAACTCAGAGTTCTCAAAACTAGACTGTTTGCTAAATTAACATACTTTCTCAGTTGTGAAATACTTTGAGAATAAACAACTAATTAAGTAAGAATAGAGAGCATATGGAACAGGTTGCCAGAGTGTACATTCAATCACAGTTTTTCCGAAAATGAGAGCAGTTTGGAGCTCTTCCAAGAGGTCAATATTCTATAATATAAATCAGGGTCAATGTGGTCTGCTGGACTGGATTCAAATGGCTAAACATGTTGGAGAGGAATTTTTCAGGTATTTGGACCCCGATTGCCCCAGGAGTTATACCTGCTTTTTTACTCAGAGATTGCTTGATTGACAGGGAGCACCCATATCTTACTTACTGAAGAATCATAGCTCTATGGGACAAGCTAGAAAGACCAAGCGGTCTTTTCCTATCATAATCTTATCTATTCATTTTAATAGCCAAAAAGCGATCATTTACAAATAACACATACCTTGGACGTGCAGGTGAGTGCCATTCCCAGACATTCTGACCACTGGTGGAGGAATCTCAATTAATACCTCACAAAAGTACATTCCAGTGTCATTCCGGTTTATTTGGGAAATAGACAAAGTGCTAACTGTATCATTGAGAGAGTGTTTCATCCTTTCGGTGTAATCCAGGTAAGGCATCGTTATGTTCCCTCTGGATGTCAGAACTAGAGTCTTTTGCTCTGATAAAACTTTGCTCCATTCAATCCGCCGTTCCAAACTGGAGCTATTAATCCAACAAGTCATTGTTGCTGTCTCTCCTTCCATTGCAGAAAGGAGAGGTGGAGACTGTGTAACCATAAGAATTACACTGTTCCCAACTGTAAGGAAAAGAAAATGCACAAGGATTGAAATGTTCAGTCTTTGTATAAGAATCTTTCAAATATCACCCCCTATTGTTTTCAGTTATTCATGCAACTGTATGCACTCAGCCATCTAAAATGTTTCCAACAACGAATGATCAAATAAAATATTTTATGTGATATTGATTGCAGAAGGCATATTTGCCTGGACAACTTGATGCTCACTTACAAATTGAACATCCACCTGAACAATAAAAACAAACAGCATGGCTTCTTTTCAACAATTCATCCAAATGACAAGATCATTAGGAATGGAGCGTTCCCTTTTTACTGAATTGTAATGGAAATGGACCACATGAATGTGTTCTTATCATTCTCTATCCTTAGAAGATCATTCCCCATTAAGTAAATCGAACAGGCTGGAATAATGTCCCAGTGCCATTTTAGTGAATCTCTTCTGTATACTCTTTGAGGCCCTAAAATCCTTTCAAAGTGTGGTTGTTTTAAGTAATGAGTTTAATGACTGAACTAAAGGGAAATGAGTGTTAATAAAGGTGTATATTAAACACCTGTGGGATACCAACCAGTATAATATGTACAATTATGTTTCTGCCATCAGCCTTACCCAGAATTGAACACAATACTCCATCTAGGACCTAACTAAAATTTTATAAATTGGTATAATTTGGTATAAATTGTGGCTTTTGTACGATGGCTGTATGCTTCTATTAATAAATCTCTTATGCATTTTTAAAAGCCTTCTCAATTTGACCTGCCACCTTCAGAGATTCATGTATAATATATACACCCTACTCTTTTTATTCCTGGCTAAAAATAAGTTTGTATTGCGCCCCCCCTTCATTTTTCCTGCCACTTTACTTCAAACCTATCTGCATTAATTATTTCAGTTATGTATCTTCCCAGTTCACCAGTCACATGTCCTTCTGAAGTCTGTTACCATCCCTCCACAATGTTTATGATGGTCCAAACCATCCAAGTTCTGGATGTCAGAGGCAGAATGTACAACCTGAGATATGCATTGGTACTCTGTAGGAGTCTGGATGCATGACCTTTTTGGGAATTGAAGGGGAGGCTTGAACTTCCAATGGGCAATCCCCCTTCTCCTTGAGCGTACTACAAACGTATCCAATTCTATTCTGAAGCTGGGAGTTTAGACAATTCTGATATATTTACATGAATAGTTACCCTGGAAAAGTAAGACAGGAAAGTTATAGTCTAGCTCCTGGGCAAATCCCAACTATTCACCATAACTTACCACTCTGACTATCTCATGTGATTTGGTTTGATTTGATTTGATTATTTTCACATGTACCGAGATATTGTGAAAAATATTGTTTTGTGTGTTATCCAGACTAATCACACCTTACATGAGTACATCAGGGTAATGGAACAGAATGCAGAATATAATGTGAGAGCTAAAGAGAAGGTGCAGAAATAGATCAATTCTAATATATGAGAGGTCCGTTTAAAAGTCTGATAACAGCATGGAAGAAGCTGCTTTTTAATCTATTAGTATGTGTTTTCAAATTTTTGTGTCTTCTGCCCAATGGAAGAGTGTGGAAGAGGGTGTAACCAGGGTGGGAGGTGCCTTTGACTATGTTGGCTGCTTTCCTGAGGAAGTGAGAAGTGTAGATGGAGTCAATGGAAGGAAGGCTGGTTTTCGTGACGGACGGGGCTGTGTTCACAACTCTCTCTAATTTCTTGTGGTATTGGGCAGAGCAGTTGCCATATTTCCTTAGCTTTCTCAGGAAGTAGAGGCATTGGTGTGCTTTCTTGACCTTAGCATCTGTGGATGGACCAGGACATATTGTTAGAGACGTTTACTCCTAGGAGCTTGAAGATCTCACACCTCAGCACCATTGATACAGGCAGGGGGTGTGTCCTCCACTCTGTTCCTGAAGTCGATAGCCAGCTCCTTGGTTTTGCTGACATTGAGAGAGAGATGGCTGTCTTTACACCATGCCACTAAGCTCCCTATCTCTTTCCTACACTCGTCATTGTTTAAGATTCAACCCACTACGGTAGTATCATCAGCAAATTCGTAAATGGCCACACAGTCATGAGTGTATAAGGAATATAGTATGCAGCCTTGCAGGGCACCAGTGTTGAAGATTATTGTGGAGGAGGTGTTGTCACCTGTCCTTACTGAGTATAGTCTGTGGGTCAGGAAGTTGAGGATCCAATTGCAGAGGGGAGAAGCAGTGACCTAGGTCTTGGAGTTTGGAAATGAGTTTGGTTGGAATTATATTGTTGAAGGTGGAGCTAAAGTCAATAAGTAGGAATCTGATGTAGGTGTCCTTGTTATCCAGATGTTCCATGGATGAATGTAGGGCCTGGGAGATGGCATCTGCCGTGGATCTATTGCAACGCTAGGCAAATTGTAGTGGATCAAGGCAATCTGGGAGGCTAGAGTTGACATGTGCCACAACTAGCCTCTCGAAGCACTTCATTATGATGGATGTCAGAGCTGCCGCACGGTCATCATGAAGGCACGCTGCTCAATTTTCCTTTTGCGTTGGGATAACAGTGGTCTTCTTGAAGCAGGTGGGAACCTCACGTGGTAGTGAGGAGAGGTTAAAGATGTCTGCAAATACTTCTGCCAGCTGGTCCGTGCAGGATCTGAGTGCACAGCTGGGGTCTCCATCCAGGCCGATCACCTTCTGTCGGTTCACTCTCAAGAAGGCCGATCTAACGCCTGTGAAGGTGAAAGTGGGTATAGGTACACCCGAGGCTGTCAGGGGCAGGTGACATTTATTTCACTGACCTTCTGTTCAAAGCAAACACAGAAATCATTCAGCTTATCAGGGAAGGATGCATTGCTGTCAGCGATTCTACTCGACTTCGCTTTGTGGCCTGTTACATCGTGTAAGCCTTGTCACAATCAATGTGTGTCCATGTGGTTAGTCTAGGACTGTAGCTTAGTCTGGTATTGTCCCTTGGCAACCCTGATGGCTTTGTAAAGGTCATACCTAGATTTCCAGTATAAGTCAGGATTGCCAAGTTAAACACCTCAGACATGGATGTCAGTAGGGAGTAGATCTCCCGGATCATCAATGGTTTCTGGTTGGGGAGCACTCGGATTAACTTCTTTGACATGCAGTCCTCTACACACTTTTTGATGAAGTCTGTGATGGTAGTGGCATTCTCATTTAGATTGGCCACTGAGTTCTTGGACCAGTCCACTGACTCCAAGCAGTCACATAGGAGCTCTCCCATTACTTCAGGCCAGCAATATATGCCTTCTGTACCGGATCCTCACCCCCTGGTTGCAAGCCAGGAGAAGGAGCACAACTTTATGGTCTGATGTGCCAAAATGCAGGGGGGAATGGGGCAGTAGGCATCTTTGATGATGGCATAGCAATGGTCAAGGGCGTTCGGGCCTCTGGTGGGATTGGAGATGTGTCTTCTTGGCAGCACATTGTTGAGGCTGGTCTGTTTGAAGTCACCAGCCACGAAGAACAAGGCCTCAGGGTACTCCATGGTCAAGTCCAAGCACCAAGAGTTGTTGATTAGGACGCAGGCCCCTCTGCCCCTTGCCTTGCCCAAGAACGTCAAGCGGTCTATCCGGTGAATTGAGAAGCTCTCACGTCGTAAGCACAGTCAGGTGAAGCGGGAGTGAGCCATATCTCTGTAAAACAGAGCACACAGCAGCTTCTCAATTCCCTTGACCCCTGTGAATAATCCTTGACCCAACAACCCTACTCCAGCCACTCAACTACATTCCGTATTAAAGCTCAACAGTGCAGCTAAACCCATCCCAAAAATAATAACTGTCCACCCACCAAACTTCACCCCATACCCCTGACTACCTTTGACTATCCTTCTACCTCTCATCCTGACCTGATTGGCCAGCATCCTGACTACTCCTCCTAGCCCAGCTACCACTTCCCCCTATAATCACTACCATATCTTGCACCCACCACCCTACTCACCACCTTACCCACCAACCACTTCAACCACCAATCCACCTCACCCACTAGTCACCCCCATGACCAAACATCTCATCCACTTGCCACCCTACCACTTCAGTTAACTGTCAACCACCCACACACCTCACCCACCAGCTGAACCTACCCATTCACAGATACATCCTCTCACCCGTTCATTGTCATTCACACTGGATATTTAAACCTACAGCAATCAATACCAATAAAGGGTGGTGTCAACTCTTCCCCTTACCCTACAGCACTGTGATGGGGTTTTCCAAGGATGTTGTGCTTTGTATTTCTGGAGATTCTGAACTCAAAAGACCAGGCAAGAAATACAGAACACTGCTGAAGCAGCAATCCAGTGATCATCACCACTCTGTAGAACACTGCGTCCAATAATGTGGGTCATTTTCAAACTTAGAAACATTTCGTTTTATTCATTACTCTGGCCATGAATTCATTTCAAAGAAAGTGGTGAATCCCAATACCAACTCTTGAAGAATGGCATGACATAACATCCTTTCAGTCTGAAAAGTAACCAGTTACCATTATTGACTACCTTCTGTTCCTTAACTTATTTTGAATTCAGAATGCCACAGTTCCTTTAATTCAATGGGTTTGAATTTTGTTTCTAAACCTGTAGGAGGTCACAGCCTGGATGTTGAAATTGAAAATTACCTGCACTTGAGCAAGTGTTTGGATGAGAACATGATGGGGACTGTTTGTGATGCACTCCACATGAAGGACTCTTGTGGTATAGGGTAGCATCCCTACCTCTGAGCCAGGAGATCCAGATTCAAGTCCCATCTGTGCCAGAGGCATGCAATAACATCTCTGAACAGGTTGATGAGAAACTAGTCTGGGCCCTTTCTGTGGTACAGTGGTAGTGTCCCTACCCCTGGACGAGGAGAACTGGGTTTAAGTCCCACCTGTACCAGAGGTTTTGTGACAGTGTCAGATCGATTGAAAATGCCTTTTCTTAAAAAAAAAGCCTGACTTGGTGTGGGATCTTACTTCCTATACATAATGTTGCAATATCTTTCATTGTGTGTACAGTGAAAGTATGATCTAAAGCAGGATTTTGCCTAATTTCTTTTTGACACACCAAGTGCAGGAGGATTGTTTTCCAAGTAACTTCTTCATTGTGAATCACTCAGTTAGGGATAGAATAAATTTCTTCAGAAGGATGTGTATTTATGACCTCCATTATAATTGAGTATATAATCAGGCTGCCATGCCACTACTGAAGTAAAGATAAATTGACAGAAGTACACCTCTTGAATGAGACAGTCGATCAAGACCCCGTCAGTAATGAATATAAAAGTGTCCATTACATTAATCAATGAGCAGCAATTGAGTTTTTCAAGTGTCTCCACCAACATTTATCTATCAACTAATACTGTCAGAACTGATCTAACTGGTGACCTAACTCATCGCTGTTTGTGGGATCTTTCTGTGTATGGATTGGTTACTGTGTTTGCTTAGCTAGCAAGTGATTACACTTCAACATAATTAAAGGAATGTGAAGTTCTTTGGATATCCCCAGAAAATGCATTTTATGAGTGTAATTCTCTTTCTCTGATACAACTTTGCTTTCTCTATGATTGAAATTTATTCAGCTGCCCTGCAAGGCTTTTGGGTTTCTCAACTGGGGAAAAAAAGGGAAATGCACTGTTCAGCATTTTAATTTTCTACATTGGCCTTATGGTTGTTACAGAATGATATGATATGATCTGTTTAGTCCTAAATTCTGGGTAATTTTTTGAGCCATGCTTCAAGAAACTTTTTGATCCACTGACAGCCAGTTTATTTTTATTCAGAAATTTAAAATATAAATTTCCTAATTATAGTACTTTATGATTTGTTTTAAATACTTTTAATTTGCAATCCCAAAGTATTACAGAAAATAGTTAATGTTTGAGTTTGTTTCATAATAACTAAATAAGAAATCAATCTATCAAGTGGGCTATTACTTCTGCAAAAGACTGCTTCAAGAGTTCGCAGCAGTGTTATTCCATCTCTAACTGTCATTTCTCTCTCAGACTGACCTACTTATAAAGTAAGAGCAGCAGTAGACCATTCAGCCCTTCAAGCCTGCTCTGTTATTCAACATGATCACAGGTGATCCTCTACCTCAATGCCATTTATCGATTTCTCCCCATATCTCCTGTATCCTTTAACATCTAAAAATGTATCAATCTCTTTCTTGAAAATATCCAGTGACTTAAGTCTCCACAACCTTCTGTGGTAGAAAATTCCACAGTTTTACTACCCCTTGAGTGATGGAGAAAAACATAATGGCTCCACATCTCAAAGGAAATAGACATATATGCATTCTCATAGTCTGTCCAACAATGTCCATTATACCAATGTCACTTGTAACTGATTGCTCTCAGCAATAAACTACACCTCATCCCAACCTAAAAGATGGATGGTCGCTGCAATTCTACGCTATGGTGGCCAGGGGTCTATCTAGCTCATACGAAATGATCCCAGTAATGCTCAACTGAAGATTAAGGTTAACCGCATCCTAACACTCAGATCATCTTCACCTCCACCCCAACTCCCCCACTCCCACAGACCTATTTCAAATTGTCAACAATTACTAGGAAACCCGGATAGCCAGTATTAAAATTGGAACAAGAGCAAAAAAGTCTGAGACATGCAGACTTGTTTAAAATGTTTAAGTGGGGGTGGCACATCTTGGGGTGGGTGGTGCTAATGCCTGCAGTCCCAATTGCCACCCCCCACAAACCAGAAATGGGGGTGTTCGAGGCAGCTGGGTTTCTGATTCGAAACTTTAAAGTTTTACTTCTCATCCAATCCAAACCCACCCATTTTTAAAAGGTTAAAATTTCCCACTGACAGCTATAAATGGAACTTGCATTTTTATATCTAGCTACTGAACCCTTGAACCACTCTCTGTGTTTCCGGTAGGCATTTGCACTTCTCTCGCCCCAAGAGAAAACTGCCATGCTAACTGGTGTCCAAAGGCAGAGAGGTGCCCTTTTTGGTATGAACAGCTGAAAAATACCAACCGGAATCTCACCACAAGCAGAACATTTTAATTATCAAGTGTAGGAAGGGGAAATCTCACCAACAGTCATTTGTTTGATATTCTACTTGTGAGACCTTCATAGAATCATCATAGAATCCCTACAGTGTGGAAAAAGGCCCTTCGGCCCAACAAGTCCACGCCGATCCTCAGAGCATCTCACCCAGACCCAACCCCTATAACGCACCTAATCTACACATCCCTGAACACGATGGACAATTTAGCATGGCCAATCTACCTAGCTTGTACATCTTTGGACTGTGGGAGGAAACCGGAGCACCTGGAGGAAACCCACACAGACACGGGGAGAATGTGCAAACTCCACACAGACAGTCGCCCAAGGGTGGAATCAAACCTGGGTCCCTGGTGCTGTGAGGCAGCAGTGCTAACCACTGAGCCCCCATGCCGCCCATAATAGGTACAATTTGTACCTATGTACCTTCCTAGGTACAATTTGGCTACCTTAACACCAGTTGCACCCCATTGATTAAACAATTGTGGGGTGCAACTTAAATGAGCAGATCAATGTTTAAAGCATTGACTTTCTTTGTCAGCTATTTTAGCAGGTGGAGTTTACAATTAGCCACCTCCCTGAAAACAAAGAGCATTTAAACACAAAACAACATCACAAAGAGTTTTTCTGAATTTTTGTGAAGAAGGGTCTCGACCCGAAACGTCAGCTTTCCTGCTCCTTTGATGCTGCTTGGCCTGCTGTGTTCATCCAGCTCTACACCGTGTTATCTCACAAAGAGTTTGTACACTTTTATCATGAACAATATTTTGGAGGAGTAAAAATGTTCTGTGGTAACTTGGGAAAATGTAACGTTACTCAGTATGTCACAGACAATCAGAACCCTGAATTCCATCAGAGCTTAGGTCAGAATCTTGAGATAAGGCAACGCTGGACAGACTGGACATTAAGACCAGCTCTTAGTAATTGTCAAGTTCTGACCTAGAAGGGTATTCCGCTGGGGCAGATACAGTAAGTATGCAATCTGCCAGAATTCACACTTACATTCTCTGGTGACCAGCAGGCGGTACATTGCAGTAGTGAAGGGAATGGTGCCCACTAGAGTTTTCCAAGTTGGAAAAGCAACCTCAACATCAGTGGATTTTCACAAAAAGGGCTAAAATTTGAGGAGATTTTCTGATTTCTGCCAGATCAGGCATCTTGCAGATAAACAGTGATCTATTGACTTATCATCTAATACTGAACAGACAACAAAGTGAAATGAGTGTCCATCTGTTCTACATACGCTGCTTGTTCTGGGAAACCTGAGCTGGATCAGGTTTTGGATATCATTGTTGACATCTGATTCCTGTCTTTCCAAAGTTACAATTGATTGACTCATTTATTTATAGTCACGTATATTTGTTACAAATACAATGAGAAGTGTTCTATAATGTCACCACACACTAGCGCCACTTTAAAACACAGAAGTAAACCAAGACATACAATATAAAGACAGAAAATAACGTCAGAAGTTCAACATTACAATCCTTCTTGTAAGTGCTTAGCCATGGACCTGGATCCAAGCTCTTTCACCCGATACAGAGACCAACAGCAGCAGAAAGCAGTTGGCCAAACTCACGTCCCTTCACTGCTTTCCACTGCTGGAACTGTGCCGCCATTCTTTGGCTCCAGCTTGCCTCTACCGAAAACACCACCATCATGAATCTACGTGTGAGTCGATCGCAGAAGTGCAGCCACCGCTGAGCCTGACATGTCCCGCAACTGGCACCGGGAGGATTGAAGATGAAATATAATAGTTTCAAATCTCTTAATTCTGAGGCGAGGTCTTGTTATTCTTCAATTTTCTTCGTGTTTTTTTTCTCTCTCAACCGGCACTCAGAAACAAGGTCAACCTTCTCAAATCAAATTCTCACCAGGACGCAAGAAAACCAGTAGCAAGGTGGCTCTGTGCAGATTACCGGAATGTGCACAAACACTTTCCTTACTATAGTTTGAAAATAACTCTGTGGTCTTCATTGCAAAGTAAATGTAACTGAAACCTCTCATTGCCCTCTCTCCAGTTAATTAAGATGCTTAAACTCCCTGAGATTAGGGGACTTTTAGCTGATGCTTGCCCAGCTCAAACATTTCACTTGCTTTCCACCCACTCACCTGCAGCTTTCATTAGAAAATACATTGTAGTGACAGTACTGTTATTACTTTTTTTTAAAAAATAAGATAAAATTTAGTAAAATAAGAACAATAACAACAAACTATCAACACAGAGAATGAACGGGGGTGGCTAGAAACAGCTCCTTCTGACTTCACTCTAAGATAAATAAAAGGAAAATTATCTCTTATCATTCTGGCAGAAAATCAGATACAATCTTTAATGAATCATATTTCAGCAGGCTGCCTGAGAAGACATGCTGTAGCAAATACAACACAAAATAAGTTTGAAAAGGGCTGCATAATAGGTGCTAACCTTCATATGACGTCCTGACCGATATAGTGTGTGAGGCACATGTAGAATAGAAAAAGTCTCGTCATTTGTACTAATTCCATCCTCGCCCTTTATTTGCATGAAAAACAGACCTGGAGACCAGTGATTTTCTAGACAGCTGTTTGTGCAGAAACAACCTTATAAGTTACTGTTCCCCACATTGTTTGAGAATTGTAACATCACAGTAGGATGTAAACTCCCGTGGTTCGGTCTATAGCCTGTTAGTCAGAAGGTTGTGTGTTTAAGTCCACTCCTCTCCCATTTATAAGTGATAGTCTCTCGTCGAAGGATCAAAGTGTTTCCTATGCTCCACACACAAAACTGGTTTAAAATCAGAGAGCAAAGAAATGTAATTTTCTGGAGGGTGTACCCTCACAATGCTTCCTCATGGAGCTAGTAAATCGAATTTTGGGTGAAACCCAGCTTACAAACTAATGGGGTCTGCTGGACCACCTAGAAGTTTTATAGGCCCAATTGATTTGATTGCCAGAGTACAGATTTTCTCCATCAGTGGCGCAGTGGTAGTGTCCCTACCTCTGAACCAGAAGGCCTGGGGTCAAGTCCCACCTGCTCCAGAAGTATATCACAATGTGGCTGAACAGGTGGATTAGACTATGGACTCTGTCCTATTTCTCCCTCTCATTTAGGGCCTTATTTCCATTGGCCCATAAACATTAGCAATTTAAAACCTGAGTTCTCAAAATAAATGGTTAAGCTCCCACATCCAAAACAGGTAGAAATACTTCTGAACTACAAAGTTTTGAGTCAGGGTCCTACATTAGTGCAGGACTAGTGACAATAAAGCTAATTCTAATTCTAATTCTATGGACTTTGTGGGCATATGGCCAAATGGTGCACCGTGTTAGGTCCCAGCATGGGATGTAATATCTAGCAGTGCTTAGAGTAATCACTGCAGAATGCTTTAAAGCCAGACAGACAAAAGTCTGTAGGATTGATCTTGACCTTCTTGTTGCTTGTCATTTCAATAAAGCACCAAGCTCCAAAACCTGTTATGTGCCAAACACAAGCTAGAGGAGCAACAGAGATAATAGGAACTGCAGATGCTGGAGAATCTGAGATAACAAGGTGTAGAGCTGGATGAACACAGCAGGCCAAGCAGCATCAGAGGAGCAGGAAGGCTGACGTTTCGGGCCTAGACCCTTTCTGAAGAAGGGCCTAGGCCCGAAACGTCAACCTTCCTGCTGCTCGGCCTGCTGTGTTCATCCAGCTGTACACCTTGTATATCTCAGATTCT
>NC_063360.1:9451715-9475254 GCF_021869965.1 Rhincodon typus
GGCCTAGACCCTGATGAAGGGTCTAGGCCCGAAACGTCAGCCTTTCTGCTCCTGTGATGCTGCTTGGCCTGCTGTGTTCATCCAGCTCTGCACCTTGTTGTCTCAGATTCTCCAGCATCTGCAGTTCCTACTATCTCCATTCAGGAAGAGAATGCTGCCAATGTCACAGTAAAGATGAAGGAGAGAAATTGTACAAAAGAAAAATAGAAATAGAGAGATACCAAAATGCTTGGACGAGCTCAAAGTAGAAAAGTCACTCAGTGCTGATGGATGTGCCACAAGATGCTGAGAGATACAAGGGTGGAAGAGATGGAGAGTCTGCCATAATCTTCCAATCCTCCTTAATCAGGAAAGAGGTTCCAGAACTAAAAGAAAGTGTGGAATAAACTTAGTAACTACAACCTAATGTCAGTGTTGGAAAGCCGTTAGAGACATTAGTATAGGACAAAAAAATTGTCACTTGCCAAAATATAAGCAGGTAAAAGGTAAGGTTGCCATAGTCCTAGATAACCATAAAGCAGCTCCCTCATTAGAGAGAAAATGAATGATGGTGGTTTAAGCTGAGATTCACCAAGACTCAAGCGAGGGGAAAGGTTGAGAAGTCACGGGAAGCAAAAAAACGAAGGCTCGCAAAGCTTTCCGAAGGACAAGTCATGTTTGAGTAGTCAAATTAAGTATTTCAATAAAGTAACAGAGATGATTGATGTCACCGTCCATGTTGTCCATATAGATGTTCAAAGGTCTTTGTTTAAATTGTATAAGATAGGCTTATTAGCAGCACTGAAGCCTATAGGATTAAAGTGGCAGTTCCCGTGTGGATAAGCACTTCGATAGAGGATGATGTCAAAGGCTGCAGACTGGTTGAGAAGGCTGAGGAAGGATAACAGAGATTAAAGGCGAAAAGTTGATTTTCCCACTGAAGGGAAATGTGCATGTGTTCCCTTGTTATTTGTATTAGGAATACAACAGAATTTGGTTCATATTAATGACCAGTAACTAAACACAGACAGCATAATTTTAACATTAACTGATATTACAAAAATTTGGAACTTCAACAAATATGATTGAGGAGACTAACAGACTTCAGCAGATATACAGATGGAATGAGCAGATCTTTGGCAGATGTAGATGAATGTATGAAGATATGAAGTAATTCAATTTTGGGAGAAAGAATGAGCAGATGCAACATAAACTAAATGGTACAATTTTAAGTGGGAGTACAGGAACAGAGAGATATGAAGGCAATGTGTATAAGTCTTTGAAGTTGATGTGTCAAATCAAGAGGGCTGTTAGGATCCTTATCTATTCCTGGCTTATCATGAAACTCCACACTTTTGAATTTATTTAATTGCTCTTCAATGCAATTTTATGAAAAGCTTTTCAAAAATCAAGGCACGTTACATAACAGGGGACATCATAGTCCAGGCAAGCTATTGTCTTTTTAAAATATTTAAGCAAGTTTCCCCTTCTTAGCCCATGTAGTTTATCTAGGTTCCTGTTCCATGTATAATCCTCATAGTCATCCTGATAATCAGCTTTATTATTTTATATAAAATGGGAATGAAGCTAATCGTTCAATTGTTGCCCCAATCTCCTTGTACTCTCTTTTGAATTATGCACTAGTTTAGCCTGTCATCAATTTTCCATTTTCTTCTTCCTGTTCAATAAATCCATCATAATGACTGTCAGTTCTTCACAAACATCTCCCAACGTCTCTTGCAACACTTTGAAATACACCATGGAATTTATTTGCTTTATGTGCAGCTTGCCTGTCTGAGTTTTCCATTTAATTTATAACAAAGACATAACTTGTGCTTGGAATGTCTTTGTTTAGATAAAATGTGTTTCTCGTACTCCTTTGTGAATACACCAAGGAAGTAATCATTCAGAGTATTCATCAGTTTGAAGTCAATTTGCATAGATTATGGTTTTCAGCTGTTCTCTGACTGTCCTCTTGCTGATATAGTACTGAAAAAAATCTTTTACTGTTGATACATGTTGTCTTATACAGAGCCATCTGGGCTATGCTTTTTTCCCAGCTCCCTGATCACCCTTCTCATTTTTTTTTATATTCACTTCATGTCTTCTTTACCTCGTGGGTTTTCTATGTGTCATTTCTCCTTTTTTTTTAATCTCACTTTTGTTTGACGATTCATTTAGCAACGAGTTTGTTAAGTCTGAGCTTGTTGCTTTTGGGGTGCCTATATCCCACATTCTCAGCATTTTATCTTCAAAGGCATTTCCCTTGCCTTTTTCTGAAATATTGCTGAACGACTTTCTAAGGTCAATTTATATTTGCTGGATATAACTCATCATGAATCTAGTCTACATTACAACTTCTCATTCTTTCTCCCAAAATTGAATCACTTCACGTCTCGATACATTAATCGACATCTGCCAAAGATCTGCTCATTCCATCTGTATATCTGCTGAAGTCTGTTAGTCTCCTCATTCATATTTGGTGAAGTTCCAAGTCTAGGTCTGAGTATTTTTGACTCCCGGACCCTGTTAAACTTAGTTACTCTATGCGTCACTCTAGGGAGAAGTTCTATTTTTTCTGTTTTCCTGTAAGATTTCTGAATGATTTATTAATACCAGACAAAGATGGTCACTTCATGGCCTCCTTGATATATAATCTTCAGCAAGAGTTAAGAAGCAGTCATGCATTATTGAATTAAATTGAACTGAATTTGTTTTATTATCAAATGAATACAGCGAAAAGTTTGCAGCTGCTGAATTACAGCGCAACCTTAGGTACAGATACTTAAGACCAGAATTCTTAGGAAACAAAAAAATTGGAAATGTGAAGAAATAAATAGTCCAGCATTATTGGACATAGAAATAAATTAGAAAAATAAAGAAGTAAAAAGTTCAGAATATCAGTCTTTCTGACTCAGTCCATGCCTGCGCCTAGCCTCAAGGGAGACCCTCACCGCCTGGCCACCACCTGCACTGGAACTACCGGCGTAGGAGTCGCCCCACTTTAGGTGCCATCTCTTCACTGCTGGGCCCACTTCGCTCATGCCGCTGAACCCACACTTGCCCCACAACCAAGAGTCCCTGGCTCAGCTGCCAGGCCAGGCTGCCACCGGGCCATGAGTCTCACTTCAGCTGCAGATGTCGTCTTGCCGATGCCACCATCTTGAAAAGTTCACTGCTGCTGGCGCCGTCATCCCCAATCACTGGAGGAGCTTTGCTGCCGCTGCCGCTGGCCCTGAACTCCAGGAGAATGTCCTCGCTGCCGCTGCCACGGGCCCAGACTGGCAGGAGAATGTCATCGCTGCCGCTGCCACGGGCCCAGACTGGCAGGAGAATGTCCTCGCTACCGTTGTCGCAGGCCCAGACTGGCAGGAGAACGTCCTCATTGCCGCTGCCACGGGCCCAGACTGGCAGGAGAATGTCCTCGCTGATGTTGCCACTGCCATGGGCCCAGACTGGTAGGAGAACATCCTCGCTGCCATGGGCCCAGACTGGCAGGAGAATGTCCTCGCTGATGCTGCCGCTGCCACGGGCCCAGATTGGCAGGAGAATGTCCTCGCTGCCGTTGTCGCAGGCCCAGACTGGCAGGAGAGCGTCCTCGCTGCCGCTGCCACGGGCCCAGACTGGCAGGAGAATGTCCTCACTGCCGCTGCCACGGGCCCAGACTGGCAGGAGAACGTCCTCGCTGCTGCTGCCACTGTTGCAGGCCCAGACTGGCAGGAGAACGTCCTTGCTGCCGCTGCCACAGGCCCAGACTGGCAGGAGAACGTCCTCACTGATGCTGCCTCCTATCACTTGGGGAAGCCACGCCCACCACTCCTCATGTGATTCGGTCTCACTGCCGCGCCGGTGCTACTGACCAACCCGCCACAGAAAGAAAGAAAAGAGATGAAAAGAAAAGGAAAATAAAGCTAAAGAAGAGCAGAAGCAAAAGTAAAGCAAAGAAAGAAAGCAGATGGGCCCCAGGCAAGAGCCCGCATCCAGCCCTGTTACTCTATCGCCACATTTGCCAGGGGCCAAAACTTTCTGGGACATTTAAGGAAAGTAAGGAAGAAGAGGGGAAAAAAATACAAAATAGACAGTAAAATGAACATACAAAATGAAGGCAAGTTAAAGGATACCAGAAAATATATATAACAAAACAATAACAACAACTTACAATAGTAACAATTTGCATCTCTAACATATTAAAGAATCATAAGGTACTTAATGCGAGTTTGTCAAATAAATAGCTGATCATATTGAGAGTATTTCCAAAAGAACCTCACAAGCTAATGTGAGGTTTATGCTAATGTGCAATGTTTTGCTATATCGGAAAACCTGGTAGCCAATTTGTACACAGCAAACTCTCTCAAAACAGTAAACAAGCAAATCTAGTTTAAGCACCATTGAATTCAACAACAACAGGAGAAACTCTCCACACTTCTTTGGAATAGTGCCAGAGGATCATTCTTATTCACTTGACCAACCAGAGATGAACTCAGTTTAGCATTTCATTCAAAAGCCAGAAGAGTGCTGCACTTCCCCAGTATTGTATACGAGTGTGAATCTCAATTATGTGCTTATTCCTGAAGTGGAATTTCAACCTACAATGACCAAATCCTGTTGCCTTCTCTTTCGAACCTGCAGTCATCACCAATCTCCTAAAAAAAACTTGACCCCGCGGTCCTTGTGAGCTAACACAAATCTCAAGCTTTCTTTCTTCTAAAATATCTTTGAATATGTTGTCATCTTCCAAATTTGTGCCGATCTTTCCCAAAAGCTCATGTTTGAACCCCTTCAATCAGGAATGTGCAGGCTAAGTGATGGTAAATGTGAAGGCCATGGTAAATACAAGGGATAGAATGGGTCTGGATGGGATGCTGTTTAGAGGGTTGGTGTCGACTCAATGGGCTGAATGTTTTGCTTCCACACTGTAGGGATTCAGTGATTCTTTAACATGTTGACCATGAATTTCTGTTCCAATGCCTGTGTATCATGCCCAGTCGTGTGGGACATTGCTCACGTTGTTCCATTCTTGCCTATCCTTTCATAGTCCATGAATCATCTGCAGTGGTTCACCTCATCATCTCATATGTGGGTGGCTCCAAGGATCTATACTTGATCCCTTCTATTTCTCATTTACACATTCCCCTTGATGACATCATCTAGGAACACAGTCAATTTGCTCATGTAAAGTGATGATTACCAGCTCTGTTTCACATTCACCTCTCTTGACTGCTCCACTGTTTCTGAATTGTCAGATTTCTTTATTAAAATTAGTAAAGAAACCATTGTCTTTGAACCAGTCACAAACTCCAATCCTTTGAAATTGATTCCATTCCTCGCCTTGGCAAATGTCTGAGACTGAACCTGATTCAGAATGTTTGTATTATATTTGACTGGGAGGGTTGGTTTAACTTGGTTGGTTGGTTTGCTAAGCAGTGCCAGCAGTGTGGGATCAATTGCCAACACTGGCTGAGGTTACCATGACAGTCTCTCCTTCTTAACCATTCCCCTTGCATGAGGTATGGTGGCCCTCAGGTTAAATCACCATCAGTCGTATCTTTCTCTAATGAGAGAGCTGCTCTGTGGTCTAGTAAGACTACAGCGACACAATACAATACAAGTTGAGCTTTCCACTCACACATCTCCACCATCACGAAAATCCATTTTCACTTCCCTTACATCACCCAACTTGTCTAAGCTTTTGTTACTTCTGGTTTCTACTATTCCAGCTCACTCTGAAATGGCCTCCCTGGTGTTACTTCCCTCACAAACATGAGGTCATTACAATTTTGTTTCCTGTGGCTAACACCAAAGCATCTGATGAAATGTTATATGATTGAAACATTAACCCTGTTTCTCTCTCACAGACGCAGCCAGACTTGCAGAGTATTTCTGGTATTTTCTGTTTTTATTTCACATTTCCAGCATTTATGGTATCTTCCTTCGTTACATCAAAAATAATATATTTTCAAATTCTGCAATGGATAATTGAAACAAATGCTGAAAGATACATAAATAAATAAGCAAGCCCTGCACAGTTTCTTCTTTCTCATGACCTGGTTTTCTCATTGTTTTAACGTTATCAATCTGGTATCTTTGAGACCTTAATAAGCTGTGTGTGGCTTCCTCAAGGTGCAAATAAACTTTGAAATGGTTCTGCCAATAAAAAACACCACCACATACATTGTAAACTCAAACAGATTCCAAGACAAAATAAACTGAGACTTCCACACCACTTTGCTTGGAGATTACAATTGGATAATTGAAATTGGATAATTACAATTTGGAAAACCAAATGCTTAAGAGATTAGCTACGTTCACTAGATACAGGTTGATCAGTCTTATACAGTCATCCAATAGCCCTGAATATAGATTGTTCCATTGTCAATGAAGAATCATTTTCAGAATAGACGTAAAAGCTAGATGATTCTCATAGGTGGAAAAATCCTTTTCATTGGTAAAGGCAACACATTTGCAGAATAAACTAACTAACTGAAAAGGAAAGGTTTATTTCAAACAGAAAATTTCATTAACACTGTATATGCATTTACCACAGACTTGGGAAAATAAATTTGAGGATTGGATTAAAAAATGGTCTCGAGTTACACAAGAAAGTTGGCCCTTTCGTTATAAATTGTTCAGTACTTTAGAATCATTCAGAGACTCACCTACAGAGAGCAGGAGCTGGAATATGAGCATCTTGCTGAATAATTCCATTGAGATGGACTGCCTTTTACTTGTCACGTACTTCAGAAATAAATTAATAATCGTTGATTTCTCAACTTATGTGCCTGAGCTTACTCCATTGTTCTCCAATAGATAGTATTACCTCTGTAAGAAACGACCCTTTTCTGATGCATTTGACGTATCAGAGTTTCCTGCCACAAGGTTCCACTGTGATATCTGGTGGTTTTCACACGTACAAGGGAGATATTTTCATCTGGTGGTTGCTATGACAATTTTTTTTGTGGGTGTGCATGCATTTCATACAGGATTGCAAACATCCTAATCACCTGCTTTCCAACAGAACAGTAGAATTATAGAATAGAATCCCTCCAATGTGGAAGCAGGCCCTTTGGCCCATCAAGTCCACACCCACCCTCCGAAGTGCATCCCAGCCAGATCCACCCCTGCACATCCCATGGCTAATCCAGCTAACCTAAACATCCCTGGACACCAGAGACAATTTAGCA
This sequence comes from Rhincodon typus, assembly GCF_021869965.1. Classification (NCBI taxonomy): domain Eukaryota; kingdom Metazoa; phylum Chordata; class Chondrichthyes; order Orectolobiformes; family Rhincodontidae; genus Rhincodon; species Rhincodon typus. The sequence continues at coordinate 9,458,876 of NC_063360.1, forward strand.
TGGCACATCCACCTGTAAGTACATCTTTGGACTGTGGGAGGAAACTAGAGCACCCAAAATAAACCCACACAGACACATGGAGAACGTGCAAATTCCACATCAGCCTGAGGATGCAATCAAACCCAGGTCACTGGTGCTGTGATGCAGCAGTGCTAACCACTAAACACCATGCTACCCCAAAGCTTGGGTTATGCCTGAACAGGGACTTGAATCCTGGACCCTCAGATTAAAAGCCTGATGCTCTATCAACTGAGCTATCAAGATGCATTAGACCCAGCCATCATTTCAGGCTGGTGGAGGGTGCATTCAAGTATTGGTTTTTCACCAAGTGCAAGTTTAAATGGCTCATATTTAAACAACCACCATTCATGAGCCACTCAAGTTATTGCCAAATTTGAATATCATGCAGGATATTAGAACTTACAAGGATACTAAGACAATTCTAGTCTAAGCTTAAATAAAAATAGAAAGTGTTGGAGAAACTCAGCAGCTCTTGGAGGGAGAGAGAAAGAGAGTTAACATTTCAAATCTGGTATGACTCGTCTTCAGAACTCAAGCCTGAAGTCAACCTTCATTAAGGTTTGTTCTAGACATGGAAACATCTGCATTGCCAGCCTTAGCAATCAGGTCTTTAACGTCCAGTCACTTCAGATCGCTGTGTTTTTCTATTTTTAATGATCACTTGTCTCGGTTATGTTTAGCAAATCTCACAAAGAACTGTCCTTAGCATTGTTGAACAGCCAAACTCAAAATGCTGAGCTCTATTCAAAATAATATTTATGAGATATCTACAGATTAGCGGGAACTTGGTTTTAAGCATTATGGGACTATTTTCCTTAGATACTAAAGAGCCTTTGACATGATCAAGTTGTGCCTTTTGCTACTGTTTAACACAAGATGTAGCTGGTAACAGTATTGAGACGCTCATGAGGAATAGCCATCCAGTGAATTGTTAAGGGTATAATTGATAATTGCATTGCCTGCTAATGTTCATTAAGGAAGATGCAAGGCATTTCTGAGGCCAGCACTTCAATCAACATTCTCTCCCACCGGCAATCAGGAGTACAATAACAAACAAGTTGTTGCTTTGGTGTTTGAGCACTACTTAAAGATTTGCTGAGCTTTCATTTTTCACTTGGCACTGGAGCTTTGAAGAGATACGAGGGTTCTTTTTGAGAACACCTTTCAATTTTCAGTACATTCTATCAACACTGATTCCAGAAATTCTCAGTGCTTTAGCAAAAGAGACTTCATTCTAGTGCACAACAGTCTCCCTTGGTCTCAATGAGGAAAGGGAGCAGCTAATATAAACCGAAAGGACTCTGGATGCTGTAAATCAGAAATAAAAGTAGAAATTGCTGGAAAAGCTCAGCAGGTCTGGCAGCATCTGTGGAGAGAAATCAGAGTTAATATTTCGGATCAAGTGGCCCTTGCTCAGAACATTGAGGAAGGCGTCCTGTTGCCCATCTCTGAGAGACAACAGTACACATAGACAAAGACACAGCAGAGGCACTTAGAACTCTATAAAACCACAATTCATTTATTGAGTACTTAAACAAATAACACAGACTTTTAACTACTAGAGATATTTCAAACACTGTCTTTCACTATCCTGATTTCTGTAACTAAACCCAAATGTTATTACCCAGGAGAGTTCACAGCTGGCCAAGCTGAAACTCTGTTTGATATCTTCACCATGCCTCCTGATGTATGGTACTTCTTGCACAACATTAATCATAGAATCCCTACAGTGTGGAAACAGGTCATTCAGCCCAACAAGACCATACTGCCCCTCTGAAGGGCATCCCACCCTGACCCATTCCCATGTCTAATCCAAACATCCTTGGACACTGTGGGCAATTTAGCATGGCCAATCCACATATCCTGCACATCTTTGGACTGTGAGAGGAAACCCGCACAGACACAGGGAGAACATGCAAACTCCACCCAGACAGTCACTTAAGGCTGGAATCAAACCCAGGTCCCTGGTACTGTGAGGCAGCAGTGCTAATCACTGAGCCACTGAGCCACCATGCCACCCCCTTTGAAGTGTTGCTGAATAAAGGAATTTCTTCAGGCCCTTTATACACATCTCTGTGCCAAGTGTGTGCCTTACTTGGAATTATGGGTGCATGTGACCAATCCTGAACATTTTGTCAAAATGCATGTTTTACTTGGTCTTATCTGTGCATGTGAGCAATCCCGAATATTTTGTCCAAATGTATGCCTTACCTGGTAGAGACAGTGGGTCCTGATTTCTTGCAGTCTTAACTCTTAGCAGAATAAAAACCAAAAGAATTGCGGATACTGTAAATCAGGAACAAAACCAGAAGTTGGTGGAAAACCTCTGCGGTGTTCTGAGAAAAGGTCACTGGACCTGAAACATTAACTCTGATTTTTCTTCACAGATGCTGCCAGACCTGCTGAGCTTTTCCAGCAATTTCTGTCTCTTTTAACTCTTAGCAGAGCTGACTGACTCAGCATAATTCCATTCACATAACATCCCATTGTTATCATTCCTGTCAGTTCCTGTTATCTTCAGCCTTATCCAACATCTCCTCCCATTTTGATCCAAAGATTTATCTGAGTATCATCTCTGTTGGGTTTGCTACATTGTCCAGGGCATCTCCAGACAATGGCAAGCATTACTTCCTGACAGCGATGTATTCTTAACAAAGCATTTCTTCAGTTGTGTTATCCGCAATGCTATTTAGATCATTGTACTTATCAAAACCATAGTCATAAACATAAAAAATAGTTATAAATCAGTCTCGTTCCACCGCAAATACATTGTTATACACCTTTCACATCTTGTAAGATACACATAATATCAATACGAATGACAAACGAATGAATAATAAGAAATACTATGAACTGGCAATGTTTACATAATTCCTACCCTTTAATAAGTAACCATTACAAAACCTCTTCTGTACGAGCTGACTTGTGGTATCTGAGACCAAGCCATGTTGTTAGTCCCTTCCATTTCTTAACATTGCATTTCAACAAACAGAATAGACTATTACAACAAAAAATATAACAAATTGTAGTACAACAATCACATGAGACACAATTCTGATCCACGGATGGACATGAGTATTCAGTCCCCAATTCCAAATTTTATTCCAGAAACTTGGAGCCTGCAAGTCTTTATTTGCCTCTCCTGCATGCGTTTTAATCTCCTTCTCGTGCAAAACCCATTTATGGACAACTTCCTTTGCCTCAAAAATGGTCTTCACCCAGTCTGCAGTGAAGTGTGGAATGAGTGGAAGTTCAGTAGCTATGAATTGGCGCAAATCATCATCTGTATCATTGAAGTGGACGGATGGTGTTATGAACAGTTTCTCATCAGGTTCTGGCTTAAGCAAAACTTTGTGGCTAATGGTTAAGTCAGAAGAGATATTGCTGATTGCCAGGTTCTGTCAATCTAAGGTACATCATGTCCTTCCTTCTTGGCTCCCTGACGCTGTCATGGTAACATAGTAGGTGTCTCCTACTAAGGCATACTTAAGAATAGTTTGGTTATTCACTAGCAGGATAGACAATGAACAGTTCTCATAAGAGGAAAATCCACACTGAGTTAGCTCTTCTTTGATCGTTTCTTTCAGACGTGCCCAATGGTTTCCCTCTTGATGAAATTTGGGACAAATCCACCTCCCTTTTAGATCCATCTTGAACTACCGCATAGGTTGGTGGTTACTTAATGATACTTAAGTTCCTTCATGGTATGTACCCACATTATGAACTCGCATTAGAGGGTGTGTGGCAGGTTATCCCCATGTTTGCATATATGAAGCATCGCACCAATATAAAGCTGACCTTTATTATCGTCACAGGTGCTCAAGAGCTGGTTGGTGAGAATGAGACTTCTGAGGTGACATAGGGGCGTCTTCTCCCTACCCGTGTCTTCAGTTGCTCATCCAACACCCAGTCTGGTATTCTATGAGCATCTAATTGCAACATATTTGTGCTAACCATGGATAGAAGCCAGCTAGTAAATGTTGAACAAAATGCTGCTTTGTTATTGCGGGTTGCCTCATAAGCCATTCTGTCTGTAATCTCGTGAGTAATATTCTGAAGGGGTCTTAACATTTTGTTGGTGCTCAGGGCTACCTGTGCCATTTGCCATTCTATCCTACCTGTTTTTTCTTGATCCCGATATCCCTGACCTACTATTATCCTCAACTTTTCCTGGAGGGAACTTAACTGAGCCTCCAATTCTGCTACATAAAGGGTGTTAACAGTCGCTACCCCGATGCATAGCCTGCTCCCGCTAATTCTATCAACCCTCTCTTCCTCCTTTTTCCCTCCGATGTGAATTCACTACGACTGAGTTGTTTCTGAGTAGGTGGTCGAACAGCTGTTGAATCATGCTATCATACCAGGATGGTCCCTGTATATCTGTGAGGTTAAAACCGACCTGTATGTGTCTACATCCTGGTATTAGAGTAACTATCTTTTCTGTTTCTTCCTGAACTAATCCTACCCCTCCATATCTCTCTGAGATTCGCTACTCTGAGGTAATTCCGGGCCTCATTGTGATAGTAGGTTGAGCTATAAAAGTGGGTGGATTCATCCCTATAAAGCATGAAAGCTGATCCTGTCACTGGACATGTGCCTAAATTTTCCTCAACCTCACTGACACTTGGAGTAACCCCAGACTTACATTCTACCCTGATTCAGTCTACCAGACTCATAAGTACACGCAATTTCAAACCCTCAGAAAATTTTTCCTTGAGCCACATAAGTCCCTTAAGGATTAATTTTGTCGCAGATCATGTAACGGATAATTCTGCTTTCTTGGCCACTGGGGAAAAGATTAGAAAGTAGGGTTGGACTGCCCAGGGACACGCCATGTTTACACAAAAACCCACATTTCTTCCCAACACACAACCATTACCGTGATATTTGTTCGAACATGTAATAAGCATCGCTCACAACCAACCAATGTTATCCCCTCTTGTTCATATAAAAAACAAAGTATTCACCATGGAAGGAACCCTCATTCCAAGGAAAATGATGATAATGGACTTTAATTGTCTCATAATGATTCTTCTTCCAACAAAACAAATGTAGATTCTGCTCTTATGTGCAGTCAAACTGATTTTATTCCTTTTATTATATTTACAGTGCTAATCTCTTCACCCTGTTGGCCAATTCATGTACATCAAGGGCTGGTCCCATCCTTCCTTCCCTTCCTCTCATCCATTTCAGTCGGAGGGTGGATGTTTCATCCATTTTGTTCCCCTTTTTCTTTATCCTTCGTTTTTGTTTCCATTGGTGAGCCTGAGGAGTCCATCTGACCCCCAAGGGGTTAGGAGATAATGGTGCACCTGCTGGAACTCCATTTTGTTCAGGTTGCCCTGGTCCCATGATCCCCTGGTCTGGGTTCCAGAACAAGGTCCATTGTAAGTTTCCTAACTCTGGGGTATCACATTCTCCCAACATGATGTGTAAATGGTTAATATGATATCAGCCACTCTTGTTAGGGGCTGTTAGAACCATATGTACTGAGGGACTTGCTTTGTCTATCATTTCATATGGTCCTGCAAATCTAGGGGCCATGAAGGATGTACCTGTTGCCCCACCTGCAGCTCTGTTGGCATCAAAGTGGGCCTTACTTTGTTGTTTCTTTCTTCCCATATTATTTGCGGCCACATAATTCACTTCTTTTGCACTCTCAACCAGCCGTTGTACCTACTTATCTTTCATTATTCCATCTACTGCTGGCTCGGATAGGTCTAATCCTAGCAGCAGCTCCAGGTCACACAAGTCTTGACCCAACATCAACCTATAAGGGGTAAATCCTGTAGGGGAAGCTACAGTGTTTCTTATCATCATCAGGACGTGAAGGAAGCACCGCCAAGTGGCCTGGTGCTGCTGCACCATTTCGGCCAATAGATGCTTCAAAGTTTGATTCATCCTTTTGACTTTCCCACTGGATATGTGGAACCTTTGTTTTATCCTGAGCAGTGTCATGATATTCTGCCTCACCTGGGCTGTAACATGTGTCCCTTGATCTGATTCAATACTCCTTGGTAAACCCCAACATGTAAAAACAGTTTCAAACAGGAGTTTCACTGTGAATTTAACAGTATTGGTTCGAGCGGGAAACACCTCTACCCATTTGGTGAAAGTATCTACTATCCGCGGGATATACTTATATTGTCCTGTAGTTGGGGGTAGGGGATCCACAAAGTCAATTTGTAGATTTGTCCAGGGCCCCTCTAATGGCCTTGTGTGTCTCAGGGCTCCCTTCTTTACATTTTAGTCAGGGTTATTTTGGGCACATATTAAACAGTTTTTTCACATAATGTTCCACGTCCTCTTTCATTTGAGGCCACCAACATACCTCTTTCAACCTCTCCAAGGTGTTTTCCAACCCTTGGTGTATATATATTTCTCAGTATTAATAAATCATGTGATTCCTTTCTCTCTCCAGTACTACAAATTTCACTTCATGCAGTGTCACGCCTTCTTTTATGTGCAAGCCTTTTTGTTCCTTATATTCCTCTGACTCCTGGCCTTCTAATACTTTTTGTAATTCTTTCTCCTTTCTTTGTTTTCCTGCTAAGTCAATTGGGGCCTCTTCATTCTCTTTCTGCAGCTGCCATTCTTTTCCTGCTATTGCTCCTTGTTTGGCCAATTCACCTGCCCCTTTGGTGATAACTTTGAATGACCTTTTACTCCATATTCTTTTCTTTTCACCTTTTCAAAGATGTACCTCAACAATGGAGTGGACCCAAAGCTGACCCAAGGCCTCTTGCCTCGCGTAAGGGTAGGTATTCTGTCAAACTGCTGCACACTATCTGAATAGATAGTTGATCCCGGGGGAGTTTATCTGGGTAGCTCACTATATATGCCACTGCTGCCAACTCAGCTGCTTGCATACTCATGGTCTTTGGTAGCTTGAGGGCTATACTATTCATTTCTCATCCTTGCTCATTTTCCATATAGATACCATAGCTAGTTTTCCATTCTCCATCCTGTACGCATGAAGAGTCAGCAATAAAAATTTTTAAGGGTGATTTGGCATTCCCTTGCTGTTCTCCTATTTTTGTCTCTACCTGTCTCTTGGATATTCCTTGTATTCTCTTTACCAGTATTCCCTCCTTATTGTTTTGATACAAATGGTCCCTAGGGATCATTTGCTATCATTACCTGACACTCATGGGGTGTTCCCTGGTAGGTTAAGTTATCTGCTAACATGGTAGTACTTGTATGCCTTTTTACCTCCATGGTTCTCCCTTAGAATAGTCATTTAGCAATTCTGTTTCGGCTCACTGTGCCATAATTAATACGTCCATCCAGCAGCATCTGAATGGGTGTATGTTCCATCAAAATTATCAACAAGTTCAACCCTATAATGTGGGCAAAATGATGTACCACCCAGAACACTGCCAATAAATGCCTTTCGCATGCCGTGTACCCCTGCTCTATTGGTGTGAGCATGCACTAGGCATAGGCTACCAGTCTCAACTGACCATGTACTTCTTGCAACAAGATCGCTGGTAGTGTGGAGTCTGTTGCAGCCACCTCCATGGAGAATGGTTCAGCTGTATTTGGAGCTTTTAGGGCAGGAGCACTCACTAAACCCTGTTTCAAAGCTATTGTTGCTTGTATGTGTTCTGGCATCCATTCCCATCGGTTATTTTTCTTCAGTAACATCATTAGTGGTGCTGCCTTTGACGCAAAACCATCAATATGGTTTCTATGATACCAGTCAAACTCAAAAATGCTCTTAATCCCTTCACATCTGTGGGGTTAGGAAGTCTAGCTGCTGTTTCAATTCTGTTTGTCTATCTTTTTCCTGGTGTTAACACCACTCTGAAATAACTTTATTCCTGCCTCATTATCATCATTATAGATCATAGAATCCCTACAGTTTGGAAACAGGCCTTTGACCCAACAAGTCCACATCGACCCTTAGAGCATCCCACCCAAAAAACAACTAATCTACATATCGCTGAACACTATGGGCAATTTAGCATGGCCAATCCACCTAATGTGCGCAGCTTTGGACTGTGCAGACATGGGGAGAATGCGTAAATGCCACACAGACAGTCGGCCAAGGGTGGAATTGAATCCAGGTCCCTGGTGCTCTGAGGCAGCAGTGCTAACCACTGAGTCACCGTGCCAGCCTTTTTCAGAGCCTTTTTCGAATTCACTTTTAACCCAAGCTCCTGTAACAGTTGCGACAATTCATTCAGGAACTGGTAATGCTCCTGTTTGGTTCCTGTTTGCAGAAGCAAATCATCAACATATTGTATTGGGCAATCTGGCCTAGAAAAGACCTGCAACATTGTGAAATCCCCATGGCAAAGCTGTCAATGTATACTGCTGTCCCTTAAAGGTAAATGCAAATTTATACTGACACTCCTTGGACAAAAGGGATGGACCAAAATCCACTACTTATATCCAGCACCATAAACCACTGCGCAGAGGTTTCAGGGCTAGTAGCCATTGGAGATGCTATTAAGGGCGTAACCTCATTTAGTTTTCAATAATCAATAGTCACTCACCAACCCCTATCCAGTTTCATTACCAGCCAAATAGGTGAATTGTTCGTAGAGGCAACTCACCTTAACACCCCTTGTGCTACCAGAATTTGCACTACCTTTTCCATATCGCCTTCAACCTGCTTGGGGAATCCATATTGCTTTTTGGGCTTTGGTCCTTGCATACACACCTCTCCTTGCCTCCGCCCACACTCACCTTACGTTTGGCAAACACTTTCTGGTTTTGTCCAATGGTTCCTTGTACTATCAGGTCCTCACTCATGTCAGTAGGACTGATCCACATTTTTCCCACTGTACACCCTCACTCCTTATACTGTCCTGCAGGGATTTCAGCAAAAAACTGCTCCTCACTTATTCTTGGCATTTGCCACAGCATACAGCTCACTGGATCAAAGCACAGTCTTGCTCTGGCCATGTAATCACTTCCCAGGATATGCTTTTGATTTGCTGGGAATTTTATTAATACTGTCAGATGCATCATCTCTATCTCTCCTATTTGTATATTTAAAGGGCGAGTCGCTTGTCCTACTTGAGAATGTCCTGTAAAACCACTCAAGGTTATTTCTATTTTTATTTTCCAATCGTCACTATTTACAATAGATGTGTTCAGGGTGGTAAGGGATCCTCCTGTGTCCCAAAGGAAAGTGATAGGGTAGCCTCCTACCCTACCGTTCACTAAGGGTCTCCCTGTGCCACCCGATTTTGCATCACACATCCATATTGGAGAGGCCTGAGACTGTCATTGGGGGTTCGGGTACAACCCACTTGTTGCCTCAATTGGTTGCACATTGTTCTTTGGCACAGACTGCGGTCCCCCTAGGGGCGAGGTTTGGACTTGCATCTGATTTTGTCTGCTCCTCCAGGGGTTTGGACAATGTCTGGCTTGGTGCCCTTCCTCACCACAATTAAAATACTTCCACGAACCCCCAGGGGTCCTACCACTCCCTGCAGCCATATGCAGGGCTCCCCTTCCACATTCGCGTCCTCTTCCTACCATTTGATAGGGGGGTGGTGGTCCCCTTGAGACTGGTCCCTTTCCTTTAATTCTTCATGCTGCCTTTTGATCTCTAAGAGGCACCGTTCGTCTTCCCCAAGACTTCTATCCTCTTGTCTCCTTCTCCCAAGCTCTGACCATTTCCTCAGCACCCACACCTTTGTGTGTGTGTGTGTGTGTGTGTGTGTGTGTGTATTGTCAGAGGGGTCAAACATGTCACATGCCTTTTGGGACTCCTCTATCCCATGGGACCCATTGATTGTCAAAAGATGCAGCTAAATTTTGCCAGTCTAGCCCTGGGCCATATACGCTCTGCAACACTAGCTACAGCCTTGCAGCAAACGCGGTTGGGTGTTCCCCTTTCCTCTGTCTACACTCATTCAAGGCTTCCACTGGGTCCCCTCTATCAGCTGCCATGGCCATCAGTACAGCCTCCTTTAACTCATCTAATGTTCCGCCTCCTGCATTTTGTGGCTTGGCCAAAGCTGAATGTATAGTGAGATGGAGACACATCAGTATTAGTTTTTCTCCTCCTCATTATCTGACCCGTGTATGATTCGCTCCTTGTGGACAGCATGGAACAGCTCCCAGGGGTTGGTCCCAGGCTGACAATCCCCTACACACTTGGCTATACCTCTTAGCTGTTGAACATCATAAGGGGTGGTGCATGTAATGTCAGGTGGTTGTGGTTACACTCCTGGCACTGCTGGCTGTTGTTTCCTAGTGATCGGGGTGGGGGGGAGCATGGGCATAGAGACAGTGGGCCTTTCTCTTACCGCTCCCTCCAGAGGGAGACCTCATTTCTCAGGGACCTCCTCTCCACATCTGCCCACTTCATCCGCTACCCCTCGTCAGTCGACGTCACCATCTTCCTCCCATCCCTCCTCAAAGGGTGGGGTCGCAAATGGACATATTATGCCTCTTTGTGTAGATATCTGAGTTTGTAACTTCTCTATCTGCTTCATACACTTCGTATGATTGCCTGAGGTCCCCTTTCGCTCCTGTGCCGACTTATGCACTACATTCATAGCTGTTTTCAAATCGCTACACTGTAACTCTTCTGACTGTATGTGAGCCCTTTTAGTTTGCTCTTCACTTATCTCCTTTTCCGCTATCAAGTTCTTACACTGCATTTGATACTGGTTCATATTCTTGAGGTCTAGATTGCTCTGGCTTTGTAAATTCCCAACCTTCTCAGTCAGTCTCTTTATCTCCTCTTTAAGCTTGGCTACCTCTGTTCACAGCTTCAGCTCTCGCTGGTGCTTTTCCACTCAGTCTTCTAACATACAGCTTATTGCTACACAGTTTTCTGCATTTTCTCAAAGTGCCTTTTTCCCATATCACCTTTTGCCATACTCCAGAGAATATCCCCATGCGTTCCCATTACCAGACCGGTCCTACCAGTATAATCACAGTACTTCAGCCATTTCCCAGCCACATACTGTTGGAGAAATCTTCTCCAATCAGAGACCCCTGGACCCACCATTCTCTGATAGCGCTAACTTTCTTCGTGTGTCCGCTGTTCTTTTTGTCTGTCTCACTACCAATTTTCCACCTCCTCCTTCCTGGCACCCACTTAATCCTGGCCCTAATGTTGAGCTACTACTCTCTTAAGTTAAGGCTCAGGCAGGATGTTGGAACATTCAGACGTTACCCAGTCTGGTATCAGAGTAACTTACAGTTACTTCTTGATGACTCCCACTGGGGACGCCAAAATTATGTTGTCCATCTCTGAGAGACAACAGCACAGACATAGACAAAGATACAGCAGAGACACTTAGAGCTCTATAAAACCCACAATTCATTTATCGAGCACTTCAACAAATAACAGACACTTTTAACTACTAGAGATATCTCAATCACCGTCTTTCACCACCCTGATTTCTGTAAACCCAAACATCACTACCCAGGTGAGTTTGCAGCTGGCCAACTCTTTGACGTCTTCACCACACCTCCTGACTTACGATACTTCTTGCACAATGTTAATCTTCGAAGTGTTGCTGAACAAAATGATTTCTTCAGGCTTTTTATGCACAAGTCTCTGTGCCAAGTGTTTGCCTTGTTTGGAATTATGTGTACATGTGACCAATCCTGAATGTTTTGTCTAAATGCATGTCTTATTCGAACTTATCCATGCATGTGATCAATCCCAAATGTTTTGTCCAAATATATGCCTTATCTGGTAGAGACAGCGGTTCCTGATTTCCTGCAGTTTTAACTCTTAGCAGACCTGACAAACTCAGCGTAATTCCATTCACATAACAGCCTGTTATGTGTTCCTGTCAGTTCCTGTTATCTTCAGCCTTATCCAACAGATCTCAGGAAAGGTCATTGGACCTGAACTCTGATTTCTCTCCATTGATGCTGCCAGATCTGCTGAGCTTTTCCAGCAATTCCTATTTTTGAGTGGCTAATGTAGCCTGTCAGAGCAGCATCAGATGTTGCAGGAGACAGGAACAGAGAGACAGCGAGGTGGGCACCTCCCTAAATGCGAGTATAGGGCATCCTTTCACCTCTGACAACTTCATTAGGATCTTCAGTGCCATACCCAGGAAGATGTACTTTCACTGCCTCAGTCCCTGATCCATCCTGAAACATCCTTCTGCCCATCAGCCAATGCACACCTCTGGGACAAGTGGAACTAAAATCCGGATCTTCTGGCTCAGAGACAGGGCACTACCACTGCATCACAATGAATGCATGGTGACTACATACACTGCTCCTTGAAAATTGATTCCAATCAGTGCTTGAGTGCTACCTACAGGTATCTAATTTCACAAGTCCAGGCAAATTTAAATCATGTTAATCATTAGTTGCTTTAAAATTGACAAGTTTAAACCAGACTTTCAAACAGATGTGTTTTATGAGCACACCACCCACTTAGTGTTCATTTATAAATATTCATCAATATAATCCCCTATATAGTCATTGATACTCCATGGTGTGAACTCAGCAGCAAACAGCAACAATATTCTCCTGACCAAGATTCTTAAAATCTTGAGAAGAGGTTTAAATGCAAAACAAAACATGGTGGAAGCTCACAACAGGGAAGAATGTCGTTGTTAAAATACTTAAAATATTAGTGATTTCTTTCAGGTAGACAGTGCAGATTTAGTGAAAGAACGGTTACCGTTTATATGATGTCCTGTCATATTTCAGAGAAAAGCGTCAAAAAACGCCTCAGAAATTAATGTTTGAGGTGCCATCACCAATGTAAAGAAAGCAAACACGGTAATTCAGTTGCACATAACAAGGTCTCACAAGGAGATGGATGAGCAGACCATGTTTTTCTGGTGACATTGGTTATTGGAGATCAGTCTAGAATTAGAAGTACCCTCTGTTCTCTAAGAAATAGTAGCTGGGGATCTGAGCATCTGATGAAACAGAAAGAACAGGCTTTAGTTTGTTAACGATGGCCTGGTGGTATTATCACTGGACGTTGACACAAATAATGTTCTAGGTACCCAGGTTTGAATCCTGCCAAGGCAGAGGGTGTGATTTGAATTCAATAAATATCTGGAATGAAGAGTCTGATGATGACCATGAATCCATCATCAACCTGGTTCACTAATAACGCAGTGTGGAGCTGGAGAGCTCAGCAGACCAGGCAGCATCAGAGGAGCAGGAAAGTTGATGTTTCGGGTTGGCATGTTTCAGCATCTCTGATTCCAGCATCGGCAGTTCTTACTATCTCTGGTTCACTAATGCCCTTTAGGGAAGGCAACTGCCATCCTTACCTGGTCTGAGTTTACACGTGACTCCAAACCCACAGCTATGTGGTTGACTCTTAACTGCCCTCTGGGCAATTAGGGATGGGCAATAAATGCTGCCTAGCTAGCGATGCCTTCATCTTGTGAATGAGTGAAAAAAAACTCACCTGAGGAGCAGCACTTTCTTCAATTTGAGCAGCATTCCTAAGTGCCGCATTAGTAAAGTTGGTCTGAAGCCACAATTTCTTGATTAAGAAATTAAATCTCTACTAATAACTATGTCAAGTTGAGTTTTGCCATGTAACTTGGAACGTAAGTACAGAATAAGGGGATATCAACAGAAAATTAACAATTTACAAGTAAGATGAGAAATTAAAAAATACATTCATACAGAATGAGAACCATGTGTTAAAGCAGTTAGTACTGTGAAAATTAAGTGTGAAGAATTAATTACATAAATGTCTGATTAGAAATGTCATAAGACAACCACCCCAATGATTCCAAGAATCTATCCAGCAAATAGCAGGAAGAGGCTAGGTTTGATGACCACTAGGTTGAAATTGACAAGTACAACAGGTGAGATTTCACAAAGGAAAAGGTTAGAATTTGCCTCTGAAGGTGCTACAGACGATCAACAGTCTGAAATCATTCTAAAATACATGAGACAATCTTCGATGTCTTTGTTTACAACTACAAAGAACGTTTAAAATACAGCTTGCTGTTAAGCAGACAAATCCCTATCAAGAGACCAGTTTAACTTATTTGAGAAAGGCAAGTGATTGGGGGTCACGCCAAAAAAATAGCGAGCAGGGGAAGGGCAAAGGCAGAAAGTGGTAGAGAAACTCAGCAGTCTAGCCACACCAGTGGAGAGAGAAACAGAGTTAACATTTCGAATGCTCTCTGACTCTTCAGGACTCAGTTGCACTTCTGAAGAAAGGTCACTACTGGACCCAAAGCGTTAGGTCTATTTCTCTCTCCGCAGATACTGCCAGACCCAAAGAGTTTCTGCAACACTTTCTGTTCTTACTTCAAATTTCCAGCACCCACAGTATTTTGCTCTTATTTTAAGGATAAAATCATATAATTAAAATGTCTACTTTAAATTGGGACATAACAGATTAAGTTTGTCCAATGCAGGAAAAAAAGCCACTAAGATTTGCTTCACAATTAGGAAGGATAGATGAGATAAAATTAACACTTCAAGATTAAGAGCTAAAGAGCTAAAAGACCCTAAGAGGACATGGACCACAGGAGAAGACAATTCAGAGGCAGATAAAACTTCTGTAATCATCAACTAGAATTCATGTCATTTGGAGAGAAGCCTAAAGAAACCATAGATGACTTTGTGAGCAAATGCAGAGAAAAGTGCTCATTATATAATTTTTTTCAGATTGGGAGCTAGCAATCAGAATTATTGTCTTAAAATCAAAATGCTATGGATGCTGGACATTTGAAATAGAAACAAAAAATTCTGGAGAACCCAGCAAGTCTGGCAGCACCCGTGGAGAGAGAAACAGTGGAATGGTTTGAGTATGGCTCTTTTTCCAAATTATAAGTTATAAGAAGTGGCTTTTGAGCTGTGGGAGCAGAGGAGCAAGTAAAACAGATTGAGAGAGTATCCAGAACTAAAATCAAAGAGGTGAAGGAAGGATGAAAATGTAAAATGGGCATAAGTCATAGAATCCCTATAGTTTGGAAAGAGGGCACTCAGCCTATTGAGTCCACATCAACCCTCCAAAGAGCATCTCACCAAGACCCACCTTACTGCCCTATCCACATGGCTAATCCACCGAACCTGCACATGCCTGGACACTATGGGCAATTTAGCATGGCCAATCCACCTAACCTGCCCATCTTTGGCCTGCGGGAAGAAACCAGAGCACGCCCACAAAGAGATGGAGAGAATGTGTTAACCCCATACAGACAGTCACCCGAGGCTGGAATTGAACACAGGACCCTGTACTGTGAGGCAGCAGTGCTAACCACTGAGACACCGTACAAGTGGGAAGGTGAGAAAAATGAGAAACGAGGTCTCATTTTGCTAAGATCAAAGTCAACGAAGCATCGCTGTTTGGAGGACCAAGGTGGGGGTGGGGTCAGTGATGTAAGAAAAATGGAGGTCAGAGTTTATGCTCTAAAGTTATGGAATTCAATATTGAGTCCTACAGGCTGCAAGGTGGCTAAGCAGAATATGAGACGTTGTACCCCCGGCTTGCAATGTGCTTCATTGGAACACTGTAACAGGTCCAGGATAGTTTGCATGGATGCAAGGTGGTTTATTAAAATGGAAAGCAATTCGAAGGTTGGGATCATCCCTATGGACAGAGCAAAGGTGTTCCACAAACTGGTCACCCTGAAATGTTAAAGAGTTAATATCTGTTCTGCTGACATTTAAGAAATTAAGTGCTTCGTGGACGCCCCTGTCTCGCAGACAAAATGGGGTAATCTAATTATACTCTGCTCTCTGTAAGTGTTGAATTAAAGCTAAAAGAATAAGGAACTATCCAGTCTTACACATTGTTTTTGGTTGGCTGACCGTTGTTTTGCTGTTAGATGATTAAGTTACGTGATTATGGGGGAGAAAAAAATTGTATCTTGTATGCATGTCTGACTGTGCTGTAAAAACCTATATAAAGGGAGGACGGTTCCCTGACAGAGAGCATCACTTGACACGACTCCGCAAGCCCTACGAAGACTGTTAAGTGATCCTCCAAAGCTTGTACTTGCTTAAATAAACTGTGGCTTTTCACAGAAGTTGGCGTGTTGCGTTTGTATCAAGTGCGAAGGAATCTCCTAAAAGGGAACTCAACATTTGGTGGCAGCGATGGGATTCCAACATATACGGAACTTCTAGACGGGTTGAATAAGTAATCGTCTGTGTGACGGTGACGTGAGACGGATGGGCCCACAAGGTAAAATTTACCTTGATCTCTCTCATTAACCTATCACTCAGTTGACCCCTCGTCCCCTAGAACTCTGTAGTGACGGAATCTCCGAGATAACCTACACACTTGTACACTGACAAATTCGTCTCAGGGAGGTTAGAGTCCCCCTGGAATTCGGAGGTTACAGTCCTCCTAACTATAAGTACCGGGAATTTCGGGGTTAAAGTCCTCCTAACTGTAAGTACCGGGAATTCGGGGGTTAGAGTCCTCC
>NC_063360.1:9475264-9496955 GCF_021869965.1 Rhincodon typus
TGTAAGTACCGGGAATTCGGGGGTTAGAGTCCTCCTAACTGTAAGTATCGGGAATTTGGGGGTTAGAGTCCTCCTAACTGTAAGTACCGGGAATTCAGGGGTTAGAGTCCTCCTAACTGTAAGTACCAAGAATTTGGGGGTTAAAGTCCTCCTAACTGTAAGTGTCGGGAATTCGGAGGTTCGAGTCCCTGGAACATAGTACCTAAGGTATAGGATAACTATAGTGTCTATCTCAACCACCCTGCCTTAGACCGGTTGTTAAGAGGGGAAATCCCCTACGCAAAGGTCAGGACCCTGAAGTGGGTGTGGAGACCAAGGACACTGGAC
This sequence comes from Rhincodon typus, assembly GCF_021869965.1. NCBI lineage: Eukaryota > Metazoa > Chordata > Chondrichthyes > Orectolobiformes > Rhincodontidae > Rhincodon > Rhincodon typus. The sequence continues at coordinate 9,475,592 of NC_063360.1, forward strand.
TGGTATATAGAAATAAGTAAGAAGTAGAAGCATTAGAATGGGACTGACGTTGGATAAATCGGGTGTCGGAGCCCCTTTACATTGGTTATGTCGGGATGACCCCGAAAATGAAGAACGGTTCAGACATCTGTCGGCATGCCTAAATAAGAAATTAGGAAATGAAATTTGGCCAATGGGGGGAACTTGGGATGTAGATAAATGCATAAAAGCGGAAGAGGCAATTTGGAAATGTAATACGGGGACAAAATGGAAAACTTTAATATCCACGTGGAGAAAGACTGCTGAGGAAATAATGAATAAATCTAAACAGCCAGCTGGGAGAACAATGCACGTTGGAGAGGGATTAGAGTATGTGATCATGAGGGAAACCCTAAGTCGTGGGAGGTGTTGAAGCGGCAGTGTGAGGATTATGATATGAGTAAAGCAGAATAGGAAAGATTGAGAAAGGAGAGGCAAAATAAGGAATCAGGGTTGAAGTGTCAAGCCGGTTTATCATGTGGGAATAAAATGTAGGTACCTCCTGACATGTCTGGTCTGCCAATATTGTTCCAAAATAATGACACTGATGACCAGGAGGAGGATTGGCAAATTCTGCCTAGTGCCCCACCCGCCCAGCCACATCAGCACTATACGTCCAAAATCTCCTCAAAGCCATCCTCCTCCCCAAGCAATTGGCCATAATCAAATGTGCGGCCCATGTAATGGACAATACGGATATCAGCAAAGGCAATGCCAGAGCTGATCGAGCTGCCAAAGACGCTGCAACAGCATGCAATTCTATTGTGTCCTCTATGAACCGGCAGGCATTAAATCACTCACCTGCTTCGAACACAACGGGCATACCAGACATTGTCACCGTGCAGCGTTTACAGGGGGACACCCCTGACTCAGAAAAAGACATATGGAAGACGCATGGGTGTTCGCACTCTGCATCAAGAGGTCTCTGGATCACTCCAGTTGGCCAAGTGTGTATACCTGATGCTTTGTTACCAATGCTTATTGACTGTCTTCATACTGATACCCACCTTGGCAAGGAGGGAATGAGTAATATCATGTTACGTACCTGGTGGCACCCCCCGATTGGCTGAGGCAGACCAGAAGTGTGTCAGGTCATGTCTGACATGTCGGCAAAATAATGCCGGCCAAGGAATGTGGTGCGTAACAGGGAAAACACCCTTGCCAGGTGGCCCATTTGAGCGTATTCAGCTTGATTTCATTGAATTGCCGCGTGTACATTGCTATAAGTATTGTCTTGTTATTGTTGATGTATTTAGCAGATGGATTGAAGCCTTTCCAACCACTAATAATAAAGCCTCAACAGTGGTAAAATTACCACTGACGGAGATCATACCGAGGTTTGGAGTGCCTCGACAGATTAGTTCAGACAATGGCCCCCACTTCGTAGGGAAAATCAACAAAGAACTATGTGAGGTGTTACACATCCAAGAACAATTCCACTGTGCCTACCACCCCCAGGCAGCAGGGATAGTGGAAAGAGCTAACGGAACTCTGAAAGCTAAATTGACTAAGCTAACATCCGAAACCGGCCTTAACTGGCTAAAGGTTTTGCCTTTAGCTCTGTACCACATGAGAATAACACCCCACTTCACTACTGGACTCTCGGCCGCAGAAATAATTTATGGCTGACCCAGTAGGACCCCTTGGGATGCCGATGCAGACCCACCTACCCACGTAGACTTAAATATTATGGGAGAGGAAATGCAAAGATACTTTCAGCAGCTAACATCGTCTCTAAAGTTTCTTCATTCACAGGTAAAGCACACCTTCGGACCACCATCACGAGCGACGGATCAGAGCTCAGACGACCAGAACGAACCCCCCAGACTACAAACGGGAGACCTTGTGCTGATCAAAGACTGGGATCGCCCCAAGCTCGGACCCAGGTGGAAAGGACCATTCAAAATACTTCTCCGGATTCCGACTGCGCTTAAAGTCAAAGGGCAGAATCGCTGGATCCACCTAAGTGACTGTAAACGATGGGTTCCCTCACCATCTTGAAAATAATCATTGGACTAAGTATTGTTCAGACTGTGAGTGGGTTGGAGGACAATTTGTTTTATAAGACACATATCCTACTGCATGGTAATCGAACAGTGTGTTATCCGCTAGCACAATCTGTAGAAGCTTTATTTGTAGCAACTCTAGGATGGAACCCTCACCAACTCTATGAAGTAGATTATTCCGGTGAGCCTTGCCAAGGGAAGAGAGGAACCTGGAGCAGGGGTGTGCAGGGTAAATGTGTAGAATTGATAAGTAACGGCCCCTCCAATTGTACAGGCACTAAACCTAAGTCTGGGAAGGAAGGGGCCAACTGTATGGATCCTAACAGCTATCCGCTTTGTTTCAATGGTACTGGAAGTTGTTGTGTATATGCCTTAGTAAACGTCACTAACCATCCCCATGATGCTTCCTGGCCCCATCAGTGTGTAAAACGGACTTGTACGACTGAAGGAGGGCTATTGAACTGCCCCTGTTTGGAATCAAAACCGGTAAATATGATTTCAGGCATACATTGGACTTGTGGGAGTTGTAATGGCACGGGGTATGGGACGTTTCCGTTTCAATCCTCAGAGTTCCAACCATTTAAGGGTCAATCCTCCTGGAATAGTTACAAGATAGTCCGTGAGTCCGTTACCTGCTACCGTGCTAAGAAGGGATTCGTTTTCCTTCTCAATGGGACCTTTTCTACTGCTACTCCAACTTTGCCAGTGCTGTTTGCTGTTGGGACCATTGGGCCTCTCACGGTCCCTTGTCCCCAACGAGCATATACTCGACAACGAATTGTCACATGCTTCATAAGCAAGGAGTTTTGCGCTGACTGGCAGGATTCAATAACCCTGGGCTCTTCCTTGGGACATGGCTTCCTGGGAACTATCACTTTGGGAGGCTCCTCATGGGTGGTGTCCGCTAAAAACCGAAACTACCTTATATGTGGACTCACTGCCCTGGGAAATAGCACAATGTGGGCATTGGAAGCAGTAAATCAAGAACTAGCTGAACTTCGGCTCTATGCTCAGCAAACCCGGTATGCAGTGGACTATCAGCTGGCTCAACAAGGGGGATTCTGTACAATAGTAGGAGACAAATGCATCACCCATGTTACGGACGAATCATACAACATAACCCACGCCATCCAGTCTATTAAAAAACAATTGGATGATTTCAGACAAGATAAAGGAGATGACTGGCTAGGGTGGCTACTGGGAGGATCCTGGGGATCCTATCTACTGCATGGGCTAGTAATTTTTGTTGTTATAATCATTGTATGTTGTGTGTTAATAACTTGCTTAAATACTGGCTGTAAGATTCTTACGGAATAAGCTGGCGGCGCCTTTCTCAGCCCCCATTTAGTTTGTTATCATGGAATGATAAAAGGAGGGAATGAAATGTTAAAGGGTTAATATCTGTTCTGCTGACATGTAAGAAATTAGGTGCTTCGTGGGCGCCCCTGTCTCGCAGACAAAATGGGGTAATCTAATTATACTCTGCTCTCTGTGAATGTTGAACTAAGGCTAAAAAGATCTCACAGACAAAAGATGGTAATCTAATTATACTCTGCTCTCTGTAAGTGTTGAATTAAGGCTAAAAGGATAAGGAACTATTTAGTCTTACACATTGTTTTTGGGCGGCTGACCATTGTTTTGCTGTTAAATGATTAAGTTACGTGATTATGGGGGAGAAAAAAATTGTATCTTGTATGCATGTCTGACTGTGCTGTCAAAACCTATATAAAGGGAGGACGGTTCCCTGACAGAGAGCATCGCTTGACACGGCTCCGCAAGCCCTGCGAAGACTGTTAAGTGATCCTCCAAAGCTTGTACTTGCTTAAATAAACTGTGGCTTTTCACAGAAGTTGGCGTATTGTGTTTATATCAAGTGCGAAGGAATCTCCTAAAAGGGAACTCAACAACCCAAACTGTGTTTGGACTCCCCAACGTAGCAGAGACTGCAAGGTGGCAGTGTTCAAATAGATGGGATTCTATTTTTACTGTGAATTTCAAAATCTTTCAAATTGTGTTACATATTAATATCTTGGTTTATTCAATTTCATCTTAACTTCCTTTATGTCATAAGCGTCTGTTTATTGTTAAAACCAAATCTGCAGCATTGCTTGGTTGTGTTTCTGTGAAAACAAATTATAATCTATAAAGTCAGACTTCAGTCTGAGCTCTGATTGTCCAGTAATAACATCAGCTGGAATCATAACATAATTGCTAGAACATCAAAACATAACAAATCATGTGGTAAGTGTAGCATTTGTCTATATGCCGAGGAAATGCCCAGATTTCAGTCAATTTTGCAAGGTGTGTGGTAGAAGTTTGTAAGATTGTGAATGACATGGATAGAGTGGAAAGTATAAGGCTTTTTCCCAGGGTGGAGGGGTCAGTTACTAGGACTCACAGGTTCAAGGTGCAGGGAAGGGAGCGGGGTTGTTTTAAAGAGATGTGCGAGGCATGTTTTTCACACAAAGGGTGGTAAGTGCCTGGTACGCACTGCCAGAGGAGGTGGTGGAAGCAGACACAATTGCAGCATTCCAGAAGCACCTGGACGAATACACGAATAGGAAGGGAATAGAGGGATACAGATCCTATAAATGAAGACAGTTTTAGTCTGGAAGGGTAAAATGTGTCAGCACAGGCTTGGAGGGCTGAAGAGCCTGTTCCTGTGCTGTATTGTTTTTTGTTCCTCTTTGTTCTTTGTAGAAAAGGCCATTGGCAGAGGCAGTGTACAACAATGCGGATGTAACTGCAAAGAACCATGTAGCAACCCAAACAGATTGTGCACAAACTACAATGAAGATGATATTGTGTCCCAAAGGAAATGATGCAGGAAATGATCAACAAACCAGAATCTGACAATGTACACAACAAGGCAAAGACAAGCAAAAATATGTTTCATCGATTGAACACTATCCATCTCGTGGGAACCACTAACATCACAGCACTGTGCAAAGTGTTTGCAACAATTCAAATCAACTGTCCTCAGAAATCTGGTAGCGATTTGTACTGATTATGACTGCCACAGGGAGAAATGCCAATATACTGTCTCCGTAATTCTAAAGTGCATGCACCCATATGTATTGGAAAGCATGATGAAACATGTGTGTAAACTATTCTACACGTCACCCTTTCCATGAGCATGACTAATAGTGCTGAACATAAGTACTGTATAATCAATCCACTTTGATGTCACAGATGATTCATGTTATAGTCACAGTCTGTGGACAACAAATCAAGCTCAAAAAATTTACCTTTCACTTCAAATTAAATCATGACTTAAAATCACGACATTCAGAATGTTTTGATAATTTCAAGCGAGTTACAATAATGTATTTGAAGGAGAGCTTATTGACCCACTTGTAAGTGGACTTAAAAGACAGATTGAGGGTCACGTTAAACAAGTTGGAATGAAATGGAATCACTAAAAGAGTACAGGAGCACACAGACTGATTTAGTTAAATAACCTCTATCATAAAGAAGAATGATGTGGAGGTGTCGGTCTTGGACTGGGGTGGACAAAGTCAGGAGTCAGATGACACCAGATTATAGTCCAACCGGTTTATTTGAAACACAGGGTTTCAAATAAAGCTGTTGGACTATAATCTGGTGTCGTGTGCCTTCTGATAAAGAAGAGTGGATCTTTGAGAACATGTTTTGATCTGCAGCACCTAAATGCAACTGTGAAACAGTGACTCTTAACTAATCTACTTCAGAAAAGCTAAACAAAGATGTGCAGGTCCAAAATTTTTCTCAAAGCTTCATACCAAACACGGTTATTGTTCTTGTGGAGGGGTCCCTAGTTCTGCATCTCATTTATACAGTACTGTTTTCAATGACTTCCCTTTAAGCTGCGTGCTAGCTGGGATTTCCTTTAAGGTCACATGGACCACACTACATCCAGTGCTCGAGGGTGTACCAGTGTCGCCGATTACACTTCTGTGGTAGGAAGGGTGAAGTAAGAACATGAACATAATCTGCACTTATTGATGTCAGCACTATGCAATAGTAGAAATGTCACATTAACGTGTCACAGATCAACATTGTCAGTTCTGTGTTATTTCAGTGTGGACAAATATCCTGATCCAAATTAAAGTGATGAATTGAAACACATGCATACTATTCAAGACAAAGGTGTCTAAATCTATTTAATCTTGAAACTACATATTCCTAACTTTGCTCTAAAGAATTCATTACTAAGGGGACGACTAAGAATGGACATGAGATAACAAGGTGTAGAGCTGGATGAACACAGCAGGCCAAGCAGCATCAGAGGAGTAGGAAAGCTGACGTTTCGGGTCTGGACCCTTCTTCAGAAAAGACTTTGCTTATAGCATGAGGACCACTATTGCCTCTTCGAAATAGTGAATCAGTCACTATCAGAAGCATCAAACTTGCAATTTTATGTCTCCAGGAAGATAACTACCCTGAAGATAGATGCTTCACAGAAAATACTGGGAGCTACAAAAAGGCAATCCTATTGCATTTACTTTAAAAGTTTCATCCATAGTGCAATCCAACAAGTCAAAAATTGAGTGGGAAACAATGATTTGTGTTTTGGGAGTGATGTGTTTTCATACTTAACTATTCATCTAAAGATTTGTGGTAGAGACCAACCACAAACCACTGAAGATGGTTTGGCTGAACCCACTGACCTGTGTACTGTCAAGGTTGAAGTGTCTCCTGATAAAGATCCATATTTATGACTGTGAGGTTAGGTCCAAGTCAGGTAACCTAACAATTACATCAGTTACACATAGCAGACTATCCAACTTGGCAAAACAGAATGTGCATCCTTGGTTCTGCAAGTTGATTTCAGTGTCAGCGAATTTGAAGATGTTCTCCAAATTGGCCTGCTACATTTTGTACAATGCAAACGCCACCAGGTGTAATAAAATAAGCAAAACATTCTACATGAAGGAAACTACCGATAACATCAGTGAAATATGGCAGCACCAATTCAATGTGTCCATGAACATGAATGAACATATTAACATTTCTGGCACAATCTAACCATCTCCTGAGGAGTCATTTTTAAAGAATGGCAGTTCGTAATATCAGAATCTTTGCAACAAAATATTCTTCAACTACATCATCACTCACACATGGGCGTAGATCTCACAAGAAACATTACTTTAGCCATATATAAACTTCTTGTTTATACCAAGAGACATATCAAAAGTATATACCAAGTGTGAAATAAGCTTACTGATTTATATAGAATATCATTTAAGTTTAGGTTTTGAATTTTGAATCAGTCATATATGGGTTTTCTGTCAAACTGAAGTTAATAATTAACTTGTAAGTATTTTTATAGCCATGCTGATTTCTTTTAGAATGGTTTATGAGGGCTACTTTGGCAGCTTAATAGTTCTTGTTTTCTTTAGAATTTTACACCCTAGCAAGGCAGACAATTACCACAAGATTTTGTTGGAAAATTCTGGATGGAAAGCTTTTTTTTAAGCTTAAGGGAAATACCCATAACTAAGAGGGAGAACTTCTCATTTCAGTTTTAACTTAATTGGGGCAATTCTGTGGAGTCCATGGATAAAGATGGTTGTAAAGAGCCTTGCTCATGAGAAAGGGAGAATATAATAAAACTAGATTAACTCTCAGTAAGGTATTGGTGATAGTTCAAAAGTAGATTTGCTGGGATAAAACCCTGAAGAGATTACTTGAGGCTGGGTACACTTAAGGTCAGATGTAAGATAGCACCAAGAAGAAGCTATCAGAGTTTCCTGTCTAGGAGTTAAAATCATAGTTATTTGAAGTCTATCAAGGTGTTATAGAAAGGAATTCCAGTGTGAGTAATATACAGGCATTGCTTTTGGGTATTGTACAAAGGTTTTATTTTAGTTTTGTAAAGGAATGATTTGGGATTAATAGAATTATACTTTCATTATGTGTTTTTTTTTCCTTTATTCATTAATGGGATGAGGGCATCGCTGGCCAGGCAGCATTTATTGCCCATCCCTAATTGCCCAGAGGGCAGTTAAGAGCCAACCACATTGATGTGGATCTGGAGTCACATGTAGGCCAGACCAGATAAGGATGGCAGTTGCCTTCCCTAAAGGACATTAGTGAACCCGATGGATTTTTCCAACAATCAGTGATGGATTCATGGTCATCATTATATTCCTATTTCCAGATATTTTTATTGAATTCCAATTTCACTATCTGTCGTGGTGGGATTCAAACCCAGGTCCCCAGAACATTATCTGGGTTTCTGGATTAACAGTCCAGCGATAATACCACTAGGCCATTGCCTCCCCATAATGTGTTTAAACATCTTAGAATTCACATTATATGTAAATAGTATGGTTTATTATATTATAATCTTCATTTCTTTTGCTAATAAACATTCATTAAAGCAAAATCTGCAACTTTGCATTCAGTGCATTATGTTTCAGTGAAAGACCACCTTGTTAAAACCAAACCAAACCAAGTATGACCTATCTATCTATCTAGACTTCGGTCTGAGCTTTGACTTGTCCAGTAAAAACATCAGCTGGGATCATATAGATGTCAGTGCGAAGAACCATTGATACCACATGAGGACAGCACCCTTCACTGTCCAAAATCATACCAAACCTTCTTCATGTTCATGGAAATGATTACATGATCATTGACTATTTTCACAAGTTCCTCAACATAGGTCATTTGGGGAGATGATGGCCTAGTGGTATTACCAGTGGACTGTAAATCCAGAGACCCGGATAATGTTCTGGGGACCTGGGTTTGAATCCTGCCACAGTAGAGGGTGGAATTTGAATTCAATAAAAAGGAAATCTGGAATTAAGAGTCAAATGATGACCATGATTCCATCTTTTAGGGAAGGAAACTACCATCCTTGCCTAGTCTGGCCTACATGTGACTCCAGATATACCGCGATGTGGTTGGCGCTTAACTGCCATCTGGGCATTTAGGGATGGGCAATAAATGCTGACCCTCATCCCATGAACAAATAAGGAAAAAAAAATTGCAGAATGCCTCAAGCACAACTGTCTAGCATGTTCTCAGCCATATTTTAAATTTATTTGATCCCCCAAGAGATCATTCTAGGCAATAGTCTACAACTTGTTCATAAGCTATTCCCAAATATGTGTGAAAAATGGAGTATTAATCACAATATTACTTCTCCACATTATCCCATGTCCAATGATTTAGCGAAATGTCTAATTCACACAGTCAAAAATCTAATTCTCAACTGTAGACAGACCAGACAATATCAACATTGCTTTACTACAATTGAAAGTAACACATCTGAACAAAAACATTCATTCACCAATGGAGCCTGAGTTTGGCGGACCAGTATGTAGCAATTTATTGACTCATGTCTTAAGTATTCTTTTCAAAACTTGAGAGCAGCTTGTAAATCTGCAAAAGTAGATAATCATCATTTTTGATAAAAATGCAAGTACCAAAGTTCTGAAATCAGGACAACAAAGTTGTATTCAGGATCTCACAGAAGGTCCATGTCAACCAGCTGAGGTGACAAAATGTGTGCAGAAGTGAGTACCTATGAGGTCCATCCAAGCTATGGCACAATGGTGAGGTGGAACTGAGGAAAAATAGACGTGTTCCAGTTTCCCAACTGCCTCCCAATCCTGTTGCTTGACTTACAAGATCCCAAGCACAAACACAAATGATGTAATATCACTGATGATGGTAAGCAATCTGTGGTCACCTCCATACAAAGTCACCGTCATGAGATATGAATATATCAGCAAATTACCTGTAATTTACAAAAACTGATAGACTCGTGTGTTATTGTAAATAATTCAACTTTTTTTTGTGAAGGAGAAGGATGTTGTATGTGTACCCTGCAAATACATTTTCTCATTCACTGAGTCATTTTTAAAAAATATAGATCCTACACAATTAGCTCAGACTTATTAGTTAATAATTGGCAAATTGATTTCCAGATTTTAAATGTTTGCTGCATTAGTCCTGGATGCTAAGTTGCACAATTCATATGGCTTCTAGATACACAAGAATTAAGAAGTCTTCTTTACTTATGAATCCCTTTAGAAAAACCTACTTTTTGTTGCCACTGTCCAGGTTTGCAACAGCCATATCTGAGTCAGAAGGTTATGGGTTCAAGACCCAATTTGGACACTTGTAGCTAACACTATTTGCAGTCTTAAGGTGTGTTGCGCTGTCAGACGTGTTATTTTCTTATGAGATGCTAAACCAAGACCTGTATATCCTTTTCAGAGATTTTTTTTTATTCATTAATGGAATTAGGACGTCGCTGGCTAGGCAGCATTTATTGCCCATCCCTAATTGCCCAGAGGGCAGTTCAAAGTCAACCACATGTAGGCCAGACCAGGTAAGGATGGCAGTTTCCTTCCCTAAAAGGGATTAGTGAACCAGATAGGTTTTTCCTGACAATTGATTCATGGTCATCATTAGATTCTTAGTTCCAGATATTTGATTTAATTCAAGTTCCACCATCTGCCATAACAGGATTTGAACCTGGGTCCCCAGAATGTTATTTGTGTCTCTAGATTAACAGTCCAGCAATAATACCACTAGGCCATCACCTCCCCAAATACGCCCCGACAGTGTCTTGAAGAATCTATCCCTAGTTCCCTGGCGAGGATTTATCCATCAATAACACCATTATTAAAATAAAATCACATTATCACGATGTCATCATCAAGTTTTTGGCTGTTTGCTGTGTGCAATTAGTTGCCATGTTGCTTACACTATAACAATGAATACATTTCAAAAACTATTCCACTGGCTGTAATGTCCTTTGGAATGCCCTGAAGTTATAAAAGGCACTTTATAGCGGCATGGTGTAAAGGCAACAATCTTTCCCTCAATGTCAGCAAAATGAAGGAGCTCGTCATTGACTTCAGAAAGTAGAGGGGAGGACATGACCCTGTTTGCATTAACGGTGCTGAGGTGGAGCTGGTCGAGGGCATCAAGTTCCTGGGAGTGACGATCACCGACAATCTGTCCTGGTCTACCTATTTCCACACTACGATCAAGAAAGCACAACAATGTCTCTACTCAGGAGGCTAAGGAAATTTGCCATGTTCACAAGGATCCTTACCAAATTTTATAGATACACTATAGAAAGCATCCTATCTGGATGCATCACAGCATGATTTGGCAACTGCTCTTTCCAAGACCGCAAGAAACTATAGAAAGTCATGAACATAGCCCAGTCCATCACGCAAACCAGCCTTCCATCCATTGATTCCATCTATACTTCTCACTGCCTTGGGAAAGCAACCAACATCATCAAAGACCCCTCCCACCCCCATTATACTCTACTTCACCCTCTTCCATCGGGCAGAAGATATAAAAGCTTGTATACACATAAAAATACATTCAAGAACAGTTTCTTGCCTGCTGTTATCAGACTTTTGAATGGACCTCTCAAATTTTAAATTTAATGTTGATCTCACTCTCTATGCACTTTATCGTGACATTGTATTCCTTGCTCTGTTCTATTCCCTAATGCACTTTGTATGGTATAATCTGCCTTCACTATACGCAAAACAACAATTTTCACTGTACCTAGGCACGTGTGACAATAATAAATCAAAGCAAATCAAATAAATGAGAGCCTTTCTTTCCTACCCTTACACCTAACATAGCAACTAGCTATCTTTTAAATGAATTTTTCCATCCTTTGAGTAACCTGGAACTCCACTGCAACAATTTGTATCAATAGGAACTTCCTGGCGTCAATGTTATATTTGTTATTTATTAGTTTTATGCTGTGACCCCCCTAGACCTACTCTAACATCTTCAATTGAAACTATATTCAAAACTTAGCTTTTCTTTAAAACTAATATCTTGTAGATGACAAAAAGGTTCCCTGTCAATTATTTCTTTTCAAGACAGAAAAATCTCAGTGCCCCCAACCCGTGCATTAAGTTAGAGTATTGAATTAGAGAACTGTCTCATGGACTATCTCTGTTATTTTTAATTCATTCTAGTCATTCACAAATCACAGCACTTCACTGATTAGCAGCAAACTGATGCAAATTTTTGTTATTGTAAGAACAATTGTAATTCCATGTTAATGCCTATCAGACAGATCTTAAAGACCTTAAATGGTCAGAAGGCTCTCATGCCTGGAAGGTGCTTTCCAACATCACTTCTACTTAACTAGATCAATTAAGGCATTTTATTTGATGGTTGACTCTTCTCTTATTTTCACTCTCAATCTCTCAAAGTCTCCATTGTAGTCTGACCAGTGGCTTTTTTATAAAATCTATAGCGTCATTATTTATCACTTAGCTCCAAATTTGAAACTTTATTTGAAACCTTCCTGAATCGTCATTATGTTGGAGACTAGTGACAGCACAGACTGAGACAACTTGCTTTTACATTTTTAATACATTATGGATCTTTGACAATTAAAAATGTATCATAATGCATGACAACAATTTTACAGTGCTAAACAATGTAGGGGTCGACTTACCTTAGGATGAATCACTCCATTAAAAACACATCTACATTACAATATAGTATGTAGTTGTCAAAAACATCTTATACTTAGCTTTCAGAATTCTCCTGTCTTCTTGGTAACCTTCCTTCATCAATCATGCTGAGATTGCAAAACCTACACCAGCACTTAAAAAAATAGTGTGTGGAAGAGAATATAATTTTTCTGTGGTGCTCAGAGTGGGAACCCTAGCCTCAGAAAGAGGTGCATGTGTGTTTTGCACCCAAAGCTTTCATCACCAACAGTGGGCTACACAAAAATATTCTGGGATCAGGAATATAATGTATAAAGTAATGGTCCTGAAGGAATCAATGTTCACGTTATATTGTTTCCACCCGTTCTACTGATGTCACTCACAGTATGTGGATGGAGGCAAGGAGCTGTACTCTAACATTTGAAAGGAATGAATCCCTAAGTTCCTAATAGAGCCATAGTCATAGACTCATGAAGGCCTACAGCATGGAAACAGGCCCTTGGCCCAACTTGCCCATGCTACCCAGTTTTCACAATTTAAACTAGTCCTATTTGCCTGCATTTGGTCCATGTTCCTCCATAACTATCCCATCCGCATACCCGTCCAAATGTTTCTTAAATGATGAAATTTAATTATGCCCGAGTAGAATGTGGTTGCATTTATTGCTATCTTGCAATAATTCTTCTAAGAAGAGAGCCTCTTCTGTAGATACTCCTTAATTGTGTACCCTCCACTACTAATCAGTAGATAGGCCTAAATAAAGCAAATCCAAAGGAGAAGTTGGGGTAGCAAAATAGCTCAAACAACTTTTACCCTGTGCCACACACTAGTAGAAAGCAAGCTACCACTTAATGCCTGCAGTGATAATCAGGCTGATAATACATAGTTGCAGAAGTGTAAATCGGATTCTGACCATGAGGAGAAGAAATCTGGAAGACCCAGAAGAAAATAAAGCATTTAAAGTAAGTGGGCTTTTTTTTACTATGTTAAGAGCATCACACTTTGAGAAGATGCAAACAGTCAACCAGCATCTAAAACACAATTACAAAGAGACAGTAGCAGCCACGGAAACAAGGAAAAAGAGATGCTTGTTATTCTCAAGCCAAAACTTCATTCAGAGGTTGGTAAGACATCCTAGAGTGTGGGCTGGCTAAAGAGAGAAAAGCCAATCACATTGGGGACACGCAGAAGCTTTAGCAACTTCCTCTACAGCAATAATATTTTTCCTGAGATAAGGGGACCAAAATTGCACACAGTGTGTCAGGTGTAGTCTGACCTTGCAATGGAGGTAAATAGCTGCTAGCCTATGGTGGCTTAGTGATTAGCACTGCTCAACCACAGCACCAGGGATGCAATTTCAATTCCGCTCTCAGGCAACTGTCTGTGTGGAGTTTAAACATTCTCCCTGTGTCTGCATGGGTTTCCTCCCAGATTCCAAAGATGTGCAGGCTAGGTTGATTGGCCATGCTAAATTGCTTGTAGTGTCCAGGGATGTGCAGATTGGGTGGGTTAGACACAGGTAATGCAGGATTACAGGGATTGGGTGGGATGCTCTTTGGAGGGTTGTTGTGAACTTGATGGGCTGAATGGCCTGCTTTCACACTGTGGGGATTCTATTTCATTATATTTGGACCCATTCACCCTTCTGTACTTGGGCTCCTAAACCTCTTCTGCTTCTTAATAATCCCTAACTTTTCATCATTTAAGTACAGAAACCAGATACAACCATCTCAAGAAATGAATACTAAGAAAGAACTTGCTTTGATGTAGCATCTTATTAATTTGCAAACAACAAAATAGTGAATAACTAGTTAATCTGTTTACCTTTTACGGTGTTGGTTCAGAGATTTATGTTGTCTCGGATAATATATCAGAGCACCATGCTCTTCTTCAAACAATGCCTTGAGATCTTTTAAGTTCACTTGAACAGGTCGGTGAGGACTTCATTTAACATCTTATCTTAAGAATGACACATGCATTGATGAATCACAATATTACTGAAATGTCAATTTAGATCATGTGTTCAAACTCCAGAATGGGGGCTTGAACTCTTGACCTTCTGATTCAGGGGTAAGCTAAGCCAGGCTGAATAATGTTCAAGCAATTTTATGAAAATTATGGTTGAGCCCCACAGCATACAAAGACCATGAAATGACTTCACAATGTAATGCGTGTTCACTGCATATATGGCATTGCTCAATAACAGGAAGCCAGGCTCCAGAAAGCAGCATCCGAAAATTCAGAACAGAGAATAAATGCTGTAGGTTATACAGTTGTCAAACTACATTGCAACCTAAATAAATTGACAGAAATAGTTTTGAGTTGCAAGCATTTACATTAGTCAGTCTATAATACACACATTTTAAAGAAACTCTTGTTAAATATTAATAAAGTTTGTGCAGTTTTTTTTTTAAACAGCTAAGTTGATGTTCTGCACAAGTTGCTCAGTGTCACCACGGAACAGATCCATAATTAAAATGGAAACTCTTAGGGTTTGATGAGTATGATTGAAAGGGAAGAAAAGCTTAACAGGATTGTATTTTGTTTCAACAACTTCCTAACTTTCCAATCTCTGCTTTAAAAATATGTAATTTTTCACTGTGTGGTGTTATCGTGGGTACATGAAATTTCTTTCAGTTCTAATTTAATGAAGATTGAACCCATCTATGTATTGCTTATAACGTTAGAAACTGAGTAGCTATAATATTTTAATGTATTTGTGTTAAGATGATGCTGTGAAAGTTGGACCCGCTCACAGAATAGAAGATTCTGATCCCATTCTTTTGTTTCAAGGTTAATCAGTCATTCTATTTTACCCCTAATTAACATTCACTGCTTGGCCTGAATACTACACAACATCCTCAACTGCAGCATGTTTAAACACTACATCGTGTATCACTGTGGATGTAATTTGCATCAAATTCCTTTTCCATTCCTGTGCTTGCAAACTCACAATACTGTACAAGGTGCTGTTCATGATGAAGGTTGATACTACCATACTCTTTAAAAGCAGGCTGAAAGGGGAAATGCTGACCTAGCAGCTTTATTGCTAGACAAATTAACCCAGAGACCCAGGTTCTGTTCTGGGACCTCACCAGTGATGGCCACATCCTGTGAATTAATTTTAAAAAGGCAATCACAGAGTCTACTTGGTACAGGAAGACAACTTCTGGGTCTAACAACAAGAGTCTAATGTGGTTAACAGTTTATAGTCAGCAAGCACCTTCATTGATGTGATAGACACTGTTACAGAGACTTTGAGGAGGACATGATGTTAGCTCTCTCTCCTTCATGATCATAAACTTTTCTGCCCACAAGTCCAAGCTCGCTTCGGCAGCACATATACTAAAATTGGAACAATACAGAGAAGATTAGCATGGCCCCTGCACAAGGATGACAAGCAAATTCATGAAGCATTCCATTTTTTTCAGCGTGGCACAGTGGTTAGCACTGCTGCCTCACAGACCAGGGTTCAATTCTAGCCTCGGGCAACTGTTTCTGTGGAGTTTGTGCATTCTCCCTGTGTCTGCTTGGGTTTTCTCCCACACTCCAAAGATGTGCAGGTTAGGTGGATTGACCATTCTATAATTGCCCAAAGTGTCCAGGCATCATAGAATCCCTACAGTGTGGAAACAGCCCCTTCAGCCCAACCAGTCCACACTGATCCTTGCTGCATCCCACCCAGACCTATTCCCCTATAACACACCTAATCTGCACACCCCTGAATACTAGGGGCAATTTAGCACAGCCAATCCACCTAGCCTGCACATCTTTGGACTGTGAGAGGAAAGTGGAGCACCCAGAGGAAACCCACACAAACACAGAGAGAACATGCAAACTCCACACAGACAGTCACCCAAGGGTGGAATCGAACCTGGGTCCCTGGCACTGTGAGGCAAGAGTGCTAACCACTGAGCCACCATGCCGCCCCTCTGGAAGATAAAACAATATACGATGTGTAGGCGAGGTAGATTAGCCATGGGAAAAATGCAAGGTTACAGGGATAGAGTAGGGGTCTGGGTGGGATGCTCTTTGGAGAGGCAGTGTGCACTTGGTGGGCCAAACGGCCTGCTTCTACACTGTAGGGATTCTATGACTTGGCATCATCATACTCAATGGTGCTTATGGCACTCCACATTATTAACTCTTTCAGACCTAGAAATATCAAAGTAGCTACACGCTGACTGCTGTTCCCCATCTCCCCCACCCATAATTTCCATCTTTCCCTCCTCTCTCTCCCCTTCAATGTTTTCCCATCTCAGCCTCTCGTCTGCCGCTCTCCTCTCCACATCTTCTCTTCCCCTCCACCCTTCAGGTTTCCTCTCCCGCTTCCTTCTGTCTCTTTCCACTCCTTCCTCTTCCCATGCCTCTGTCATTCCTTGCCGTTCCTATCTTGCTCCCTTCCTGCACCAGCCTTCTTCATTTCTCCCCCTTCATCTTCTCCTCTCACCTTCTCTCCTCTCCTCCTCTCACATCCCTTTGTGATCCTGTCTCTGCCCATTTCTTCCTTCGTCCTCCTAACCCTTCCTTCCTCCCACAACCCTTTGTCTGTCTGTTCACTTCTTTCACTCTCCTTCGCCACCTTCCACTCCCTCAACCCATTCCAATTTCTCTTCTCTCTCTCCACTCTCCCACTACAGCTGCAGCACCAGACTTGGTGCCGGCAGTGCAAGCGATTGATTAACAGCATTATATCTTGAAAACGTGGCGCTTCGCTCACGGTAACGTTCAAAAGTTGCAACATTTTAGTTCCTGCAGCTGACTCCAAACTTTATGGCCCCAGAAACACATTCACCACCAGGTGGCACTGTACCAAGGATTTGGCAATTCATTTTAACAAGATCATTCCAGCAGCAAATTTAAAATAGGTATGTGGGTCCAGGGATTTGTGGCACTGTCCCCACCTCTAGCCATGATTATCCCACTTCAATTCCTGCCACCCCCGCAAGGAGGTGTCATGTATAGGTTGCTTAAAAATAATTGACAACCTCCGAAAGCTTGTGTTTTCAAATAAACCTGTTGGACTATAACCTGGTGTCGTGTGATTTCTGACCAGGTCCACTCCAGTCCAACACCGGCACCTCCACATTATTCAGATTATACATCTGGATCACCAAATATGGCGACAAGCATTTTTACTCCCTGACCTGGTGACTGTCCATCAGTGAGGCACACTGATGAGATTTAACCTTTACAGCAGCAGAACCTTTCTGCCAATTCTCCAAAGCACTTCTCCATATGTTCACAAGCAGCTGCTGCTTGAGACTTTGAGGTTACAACCTGTCTGTCTCTTATGTTGAAATCACCATAACCACTAGATGGATGTGCAGATCATTAACCTAATTTCACACACCGTACAACTGGTATGTCCCTTCAAAAGCCCCTCTTGTTCAATTTTTTGCTTTCCATTCAAATTGATGACACCCCTCCCCCTTAGTAACAACGTTTTACAATTTTGTTCAGGAGGTTTCTGTACTTTTGCTTTCTTCCTTCCTATGCGCAGCTAATACCCTATTGCCAGTCTCACGCTAAGTCTTGCTCATCCTGGGCTAATCAGTACTGGGCTAATGGTAAGATTCTTGGTAGTGTGGATGAGCAGAGAGATCTTGGTGTCCATGTGCATAGATCACTGAAAGTTGCCAGCCAGGTTGATAGCGTTGTTAAGAAGGCGTACGGTATGTTAGGTTTTATTGGTAGAGGGATTGAGTTTCGGAGCCATGAGGTCATGTTGCAGCTGTACAAAACTCTGGTGTGGCCGCACTTGGAGTATTGCGTACAGTTCTGGTCATCACATTATAGGAAGGATGTGGAAGCATTGGAAAGGGTGCAGAGGAGATTTACCAGGATGTTGCCTGGTATGGAGGGAAGGTCTTATGAGGAAAGGCTGAGGGTCTTGAGGCTGTTTTCGTTAGAGAGAAGAAGGTTAAGAGGTGTGATAGAGACATACAAGATGATCAGAGGATTAGATAGGGTGGACAGTGGGAGCCTTTTTCCTCGGATGGTGATGGCTGGCACGAGGGGACATAGCTTTAAATTGAGGGGTGATAGATATAGGACAGATGTCAGAGTAGGTTCTTTACTCAGAGAGTAGTAAGGCCGTGGAATGCCCTGCCTGCAAAAGTAGTAGACTCGCCAACTTTACGGGCATTTAAATGGTCATTGGATAAACATATGGATGATAATGGAATAGTTTAGGTTAGATGGGCTTCAGATTGGTTTCACAGGTCGGCACAACATCAAGGGCCGAAGGGCGCTGTAATGTTCTATGTTCTATGTTCTATGTTCATCCATCAACCCTGCACTTGTTGATTTACAGCAACCCCTCTATTTTAAAATTCTAATCCTTGTGTTCAAATCCCTCCATGGCCTCTTCTATCTCTGGAAACTATCCTAGTTCTATAATCCTCCAAGTACTCTGCATTCCACTAATTCTGTATTTTTGCATATTGACAGTTTTCATCGTTCTACTAGATCGTGTCTTCAGTTGCTTAGGCCCTGAAACTCCCTCATGAAAATGCTCAGTTTCTCTCCTCCTTTAAGGCACTCCTTAAACCCTAACTGCACAACCAAGCTTTTAGTTGTCTTACATTTGTATTTGAGTAGTCAGCATTATAAAATATCCCAAATGGCTTGAAAAGAGAGTTAGCAAGCAAATTGTGACACTTCAACACACGGGGAAATAGTCGGATAGCTAATAAAAACTGATTTTTAAAAAATTTGTTCATGGAATGTGCGAATTATTGGCAAGGTCAAAATTTATTGCCCATTGCCATTTAACCTTGAGAAGATGGCAATGAGCTGCTTTGTTGAACCACAGTAGTTTGCATGGTAAAGATACACCCACAACTGTTAGGTAGGGAGCTCCCGAATTTTGAGCAGACAAGGATTAAGGAATGTCAGTATCATTCTGAGTCAGAAGGATGGAGGGGACCTTACAGGTGGTGGTATTCTCATCCACCTGCTGTCTTTGTCATTCTTGGAGGCGGGAGTCACACATTTGGATGACGCTGTCGAAAGAGGCTAGGCACTAGGCTATGATTTATACATACTGCACATGGCATCTACAGTGTGTCTGTAATTGTGGGAGTGTATGGTTGTAGATGGCAAATGAGGTGTCAGTCAAGTGGGCTGCTTTATTCTGGATAGTGTCAAGATCTGTGAAAGCTGTTGGACCTGAACTCATGCTTGTGAGTGGACACTGCTACATCACGCTCCTGATTTGTGACCTCTGTTAAATCTTTGGGAATCAGGAGATGAGTTACTCATCACAAGAATCTCAGTCACAGTATTTATGTGATGGTCCAGCTAAGCTTCTGGTCAATGGTAACCACCAGTGTTGCATATGAGGTGTTTAATAATGGCAATCCATTGACTATGAAGGGGAGATAGTTAGATTCTCTATCTTCAGATGGTCAGTAATTGGCATTGGTATGTCATAGAAGATACTTGTCACTTAGCCTCCCAAGTCTAAACTTGGTCCATACGGATTGTTTCAGTATATGATGATTTGCAACTGGTACTGAACACTGTAAAAACATCACTGAACATCTCCATTTCTGATCTTATGATGAAGGGAAGATGATTGATAAAACAACTGGAGATACATGGATCCAAGATGCTGCCCTGCGGAACTCCCAAGTGACACCGTGACCCAGACATAGCGAGTGTCAGACAATTGTTTAAGCAGTGCAGACTGGAATTATACATTGGAAACATGAGGAATCCCAGATACAACTGACTGTATGAGAACTGCGTGGGAAATTGAAGATTCTGATGTCCTGAAATTGACTTAATTGGCCACTGATAATCAAAACCATCTTCATTTCTGCTAGGGATGATTCTAATCAGTAAAGAGTTAATTTAACTCCTTGACGCTATATTCAGTCAAATGTTACCTTGATGTCAAAGGCAGTCACTCTCATCTCACCTCAGGAATTCAGCTGTTTTGGCGATGTTTGCATTAATGTTGTAATAGGGTCTTAAGTCAGGTCTTCGTGCTCCCAAACTAAGCATTGGAGAGCAGATTATTGGTGGTTCAGTGCAGCTTAATAGCATTGTTGATGACTCCTTCCATCACTTTGCAGACGGTTAAGAGTATACAGATAGACTGTAATTGGCTGGCTTAGATTTACCCTGCTTTTTGCCATTTAACCTTATCATGTAACCAGGACACGTCTGGGCAATTTTCCAGATTGTCAAGTAGATGCCAACACTGTAGATGCACTGAAAGAGATTGGCTAGGGGTACGCCTAATTCTGGAGCACATGTCTTCTGTACTATTGCTGGAATATTGTCAGGCCTCATAGCCTTTGACATATCCAATGCCTCCAGCCATTTCTTGAAATCACATGGAGCCAATCAAGTTGGCTGAAGACTGGCATCTGTAATCCTTGGATCTCAGGAGGAGGCTGAGATGGATCACTTGTCACCTCCAGCTGAAAGTGGATGTAAATGCTTCACCTCTGTCTTTTGAATTGATGTGCTGGGCTTCTCCATCATTGAGGATGAGGATATTTGTGAAGTCTCCTCCTCTATTGTGAAGTCCACCACTATTCATGATTGGATGTGACAGGACTGCTATGCTTTGATCTGAAATGTTGGTTTTGGGATTGCTTAGCTCTGTCAATTGTATTCTGGTTCAGCTGTTTGACATATTGTCTATTCACCAGTTTGACATTTTATTTGTGAGTATTTGTAAGCCTGCTGCTCCTCCTGATGCGCCTTTCTGCACCTTCATTGAATGCAATGTTAATTCCCCCACCCAGATGGCAAAGTTATTGTGGAAGATATCCCAGGCCATGAGGTTACAGCAAGGTGCAGAGCTGGATGAACACAGCAGGCCAAGCAGCATCATAGGAGCAGAAAGGCTGACGTTTTGGGCCTAGACCCTTCATCAGAAAA
>NC_063360.1:9497355-9535969 GCF_021869965.1 Rhincodon typus
TTTCTGATGAAGGGTCTAGGCCCAAAACGTCAGCCTTTCTGCTCCTATGATGCTGCTTGGCCTGCTGTGTTCATCCAGCTCTGCACCTTGTTGTCTCGGATTCTCCAGCATCTGCAGTTCCTACTATCCATGAGGTTACAGATTGTGTTGAACAAAATTCCGCTGCTGCTGAGGTCCCTGGAACCTCATAATTATCCAATTTGGAGTTGCTAGTTCCATTCTAGGTCTATACCGTTTAACACAGCAGTAGTCCTACACAATCCATGGAGGGTATTCTTGATATAAATACAAGACTTCACCTTCACAAAATCAATGCGCTAGTCAGTCTTACTACTATTGAGAGATTCATCTGCAACAGATAAAGTGGTGAGGTTGTGGTCAAGTAGGTTTTCCTCTCTTTTTGGTTCCTGCACCACTAGCACATATGTCCTTTAGGATTCAACCAGCTAAATCCGTAGCGGTGCTGCTGAGCAATTCTTGGTGATGGACAATAAAATATTCCATCCAGAGTACAGGAACAAAGCTTTGGCAATTGCTGTGGCTTGTTCTGGAGCACAGGTTTTCAAGATGCTGTCTGGCCCATCATCACTTGCGTATCCAGAATCATGAGTTATTTCTTAATGTTACACAGAGTGTAACAAATTGGTTGAAGATTAACTTTTAAGACACTGAAGCCCTCAGGAGAGGGCTGATATGAATCATCCACTCAAAACGTCTTGCTGAAGATCATTGCAAGTGCTTTATTTTTATCCTTTTGTGTTGAGCTCTCCCATCAGCTGAGGATGGGGTTGTTTATGGAGCCTCCATCTCCAGTGAGTTGTTTTAATGTTCACCACCATCAGGATTGGATGTGGTAGAGCTTTGATATAACCCTTCAGTTGTGGGATTGCTTAGCTCCCATACTTCATTCACTATTTGTCATGCAAGCAGTCCTGTGTTGTACCAACTCATTTTAGATATGTCTTGGGCTATTCATGTAAAAAAAGTCCTTTCTAGGGTCTAAAGGCTCTGGCCCAGATATCAATAGCACAGAACGACTTGGGTACCGTTCCATTTAATGTGGGACACCTTTATAACACTACTAAGCAATAATACATACTTACAATGACCTGGGTCGCTTAGAAGTTCCATAAACCAAGGTCTCTCTCAGATAGTCCATCCATCAACAGATCTCCTGATTCAATTTGGGACTAGCTGACCAAACTGCTTTACCTCAGCTACAGCAGAAAGTTGTTTATCAGGTTGACCCCTTCTCTTGCAATAGAATCATAGAATCCCTGCAGTGCAGGTAGAGCACATTTGGCCCATTGAGTCTGCACTGATCTTCTGAACAGCATCTCACCCAGAACCACCGCCCTATCCCTGTAACCCTTTATTTCCCATGGCTAATAAACCTAGTCTGTACATCCCTGGACACTACAGGGCAACTTAGCATGGCCAATCCACCTAGCCTGCACATCTTTGGACTATGGGAGGAAACCGGAGCACCTGGCAGAAACCCACACAGACACAATGAAAACTCCGCACAGACAGTCACCCAAGGGCTAGTCAAAGCCATCCCTACATATATTATCTCTGTGCCTCCCTTTAAGAAAGACAGGCGGCTGTTTAGTGTGTTAACTCCAGCTCCTTTATCTTTATGGTCATGGAAACAATGGAGTATGGCTGTCAAACACATTGTTTCTGAAAGTACTTTGCAGACTTTTGGTATATTTTCCCCTTTTGCCCTCCTGTTGTCATACTCACAATACAATTCTTTGGTGAAGGTGCCAATTTCCTTTTTGATGCCCATTCAAGTGATGCACCATGAAACAAAACTAACACAGACCTTCACCACGACCAGTTTATATTCATTATGGCAAAAAAAAGGGCACATACACATGAGCCAAGGTGATTAATACATGAGAAAATAATGTAATGGCTTATAAAGTTTCCATGTGTGTGTATGTGTGTATGCGTATCTGTGTGTGTGTATCTACTGCCTTAGTGGTCACGCCACACTGAGGAATATGTTGAATAACAGGAGTAACAGATTGTGGTGGAAAACAATTGTTGTTGCTGATGGCCCACATTGCCATGAGATGACCAGTTTTGAGTTGCTAGTTCTAATGTGACTTTATCCTGATAGCCTCACAACACAATAGCGGGAGTCTTCAGTTTGAAAATGGGAGATTATCTCCACAAGGACTGTGCTATGGTCACTCTTACCAATACAGTGGCAAAACAAATTCATTTGTGACAGGTAAATGGTGGCAATAATTTCTGACATGAAAGTCAGACTAGCTACTTGCCGACTCCAGCTTACTGCTTGATTCTTTGGAACTCCATGTTGGACATTAGGCACTAACATCTCAGGGCACACACCACGGGTGCAGCCCAGTCCACATACACTGCTATTCAACACATACCAACCTCACCATATCAGTATGGGACATCTTTGATTCACTTACAGTACAGTTCTGCGCTTCAATACTCCACTTTGGAGTGTACTGGCAATGTTAATTGCAACTGAAAGGACACTTCATATGCAGGAACTGGCACCTAACTCATAGATTGGACCAGACTGTATCTCAGGCTGTACACTTCTTAACATTCACTCACTCCATGCCTATGTGATGCTCACAGAATTCTTGTTTTGCCAATTTTCACTTTGCCCCTACAACCAGAGCTTACAGACTCACAGCACTGGACTTGCCTTTCAGCGTGGACACAAAGCAGGCAGCTGTGATCAGTCAAAGGCAGACATGTTGAGATGCAGTACCATGCTCCATCAATCTCACATCTGCACCACATGCCAGCAGGGTACATGTTAAACACGCTGCTTGTGCTTCAAGAAAACGACCAAGTCTCGAAGTCCAAGGGAAGTAATCCTCAAGTGTCAAGGAAGATATGGTAACTCAAGGGCAATTTCTGATATCAGTCTAGAGGCTTGGGGAGTCAGTCAGTTCTTGAAATGTTTGGGGTTAGGAGAATTTGTACCTCCACAGTCCAGGGAGTGACCTATGATCAGTACTGAGGGTTGAGATCAGCCATGCTGGATAGTTGCATCAGGTCAGGAAGTCATGGGAAGTTAGACAGAGAGCTGCACGGACATCAGTCAAAGTCTGCTCACTCATTGCTGAGGTTTGTGGATCTACGTCAGTCAAGGAGATGGGCCAAGATCAGCTCTGGGGGTCAGGCTATTAAAATTCTAGGTCTGGGGCCAATCCTGCGGGAAGAAAGCTGGGGTACTAAATTGTGGGGATTATAGGCAGCATACTGCATTGCAGATGGATAACAATTATGAAGGGGGCAATTCAAGGATTGGAAACAACAGAGCATTGAAAGGAAAGGGTTGTTGTGGGCTCATCGATGGTGAGCAACATCTTGCCTTCAAGAGCGGGAGATCAGCAACATGGCATGTAGTAAAATGAGGTGGAAATCAGACATCACGGATGCCATAGGGGTGTAATATGTTATTAATGAAGAGCATTTGGTAAGATAGGACGAGAAAACTCACTAGACCTCACAGTGAAAAACACTCCAAGTCACTGCACGTAACTCAAACATAGTCAAACAAATGTAAGATTCAACTCAATGCAGCATCGTCACTAATTGCGTTCCCATCATTTTTATGTCATCTGTAAGCTTGGTGGTAATACATTCACCTTCCTCATCCAACTCATTAATGAATATTGTAGATAATTGTGGTCTTAACACTGATCCCTGTGGCATTCCACTGGCTATAGGCTATAAGGCAAGGCTGGATAGACTGGCATCTTTTCCCTGGAGCATTGGAGGGGTGATCTTAAAGAGGTTTATAAAATCATGAGAGGCACAGATAAGGTGAATAGTCAAGGTCATTTTCCAAGGGTAGGGAAGTCCAAAACTAGGGGGCATGGGTTTTTGGTGAGAGGGGAAAGATTTAAAAGGGACCTGACGGGCAACTTTTTTACACAGAGTGTGCTGCATGTTCCAGAGGCAGGTACAATTACAACTTTTAAAAAGACATTTGGATAGGTATACGAATAGGAAAGGTTTAAAGGGATATGGGCCAATGGGACTAATTCCATTTAGGATACCTGGTTGGTATGGATGCATTGGACTGCAGAGCAAGTTTCCATGCTGTTTGACTCTATAACTTCCTGTATTCTATAACTTAGCCAATCCTCTATCCATGCTAATGTACCACTAATAACATGATGGACTCACCTTATTATGTAGCCTAACATGTGGTACCTTATCCCACACCTTTTGGAAATCCAAACATATTTCATCCACTGCATACATCTAAAGAATGTAAAGAAATGTAAATATAAAGAAATTTCCAGAATTCAGTACTGCAGAATTCAAAAATGAAACTAAAACTATGTCCTCCCTTCTTGACCACACAATATAGAAACAGATCAACATTAAAGCTGTACGTAGTTCTGTCTGCGTTAATAAAGCACAAACCTTCATCACAATGCTTCAAACATTATTTGAAAGCCAGAGGAGTAAAGAGACAAGTGTTTCACAAATGAGTTTTGACCAAGTATAAATTTTGATACAGTCTACACACACTCATGACCCCAGCAATACATTCTGAGTTCACAAACAATTGGTGTAGCTCAGTTAAGAAAGTTGTCATCTCAGAATCAGCTGCTTTTTGGGGTTGAGCTCCACAACCAGGGTGGATAGTACAGACATACTAGGACAATACTAAAGGATTACTGGCCTTTCAAACAATTAAACAATACTCAGAAAAGCGAGGATTTCTATTGGTATCCTAGTTAAAATTTTCAATCTTAGCCAACACCACTAAAAACTGAAATTGCTGGAAAAGCTCAGCGGTTCTGGCAGCATTTGTGCAGCTCTAGTGACCCTTCCTCAGAACACTAAAACCTGATTAACCGGTATTGATGTATTTGCTATTTGAGGACAGTATAAGAATAAAATAGCTGCTATGATTGCCCACATGGTCACATCATTAGACTGTGAAAGGAATTATTTGTGTGAGAAAGCCATTTGGTATAATAAAGAATTGTTAAAATGTATTTTTAAACGTACTATAAACGGGAACTTATCAAGAAGGACTGATGTCTTTAATACCAGTACACACTATTTTGCTCTGACATAGTTTAACCCTGGGATTAGTAGCCCAGGAGAATCTAATTTGTTGAAGCTTTGAAGGATAGAGATGGTTCCGGCTGTGTGGATGTGGTGTGGTTAAAATCCGCCGGAGTATCTCCTACAAATCCCACAATCCGCTGTAGTGTTCGCTGCTGTTGCGCAGAGCTGGTGCTGTTTAGTGGCAGGCCCTTTCTCCCCCTCTGTAGCTGTAACTGTGCTTTTGTTCGGGGTTTTAAAGACAAGGGAGGAGAAATTAAGTTAGCGCAATGTCAATGCACTCAGCCTGTTTTTAAAGAAACGGAAAGGATTTTTGCTCAGCCGCGATGGCAGATCACAGTAAGGTAACAGAGAGACAATGTCACATCTACAATGAATGGTTCGACCTGGTGGATTTCAGCATGGGGAACGGGGGAGGGGAGGGAGATTGTGTGCACCCAGTTTGAATTTTCATATCGTAACACAGATGAATTTCAAAGCTCTATGATAGTCCATAGCTTAACATTGCAGCATAATTTAATTATTAAAACTATATGTCAATGGGGACGTGATAAAGAAAATTGAACCAGCATTTGAAACGAAAATGGGGTGGGAGGTGGTCGTAAATGACTACGTTTTGCTGTTGCAGAGAGTCAGTGTAGACTGTTCTAGGCATGGATTAGTTGGTGGAATACTGCAGGTGTGGTGTCTGCATTGTCTATTTTCCAGCATATACTGAGCCCTTTATTTTACCTCATTTATACTTGGGATTTTCTATTTGTAAGAAATTGGTTAATTTTTATTTTAACTCAGTTAAATATTAAGTTGTATCTTGCTGCCTGTGTTTTTAGGCCTGTGTCAGTGTCGATTTTATTATCATACTGAGCGTCAACATAGACCAGAATTGTGAACTTTGCAGATTGATCACGGTGCAGAATGGACTTGTAAAACTTGACAGACTGCTACAAAGTGCTAAAATGGCTGAGAGTCTGTGGGCTATGTGGTTGGGTCTCAATTTGGTGACATTTTTAAAATGGAATATTTCTGTAATGGGGGAAAGAACTTGGGTATACTTGAATGTTGTCCTTTTTCCAAAATTTCAAGTTAGTTATTTGAACCACTTTGGACATGTGGGAAATCTACTGATTTATAGAATATATAAAGGAAAATAAATTGGTACAAGTCCCAGTTTGTGTGAGCTGGTTCCAATTTCTAAGCCTACAATACACCACGTTACATTTTATAGCAGGACTGTTGTCGTTTGTATACATAAGGCCCAGTGCTGCTAGCTTTTATACAAACTTGCAGAGTCCCAGATTAAGCAGAACTGACAGTATTGAGGGGCAGGCAGGAGGCTGGAAGAGTGCAGCAAGCCAGGCAGCATTTGGAGGAAAGGAGCAGTCATTGTTTTGGGTATAACCTTTCTTCAGGACTATTGAGGGGCAGTTTTCTAATATTTCCTTGTTTACTGCTGCTACTCACCAATCAGCCCCCCCCCCAATCTACACAGTATATCAAAGAGAGATGTGGCTAATGTGGCTAAATCCCAATACTGACAGCCTGAATGTTAGACAACATCAGAGAGACCCAGAGAGACTTAAGCAGTTATTCTGGAAAAAAAAAGCAGCACAGTATAAAGTCATAAGGTGCTGGCTTGGAGTGCAGAGCAGGTCCACCCACATCTAAAAATTGTTTATTGCTGTAGCCCGGGTCCAGAGACTGTGACTAACTTATTTCTCTTTTTGGACACTGGAAGCATGTTGACGGTCTAACATTCCTACCTTACACTGCCAGCATTTGAAGGTTTTGTGAAGTGAATAAGCAGAGGGTGGCCAATAAGCCTGGAACTGTGCTCTCAGGAAAACAGTCACAGTATTTACATAGTGGCAACATGAGCGAATAAGGAAGGCAATTAGCTCAGCATGGAAATTCTTTGCTTTAATTTTTAAAGCTTGGACTGAATCACAGTTGCATCCCATCACTAAATGGGTTTTCTGGATTGCATGAGTGGACCTGAAGTTGCATTACAACTAGTACAGCAACCTCAAGCCTAGTACATGTCCCACATAATGCAGATGTCTCTATAATATATCCTGCAGACTATTTTTCAGTCTTCCCTTTCATCATCAGCTTAAAATGTGTCAGATTGCAGTGGCGCCTTCTCGGTCAAGTGGCCATTCTCTGTAACTCTAGACCTGATGAGCTATGGCAGTGTTATTGGATATGTGGTGTGAAAGCATACATAAACTATGGAATGTTCTGGAACTTTACTTGTGTGTTATTTTTCCAGCCTTCAATATCAGTGCATCTCTGCCCAGTGATGGAAAATGGGAGAATTGTAATATAGTATGGAGGTACAGACCGAATGAAGAGATCTTCATTAAAATAAGAAAATCCTTCATTTTACAGGATTAAAGAAAATGTCTTCTGGAGGAAAATAACGATAAGGAGGATTTTTATTTGAGGCATTAATCTTTGGAACACTGTTGCCTGAGGTGGGGGTGTCAATGAATATTTTTAAAGCAGATCTAGATTGAGTCCCTTGTTAGTCAAGAATCTATCAAGTAGAAGTGGGAATTATTTTATTCATTCATTCATGGGATGTGGCCATTGCTAGCTGGCCCAGCATTTATTGTCCATCTGCAATTGGCCTTGAGAAGATTGTGGTGAGCTGTTGCCTTGAATCGCAGTAGTCCATTTGGCCTAGGCACACCCATTAGGGAGTGAATTTCTAGGATTTTTGATCCAATAACTCTGAAGGAAGTATGATCTATTTCCAAGTCACAATGGTGAGTGGTTTGGACAGAAACATGCAGGTGGTGTTTCCATGTATTTTCAGCCCAAGTCCTTCAAAATTGTATTGGTTGCGAGTTTTGAAGCTGCTGTCTAAGGAACCTTGGTTAATTTCTGTGATGCATTTTGTAGATAGAATGCACTGCTGCTACTCAGCATCACTGATGACTGGCTCCTCATCCACAAGCAACTATCCAGGCAGCTTTGTCCTGGATGGTGCTAAGCTTCTTGAGTGTTGTTGGAGCTGCACGCATCCAGGCAATTGGGGAGCAATCCATTACACTCCTGACTTGTGCCTTGTAGATGGTGAACAGGTTTTGGGGTGTCTGGAGGTGAGTTACTCACTGCAGCATAGCCTCTGATCTGTCTTTGTAGCTAGTTACTTATGTGGTTTGACCAGTTCAGTTTATGTCAATAGGAGCCTTTAGGAAGTTGATAGTGTGGAATTCAGTGATTGTAATGCCATTGCATGTTGAGGAATCATGGTTGGATTCTGTCTTGTTGGAAATGGTCATTGGCTGGCACTTGGTGCAAATGTAGAATTAAGACCACAATCTGATCAGCCGCAATCTTAATGACAGATCAGACTATGATTTGACTGGCCTATTCTTGTTCCTCATTCATATGGAGAGTCCTTTTGGTAGCAAAAGGAAAGAATAGTCCCTGTGAAGTGCAGGAAGACAGGTGACTGCAAAAAGGAAGTTGGACAAAGCTGTAGAAGGGGCGTACTGTTTAAAGCAAGAGCTGTGTGCATAGCGAATAGGAGAGGTAGGTGAGATATCACCACTTGATGCAAGTTGGTGTAACTCGCTTGAGAGTAACATTGGTGTAAAAATGTTACCGAGAAGAATGAATAAAACATTCAAATAAATGGATGTGTGCCTTGTAATTTGATGGATGCATGGCCTAGTGCACAGAAATAATTGAGATTCCATTAAGTACATGTTGTCTAATGCCTGTCTGTCTCTGATTTAAGAGGGAGAAAAATCAAGTTACTGAATCTGCTTACGTGATGTATGGCTAAGTCCATCATATTCTACATGTATTTAATTCTCAACTGGCAAACAAGTATTTCTGACACTGCTGGAATTTCTGACAGGAACAGCAGAAAATGTTGAGATTCTAGATTCCTATCCTTAAGAAGCTTTGGCTGTTTCTGAGGGGAGCAGACTGAACTATATTGCGCTGAGGTGAATTACTGGTGGATATGCTAACGATTAGGGTGTTCTTGTAGTGCAGTGTGTGGCATCTCTGCTTCTGAGCAAGAAGCCCTGGGTCCAGATCCCACCTCAGAACTTGATGGACAAGAAAGGTGTGTTCATAATGCAGCCAATCACGTTAGGTGTTAATAACCCAATGGCAGGCAGTTACAGCAGGAGAGATTCCTACTTATCTATGGAACAGAAAGATAATTGGCAGTGTCTCTACCATTATTATCCATTGTTCCAGACTACAACGTACATTTAAAAATGCATGTTGCCTTGACAACTCCGACTTCCTGTGTGAACAGTAATATACCACCACCTCGCTGGGAGGGAAGTAAAAGAAATGTCAAATCTTATAGTCTCTCTATACATAATAGCTCCCAATATAGTGGACAACAACTTATAGAATTCCAAATTGAAGTTCAATAGTAGATCTAAGACTATTACTGCTGTAAAATTGCGATCTAATAAATCAAGTAACATTTAACATAAGCAATTGATTTGAAATTCATACTATTGTACAGCAGTATTGTATAAGCCTCTACTA
This sequence comes from Rhincodon typus, assembly GCF_021869965.1. NCBI lineage: Eukaryota > Metazoa > Chordata > Chondrichthyes > Orectolobiformes > Rhincodontidae > Rhincodon > Rhincodon typus. Next base: position 9,506,968 of record NC_063360.1, read on the forward strand.
GGGTTTTTTTTTTAATATCCTGTGTGCTCCACTCCAAATCCAGCCCTGACAAACCAGCTTAAAACCTTATGTGGACCAACAGAGCACTGTATGGAACATCAACAGATTCAGTGCTCCAGCTGTTCACTGGTCCAACATGCCCTCTGCTCTCACCAGCATAGAACTCGAGCAGACACAGTATATGGATTTTACAGTTGCCAGTTCCACTGAGATTAAGGCTATTAACTTGAGCATCAGCACAAGGAAATAGCTCGCTTAAAAATTGGCTTCTCCTGGCTCTCGACAGTTTTACAATCTGTTCCACTCCGAGTGAAAAACAAACAAACCTGTGTTTACTGGTGTTTGGACATCTATGCAACTTGTAGCCAAAGATGCACTTTTTAAAATATTGTAATTAATGCAAGAAAATATAGCAACAAATTTATTCACATTAGAATCCCACAGACAGCATTAAAGTAGATCGAGTGAACTGTTTTAGTGATAGGTCTTGGCAGAACTCTGATAGAACTCTGCCTGCTCTTCTTTGAATAGTGCAGTGGGACCCATTTGAAGTCTCCTGAAAGATGACATTTTTGATAATTATAATGCTGTACTCCTGTAGCACAGCACTAGAATGGGAGCAGTTATACACACAAATCTTTGGAGTGCTGTTATATCCTGTGACCTGACTCAGGTAACAGTGCAACCACTGATCTAAAGTTAATGCCTGTAGATCATTCTCTTGGTGTCTGGGTGACAGCTGGTTATAACTGAGATTCCTGTGTATAAACAAGACAGATGTAAGCAGCTTACACTGTAGAGTGTTGCACAGTAGTGAATTAGCAAATCAGTGTGTAATATGGGTCATGTTCTTTTCTGTAACTGGTCAACACTGATGTAACAAATTTGCACAACTATAAACTGACCATAATGGTGCAACATTTTGATAATTCTGACAGTGGAAACTTGGAACTGTTTTGACGTGTAAGCAATTACTGTATCAGAATTTGAAGCCCACTCAATATAGTAGGAAGTGTACTGACACCGCAGTGGAGTTGAACTTTCCTGTATGTCATTGCAGCTGTCTGGATTTAGTTACTACAGCCAGCAATCCAATAATGTTTGAGTTATTAGCAGTGTATTGTTTGTCATAGCAGCTCACCAGATTCCTCCGTATTAACACATTTTGCTTTGTGACAACATAATTATGCTGCACAGAATTGTCACTTGCCACAATAAGTGTTTTCTAGTATGTCATGAGGTAATATTTTAAGAAATATGCAAAACTTGAGTGAAAAATCAATTTGTAAACTTCACTTCATGCAAAGTTGAGGCTCACATTTTATTCTGATTCTTGTGGATAATGCAGATGTAGATACATAGTTTTTTTTTCTCTGATTAAAACTCGTGTTCTTCTCCAACTCTGTTCCTGTTCCTCCTTAACTTTCCTCAGGAGACTTTGAAGAGGATTATTACCACCCTCGCTGTGAAGAATGAAGAGGTCCAGAACTTCGTCTTTGTGCTAAAACAAACTCTGAAAAATGTTGAGGTAATACTTAATTTCTATCTAATGTACCATATGCAGACCCCTGCCCGACTGATAATCTGCTGAACTCTTCATTTTTTTTTATGTTAAGCATTGCTGGCAAGGCCAGCATTTGTTGTCCATCCTGAATTTCCCGAAATTGCAGTGATGTGCCACTACAGTCCATCTGGTGTCGGTGGATCTACAGTGCTGTTCAGGAGGAAGTTCTGGGTTTTTGACCAAGTCAGGATGATGTGGGGCTTGGAGAGGAACTTGAAGTTGGTTGTGTTCCCATATTCATCCAAGGACTGAGTATTTGAAGTAAATAGATGTTTGAGAAGGTTTAGTTGTATCAGATTACAGGGTAGTTTAATGACCAGTTGCTTTTGTTTTCAATTTGCCCTACTTGCCTATTTTTTTATTTTCTCTTCCTCTGCACACTTTGAGCCCTGAAGGTGCTAATTTGTGTCCAAATCCACAGTCCGATCCCGATTGGCCCTTGAAGTGTGCAATAATTGAGGGTAATGATTATTAAAAGGCATTAGTCAATTAAGAAACTAACTCAGATTTATGCATTATGAATATCATGAGCCATTCATCCATTAGCTTGCTCTTTTATATTGCATGAACTGTTTCCTCTTGTGAGAGAGTCTAAAACTAGGGCTCATAAATCGAAGATGATGGCAAATGAATCAAATGGGGAATTCAGGAGAGTACTTTTTCTTTTATTGTTCAGGGTCAGTGCTGTTTTTTCCTTCTTCCCAGAAGTAGAAATGCACAACTGAGCCTCCTTCCCACCACCAAAATCACCATGACTTTTTTTTCTCCATTTTTTTTAAAACTAGTAACTATCACCAGTAAAACACCTGTGTAGCCAATTGAATATTTAAAAGCGAAGCCTATCACGGGCAATGCAAGCCATCAAAGGTGAAGGGGCGAGTAGAGAGAGCAAGAAGGGACTAAATCAAAATGGAGTTAGAGGTCAAAATAAAGCACTCATTGCCCAAGGTATCGAGGGCATTGATGGATATTGCGTGCTCCTTCTCTAAGGACACCCAGACATGAACGTAACTGTGGAAGAGGGGCAGACAGTTGGCACAGGGGAGTGCTGTTTACCCAATGATTAGATTGTAGACATGTGCAGAGCTTGTTAGCACATACGGTAATTGAGATGAATAGCTTAGATGCCTTTCTAAGGCCAAGCTAACTTAGTGTACAAGAAGGATAAGATCAAAGAAGATGCTGATAGTATTGGATGAAGCACAGTGCAAGGTAAATCGATAAAACATTAACACTGACTGGTTTCAGTTGAGCCAAGTTGCCTGTTTCTATGCTGTAATTTTGATGAGGGGGCTCGTGCCAGCTCCTATACAGGGCTGCCTTGTGCGACTGAAGTAAAATTACCAACCTTAAAACCTATTGACAAAAACAAAGTTGCTGGAAAAGCTCAGCAGGTCTGGCAGCATCAGGTCACCAGACCCAAAACATTAACTCTTTTTTTATTCTTCACAGATGCTACCAGACCTGCTGAGCTTTTCCAGCAACTTTGTTTATGTTCCTGATTCACAGCATCCACAGTTCTTTTGGTTTTTAAAACCTGTTGAGTGTGCTTTTGACTTGCAGCCAGCTGCAAAGGAGCCAACACCATAAGCATGGGACTTGCTATAATGTAAAAACAGCTTTTACTTTTCTATTCCACAAGGGCCAACAGGAAGATGGGCTACAAATAACCCTTTCTCTTAGTGAGCAAACACGGCAAGTTTTGCGCTAAGCTGCATGAATGAGCAAGGCTTCTGGCTTGATCCTTGGCCTAAACTAGGTTCGATCTGTGATGGAGCACTACTGGTGCTCCACGATTAGTGTCTGTGCCTCTGGATGAGTAGCAGTTGGGTAGTGGAGGATTACCTTGTCACCTGCTGTTCATCATCATTATACTGGCCTGTTGTTGGGACACTGAGGGCTGGATTAGCATCTACTATTTTGCTTGCTGTTGATGATTAGTCTGTCAGCCTTGCAGATTGGGCTTGTACATGTCGAAAGTCATTTGGATAAGGCACTGGAGAATGGAACTGTACCCGAGAGACCAATGATATGGTGGCAAGAGGCTTCAGGATATCTTCCAAATGTTTGGCATAGTCTTGTACTGTAATGGCCCTGATTGAAGCATAAGCTGGATGAAGGTCTGGCTGAAACTTAACTGGATTCAGCTGGTCAGTGTATCTTAATATCTTAAAGCTGAAATCAAATACTGCAACATTTTAAAAATAAATCACAGCACCTTCAGAAGAGAAGGGAAGAATATTTAGAAAATCATTGTAAATTTAATTGAAATTCACATTCGACCAAGCATGTTGTGTTCACTGCTTATTCTACCATGGGGATTGAGTAGATTAATGACTGTGATCCCAGGCAGAATGATGAATGTTAATGTTGCTGAATTTCAGGCTTCATGTGCCTACTGGTGTCAGTCCCTGATTCTGTTCTCATGAGACCAGTAATGTGCCAGTAGTCTTCCATGTTATAAAAATGTAAGCAATATTAAATTGACGGGTGCTGGAATGATCCTGCCATCTGTCAGAAAGCTACAACAAAGGCTTTTTTCTTTTTTTTAATTAAAGCGTTTTAACTTTGTTGTGACCAAGCTCTACACAGTTAATCTTGTCTCTAGTTATAGTCTCCAGTCTGTGCCAAGTTAATTGGTCTTAGCCAAGGCTTCTGTTTGCTACAATTTACTTTTTGTTCTGACTCAACCTTTGGTCAGTCCCACATCCAAAAGACGGCACTGCCAGCCTTGTAATATATCCTCATATTGCGCTGAAGGAATTTATTAAAAAACTCACAGCTGGAAAAGCGGTTTTCAGTTTGATATGAATCTGTTCAGCAGCTTCAGCTGATGCCGTATAACTGGCTCAGATACCACCAGAAGTGGATCTGGATTTCTGGTTATTAAAGATATCAAGATTAAAAGGGGCTAGTGTGGGGAAATTAGTGAAAAACAGCTGTGGTCTAGTTGAATAGAGGAGCAGCCTGGATGGTTTTAATGGCCTATTCACGCTTGTTTCCTATGACCTCTTAGAGCCAATGGCTACTGTTGTGACTTGAGCTCTTCCTCACGTTCCTTTAGTGGAGCAAATGAAGTATTTATCTGGATTAAGCACCTCCAGCCTTTAGCATGAAGCTTGAACCCATAATCACCTGAATCTGAGTTAAGAGCTAGCTTGGTGCAAGAGAAATGGGTAAATATTTCAAAGTATTACCAGCTTCCTGAGTCTGTCCATTCCATACATTTGGCATCCTCTGTGGAAAAGTAATTAAGTCTAAATTATTTGTACATATTCCCTCTAAGCTTGAGCCATGTCCATTGGTCCTAGAATCTTTTTGAATTCATTAATATTGATTATCAATCTACCTAGCCTCTTTAGAATCTTGGTTTATCTAGAACAAAGAACAAAGAACATTACAGCACGGGAACAGGCCCTTCGGCCCTCCAAGCCTGCGCCAATCCAGATCCTCTATCTAAACCTGTCACCTATTTTCCAAGGATCTGTATCCCTCTGCTCCCTGCCCATTTGTGTATCTGTCTAGATACATCTTAAATGACGCTATCGTACCTGCCATTACCATCTCCGCTGGCAACGCATTCCAGGCACCCACCAACCTCTGCGTAAAGAACTTTCCACACATATCTCCCTTAAACTTTTCCCCTCTCACCTTGAAATCATGACCCCCCTGTCTATACCTCTCATGATTTTGTAGACCTCAATCAGGTCCCCCCTCAACCTCTGTCTTTCTAATGTAAATAATCCTAATCTACTCAACCTCTCTTCATAGTCTTTGTAATATATCCTCATGTTGGATATACACCTCTCTAAGTCTTTGACAGCATGAAACAGGTACCAATCTATACATCCTCTTCTAGGTCAGGTGCCCTTTCTTTTCCTACTCTACCCAAAAACTTGAATATCCTTATTGTAGCATGGTAACCAGAACTGTATCAAATACTTTAGCTAAGGCCTTACCAGTTCTGTTATGCAGAATCCTTGTAATCTCTTGGAACCTACACTACATCCCTTAGCTATAGATTTGTTTGTCTTTCCTTTAATGTTACAGCACTGTACACTGTTCATTTTACTAAGTGGCTTTTGCCTTGTACCATATAGTTCAGAGCAAGTTAATTTAATATCCCTACTATTTGTTTTCTTTCTCCACTCTTGTTATCCTGATTTATCCGTAACAAGTGTCACTTATCACTCACTGAACCCCACTATTAATATCTCGATCCTTGTATAAGAATAAGAAATGTTTGAAGGGATATGGGCCAAGCGCAGGCAGATGGGACTAGTTTACTTTGGGATTGTGGTCAGCATGGACTGGTTGGACTGAAGGGTCTATTTACGTGCTGTATGACTATAATGCATGGAAGTGGTCAGCTCTGGCATTGCCTGTGAAGAGAGGAAAACAGTGAACGTTTCATGTCTGTGAGCTTTCGTTGTCATAATTTTAAATGCTAACTCTGTTTTTCTCTTCACATGCTACCAGACTTGTTAATCATTTCCAGCAATTTTGGCTTTCATTTCAGATTCCCAGCTTCTGTAGTCTTTTCACTTTTTGTGTCTGATCCTGCTTTTATGTTTGTGCCTATTGCACTGCTGCTTGAAGTCCCTCCCCGTCTCTCGGTTTAGTATCATTTCGAAATGAGGTACCTTTCTTCCAAATCATACACTATGAATGGCAATATTGACCTTTTCCAAACCTTGCTGCTTTCCAGGCCAATGTGGTTCTATTCACAAAAATTCACTTTTGATCTAATTGAAGGGGAACATTCCTATAGGTGTTGGAGAACTAGTATGAATAGATCCAGGGGTACTTTAATATCGCCTGAAACACCAAAGCAGTGCCTTTGGTAATGAAGTACTCCATCAGTACTGTAGTGAAGTGTTAGCCAACATTTATTTCCTAAGGTTTTGGAGTGGTGCTTGAACTCTCTGTTAAGTGTTACCAAGTGAACTAAACTGGCATTTTCGAGTATACATTTGAATATGCATTTCTGCCATTCTAACAGAGCACTCCAGAATATTTGATCCTTTCACCTTTTCAGCAATCTGACCACCTTGAATACAAACGTACAAACAAGGAACAAGAGTAGGCCACTCGGCCCTTCGAGCCTGCTCCACCATCGATTAAGATCATTTTTGATCTGATTTTAACCTAAACTCTACATTCCTGCATAACCTACCCCTCTGGTAATCTATCAACCTCTGCCTTAAAAATATCTAAAAATTCTGCATCCACTGCCTTTTGAGGAAGGGAATTCTAAAGACTCTTAATCCTCTGAAAGAGAACGTTTCCTCACCTCTGTCTCAAATGGGTGCCCCTTTCTTTTAAACTATGACACCTAAAGGAAGCATCATTCCGATCAAGTCTCTTCAGTATCTTGTATGTTTCCAGTGAGTCACTTCTGACTCTTCTAAACACTGGAGGATACAGACCTAGCCAGTCTAGCCTTTCCTCATAAGGCGATCTGCTCTTTCCAGGTATTAGTCTTGCAAACCTTCTCTGCTTCCAATACATTAATGTCCTTCTGTAAGTACAGTAACCAGTACTGTACATGGTACTCTGGGTGCAGTCTCACCAATGTCTTGTATAACTGAAGCATAACCTCCCTACTCTTACATTCAATTCCCCCCACCTCCCCACCACAGGAAAACATACCATTCCATTAGCTTTCATGATTACTTGCTACACCTGCATACAAACCTGCTGCACCGTCCTAATGCACTAGGACATCCAGATCTCTCTGCATCCTCTCATCACTTAGATAATATTTTTTTAAATTCTTTATGCCAAAATTGGTAGTTCTACAGTTTGCCACATTTTACTCCATTTGTCAGATCTTTGCCCAGCAACTTTTAACAAATCTTACCCTTTTACAGGGTCCTTTAAGTCCTCTTCACAGGCCACTTTCCTACCTATCTTTACCATCAGCAAATTTAGCTACCATATCTTTTGCTCCCTTCGCCCAAATCATTCACATAAATTGTAAAGAGTTGAGCTCCCAGCACTGACCCCGTACCATGTGTGATATTGTGTCAGCATGAGAGACCCATTTATTCCGACTCTCTGCTTCATGTTAGTCAGCCAATCACCATGAGCTTTTATTTTCCACAATAGTCTTTGTGGCAAAAGGTTCTGGATATCTAAGCACAGTACATCCTCTGGTTTTCCCCTTATCCAGACCAGTTACTTCTTCAAAGAGCTCTGATAAATTAATTCAACTCAATTTTCCTTTGACAAAACCACGTTGGCTCTACCTGATTACCTTCAACTTATCCATATGCCCTGTTATTGAAGACATTTTAGCAGCTTCTAATGTTTTCCTTATGACAGATGCTGTTATTCTTTCTGTCTTGCTTATTCCTTCACCAGCTTTATTTGTTTTTGTTCCAGGTTCTGCATTGTAACCTTTTTCTGTTGCTGAGCTGATTCTACAATTATTTGCAGACAACAATCCGATATCTGTAGTAGTGGACACTGTGCCACAGTCACTCTCTCTCCCATGCTTTCTCTGTGCACCTTCTCTGCACTGTATTTCACATTCTGTTCTGCCACCCTGATGCACTTTCATATGCCTGATATGCAAAACAGCACTTCTCACTGTATCTCATTTCATGTGACAATAATAAACCAATCAACATTTTGAACTGCCTATGTTACCTAATAGAGAGATGATTTTCCTTGGTGTTACCTTTCCACATTTTGGATGTGGCATCACCTAAACTTTTTCAATGATTTGTCATTCTGTGATAATTGGCAAATAAGCCATGATGCAAAGCATATTGGGAAGCTTAATATGCTGCAAAGGCAGCTTTAACATGACATTGTTTCAAAAATGTGAATATATGACATTTTCACATTATGTTCACCTGAATGGTAGAAAAGTACCCAACAGATTCTGTCTTTCTACATTTTGTGTTGTACATGAAGGGAGAAGGCTTGGGAGCTCAAAATTTAGAGTGAAACACTGTTTGCGTACATCTTTCGTTGCTCGTGATGTTTTGCCTTTTTCTATTCTTTGTTTATTTTGCAAAATATTTGTATCTCTATGTAAGTCCAAATAGATTCTTTTGCTGGAAATAGCAAATTGAACACTGTTTTATGCCTCATTCTGATTTGGTTTCTTGCCACCTCCTTACTTTTCTAAGGCTAATTCTGAGAGAGCTCTTGCAGACCTGGAAGCAGAGTACAGTTCACTGTATGCCATACTGGATGAGATGAAGGAAGACATGATAACGAAGATCAAGCAAGAACGAGCCAGAAAAACATACGAACTGCAGGTAGGTTCTGTCATCCCAGCAAAGCACCTAGCAAGGATATCTATTGGAGTAAATGCTATCTGTAGTTTAAGCTATTGGATCTGTGCCAAGATATTTCAAGATGACAAAGAAATACTTACATTTATAGAGAACTTTCAGGACCACTGGTCATCTCAAACTACTTTACAGGCATAAAGTAATTGTTAAAGGACTGTCAATGTTGTAACGTAGGAAATGCCACAGCAAATTTTGTACATAGCAAACTGTTACAAACAGCTGTGTAGTAACAAGATTTCTTTTGTAATGTTGAATGAAGGATAAATATTGGCTTGGATGCAAATAACTCCCCTACTTTTCTTTGAAATAGTGATATAGATTCATTTTACATTTATCAGAGTAGGTAGATGGGTCCTCAGTTTAACATCTCATCTGAAAGTTTTCACCCTGATCATACAGAACTCCCTCAGTGCTGCACTGCAGTGTCAGCTTTTACGTTCATTGTGTTCCAGCTTTAGAGTGCACCTTAAACCTGCCAACTCGTGTATTTACGGGTGACCATCCATAACGCCACACAAATGCTTATGGGCTAAACTTTGACTATGTGTTTACAATGTCTATGACCCGTTAAGGACAATAGTAACAAGTGTATTGTAACCAACTGAATGTGCTGTTTTTGACACTGCATTTGTTACTGAGCTGAAAAAAAAGGAATGCTGATAAGAATAGAGAGAGGAAAAACAAATAGTTGGACAACAGAAAGGAAGCTGGATCCAAGGTAGAGGTTATTGTACTTGCATTGTGCTGTCATATCCTTAGAACATCCAAAGGGCTTCACAAACTATTAATTAATTTTTGGATCAGGAAACTGTCAACTCGTTTTAACCCAAAGACCAAAAATCACCACATGAGCATGTTGGATGATGGATGAATATTAACCAGGACACCAAGAAGTCACCGCTGATGCTCACCAGATAGTGGATTATGAAATTCCACACTACAGCAGACAGCCTGCCATTTATTATCTCGTTGGGAAGATGGCCTTTTAACAATGGAGTATCTACCCACTACTGCACTGAAGTGTTAGCTTGGGTTAAGCACTCAGGACTTTGGACTGGTGTTTGGATCCATTCTCTTCTAAATCAAAGGGAAAAATGCTAACACTGAGCCAAATTAATGCTTAATATGTATTGTTTTGTCCGTTTTGAAGGAAATGGGGACCAAAATGCTTTTTGTGTTGAAGTTTCCAAGTCCTTTCTGGGGTTTTGTTTTTCAGCCAGAAACAGACTTTTCTGTAGATTTCAGGTTGACTATCAACTTCTTCTTTTCTCTTGCTGTGCAGTAGGAAAGGAAAGGTGTATGTTTTATGGATACTGGAAATAGCAGCATTGCTAGAAGTGAAAGACTGGACTAAACTACAGAATCTCAATGCTTGACTTCTATTCAGGCCGTCGTGTGGGAATCTGCATATGTATCCATGTCATCTCAGTTCAGAGCATAGCATTACTGCAGGCGGCCCTGAAGTGAGTTGGGTGTTGACTTTAAATAATCTTGGCACATACAAGTTTTGTTAAATTGGTATCATGTTCTGACTGGCCTTTCTAAGAGGAAGACTGTTCGGTCAAACCACAGATGTACTGAAGCCTTAGAGTGGTTTAAATTAAGAAGGACGAACACAGATGATCTTTCTTTGCTTAAGATAACTTTGGTTATCTTAATCTGCAGCTTGTGTTTTCGCTGGACTTTGTCTCCCTTGTTTGTTCGAAACTCCAAATATTCTGTCCGTTCTCTTTCTCTTCTTTGCATCCAAACTTGTCTCGTTACTTTGTCATCTATTATAATTCACTTTCAAGACCTCAAAGTTTGATCCTCCAATCCACTAATCTACAGGTATTGTGCTCAATCAACTCTTTTTTAGTGTTTTTCTTCAACTAATTCCATTCTTTTCCAACTTAAATTGCCTACTTTGCCTCTTCATTTAGACTCTGACCAACACACTTCTGACCTACTGAGTCGCTAAAGCTTACCACTTTCATCAGTGATCCCAGCATTAATGATTACTCCACATCCTCTTCTTGTAGAATCAGCTGACTGTCTGCACAAAGGCTTTGGAGAGTTCAGAGGAGCTGCTTGAGTTTGCTAACCAGACTCTGGACACTGCGAACTCTGATGGAATCAACCAGGTAGTTATTTCCACCCCTCCCCAGTTTATCCTTTCTTTAATAAATGTTTGCATGGTTCCTAATAAGTCTTGTGAACTATAGCTGTTAGAGAAGTGATATTCCTAGATAATTGTGTTAACCGATATTAAATTCCTAATTTACCTGAATCCCCTCAACACAGCCAGGGGAAAAGAGAATATAATTGAGTAGAAGAATGCAGGGAAATTAATTACAAAGGACCCCGGTTTGTTCAATGAGCTAAAGTGGAAAATGACTGCATCTTTTTGAATTGCGGTTTATTTCCAATACTCAACAGTTCAGTCAGCTAGCGATGTTGGACTTCTGTACTGTAGATATTTTCTAATCAACATGTTCAGAGATGTTACTACATACCAGGAATGGGTTGGACTTGAATCCAGGCCTTCTAACTCAGAGGGAGGGACACTACAACTGCACCTCAATAACATTCTTCTGTACTGTATCGCTTTCCCTGCTTCTGACCCTTGTTGAGGATATGGGCTTGACTGGTCGTTTGCTGTACCTGCCCTGTTTTCACATGAACCTAAATGACATCACTAAGACTTTTCAATGATGGGACATTACAATCATGCCTGAACCTTTTCTTGGCAAGTATTCAAACATGTCACTTTTCCAGTAGCACTCATCCGATAATGATTCAGGGTAGCATTAGCGGTGATAATGTCACTGGACCAGTCATCCAGAGACATGGGTTCGAAATCCACAGCGGCAGCTAATGGAATTTTATTTCAATAAAAAAAATCAGGAATTAGTGGCATGTAGTCTAATGGCCTCTAAATAACCACTGTTCATTTGTCATAAAAACCTATCTGGTTCACTCCTGCCCTTTAGGGACGGAAATCTGCTGTCCTTACTTGGTCTGACCTATATGCGACTTCAGACTCTAAGCAACATTACTGTTAACTGCTCTCTGGGCAATTAGGGATGGGCAATAAATGCTGGCTTGGCCAACAATGCCCAAACCCAGGGAAAAAACTTTTTAAAAATCACAATGAAGACTGATGCTCTTTTTATTTTTCAGTCCACAGCCTTGAATTGCTAAAGGCTAATTATAAAACCTAAACTCACATCTGGCTGTAAGCAATTGACCCAAACATCAAATCTTCCTTGTCTGATTAGTTCTGTTCTTGTTGCACAGTGCATTTAACAACAGAGCATTTGGGATTCTTTTGGTTTTGTTTTATTCAAAGTAAAAGATTCATGTCTGTTTTTTTTTGCAATATAAGTTGTAAATCCTGTGATACTTTTAGGGTGCATGTGTCTATATTATTGTCTATAAGACACGAAGCAGTTATGTTTCCTTTTTAAGATTCCTCTAATTGTAAAGGCTTAGAGAAGGTCTCTTGATGCCTTTTGTAATGATGTGTTAAAGATTGATTTGAAAACTGCTTAAGACATGGGACTGAGAGAATTGGGAAGGGAAAAGAACGAGGGTGGGGAAATGGACAATATGCAAACAGAATGAATACGTTCAACGCTTTCAGTATTTTTTGAATGATGTTTTTATTAGTAAGTCTAGTCTTGCTATTTGAGGAGATTTATAGTTTGAAATAGTGGTTTGTTTCCAAGTGGCAATGCGCTGAAATAAACTGGTCAATCTGGAAATTAACCAAGGTTGTGAACTAATTTCTCTGGGTTGTGGGGCAACTGTGTGCACAGGATGGAGTTCTACATTTATTGTTGCTTTACTGTCTGTTTGAATGCTCTTTACATCTGCAGCAAGAGATATAATCACTTTAATTCCAAAAGATTTAGCTCCTGTACTTCAGGTAGGCTATGTGGAAGTGGCTCGTGGCTGGTTTATCTGACAGCAATATAAAAAACATTTGCTTAATAGCAATTTGAATAGTTGTGCTTATTTGCATGTTTGACTTTCTGTCTCTTCTTTTCTGCTTCAAAGGCTGCCAAGCAGATTAAAGATAGGTACTGTAAAATACCTTTTTGATTTCACTGCATGTTTGTATCAATCTAACCTGCATTAAGGACTGCATGAATCTTCAACTAGTTTTGCAATACTTACTAAACTTTTACCTCAATTTTTGCCTATTCTAGAAGTAAACCCATTTTCAGGTTGTTAGTAAAGTTCGGATGTTGCTTGTTACAGAAGTAAAGCAGTCGCTCAATATTGCATTCCACTGTTCTTTAACTGGAAACAAGCATTTTCCTCCTCGCAAACTTTATTTTATCAAGCAATTGAACCATAACATGAATCCTGTGTTCCCTAAACAGTTCGACTTAGCCTCCTCAAAAATCTCAGTTCTAATTTGGCAGGGAATGATACATTAGACATTACCCCCTAACAATGAATATTTGACTATTTTTTAATTATTAAAACACTGATTTGCTGCCAACAGCTGAAAGTAAATTGTCTGGCTCTAATTGAGAATTTGAAGCCCTAGGAAAATGGTGTTGAATCATATTATGAGTTGAACACCTCTGTAATGACAATTTCAATGTGGATCAATGACTACAAGCTAGAGTAAGTAATTAGTTTGAACTGTTAGTGTTTGCAGTACATCTAACTTCTTAGGATGTTGGCATGCGCACAAAGCCTCTTTCACTAATAGTGTCATTGAGTCATACAGCATGGAAACAGACCTTTCAATCCAATCAGTCCATGCTGACCATAATCCCAAACTAAACTAGTCCCACCTGCCTGCACATGGCCCATATCCCTTCAAACATTTCTTATTCATGTACTTATCCAAATTTCTTCCAAACGTTGTAGCTGTGCCTGCATCCACCGCTTCCTCTGGAAGTTCATTTCACACAATGAACCACTGCTTTTCAAAACAAAATGTGCCTCATGTCTTTTGTTTTTAATCTTTCTATTCTTTATTTTTAAAAAATATACCCCCAGTCTTGAAATTACCCACCCAAGGGAAAAAACACCTGCCATTCACCCTATGTATACCCCTTATGATTTATAAACCTGGATAAGATCACCCCCTCAATTCCTAAGCTCCTGTGGTGGGGGGCGGTGGGGGGGCGGCGGGGGGCAGTGGGGGGCGGTGGGGGAGTGGGGGAGTGGATGTGGGGCGGGAAAGTCTCAGCCTCTCCTTTTATAGCTCAAACCTTCCATTCCTGGCAACATCCTGGTAAATCTCTTCTGAACCCTCTCCAATTTAGTAATAATGCTTTAATGGAGGTGGACAGTCTGCAGACAGTGGAGAATAGTGTTCTAATATTCATAAATGCCCAGCCATAACAATGCCGATGTACAGAAGGAAAATTGTTTTGATCTATTTGTAGAATCATAGCATGTTTACAACTCGGGAGGAGACCATTTGGCCCATTGTGTGTATGCTGGCTCTTGACAAGAGCAATTTAGTGAATCCAGCTTGCAATTTTCCACGTAGGCCTGCAAATATTTTCTGTTCAGGTAAATGTGATGTTTAAAGGAAATTGCATGATAGGATCTGCAGACCCTAACAGCTCTCTCCATCAAAAAGATTGTATTTGTGTCTCCTGGTTGTTCTTACCAATAGCCTTAAATCTGCATGCTCTGCTTCTCGATCTCTCTGCTATGTCCAGACCACTCCTGGTTTGGAGCATCTCTATTGAATCTCCTCTTGACACGCCCAGCTTCTTCAATCCATCCCAGTTTCTACAATCTTCCATCCCTGGAACTAGTTTCTTAATCTTTTCTATGCCCTCTCTGCAGCCACCGTAGCCTTCCAACGTATGATCGCCAGAATTGGGCATGGTTCTCCAGTCGAGGCCAGATTAGGGTAGACCTATTTGCACCAAACCTTCCTCCTGCTGATGACAACCTGCCGTTTACAATTATTTTCCATGATGTTATGTGAATGGGAGTAAGGAAGGAATTTACAAGAATGGTTCCAGAAATACGAAACACCAATTGTGAGGATAGATTGAAGAAGTTGGGGCTGTTCCCCTTGCGGAGCAAAAGGCAGAAAGGAGATTTGGTAGAGATTTTCAAAATGATGGATAGGGTTAGACTGGACAGAGTAAATAAGGACAAACTGTCCCCATTTGTAAAAGATGAGAGGGTGTGGATTTAAAAATGCAAACGAAGCAAGGGTAATATTAGAAAAAAATGTTCTCACACAGCATATAGTTAGTGTATGGGATGCACTGCCTGAAGATGTGGTGGAGGCAGGATTGATTGAGGAATTCAAGAAGGGCATTGGATGATTAATAGCATGGAAATAGCGTGCAGAGATATGAAGAAAGGGAACAGATCAGCACCAGGTAATAGAACTAGTTCCGGCACGATGGGCCGACTGGCCTCCTCCTGCACTG
The DNA here is from genome assembly GCF_021869965.1 of Rhincodon typus. NCBI lineage: Eukaryota > Metazoa > Chordata > Chondrichthyes > Orectolobiformes > Rhincodontidae > Rhincodon > Rhincodon typus. Next base: position 9,522,249 of record NC_063360.1, read on the forward strand.
TGGTGATTCTGTGGGTGCAGCTTGCAGAAATTATTCACTTTAATGGAAGTTGAGATTTGACCTGAGACAAACTGTTGAGTTCCTCTGCACCGTTTAGCTGTGGTGACGATGAAGTTACTCCCAAATCACTCTCTTTCATTTAGGCAGGATGATTCAAAGTCAGTAATTCCAAAATGGAGCCAAATGCACTAATTGTTATTTTAAAGATAACATTGCTTTTGTGGACCCCTAGCTAATTATTTACGCGTGGGTGTAGGTCACTCGACCCATCTGCTTATTTTACCATTCAGTTAGAGTCATGGTATTCTGTCTTAACCTCACCTACCTATCTTGGTACTGTTAATACCCTTACCCAATAAAAATATGTCAGTTTCATTTTTGAAGTGTTCGATTGACCTAGCTTCAACTGCTTTTCGACAGCAACATGTACATTATGCCTTTTTTGGAAGGAAATAGTTCCTAGCATCACCCCTGAATGACCTCACTCAAAATATAATTTTATTCTGAACTCCCACGACACAGCAAATGGTTTCCCTCTGCCTGAACAGATCCTTTTAATCATTATAAGCCTCAATTAGATCGTCATTAATCTTCTATATCCAAGGATGTACAAGCCTTTTTTTAAAAACTGAAAGAACTGCGGATGTTGTAAATCAGGAACAAACACAGGAGTTGCTGGAAAAGCTCAGCAGGTCTGGCAACATCTGTGGAGAAAAAAATCAGAGTTAATGTTTCCGGCCCAGTGACCCTTCCTCAGAACTGCACTGGACCCAAAACGTTAACTCTGATTTTTTTTTTTTCTTCACAAATGCTGTCAAGCCTGTTGTTTTAACCTTTCCTCACAACTCTACCTTTTTGGCCCTTGGTATAGTGTTGTATAACCATTTTAAAAAAAACCGTAAAATAGTTTCTTCTTGAGTTTAACTGAATTCAGGAATGAACCATTATATTTTCAATATTGTTCACCCAAAAAGAATCCGGAATAAGCTAAGAACTGCAGGTACTGAAGATCTGAAATGAAAACAAAGTTCTGGCAGAGCTCAGCAGGTGTGGAAGCATCTATGGAGAGAAAGCAGAGTTAATGTTTTGAGTCCGATTCTGATGAAGAGTCACTGGATTCTAAAAGTTAACTCTGCTTTCTTCACACAGATACTGTCAGATTGCTGAGCTCCACCAGCACTTTGTGTTTTTTTATTTGTGAACGGAATCTGGAATTTGGGTTTACTTTTGCAATTGATGCACAACTAACATTTAGAAGATCTCAGAAGCATTTTGAATTTTCCCCTGGAGTCCAATGGCTACAATTACTACAACTGGGTATCAGTATGTGTGGAATCCAGACTTAAACTCTGTGCACTTGTGTTTTTATTATTGGCACAATAAAGCTCCCCTGATATTGCACAGGTGATGGTTAGTAAAAGGGCTGTATCCGGCAGGAGTGGACATACAGTTGTACACAGTTTATGGAGCAGATTTCGGTAAGAATCCTTTAGTATGTGGAATCCGTCTCTCTTCTGGTTGATTTACATGAACTCCATTGCAGTGTATTTGTGCAAAAAAGGTATAACAATTGTATAACATTGTGAGTGCATGAGCTTTTAATTAAAAATTGCATTTGAAATCAATTTAACAGGGTTTTAAAAAGTTAACAGTTTTTGTGACCTTTTTGGGGAGAGAACAGGTGATGTAAAGTAGGATGCCTTGATTTCAAAGTCAAGGAGAAGGAAGGTAATTATGATGTGTCTGAGAAGAGTGGAAGGTTGAAAGAAAAATAAGGTACAAAAATATTGTAATTGAGAGAGGGGATAGAAGTGAAAACAAAATGTATCACTAAGATGAAAGATGTTCATTTCATATGATTCCATTATCCAGTACTGCCATTAGGCAAACCATGTTAAATATAACACTGCTATATCTAGAACCAAGCTTCCTTTCATAGTAGAAAAACAAAATACTGAGGCTGCTGGAAATCTGAAATAGAAACAGAAAATGCTGAAAACACTTGGTCTGTTAGCAATATGGAGAGAAAAGAATTATAATGACCTGGATTTTTCCGATCGCCAGATGATCATTTCTGGAGCATAAATGGAAGTTCACCCTGCACGATCCCCATCATAGCATCTGCCAAAGAAATTGCTCAGGAAACCAAAGATTCCACCGTGCATTTCTATTACACTTGGAACCTTCCGATAGTATCCATTTAAAACAGAGGCTTCTGCTGCAGTTCATAGAATCCCTACAGTGTGGAACCAGGCTGCTCTGCCCATCAAGCCCACACCGACCTTCCAAAAAGCATTGCATCCAGACCACCTGTAACCCTCATTTCCTGTCAGTAATTCATCTAGCCTGCACATCCCTGCACACTATGGGCAACTTAGCATGGCCAATCCACCTAGCCTGCACATCTTTGGACTTGGGAGGAAAGCGGAGCATCCAGAGGAAACCCACGCAAACATGGGGAGAATGTGCAAACTCCACACAGACAGTTGCCTGAGGGTGGAATCGAACCCGGGTTCCTGATGCTGTGAGGCAGGAGTGAATTGGAGTCCAACACCCCTATACCCTCTGTCAAACCTGTTCGTTAACCCCCTCCCTACTCTGATCTGTCCTCAACACTCCCTGACAAATCTGGCCCTTTTGCACCCTGGCATCCTAAACTTAGACCTGCCCTATGTACTTAGTGTTACACAGGAGCTCAAAGCAGCTCTCTGTGATTCTGGACCTGTTTTAAATTTCAGAACTTAACAACTGGCTGTTGTTAAAACAAAAAGGGGACATGGTCACTTTCCCCTGACTGTTTTACACTATGAAGGACCTGTCGGAACGTGAGCACATCTCCGTGTTTGTGAAGAAGCCCTGATTGGAATCTCCTGTCAGAAATGCAGGGCTCTTTCATTTCATCAAAAAAGGGTAAGGGTGGCAATCTGTGTGAGAGCCATTCTTCAAGGAAATGCAGCCCAACATATTCCGGTTGCTACATTCAGGGCATTTTGATGAAAGGTCATGTCCTGAAACATGAACTCTTACTTCTCTCTCTCGCACACGCACAAGCACATGCACGCACTCAGCAGGTCCTGTAGCATCTTGTCACCGTGACAGTCAATTATAGAGTCAGAGACCTACAGCTCAGAAACAGACCCTTCAGTCCAACTTGTCCATGCCGACCAGATATCCTATATAAGTCTAGTCCCATTTGCCAGCATATGGCCCACATCCCTCTAACCCCTTCCTATTCATATACCCAGCCAGATGCCTTTTAAATGTTGTAATTATACTAGCGTCCACCACTTCCTGTCGTGGCTCACTTCATATGCGCCCCACCCTATATGGAAAATGTTGCATTTTAGGTCCCTTTTAAATCTTTCCCCTCCCTCCTCGAACCTATGCCCTCTGCATTTGAGAAAATATGACATTTTCTGGTTTTATTTCTATTTAACAGTCTCAAATATTAGCTTAAATATGACCATTTCCACTCCTGCATTAATAATTAACTGCCTCTGTCATTAAGTTTGTTTCGTGGGTCCCACCTAATACTTTTTGTGACCCCAAGCTGAAATTCTACATATGAAGAAGTGCAGGGTTTGTTTTTGTTTTAAACATAGATTTTGATATATTTTTGTTAACTCTAAATTTTATGCCATAGCAAGCTAAATGATTTCAGCTCGATATACAAGCGTTACTCACCAATTATATATCTTTCATCTTTTTTTCCAACCCCTGGTCAAATAGTTGATCAACTGTGTTTGTAGCCTGATTTGCAGAACTTAAAGTAAGACATTCCAGCGCAACAGAATAACCTACAATCTCGCCACATCCAAACATTTTTTGAGTGTTCATTTTTAACTACTTTTCCTCCCCTTTGCCTAAACCAGCCCATTTCCAGCCCTCCCAAAACTTCCAAATGAATTCTTTTGAAGTTTGCAAATCCTTTCTAATAACAGGTTTTTATAAACATCTGATAATTACTGATTTGTATAAACTAAACTAATTGAATACAGGACACAGCGGTCATTAGAGTCCCAAGTGAATGAATGGCTTTTGGAAGGCAGCAGGTCAGATGCAAGGTTACTGAATGTGATTGATAACCCATTCATGTTCCTGAGGTCAAGTTTGTAATGCAGTAGACTGTATAATAACTTGTGGAAACAAATTAAACGGTACTGTAATGATAATGCCACTGGAGTAGTAATCTAGCATCTCCGTCTAATGTTTTGAGGATGCAGGTTCAAATCCCATCGTGGCTGATGGTGAACTTTCAATTCAATAAAGAAAAAAATCTGGAATAAAAAGATAGTCTAATGGTAACCACTGTCAATTACAGCAGGAAAATATCTGGTTCACTAATGTCCTTTAGGGAAGGAAATCTTCAATTCTTACCTGGTCTGGTCTACATGTGACTCCAAATCCGTAGCAATGTGATTTGATTTTTAACTGCAGTCTGGGCAATTGGAGCGGAGACTAAATGCTGGTGTAGCCAGCAACATCCACATCTCCTGAGCAAATGATAAAAATAGTATAGATAATAAGTTAGCGAGTAGATGGAATACAAGATGTAGAAGGCATGACGGCCTTTGTTCATTCTATATATTTTGAGCCAAGGGATAAAGTAACATGTTTGTAAAGGGCTAGGGAGAGATTTGTGGTTTAGTAGTGAGTTGCTGTATCTGTTTTAGGCTTCCATTAGAAGCATGGCCCTTCAAGGCAAAGTTAAAATCCATTTTTATCGACAATTTCACCCATTTTTAAATGGTTTTAGAAGGAAAGCCAAATGTAATGCTAGTTCTTGGCTTTGTTATACAGTGTTACCATGGCACCAGCATTCAGGCTGTCCTTAAAAGCTAAAGCCAGTGACACTATGAGTCATCTGATGGTCGACTTTTCCCAAGAACAAAAGATCCTTCGTTCACTCAAGTTCTTGCCAGGTAAGAAAATAAAATAGAAATGGCATGCGTGTTTCCTTTTCCCAAGCCGTAGTTTCTTTTGGTAAGTTCACAGCCTTATCTAAGTTGTCTTCTAGGTGCAAACTTTCAACTTCTCCGAGAGTTAATTAGATACTGTCACAAAGGGTGGGGATGATGGGGGTAGCAAGTTACATGGCTAAATAGAATCCTTCATCTGTGCTTATTTCTGCAATTCATCATTTTAAGCAAGCACTTTTGGACAAAAGGAAGATGGGGAAACACCAATCTGTTCTGCTCTTGCATAACACCAAATAATATCGGCAGAAATATAAGAGCACATTACCAGGTTACCCTCTTAAGGCACATAAGAACATTGAGTTGATTAGCTTTGATTAACGGAGCAAAATTGAGCCAATGTTTTTCTTACCTGAACCTGCATATTCTCCAGCTACCAGTACCTGTTAATAAAATTGCCTGTTGGACGGCTCAGTGGTTAGCACTGCCACCTCACCCCGACCGTCTGTGTGGAGTTTGCACCTTCTCCCCGTGTCTGCATGGGTTTACTCTGGGTGCTTCAGTTTCCTCCCACAGTCCAAAGATGTGCAGGTTAGGTGGATTGGCCATGGGAAATGCAAGGTTGCAGGGATAGGGTAGAGGGGGTGGGTCTGGGTGGAATGCTCTTCGGACGGTCAGTGTGGACTCAATGGGCCAAATGGCCTGCTTCCACACTGTAGGGATTCTGTGATTCTGTGTTGCATTGTTAATGGGAAATGCTTGTTCTGCATTGTGCATTTGTGGTGATAAAGAATTCTAAATCAGATGGTAAATGATCTCCTCCCAGAGTGGGCAGCTGATTGCCAAGAACTATCTCTTGCCATGTACCTTATATACTTCCAATTTTGGAGTGAGATACTGAAAAGCTCAATTGATGAGCATTCTGCCCAGTAGAACAGAGCCACAGTGACCACTCTAATTGCTATAACTGCCCCTAATCTGGCTGGATTAGAGTCTCTCACTCCTAATCACGATGTACTGCGAGTGATTACATACGCTAAACTGATAAAACTTGGTGCTGATATTCAATGTCTCAGTTTCCATGAAATGAGCATTTGCACCAGAGAGTGGTCTGTCTATGCAAGAATGTTTGTATGTATTGATTTTTCTTTCACTTTTGTGATCAGTACCAAGTATTCCAGAGATCGATGCATCAGAGTGCCTGGTGGCAGACAATTGTGTGACTGTAGTCTGGAGAATGCCTGAAGACGATGGCAAGATCGATCATTATGTTCTAGAATATCGCAAAACCAATTATGAAGGACCACCACGACTAAAGGAAGAGCACCCTTGGATGGTGAAGGAAGGCATCAAAGAGCAGGAATTTACCTTGTCAGGTAATGCCAGCTAACCTCCGCTCTTCCCTGAAGTGACCCACCATATAATATGCTCAAATTCCTGGAATATCGCTTGATCCACTGATTCAGAGATGATGGTGCTGTCACTGTTGACTGAGAAATTACATCCATCCCTCAACTAATTTTTTCTTTTTCTTTCAATGGTAACTCACTTGGCAATGTCTTAAACCCCACATAATATGGGCTAACAATGTGGTGAGTGGAGGGGATGCTATGCTTCAGATTAATTGCCACCTTGAAGCCCTCCTGCCAGGTCAGACGGATGTGTAAAAAATTGAGAGACTTTATTTATAAAGCAGTGAGTTTTCCCAGCTTCTTGGCTAATATTCCTTCCCTTAAACAATGTCACCAGGACCTGGCTATCAGGTTATTCATCCCATTGTTCTTTGTGGGTTGTGACATGTAATTAAATGGTTGCTTCAATTGTAAATGTAAGGACACTTTAGAAGTAATTGCATGAAGCATTCTGTGGCAACTTGATTTAAAAATGTGCTGCGTAAATGGAAGTTTATATTTTAATGTCAAATGAGTATGTTTCTAAACATAAGGAAAGGACAATGATTACATATTACACTATTTTAAAGGAAATTGGTAAAATCCATGTGGAACTTTAACTTTGTCAACATGTAGAAACCTTTTTTGTCCAATAGTTAAGTTCCTATATGCTGTATTTTTCCTATACATTTTCTTTTGTGTTTCCTAGCAATTATTGCCCATTTCGCACTTCCCTCAGAAAGATAGTGATCAGTCACCTTAAGTTGCTGGAGTCCATGTGTTGTAGGTACACACAGTACTGTTAGGGAGGGAGTTTGAAAAGGAACGATGATGTACTTCTGTGTCAAGGTGATGGGTGACTTGGAGGGAAATATCTTCGTGGTGGTATGCATCTGATGCCCTTTTCCTGCTGTGTGCTTGAGATCAGCATGTATTGTAAAGCATTGCCGAAGGACTCTTGGCAAATGAAGTCTAATATTACTTATATTGGTGCCATTTTCAATGAGAAAAACATTAACATGGCATTAACAATAACATTAGGCAGGGAGATATGTTGCCATTGGTGGAAGGAAATGAGTGCAAGAGGGCACAGAATTAAAATAATAGGCAAAAGAATCAATGATGACGTTTGGAGGTATATAATTTGCTGTCTTAGAGAACTGGTACAGACCTGATAGCCTGAATGGTACCTCTACCTATGCTGCTATGATTCCATAATATCAATTAGCATTAAAAAAGCTTTGTGAATGATGCTTTCATATGCTATTTAGTATTTGCTTCTGTCATGTGTGTATCCAAAGGTGTTAAACCTTAAGTATACAGAAGAGATAGTAGGAACTGACGATGCTGGAGAATCTGAGATAACAAGGTGTAGAGCTGGATGAACACAGCAGGCCAAGCAGCATCAGAGGAGCAGGAAAGTTGACGTTTCGGTCGAGACCCTTCTTCAGAAATGGGAGAGGGGAAGGGGATTCTGAAATAAATAGGGAGAGAGGGGGAGGCGGACAGAAGATGGATAGAGGAGAAGATAGGTGGAGAGGAGACAGACAGGTCAAAGAGGCGGGGATGGAGCCAGTAAAGGTGAATGTAGGTGGGGAGTTAGGGAGGGGATAGGTCGGTCCAGAGAGGATGAACAGGTCAAGGAGGTGGGATGAGGTTAGTGGTAGGAGATGGGGGTGGGGCTTGAGGTGGGAGGAATGGTTAGGGAGGCGGGGACGAGCTGGGCTGGTTTTGGGATGCGGTCAGGCGAGGGGAGATTTTGAAAAGATGCTTCAAAGTTTTGGAGGTATATAATTTGCCCTCCAAAGAGGGCATTGGTTTAAGGTGAGAGGGGAAAGATGTAAAGAGAACCTGAGGAGTAACTTTTAGATGCAAAGGGTGGTGCATGTGTGGAATGAGCTGTCAGAGGAAGTGGTGGAGGTGGATATAATTACAGCACTTTTGGACTGAAGGGTCTGTTTCTGTGCTCTCTATGATGCCATGACTTCTAACATCAAGGGTATGTGAACCAAGGTAATAGGTAACAGCCACCTGAGATCGAGCTCTGGGAGATGTGGCCATAATTCACCCTGAATTAGTGTCACATATCTTTGAAAAGCATTCCAATGCAGCCTGATATTTTTTTCCCATTTCTCTTCTTTTTGAGCCATTGTATTCTCGTTTCTAACTCAGCTGAAATGAGCTAACTCCATACAGATCAAAGATCAAAAATCAAACACTGGATTTTCTTGGATTCACCATCTTTCAGACTGAATTCCACATGAGGAAGGGTATTTCTTAGCTTGGTTGTTAGAGATGCTTGACTTGCTTGTTAATGCAAAATGTTTATGACCTTAAATTCTTTTCAATATGCTTTTCCAGGGTTGAAATTTGACACAAAGTTTATCAACTTTCGGGTGAAAGCTTGCAACAAAGCAGTGGCTGGAGAGTTCTCCGAACCCATCACCCTGGAGACAAGTGGTTTGTAAAACTGCTGTTTATTCTAAATTGACTTTTCATGTACTTGTTATGGATTTGCTATCCTCTTGTTCACCTCGATTTGCTGCTCCTCCACTTACAGGAGGACACTGCTTCCAATTTCAGTTCAGATGGTGAGGATTGAACATCAAAACTCTGGGTCCCATATGCTGTTACAGATTTCTTTCTCAGTATGTCCTGCCACTGCCAACAATTTGTTCACAGGCCCCTCTGCTCTCGCACGGTCTTTAGAATTGGAGCCCTTTTTCCATAACGCATCTCCATGTTCTTCCATCTGAAATGAATCCCTTCACACTTCTTGTTGTTAAATTTCACCAGCCACTGCCTGCCCATTCTATCAGTCTGTCTGTGCTTTTAAAAATTTAACACCGTCCTCCTTGCGTTTCTCCAAGTTTTGAGTCATCTGACGTTTTTGAAATTGTGCCCCATATACCAAAGTCTACATTGTTATTATCGATCATGATGGGTGTAGAGCCAGGTGGGTAGGGCCGTTCTTGAACTTTTGCTGTAGTTGTGTCCATCCAATAGGACACAATGGGGAGAAGGTTTGTGCGTCTAAAGCCTGTTGATACTTGATTTAAGGGCAAACAGTTCTGAATTCAGAGAAGGGGAGAGAAATCTGAAGAACCTGTAACCGTAGTGACATTGACATGAGGCCACACAGTGTCCCCATCTTCAGCTACATCAGTGTTTTCCAATGCTGTATTGTTGCCTGTGTTTCTTAACATAAATTGTTAATATTGGTATAAAATGTAAAAGTACCAAGAAAATTGGAGAGACAAACAATGGGCAGAACCTTTCCCTCAAATGAGCTAACAGATTGGAAACTTATAAGAGCTTTCTGTTCTACATGTGTTTTTAAACTGCATTGAATTCTCTTTTTCCAAAATTTAACCGTCACTGTCAAAACATTCAGCTTTTTTTGGGTTGTTGTGTTTTTAAACCTTTTCTGTAGAGTCTGATCATCTGTAATATATAACTTTTTTCTCCTTCATTTGACACTCTATCTCCTTAGATGTTCTGGGAGCTCTGAGATTGTTTTCTTTAACCCTATCTTTCCCCCTCGTGGAAATGTAAAGACAGCCCATTGTTACATTATTGCTTTTCCTACCAATCCTTAATCCACTTTACCTGGGCCAGATCCATTCTCAAGATGTTGAATTTGGCCCTCCTCAGTGAAACCATCTTTGCTCCTTGCCTTTTCCCATCGCTGACCTAAGGCCTAATGAATTGATGATCATTGTGTCCTAAATGTTCTTCCACTGGCACTCTATCTACATTACCCAACTCGTTCTGCAGAAGCAGATCCAGTGATTTCTTCATTGGACTGGAAGCATATGGGTCTAGAAATTCTCCTGAACGTAATCTAGGAACTTTTCCACATCTCAATCCTTTACATTATTACTGTTGTAATCTGTATTAGGATAATTAAAGTTCCCCATTATAACTATACCATATGTCACTTAATTGCAAATTTAATCCTCTGCATTTTTCCTTCTAGACATTGGTCTCCTGCTGGGAAGGGTGTATTCTGTTACCACAGAATCTGCTAGGCTCTTTAAGAGCACCTTTTTATCGAGATCAACACAGAGCAATTGTAAAATGAATGAAACTTCAATTTGATAATACTTGGAAACTAATATAATAAATGTCTACAATTAAAGAGTGGATAGGACTCTTTTGTGAAGGATGAGCATGTGGTTTAAGGATATTGGGATATCAAATATTGGAAAATTTATGAAGATGAAGCCTTTTGCATTAAATTATTTCTATCAGCTTTTGAGCAACAGTTCATTTCCAGTAGAGAGTTTGGCTTCTGTTGTTATTACTGAGAATTAAAGCCATTGGTCTTTTATAGCATTTAATTTCAATTTGGATGCTGCAACAGCCCATCAGAACTTGAAAGTGGAGGACCACAGTGTGGAATGGGATGCATCAGGGGGGAAGGTGCAAGAGATCAAAGTCCGAGGAAAGGAAAACCGAAGTAGGACAGCATCGCCGGCAAATTCCCCTGCAAGGTACAAAACTTCAGCTAGGGTCAAGATATGTGGGAATGTGTCACAGACCCATTTCATTGGAAGGTGTCCCAAGTATTAGCAGCTGGGCTATATCTCCAGCAGCCAAGAGCTCCAGCTGATCAACATATTAAACCCTAGCAACACATCGTGCTCTAAAGCAACAAACGCAAATAGATTGTAACAGAGCAGGGGACAGAAAGGGAGTTATTTTATGCATATTCTTTGAATTTGGTATTACGCTATGTAAACATGTAGTAATATTGAAATATAAATTATAAGCACTCCTATCATTATTTTAATCTTTGTTGCTGCTATTGGTCGATGCTGATCTTTATGCCATATGTGGGTCTCCTTGCACTCTTCCTCATCTACCCCATTACTATGTTTTTCTATTCCTCCCTTCCTGATAGACTTGAATTAACCAAGGTTAGATGGGTCCTCCTGAGTCTGGTCATTGCAAGTGAAAGGAGAGAAAAATCAGAAACAGAGGAAGCATTTTTTTTTTATATTTTCTCTTTGATTCATACCTAGGGTGACATGTCAGTTCCTTTTCTGTAACACCCTGACATCTTTGTGGAACTGCCCTCAACTTCCAAGTTGAAATATGCACATTTGGAAACCTTTATTAATATCCAAGTTCAATTACTGAACCACAAAGTGTTGACAACAGGATTACACCTGCTCTGCCACAGGCTGAATTTTTGATCATATTATCCATATTTTCTTCTTTTTTTGTAAAAAGAATGTTTTGATTCTACGGATTCCTGTCTTGTAATGCAGTTCTCATTAGTTTTGCTTGTGGTACTTAAAACAGCTCTAACATCACCTACGAATCGAGCAGACTGTCTGCCAGACTCTGGTTATAATAGCTTTATCTTCCTGTATTAAGGAGCATCATTCAATCACCAAAGAGAATGCCATCTGGACGGAGCAGCAGAGATCGCTTTACTGCAGAGTCATACACTGTCTTGGGTAGGTACAAGAAACACTTCTTGTGAATTCGGGTTTCAACATCTTATACCTTAAATATCTAAGTCCTAATAATTTGTAACAATACGGTCCTCGGTTGTGCCTGACCCAACAAGGTATAGATAACCAATATGACTCAAAACATTTATTAAGCAAGATTTTATAAGTACTTGTGAAGACAACATGAAAGGGCCAGGATTCCTTGACTTTCTGTCTCCTCTCTCTGAAGTCAAGTTCACTGAACCGTGTCTTAGAGCTATCCCACAGAAGCGATGGTAGACTGTGACGTCAAAGATGCTAAGCTTCAGATTCTTCTGCTTAATTCTCCCTAAGTTGCTCATCCCTTTATTAGGGAAAGGTCTGAGTTGCCCCCTTTCATTGGCCTAAAATGATAGTGAGCTGATGTAACCCCCATCTCTGTTACGAGAGTCATATAGGCCGAGACAAATCTCCATCACTTTTTCCTCCTTTTCCAGGAATTAACTTATCTAACAGCTATGTATCTATAAAGAATGTGCCATCTGTATCGTAATGTTTCATCCCCTTATTAATAATGAAAATTATCATTCATAAACCATCCACTCCAAATGCTAAGGCAATTAAGAACCTATGTCTCTAGCAGAATGTCAGGATTGCCTTTTAAAATATAAGTGCTTTATTTTCAAATATAGTTGATATATCAATACAGTAACCCGAAACCTACTAAAAAACATGATTCTTGTTTAAGATAATGTATCATAAGCAGTTCAAGTTGCTAGCTTCAAACATTTTGCTTATTTCTTCACAAACAGACCTTGAATTTGCACCTCATGTAATGAAGTTGTTGCTTGAAGGTTGTTCATCACTTCGGAAACAATTTTAGTCAGCAAGACCAGTTCTTCACAAATAGTTGCCTTGGCCATTAATTGTTTCACTAGCAAAAAATCAAACAAAACTATTTAAAAAGAAGTTGGGGCTAAATCCTAAAATTTTATTTCAGGCCAATGTAGTGGAACAATAAAAATTAGAAGCATTATCAAAATATTATAATTTTACTGTCCAGCCTTACAATGCACTGCAGTGTCCAAGTGAAAGTCAGCCCACTACTAGTTTGTATCTTACAGCAACCTGTGAACATAAAAAAAAAATCTTTAAGTGATCAATGAGACTTGAATGTGATATTTTAATAAATCTAATTAGGACTAAGTTGGGTGTAGAGATCGACACTAGTGTCTGGGCTGCATCCCTACATATGTTGCTTTAAAATGATGTTCTTGATGTGGATCTTGCATGCAAATAGTTTTCAATTTGCATTTGGAGAAATTCTGCTTTAATACAGAACTATTGTGGTTGTCAGCATGCAAGGAGACGTTTTGACCCATCGGGTCTGTGATAGTTCTTTCACTAGATTAACACAAAGCTGACTCCACTATTCCACTTCTGCCCATGGGTCCTGTACCTTACTTTGCTTCAGATGTTTATCTTTTCTCCATATCTTACCTGAGCTATCGCTGGGTGTCAGAATGGTTGGGCAAACTGAGAGAATGGTGAAGCAAAAAACAATTGGAATGAAAGCCACATTAGGCCCATATTGATTATGCACAGCCATGAAGAAGCGCCAACTCCCATCACAGTGAGGTGACATCAACTTCCAATGTGGCACCGCCCAATCCAAATTAAAGCCCCCTTACAGTGGAGGAGGGGGCTAAGCAAGGAGGACTCTGGCTGGGACTTTTGAAAGGCTGTAATGCAATTTGTGGAGTTTACATGTCATTGTGGGATCAGTTATGAGCAACAGACCTCAATCTGACTGCGAGGGGTGTCAAGCCTGGGGACTGGTCAACTCATGTTTTGTTTTTAAAGTTAGCTGCAAAAGTTCTTGTGTCACTTCTATTGATGACTATGAAGTGAAACTGTGGAGCTTTAGTCCACAGCTTGCTTGTTGCTTGTGAGGGGGTTTGGATGGTGGT
>NC_063360.1:9555969-9664110 GCF_021869965.1 Rhincodon typus
CTGCTCCTATGATGCTGCTTGGCCTGCTGTGTTCATCCAGCTCTGCACCTTGTTGTCTCAGAGCATTTTCTGGTATTTGTTTGGGACATCAGCTACATCTCGCTGTTAGTTTGGATCGCAGCTTTTTCCATGTTTGTGTAATCTTTTAGATTTTTCTTTTAACTACTTGCCCGTCTCATTGGTTTTTTTTTTAATTCATTCCAAGGACGAGGGCATCGCTGGCCAGGCAAATCAACCAGCAGGCAGTTAAAAGTCAACCACATTGCTGGCATCTAGAGTTGCCTGTTGGCCAGACCAAATCAGGATGGCAATTTCCTTCCCTAAAGGATATTAGTGAGCCAGATGAGTTTTTTCCTGGCAATGGTTTCATGGTCCATCATTAGACTCTTAATTCCAGATTTTTATTGGATTCAAAAATTCATTGTCTGTCATGGCAGGATATGAACACAGAGTCCCAGAACATTACCTGGGTTTCTGAGTTAACAGCTCACTAGCAATACCACTATGCCATTGCCTCCCCACATGTGACAGTTTGCTATAAATGTGCCAAACTTTGAGCTTACACCACAAGCTATGACTTCCTCTGGTGGCCCCCATTAACATGCATATTCAAGACTACCTTGACCTGCCATTTACTCGTCTTAATCCCTAAGGGATCCTTTACCTCATATTCCACTGCTTGCGGCATTCGTGGTGAGAAACGTGTGTATCCATGACAGGGATGAGGACAATGTACCAGTGATTGTAAACAGTGGCACCATAATGAGGATCAACAGCCTTTTCTTGTCTCCTTAAAACCTGCAGGAGCTTCACAAACCTCGTAAAGTTTTGAGACGTCACATCAGACTATTTACCACTCGGGAGATTCTAAAAGCTGAAGACGTCAACAGTTTTGCACCCAGCATTTGGAAAGAAAGTTTCAGAACACCAATGTATCTTCTTTCAATTTCTTCATGGTCACCCTGACAGCATGACACATCCCTTGGCTTAGAGCTCAGGTGTTGGTTACAGCCACAGCTGAAACATTGAGTATTCACTCCATTGGCATGAGGCCTATGCTAGTATGAACTTCCAACAAACCCAGGAGAGCTTGAACGTTGCTATCGGGGCATGAGGCCAACATCAATCTTTCATCTATTTGCAGCAAGCATTTCGAGAAAACAAAATGTGTTCTTGGCCTATAATAAACAGAGCTTCTGCTCTTTTATGTAAGTATTGTTAGTCATTTTCCAATTACTTGATGTCAAAACATAAATAGGGAAAATAAGGGAAGATAAATAGGGTGCTCAAAGAATCGCATGAATCTGGACCAGTCTGACTCATTGCCAAGTCCTGTACTTAACAATCATATTGTCAGTCTATATTAAATCTCTTTAGAAGGAGTCTGACTGGATCTCCTCCTGTATAATTTAGACATTTAAAGGGGAGTACTATATTTTGAACAACTGTACAATTTAATAGTCAATTCACAAACACATTTCCTTGCCAAGTGTTGAACCACATGCTGTTGTGCTTCAGAAAAATGCAATTTTCCCACCAGCAGGACAAAGACCATCTCAGTGCTCGACATTTTACAAAGCATGACCTTTATTAGAATTGTATCCCCCATGCAGTAAAATATTCTGTCGAATTTTGGCTTCAATTATAGCTCTTCTCATTCACAATTTTGTTCTTGTTCCTTCCCTTTCTGAGTCCTCCAAACCTACATAATACGTAACCACACATATATATATATAAATATATATGCTTTTGACTTTATTGAGATTGACTCTCAGGTGCTGGGGACAGTTGAACAACTCGGCCAAGTTTCTTTGACGGTGTCTGATGAGCGTTGGCAAGATGATTGACTTTGGAATAAACAAATAAAAATTCTTAGGGAATAAGACAGAAAATGCTGAAAATACTCAGCCAGTTAAGTGTCTGTGGAGAGAGAAACAAACATTGATGTTTCAGTTTGATGACCTCACACTTGCATATTTGGCTAAGGACCATCCTTCTTGGAAGGACAGTATTTGGTTTTTTTGCAACCAAAGAGCCTCCAGTATGAAATGTCTGAATTTGTAACATGGTAAACAATATGACGCCTCAACTAGGTTGCTTTGCTGACTGACCAAGCATACGAGAAGTAGAAGAAATCTGTTATCTTGGACTGGAATTCCCCTACTCAGGCTTGGACAACTGTGATCAGTGCAGTAATGGATAAGAAAGTCCTAGTTGGAGAAGTAACTGGATGGTTACCACTGGTAACTCGTACTGGGCTCTAGTGTTTGTCAACATTTTGACAGTCCATAGTCGATTTTGAGCACACTTCTGAACCAAAACCTCCCACATGAGGTGTTCAATCAAGTATTTCATAAGTAAAGTCGGTGCATAGTAGCTGATTCGATCACAAGCTTAAAGCCAGCCATGTGGGTTTCAGAAGCAAAAGTCAAACTTTATAAGCCACCTTTCGTCTGGACAGTATATGTCATTCTGTGATTTAAGAAATAGACCAACAGATTCTGTGTTAGTTATTCTGTTGCCATACTGTGGTGAGATTTCAATACCTTAAGACCATCCAATGACAGTTCACTGAAAGCAACAAATGCTGGGGATCATAACGGGTCAGGCAGCATCCATGGAGAGAAAGCAAGCTAACGTTTCGAGTCTAGATGAGCCTGTATTATCAGTTGACCAACTGGTTACTCCTTGCTTGGGAGAACAAGCTGTGGGGTGTGATCAGTGCTGTGTGTTGATGGACTATTTTAGCTCATTTTATGATTCGTTCACAAATCAGATTTTGTAATTGGTTTCAAAGCGCGCCAAATAATTTTTTTTAGAAGATTAAAAGAACACCTTGGTTGGCCATTTAGATTTTGAAGCAGTCTGCACCAGGAGTGCTGCTAACCACAAAGTGAAGGTTTAATGGAATAAAAAGAGGTACAAATCTTTTCTACCATATAGCATTCTATGAACACTCTTTGAATTCTGGAAAGTGTTGAATATGTAGCAGGCTTTAAGCAAATACAGAGCGAGGGAAAAGTGTGGGGAGGAGATGAAAATAAAATAGGGATGGAAGGTAGAATTTGTTAGCTACCAAATGCATACAATGTGTTTCTCAGAGAGATGCAAATGATCACTGCAACATTACCAACAGTTGCTTTTGGGGGAAAAAAATGCAGGAGCAATGATTGTAATGATTTGGAGTAGCCATAAATGCTGCATTATTATAACATTTTGTTCTTCCTTTCTGCAGGTTCATGGCAATCTGAGGGGGTGCAGCAACAGAGGGCATTGAACTGGTAAGTGAGTGAGTGGAAAAGGAACGAGTGGTGGGGAGAGGTGCCAGCAAGAGAAGGTGGTATTTCTGCACCGCCACCATTGTGAAGTAGGAGGTGAAGAGGGCAGGCCAACAAAGCATTGACAGCCTTATCCCAGTGATGCACCGTGAGGATTCTAAAATGCTGAAGTGACTGAATGATGAAGTTAGAAGTCACACCACACCAGGTTATCGTCCAACAGGTTTATTTGAAATCACAAGCTTTTGGAGCGCAACCCCTTCATCACCTGTCAAAGCGACTGCATTCCAAAAGCTTGTGATTTCAAATAAACGTGTTGGGCTATAACCTGGTGTCGTGTGACCTCCAACTTTATCCACCCCAGTCCAACATTGACATCTCCACATCATGACTGAATGGTGCTTGTGATCAATTTCCCTACAACTTCCCTGCAGTTCCACCCTCCTGTCCAACTCCCAACCACTGGTATAAGATATAGGTGCCACCCCTTTCACGGGAAGCTGCCAAGCTGGCATGATCATCGATGTTAAATTGTTGAAGATGAGAGCACCATGCCCACCTCCCTCGTTAACTTGTAGGGTGTACAATTGGGCATTGCAGACAATCATCACATTCAACAAATGAGATGCTTTCTTATTTGTGAAGGCTACAGTTTCATGATGTGAAACTGTTTCATAAGTTTCAATTGCCAGACAGGAATGTTACCTCCCAGTCGGGGAACCTACAGCGGTCAAGGACATTCAGCCTTCGATCTTTGGGTAAGCATCCTCCAAAGCAACCTTTGAGATACACAACAACTCAGAATCACCGAGCAGAAACTGATAGCCAAATTTCATGCCCATGAAGACTGCCTCAATCATGATTTTGGGTTCATGTCGCGCTACATGTAACCCCACCACAATGTTCTGTATCTGTAAAATCTTTCTTACTGTCCTGTTTTGCCACCCTATTATGATCTCT
Organism: Rhincodon typus; assembly: GCF_021869965.1. NCBI lineage: Eukaryota > Metazoa > Chordata > Chondrichthyes > Orectolobiformes > Rhincodontidae > Rhincodon > Rhincodon typus. The sequence continues at coordinate 9,560,208 of NC_063360.1, forward strand.
CTACCTTAATTAGTTCGTATGGTTTTGGATTATGTTATTTTGGTTAGATCCTTGGCATGCGACTCTTACATATATCATGTTATTCCAGCGATTTGATTTGCCTCCAGCACCACCTTATTTTTAATTTTTTGTAATTTTCTCTCTGCCTCAATTAATGGATTATAGTTCGTCTCTTACACTTGTTATTCAGCTGTTAACACTTTATCACACTGTCTGACACTTTTGATCAGCTGCAGAGACTTATTATTCAGCCTGTCAATACTCCACTCACACCATTCTTTTGATCTCTTTGATCTTTTGATCTCTCTGCTGTAAATTCTGTGCCTATGTGCCTCTCTGCACTTCACCTGTCGAAGGGGCAGTGCTTTGAAAACCTGTTGTGCTATAACCTGGTGTTGTGTGATTTCTGACAGTTTCATGAAGTAGTGCTTTCAGCAACATGTCATAGACTCACAGAGATATACATCACAGAAACAAACCTATCAGTCCAAATCATCCATGCCAGCCAGATATTCAAAATGAATCCAGTTCCATTTGCCAGCATTTGGTCCATATCCCTCTAAACCCTTCCTATTCACGTAACCATCCAGATGCCTTTTAAATGTTGGAATTGTAACAGCCTTCACCACTTCCTCTGGCAGCTCATTCCATACACGCACCACCCTCTATGTGAAAAAGTTGCCCCTTAGGTCCCTTTAAAATCTTTCACCTCTCATTTTGAGGAAGTCAGCAATCCATTGGAATCTAATGGACCTCACCTCTAGCCATACTGGGGATATGCCATATCTGATAACTGAGCTACTCTGTGAAATGCTCTGTTGAGAGTAGGTTCTTGCCCCAGATAACATTACAAATGTCATTGCTTTCTCACTGGAAGAGTAGAAATTGAGTTGCGATCACCATTGTCACTGACAGGTAGTAAACGATTGTTAGAAATCCTTTCTTTCGGATGTTCAAAGCTGGCCAAATGCCTGTTTTGTAATACACGGCCTTCTTGTATCTTCTCTAACATTGATACCAAGCACTTTCTTGTATACTCTGTAAAGGGTTTAATTGTTTTGGTCATCCTCCAACTGTTAAATCTTCACTCTGCTCCTCGTCCAGGCCTTCTCTGACCAGCAGGAATGGTGGAATAATCAGGTGGGTGTGCCATCTCACTGACTTAACCTTTCCGAGTATCAAAATGGTTTTCTGTTATGGAAATTGTCACCTGCAGTTGTAACAGCTGTATGGATAGCAAGATATCAGGAAAAAATACAAACAGATTTTAGGCAATAAGAAGCCCTTAGAATCAATTCACTAGTGCAGGCGAGAGAATTTTCAGCTTCATGGTTCTCCAAGATTCAGTATCATGACAGTATCAGAGGAAGATTCTTACAACGTGAGGTACCAGCCCCCAACAACTGCAGGAAAAAATAATTTGTTACCATCATAAATTCTGCAATCCCTTCAATAGTTTCAATGGAGGGCCTTTTGGTAACTTTTCCCATTTTGAGAGGCGAATGCTTTCATCACTCTCCTGGCCACCAATAAATTTCCTGAATAGCAAATTATCTTGCAACTTGTAAAAAATTGCATGTTTTTCATAATAAACTTTTACATATTTCTAACACAAAACATTGTTAAACACCCCCCACCTCCTGTCGGGTATTCACCATCCCCTCTAACCTTCCGCTCTCCGATGCTGAACATTCCATACTCAGCAAAGGCCTCAGCTTTATTCCTCTGCGTCCCCACCTTAACGAATGTCGGGCATGACGTGACACCGAACTCTTCTTCCGCTGTCTTCGCCTCCAGGCCCATTTCTTTGGACAAGAGTCCTCTCCCCACCCCACAGACCCCTTCACCCAGTTCCAACGCTCTCCCTCCACCTGGACCCCTCCCTCAGGTCTTTTACCTGCACTCGATCTGTTCATTGAGAACTGTCGACATGACATTAGTTGCCTCAATTTCGCTGCCCCCTCACCAAATCCAACCTGTCTCCCTCTGAACTGACTACACTCCGTGCACTCAGATCCAACCCTGACTTTGTTATTGAGCCTGCTGATAAGGGTGGTGCTATTGCAGTCTGGCGTACTGACCTCCATCTTGCAGAGGCTGAGCGCCATATACCTCTCCTCCCTTCCCCTGGACCATGACCCCACCATGACACATCAAGCCATTGTATCCACTATGGTTACTGATCTCATTTCATCCGGTGATCTCCCCCCAAGCTAATAGTCCTCCAACCCTGCACAGCTCGATTCTACCTCCTGCCAAAAATCCACAAACAGGACTGTCCAGGTAGACCCATTGGTTCAGCCTGCTCATGCCCCACAGAACTCATCTCTTCCTACCTTGACTCAGTCTTCTCCCCCCAGTCCAATCCCTACCCACATGCATCCATGATTCATCTGACGCCTTATGCCGGTTTCAAAACTTCCAGTTTACGGGTTCCAGCCACCTCCTCTTTACCATGGACGTGCAATCCCTTTACACTTCCCTTCCTTACCAGGAGGTCTTAGGGCTCTCTGCTTCTTCTTGGAGCAAAGACAGGACCTATCCCCACCCACCACCACTCTTCTCTGCTTGGCCGAGCTTGTCCTCACCCTCAACAACTTCCCTTTCAACTCCTCTCGTTTTCTTCAGGTAAGAGGGGTTGCCATGGGTACCCACATGGGCCCTAGTTATGCATGTCTCTTCATGGGGTACATGGAACATGCTTTGTTCCAGTCCTATTCCGGCCCCACCCACAACTCTTCCTCCGATACCTTGATGATATCATCGGTGCTGCTTCCCTCTCTCATCCGGAATTGGAAAACTTCATCAATTTCGCCTCCAATTTCCACCCTGCCCTCACTTTCACCCGGTCTATCTCTGACTCCTCCCTTCCCTTCCTCGACATTTCTGTTTCCATTTCTGGGGATCGACTGGCCACTAATATCCACTACAAACCCACTGACTCCCACAGCTACCTGGACTATACATCCTCACACCCTGCTTCCTGTAAAGACTCCATCCCATTCTCTCAGTTCCTCCGTCTCCGTCGCATATGTTCAGATGAGGCCAACTTTGACAAGGGAGCCTCCGAAATGTCCACCTTCTTCCTCAACCAAGGATTCCCCAGTCCCATTGTCGACAGGGCCCTCAACCAGGTCCGACCCATCTCCCGCACTTCTGCCCTCACCCCTTCTCTTCCCTCCCGCAACAGCGATAGGGTTCCCCTTATTCTCACCTACCATCCCACCAGCATCCACATCCAGAAGATCATCAGACGCCATTTCCGCCACCTCCAGCAAGATGCCACCACTAGACACATATTCCCCTACCCTCCCTTGTCCGCTTTCCACAGGGACCGTTCCCTCCGGGACACCCTGGTCCACACTTCCTTCACCCCCAACACCGCCCCACAGCCCTACGGCACTTTCCCCTGTAACCGGCGAAGGTGCAACACCTGCCCATTTACCTCCTCCCTCCCCAGTATCCAAGGGCCCAAACATACCTTCCAGGTGAAGCAACATTTCACTTGCACTTCCCAGAATCTAGCCTACTGCATTCGCTGCTCACAATGTGTCTCCTCTACATTGGAGAAACGAAGCGTAGACTTGGCGACTGCTTCGCAGAACATCTACGTTTTGCTCGCAAAAAAGACCCTGAACTAGCTGTTGCCTGCCACTTCAACATGCCACCCTGTTCCCTGGTCAACATCTCTGTCTCTGGCTTGCTGCAGTGTTCCAATGAAGCCCAATGCAAGCTGGAGGAACAACACCTCATTTTCTGCTTGGGGACCCTACAGCCCTCCGGACTCAATATTGAGTTCAATAATTTTAGGGCCTAAACTCTCCCATGTCCCAACCCCCTAGCCCACACACCAGGGCTTGTTACCACATAGCCTGCCATTACACACCCCCTGTTGTTAGTCACTAACAGTCCCCATTAACAACTACTCACCTCCCAGCCTGATCGTTAGCAACTCCTTTGTCTGTCCAACTGTCTTTCTCTTTAGGCTCTATCCTATCATTTACTCCCCACCCCACCCACCTCCCTATTTTCTGCATATAAACTGACGTTTTCCCAGCCACCATTAGTTCTGAGGAAGGGTCACCGGACCCGAAACGTTAACTCTGTTTTCTCCTTCACAGATGCTGCCAGACCTGCTGAGCTTCTCCAGCAACATCGTTTTTGTTCCTGATTTACAGCATCCGCAGTTCTTTCGGTTTTTATTGTTAAAGCAGATTCTGACACAGTATGTTGAATGTCTCCAACATCTTTAATTCATTACCCCAGGTAGTAAATATTTCAAATCATTTATCACCTACTGAGTGATGCTATTACTCTGTTTCAATTCGTAATTGCTCTTAAACAACTATTTGAAAAGGTAATTGCTCATCTCAAACTCCAGGCTGATGCTGCTCCAGGATACTCCAGGCATTCACTGCTTCACCTTCCAAATATCTTGGATTTTTTTTTCAATTTGTTCATGGAATGTGCACATTGCTAGTTACCAGCATTTATTACACATCCCTAAATGCCCTGGAGAAGGTGGTGGTGAGGTGCTTTCTTGAACCACACAGAAACAAACATAGTGCTGTCCAGGATTTTGATCCAGTAAAGGTGATATAGTTCCAAGTCCAGATGATGTCTGACTCAGAGGATAATATGCAGGTGGTGGTGCATTAGCCTGTATCTGCTGTCCCTTCCTTTCAGGTGGTAAACGTTATGGGTTTGAAAAGTGGTGTTGAATGAGCCTTAGGTCAAAAATCACAAGACGCCAGGTTATAGAACAACAGGTTTGTTTGAAAACACAAGCTTTCAGAGTTTTGCTCCTTCTTCAGTGTTAGTGAGAGACGTGGCATCAGGTACAGAATTTATAAGTAAAAAATCAAAGGGTCATAGAACTGATGCAAATGCATTGAACAAACCTAAAATAGCTGTTGAATCTTTAATCAATTAGAAAGGAGATGCAGGTTTCAATCGATTAAAATGCAAATCCCAGAATTTTTTTCAAGTTACTGCCCCGAGATAACTAAAGGTTTTATCAGTATACCAGAGGTGACATATCAGGTCAGACAATGCATTTTAGGTGTGAGGCCTTGTTTAGAATCTGGGCCTGTGTTATATCTTGGAATCAGATTGGTTTTATTTCCAAAGTAGGAATTTATAAAATACCACATTGACTGTGCATAAATCGTGTGCTTTTTGAACAAAATAGAATGTCTTACAAATTACAAATCTGCAAAGGCAAATTCAACTCATAGATTTATATGTGTGCGCCTGTGTGTGTCTGTGTGAGGGAGAGAGAAAGTGTGACAGACTGTGACAGACACACACACACACACACCTACAGGGTGAATTCGCATTTGCAGATTTGTAATTTGTGATACATTCTATTTTGTTCAAAAAGCACACGATTTGTAGACAATGAGGCATTTTATAAATTCCTACTTTGGAAATAAAACCACTCTGACTCCAAGTAATACAGACCCAGATTCTAAACAAGGCCTCACACCTAAAATGCATTGTCTGACGTGATATGTCACCTCTGGTATACCGATTAAACATTTAGTTATCTAGGGCAGTGACTTGAAAGAAATTCTGGAATTTGCATTTTAATCAATTGAAACCTGCATCTCCTTTCTAACTAATTAAAGATTTAACAGCCATCTTAGGTTTGTTGATACAGGTCTATAATCTGGTGTCGTGTGATTTTTGACCTTGTCCACCCCAGTCCAACGCTGGCATCTCCACGGAATGAGCCTTAGTGGGTTGTTGTGCATCTTATAAATAATACTGTTGCCACTGTGCTTTGGTGATGATGGAAGGATAACCAGCAAAAGCATTATTAGGAAGAAATTGCTTCAACAATGTAATGTATCTGCCAACAACAGTGCAAACCTGTAATGTCAGGCTAGCAAGCCTACCTCGAAGCTGGAAGGTATGAGTTTTTAATTGATTGACAGGATGAAGGCATCGCTGGCCAGGCCAGCACTTATTGCCCATCCCTCATTACCCAGAGGGCAGTTAAGAGTCAACTGTGGGTCTAGAGTTCACATAGGCCAGATGGCAGTTTCCTTCCCTAAAGAACATGAGTGATCAAGTTGGGTTTTTCCTGACAATCGGCAATGGATTCATGGTTGTCATTTTACTGCATTCAAATGCTGTGGTCAAACCCAAGTCCCCAGACCATTACCTGGGGCTGTGAATGAACAGTCCAGCAATAATACCACTAGGCCATCGCCTCCCCATTTGAGTCCTACCGCAGGTCTTAATAGCCACGGAAGGTGCATTCATTATTTGGACACACAGGTTGAGTATCAAGTGCTCACCAATTCGGTTGTTTTTTGTTTGAAATTCCATTGAGTTAATTTTGCAATCACAGTTAAGAGGAGCTGGAAATGACAAAAATGCACTGAGCCAACTGGCCACAATTACTTTGCATTTGATTGTGGTGTGTCTCAATTTATTTGAATGATTATCATAAGATCTTACCTCAGTTTTGGCATTGCACCTAACAGCAAATAGGGAAAAGATATTCAGCAAGCAGCTTCAACAGAAAAAGGATGTGATTATTTAGGGATAAATGGTTACTCACTGATGCATAACATTACAGCCTTTATAAAAGCTCAAGATGAAAATAACCCATCTGTCAAACATGCCATATCGTATGAGAAGGAAGATGAAGATTTGCAAATGACAAGTCACGTCTAATAACTAGTTGAAGAAATAGCATATGATTATAAAGGAAATTCTGTGGATATCATACCCACAGATTTTCAAATATTTGAGATAAATAATAGATACAGCTGTAAATAAAGTATGTATGACCCTAAATTATATCAATAGGGACATGGAATTCAAAAGAAAAAGTCAGTACTAAATAGATATAAATCACTGGTTTTTCTACAGGGAGAACAGTGTACAGTTTTAGGTTCCTAGCTTTGGGAAGTATACCAAGGGCTAATGGACAAAGTACGTAAGGATCCACTAGGATCATACTGAATACCAGCTTTTGGCTAGGAGGAGAAATTAAATGCAGTGGTATCATTTTTAGAAGAAATTTAAGGAAATTTGACAAAAATAATTAAAATTACAAAGGGTTTGATAAAGTAAATCGCAAAAATTGTCATGGTGACTGAGTAACTAAATAGAAGCCATAAATGTAAGATCATTGCTAAAAGAGGAACAAGTGAAATTAGTGAATTTACTTATATGTAAAATGTAGAGCATATGTAACGCTACATCAGAAGTTTAAATAGGAGAAAATCCACAGTAGATTTTAAAAGAAAAATGAATATAATTTTTTTTAATTTAGAAAGCACTTGAAGGAGAAAGGGAAAGGGCTAAGGAATAAGATTAAATGCATGACATTTTAACAGTTGGTACAGAGGCAATGAGTTAAATTGGGCTGTAAAACTGTTTTTCTTCTACTCTTTCCATCACTCCAGAGTTCCAGGTATTCCATTGCCTCTATTATCACTTGACTTTTCTTACTGTCTTGCTTTTGATCAGTTACCCAATATTTCCAAGAAGTGATATTCTCAACAACTTTCCATACAGTTCCCACAGTATGTTATTAGTGGAGGGCAGGAAGGGTGGGGTGAGACTGGAGTATTATAGATCAGATTCACTGACATCTTCCCTGCTCCCCAACATGTCAGTCAAACCCCCTTGTTTGTAATTCAAATTTGCCCTCCTGCTGAGTGGGATTCTGACTGAAACACAAGTCCTTCAAGATTCACCATATTCCCAGCTTTACATCGCAAACTTATAGGCAGAAAATTAAACATAGTGGGTATCTCATTATGGGCATTTTATAGGTGGGATAATCGTCATTCCATCTATACATACAATATATATACACATTTGTCAACCTGTGTGTCCAAATAATGAATGCACCTTCTATGGCTCTCAAGTCCTGAAGTAGGAGTCAAACACATACCTTCTGACTCAGAGATAGGTTTCACATTACATGTGTGCACTATTATTATACTGCATAGACTGACAACACCGAACAAGGAAAATTTCACCTGACACATTAATGGTACCCAGGATAGGTTAAAATATTATAAACACCACAACAATGAATTAAATAAAATGCTTGTCAAGACTTTATTTTCACTTAACAATTTGCAAAATTGTTGCAATTAAATACAGAACTAATAGTGCAATCCATAAATGTATGCATTTGTTTTTATAGTGTTAACTACAGATGCTCCCCCCTACTCCCTATAAATGACAAGGAGTGTAAGTCATATAGGCCAGAAGTTCGATAATTTGCACAGTGTTCACTCAATTCAGCCAGGACAACAATAGAGGTTCGATATAATTAGTCTCAGTGCTCCTGGACTTAGAGCAGAACAATTATTTAGGTCTCTTAGTGATTATGCTAATAATGCTGCAAGTCTGGATGAGGGCAGGATTAGATTTTATTACTTAAAGACAGGTCCAGATAGTTCTATATTGTTCGCCACCTGAAGGAATCCAGTGACACCTCTAAAGATCCCAGATAAAGAATAGCCACCTGATGTGAGGATTGGAACCATTTCTAACAAGAGCCTAGTGTGGGGAGAGGGGCAAAATTTGGGAAAAACAAAACAATTCTGTCCTACGTTACAATCTACTAAATATCATTTCAACCTATTTCCTAACATAAAGTGTATTATGTTTAAAAACATCGAGGTTGATTTTCACAGCACTGCTGGTTACTTGGCTCAGCTTTGTTATAAAGCAAATGGTATTGTCCACATGTACTCCTGTATATCAACCTTCCAACATGATGCTGGCAATGGTCTTAAAGGGAAGCTGCACTCTTGTGGGGAAGCCCGTTCTTTCACTTACTCACTCTTTGTGTGAGAGTGAGATTTTTGTCTCCTCCACCAATCTATTCCAGTTTGTGTACACTTTTCATTTCCCACTGAAAGTGTGTGTGTGTGTGTGTGTGTGTGGGGGGGGGGGGGGGGCAGTGGTTGGGACAGACACAAGAGAATGAGAAAAGCCATCTAAGTCTATTAACTTTTCACTACTGATTTGCATGCTACTTTTAGATATTTCACACATAAAGACCACTACCAAATCTCACGGTCAACTTTTAAGATAGACAAATGTGCCAGTTGAACAATGAAGTTCACACTAAATTAAGATAGCAAGGTGGGGGCACAAAGCTCATTTTAACTCCAGCTCACCCATCTCAGTCTGAGAGAGTCTCAAATTCTCTTGAATGTACCCCATCACAATTACTAACCTATGTACATCAAAGCATAAACCTGAATTAAATTCAGGAGGGTGTCTGCAAAGAATTGGCACAAGTGTCTACAATCTCACTACCAAAAATGAATGTTTGCATCTTGTTCAACTTAGTATAAAAGAATAGTGACACAACATTCCATTGATACATTTCACACTACAGTCTGGGTTGTATGTTTGAACATCTACGTTAACTGCCATAAAATAAGACATTCAGCAATGACAATTACCAAAGTTCATGGAGGTATCAGAATCACTTTGTGAACATACACTTTGTGAAGAAGTTTGGTTTGATATTATCCAAAAGAGAACTCAACAGCACCTCTCACAGTTCAATGTCCAGGTGCTACATATTTGGATTTCGTTTGAGCCAAATCCTATTTCCATGCTTCACTGCTTCTCTAGATCACTGGGAGGTGGACTGGGAAGAATGTCATTCATCACTGCCCTTCTCTGCTGCAACTTTAACTGGAGCTCACGACTGACAGCTGCTGGAGAAATTGTAAGATGTGTTAGCTATAAACATACAAGCATAGTTCAGCAAATATTTCTCTCCTTTCCTGAAGATGAGAGCTCACACTGGGACAGATACCAGCCATCAGCACCATTTCACTCCTTTGGGCCATTCTACATGGTTAATGCTACATTGTCAGTATAGGTTACAATTAAGCCTTCTCTTCCTATCCAAAAATTCAACCCCATGTATACTTTACCAAGGCTTTCAGGAGAGGTTTGTGACTGTTTCTTTCTCCACTTGCCCGTGGGTTTCAGTGGACCTTGGGCCAAAGTTACGAACAATGATGAGGTCAAAACATCATGGAAATTAATGTTGATAAGAGACCAATTTTACTTTCCCTAATTGCACACTTACTGAGATTAGCTAATGGAACAGAGACAAGTAACCAATGCCGATTGTGTGATCACCATGGCTCATTGTCACATTAGGTAGTTTTTTTTGAATGATGGGTGGTGCAGTGGATTAGGAGCTTCCAAATAGTTAAAAAAAAACGTATGCCATTTCATTACATTTAAACAAATTAGGAGATACCCCATCTAGCCTACACACAACAGGGCAGATTAATGTGGCAAATCCATCTAATCTGCACATCTTTGGACTGTGTGAGGAAACCGGAGCACCTGGAGGAAATCCACACAGACACAGGGAGAATGTGCAAACTCTACGCAGTTACCCAAGGCTGGAATCAAACCCAAGTCCCTGGCATAGTGAGGCAGTAGTGCTTACCATTGAGTCACTGTGCTGCCCCAAAATGGGGTTGGAGTATAAGAGTAGGGAAGTCTTACTGCAATTGTACAAGATGTTGGAGAGACTACATCTGGCGTACTGTGAGCAGTTTTGGACCCCTTATTCAAGGAAAGATAAAATTTAATTGGAGGCAATTCATAGAAGGTTCACAAAGATGATCCCTGGTATGGAAGGACTGTCTTATGAGCACAGGCATGTTGAAACTCTACTCACTGGAGTTTAGAAGAATGAGAGGTGATCTCATTGAAACATACAGGATTTTTAATGGACTTGACAGGGTAAATGCTGAGAGGATGTTACCCTCATGGGGAGAGTCTAGGACCAGAAGGCAAAGTCTCAGAATAAAGGGGCACCAATTTAAGGCTGAGATAAGGAAGAATTTCTTCTCTCAGAGGGTCATTGTGTATATTTAAGGCTGACATAGATAGCTTCTTCATCAATACATGAATTATTCAATCGTTCATCAGCAGTCCCTCGCAGATGAGGATGACCCTCTTCCACTGTCAGGGTGAGTCCTTAGATCTCTGTACTGATCAATGCAGCTACTGCAGGCTCTGTTACACTTGGGGCAGGTGTTGGTCATGGAAAGGGCTGGGTGGAATGTTGGTGTGGTAGTACGCTCCTTATGTTGTTTTTGCCTGGCTTCCACTTTTTCCCATCGGCAAGTCTAGAGATGCCTTCCCGGATGCTCCTCCTACACTCTGGACAGTGTTGGGCCAGCAATTCCCAGGTGTCAGTGGGAATAACGCTCTTCACCAATGAGGCCTTGAGGGTATCACTGAAGGGTGGAATGGATAGGATAGTGGACATGAGGAATGTCAGATCAGCCGTGATCCTACACGCACATCCCTGAACACTATGGGGCAATTTAGCATGGCCAATCCACCCAACCTGCACATCTTTGGACTGTGGGAGGAAACCGGAGCACCCGGAGGAAACCCACGCAGACACGGGGAGAATGTGCAAACGCCACACAGACAGTCGCCTGAGGGTGGAATTGAACCCGGGTCCCTGGCACTGTGAGGCGGCAGTGCTAACCACTGAGCCACCGTGCCGCCCTCTTGAAAGGCGAAGCTGGCTCGAAGGGCTGAACAGCCTACTCATGTTCTTATTTCTTACCGTCCTATAAGACTGTTGGAAGTTTCAATGAGGTCATTGTACATTCTTCAAAACTCTAAAGAATACATGCCTAGTATCCTCAATCTTTCCTTATAAGCCAATCCTGCCATCCCAGTGATTAAACTGTTGAACCTCTGCTTCACACTGTGCACAGCAAGTATATCCCTCTGAGAAATGAAAACAAAGACTATCCACAATACACCAGGAGAGGGCTCCCCAAGGCTCTATGTAACTGCAGTGAGGCACCCTAACTGCTGTACTCAAATATCTCAACAGAAAAGTTACAATAACTCCATTGATTCATTTTACTCGCTAGAAAATCCTATGAAATTTGTTGATTGCATTCCAAATTGCACCATGAAAATCTCCTGGTGAGTGAAACTTCTCTATAATTAGACAAGGTACACAATTTGATGATTACACTGAAAAATAATGTTCACATGTTTTAACCACTTTCTCTACCTACATAGTGTTAATCTAGGGAGAGTACTCCAGCTGGAAGGCTTTGTCTGTGTCTCTGATTTTGAACGTGGTGGCTTTAGTGCATCCTTGGATAAAGCTGCAAAAGGCAGAAATGAGATGTTAAAGAAGACTGCAGTGCCATGAGTCTACATTTTGAACATTTCATTAAAATAAAACCAAACTATTTTAATCCCATTTAACTAAAAGTGTTTAAGTATATTTATTAGTTTTAATTGTGAACAGAGCACTAAATATTCATAGTTAGAGACAAAAAACTGCAGATGCTAGAGTCCGAGGTAGACAAACAGGAGGTTTTAAAGAACACAGCAAGCCAGGCAGCATCTGGAGGAAAGGAGAAGTCAACATTTTGGGTATTACCCTTCTTCAGGACTTGAGTCTCCTGTCTGACTAAATATTCATAGTTTCCATATGTTCCCTTAATTCTGATGGATATTTTTGTTGTGGGAAGTGAAGGGTGGGGAGTCCTAATCTTCCCATCTGAGAGGCCAGAGGATGTAAAGGTTTGAGAGCTAGTGCCTTGCTCTATATTTTAAACATTTGATTGAGGGACCACAGCTCAATCAATTTCTTATTGTCAAGACTGCTACAACATGGGGGATTGTGACATGGCTCTGCAACAGCAAATCCCTACAGACCATGCCGTTGTTAAACTTGAAAGAGTTCAGAACATATTTACAAGGATGTTGACAGGGTTGTAGGGTTTGAGCTCGAGGGAGAGGCTAAATAGGATGGGGCTATTTTCCCTGGACCGTCAGAGGCTTGGGGGGGGTGACCTTATAGAGGGGCGTGGATAGGGTGAATAGTCAAGGTCTTTTCCCCAGGGTAGGGGACTCCAAAACTAGACGACATGGGGTGGGGTGGGCGGGGGGAGCGGTGAGAGAGGAAAGATTTAAAGGGGACCTAAGGGGCAGCTTTTTCACGCAGAGGGTGGTGTGTGTATGGAATGAACTTCCAGAGGAAGTGGTGGACCATAAGACCATAAGACATAGAAGCAGAAATTAAGCCATTCAGCCCATTGAGTCTGCTTCGCCATTCAATCATTGCTGATAAGTTTCTCAACCCCATTCTCCCGCTTTCTTCCCATAACCTTTGATCCCCTTGACAATTAAGAACCTATCTAACTCTGTCTTAAATATATTCAATGACCTGGCCTCCACAGCCTCCTGTGGCAATGAATTCCATAGATTCACCATAGATTCTCTGGCCGAAGAAGTTTCTCCTTATCTCCATTCTAAAGGGTCTTCCCTTTAATCTAAGGCTATGTCCTCAGGTCCTAGTCTCTCCTACCAATGGAAACATCTTCCCAATGTCCACTGTGTCCAGGTTGTTCAGTATTCTGTAAGTTTCAACTAGATCCCCCCCTCGTCCTTCTAAACTCCATCGAGTATAGACTCAGTCCTCAAATGCTCCTCATATGTAAAGGCTTTCATTCCTGGGATTATTCTTGCGAACTTCCTCTGGATCTGCTCCTGGGCCAATACATACTGAGGTATGAGGCCCAAAATTGCTCACAATATTCTAAATGTGTTCTGAGGAGAGCTTACGAAGCCTCAGATGTGCATCCCTGCTTTTATATTCTAGTCCTCTTGAAATATATGCCAACATTGTATTTGCCTTCCTAAATACCGACCCAACGTGCAAGTTTACCTTAAGAGGATCCTGGACTAGGACTCTCATGTCCTTTTGCACTTCAGATTTCTGAATTTTCTCCCCATTTAGAAAATACCCTATGCCTCTATTCTTCCTACCAAAGTGCACGACCTCACATTTCCCCACGTGTATTCCACTGATGGACAATTACAACATTTAAAAGGCATCTGGATGGATATATGAATAAGAAGGGTTTAGAGGGATAGTGCCAAATGCTGGCAAATGGGACTTGATTAATTTCGAAAATCTGGTTGGCACGGATTGGTTAGACCAAAGGGTGCATTCTCTATGACCATGAGCTGCTAGCTTTCAAATCATACCACTGTTGCAACTGAACAGAAGCCTGACATTTCTGCACAAGGTGAAAATTCATTTATAAAACATAAAGGTCTATTAAACACAATTTATTCAGACACCATACAGAAGTTGGGATAATCCTATCTCCTCATATGCAACTTAGTGCTTTTAGGAGAGGGCAAGACAGAGAGGATAAACAGCACTGAATCCAATATCAAACAATGGGCAGGCTGGGAAAGAGCCTCTCAGGCAGGCGTGGTACTAAGCCCAACAAGGTTTGCAGCTCAGCACCACTCACTGTATTCCAGGCACATCTGCCCCAGATGGAGATCAATATTTCATTCCTATTTCAAATGTAAGGTTTTTTTAAAACAACTTACTTTGTACTTTGCCATGATTCAGCTTCTCAGTTTCTGAGGAAAGAAAAGATGTTATACATTCAAATCAAAAATTAGAAGGGACTTACAACACAAGCCTTCCAGTTGTAGAAACATACAACACAGGAAGAGGCCATTTGGCCCAATATAAAGCCTGGTTACTGACCTTCCTTCAGAATGAACGGCTTCTCTCAATCTAATGCATCAAAACCCTTTTATAATTTTGAAAACTTCTGTTCAATCATTGCATAACCTTCCGTGTTCAAAAAGAAAAAATCCTGGCTTCCCTTGCTGTCCACATAACTGAAGTCCCTCATCCCCGAAACCAATCTGATAAATCTTCTGTGTGCCTTGTTCAAAGCTATGAAATGTGTCCTAAAGTGTGGTGCCCAGAGCTGGACACAATATTGCAGGTGAGGACTAAATATTGATTTATAAAGACTAACCATAAATTCTTTGCTTTCATAACTAATACCTCTATTTATCATATGGGGTGGTATTGCTCAGTTGGCTGGACAGCTGGTCTGTGATGCAGAGTGACACCAACAGCGTGTGTTCAGTTCCCACATTGGCTGAGGTCACCATGAAGGAATTCCCTTCTCAATCACTGACCTCGCCTGTAGTGTGATGATCCTCACATTAAACAACCACCAGTCGTCTCTCTCTAACGAGAAAGGAGCCCTACGGTCTGGTAAGACTATGGTGACTTTACCTTTATATCATGCCAAGGTTCCCATTGCGTTTTCAAGCTCGTCATTGCCAAATTCAAAGATCTGTGATTCCCTGTGTCCCAAACCCACATTAAAGTCAAACCCCTCATTTTATAGTAGCTGTCTTCATTTTTCCTCTCAAATTGTATCATTTCATATTTCTTTGCACTTCACAAGCTCCACATCTGCCCATTTCACCCATAATACCACCCATTAGAGTCATGTCATACTCATAGCTTGGTAGTCATGACAACAGTCAACCTGCAGGCAGGTTTAAGTTAGTTTTAGCCTATTGTATCATTCCTGCCAGACAAACAATGGAATCCAAGATTATCTTGGTTTGCCTAGTACAGCAATTTACTGGATACACACTTCCCAAAGCAAGTAAAGTGAGAGGAACTTGGAGCTGCTGTACGAATTATTTATTTGAAATTGGGACTAACTTAATAACTTCTCTTCTGTCTCTTACAACAACTCCAGTTATTCACTTTACTTGCTAGAAAATCCTATGAAGTTTGATTTGATTTGACTTATTAGAGTCACCTAGGTACAGTGAAAAAGTTTTGCTTTGCCTGCAGTACAGGCAGATCATACCATACAAAGTGCATTAAGGTAATAGAACAGAGTGAGGAATACAATGTTACAGCTGCAGCTCACAAAGAGTGAGGTCAACTTTAAATTCGAGATTTGAGAAGTGCATTTAGAAGTCTAATAAGAGTGGGGATTCTCAACTTGCACAATGTACAAAAACAAAGTTGCTGGAAAAGCTCAGCTGGTCTGGCAGCATCTGTGAAGGCAAAAACAGAGTTAACATTTTGGGTCCGGTGACACTTCCTCGGTGCGTTCCTTGATAAGTGAAAAGGTTTAACCTGAGGGTCACCACACCTCAGGCGAGGGCAGAGGCTGAGAACGGCAGTCCTTAGTGATGACCTCAGCCAGCAGAGGAATTAAACTCACACTGTTGATGTCACTCAGCATCACAAACCAGCTCTCCAGCTACTTAGCTACAATTCGACATGGTTCACAATTTGATAACTGCATTGAAAAACAATTTTGAACTATTTTAACCATTTTCTCTATCTACCTGATGTTAATGCAAGGTGAGTACTGAAACAGCAAGGGTCTGCCTGTGTCTGAGGTTTTCGATGGGGTGGCATCAGTGCCTCCTTGGGTAGTTCTGCAAAAGACAGAAAAGAAATGTTAAAGAGGACTGCTGTACCATGTAGAAATGTCTACTATTGTAAACCAGTATATGTTATACCACAGTAACTATTTATTTAATAGTTGGGCTATTAAACAACATGAGCCTATCTGTGGCTCTTAATTATTTAAACATGGACATATTGGCCCTTTTAATCGAATGTTGTAAGATGCAGAATGTAACAAATGTCCAGTTTTAGCCACAGGAAGAGCCTCAACTCACCTTCACAAAGATTTGGATGGAGCAGAATTCCAACATTCAGTTCACTGAGCAGTGGTGGTAAAACTTCAGTGATGGCAGCCATAAAACTAAAATTTAGTTATTTATTTCACAGTCAAATTCTCCTGGGTCAGTGGTTTTCAAAATGTTGTCCATGGGAGTCATCCGGGTTAAATGCAGGCTGGTCCAAAACATCAGTCACTGATGCATTACAACATGGCCAAGGACTTTTGAGAAAACAGGCCAGAACCCTTGTCCTTATCTCTTGTATAACATTACACATTCAGACTGGCTCTCGTATACACGGCACAAGTGATCGTAAACTCAAGCAGGAATGTTGCAGTTTTATCTGGAATATTTACTGTTGATTTTGTTTGTTTAATACAGGTGTAAGATAAATAATATTTTCTCAGAAGGTTGGGATGATTTAAAATGTACATTAGAATGTTTCAAATGTTCTCTTGTAGGTTCAATGTTTCTAATATGGAAAGATCCAAAGCTTTGCATGTGGCAAGAAGTAATAACTTACTTATTCTGTTTAAAGTCATTGAGATCTATAGCACAGAAAAAGGCCCTTCAGCCCATCTAGTCTGCATCAGTCAAAAACAATCACCTAACTATTCTAATCCCATTTAACTGAAAGTAAATTAGATACATATTTATTATGGTTAATTGAGAATAAATTGCATATAGATGCTTATAGATTCCTTATGTTCTCATTAACTCTGATGGATATTTTTGCTGTGGGACGGAAAAGTGGGTGCAGAGTCTTTTTATTCCGCATCTGAGAGGTCAATGGATGTAAAGGTTTAAGAGCTAATGCTTTGCATTTTAAACTTTTGATTGAGAGGTCACAACTCAAAGAATTTCTGGTGAAAGGTTTATTGTCAAGACTGCTGCAATATGGAGGATTGTGGCATGGGTCTGCAACAGCAAATTCCTGCAGACCATAAGCTGCTAGCTTTCAAATCATAACACTGTTGCAGCTGAACAGAAGCCAGATATTTCTGCACAAGGTGAAAATTCATTTATAAAACAAAGGTTTATTAAACACAAATTTATTCATACATTCTACAGAAGGATAATTCTGTCTCCTTATATGCAACTTAGTGCTTTAAGGAGAGGGCAAGGCAGGGAGGATAAACAGCACTGAATCCAATATCAAATAATGGGCAGGGTGAGAATGAACTTCTCAGGCAGATGTGGTACTAAGCCCAACGAGGTTTGCAACTCAGCTCCATTCATTGTAGTCCAGGCACATCTGCCCCAGATGGATTATTCCTATTTCAATTGTAAGAATTTTTTCAAACAACTTACTTTGTTCTTTGACTTGATTCAGTTTATCAATTTCTGGAAAGAAAAGATATTATATTTTCAAATCAAGAAATGAAAAGGGACATACAACACAAGCCCTCTAGGTCATAGAGTCATATAACACGTAAACAGTATACACCACAGGAAGAGGCCATTTGGCCCATTATAAAGCCTGGTTACTGATCCTCTTTCAGAATGAACAGCTTTTCTAAATCTAATGTACCAAAACATCTTATAATTTTGTACACCTCTGTTGAATCATTGCATTACTTTCTCTGTTCAAAGAGGAAATGTCCAGGTTTCCCTTGCCTTTCCATTTACTGAAGGCCCCCATCCCCAAAACCAATCCGATAAATCTTCTGTGTGCCTTGTTCAAAGCTATGAAATGTGTCCTAAAGTGTAGTATCCAGATCTGGACACAATTTTCCAGCTGAGGCCTAAACATTGATTTATAAAGACAAACTATAACTTCTTTGCTTTTGTTATTAATGCCTCTGTTTTTAAGCCAACAGTACCTCTCCTTTTTCAATGTTGTTTTAATCTCATCATGCCAAATTCCAGGCTCTGATTCCCCAGATCTTTCTGTCCCAATTTTAATGTTCACATTAAAGTTGCACTTCTTATTTTGTAATGCCTATCCAAATTTTTACTCTAAACACTTATCACTTCACATTTCTTTGCATTAAATATCATGAGGTCCAGGTCTGCCCAATTCACCCATAGTAGGAATACTATCCACTATAGCCATGTCATACTCCTAGCTGGATAGTCACTATGCACCACTCAAGTCTGAGTTAGATTTGTGCAATGACGCCATACTGATTAGGGCATGGTTCAAGACTGCCCTAAATTTGTCAGTAAACTCTTTAAACACTTTTAGCCTGTTGTCAAAGTTTTACTGAACTGCCTGCCAGCATGCCAAAACTTTTACTAAATTATAACAGAGTGCTTCTCAAGTCGGGTAATACTGTTGATTAGAATTGTAAAAGGAATAGTCACCACAGGCCTGCTGTCTCATTAGAGATAGTGAGTTTAACCCGAGCATCACCATGCCAAAGAGGAAGGGCGAGGTTGAGAAGCTGTGACCTTCATGCTAACCTCAGTCCATGTGGGAATTGAACCCACACTGTTTGCATCGCAAATCAGCAATCCAGCCAACTGTATCTATCTACTCACAATCCACCCATTATTTGAATGTTTCTTCACACAAAAGTTAGAAGTGAAGGGAGTGTCCACATGATGGAGCTCTGAGCACTCATTATGCGTCAAACTGGGACTAGTAATGTAAGAAATAGGAACAGGACTAGGCCCATTAATTTGCTGCACTATTCAAAAAGATCATAATTGACCTGACTGTGGCCTTAACTCCTTTCTTGTCCCTCCCATGGGCAATAAATATTGGCCTAGCTGGTGACACCGACTTCAGATGAAATGAATAAACTCCTTTCCTGTCCCTCTCTCTGGGAGACCTCGATTTTTAAATTGTTCCCCACTTTTGGATTCCACAATGAAAGGTAATATCTTCCCAGTATCTAATTGTAAACCTAACCATCCTAGAATCTTAGGAGTGTCAATAAGATCACCTCTCATTTGTCTAAAATCCAATGAGTGTAGGTTCGGCTTGTTCAGTCTTTCCTCATCAGATAATCCCAGGAATCAAACCAGTGAGCCTCCTCTGAACTGTACCCAAAACAAGTATCCATCCATCTTAAGACAGGAGACTAAAACTGTAGACAGTAATCCAACTGTAGTCTTACCAATACCCTGTACAGTTGGAGCAAGAGTTATCTAATTTTATGTTCCAACTCTCTTGCAATAAAGGTCAACAATCCATTTGCTTCTTAATTTTATGCTGTACCTGCTAGCCAAGTCTTTATGATTCATACACCCGATCTCTCCATATGGCAACATACTCTGGTTTCTCTCCAGTTAAGTAATATTCTGCTTTTCTTGTTTTCTGGACAAAGTGGGCAACTTCACATTTTTCTCATAGATTACTTCATCTGCCATTTTTCAGTCCACTCTCTTAACGTATCCATATTCCCTTGCAGTCTCTGGATCCTCCTTGCAGCTTGCTTTCCTACCTATATTTATATCAACAAATTTGTCCACAATGCAATCCATCCTTTCGCCTATACTGTTAATATATTTTGTAAATTGTTGGAAACTCAGCACTGGTCCCTGTGGTACTCCACTCATTACAACTTGCTAACCAGAAAATTATTCAGATTCTTGTGTTTCCTGGTACTTAGCCAATCCTCTATCCATGTTCATTTATTAGCCCCAACACCATAATCTCTTATTGCATGCAGTAACTTTTTAGGTAGCATCTCATTGAATGCCATTTGGAAATTCAAGTACTGGCCTCATTTCCAACATCTGGCACTCTCAGGACCAAGAGACTGCTCTGGATTTGGGATGTTCCTGGATTCTGGATAGCCCACTGGAGGAAGAGGAAGTTTGTGAATATGACTGAGTCCCTTCTAGCATCTCAGTGTAGAATTGTTTACATAGAGGTTACTGTTCAAAGGATGTGATCATCTAATTCATTCTAATCACTAAAACCCAGTTGTGTCAAATGCTAAACATTTGCCTTAGTGAGGAGATCCTTCACTCAAATTAGAAACACAACTAGCTGCAGAGGCTACAATTTAACAGCACAAACCAGCTGAGTGAGAACATCTCCAGTTCTTGAATCATTTTATTGGGGCACTGCAAACCTTTCCATTACTGCAGTTTATAGAGACCTCCACATTACATTAAATTGGAACATTTAGAGAAATGTGCTGATGCACTGTCAGGTACTTCATCAAGTAGACTTTTTTGTAATGTAAAGACTATTAGCATAAACCTTTTACTTTCTCATGAAGTGAAAATTTTACAATCGGATACTTGTTTCACACTAGATGAAACATTTAGTTCCTCCCTCTTGATGCATGTATACTATAAGGCACTGATACTAGGAGAGTGAACATTGGTTGAAGTTAAATCTATCATTCCTATAGCAACAACCTTCTGAGGTCTAATGACTCAGCAGAGACTAAGAACTGAACGTAGGTTTATTTACTGATTGTCTTCACTAACTGAATCACTGACAGGTCTCTTCAGTGTCCAACTCTTCCTGATTTTGTCCTCTGGCTTCAATGCAAAATTGGTCTCTTCATTCCCACACTTACCCTATTCCAGGAGTGGTACCCAGATTATCTGAGCGAATGAAATTCACTTTTGGACAAACAGATTTTGGATAATGTACTTCTAAACTAAATTGACTGATGCTCCTTCATCTGCTTTGCTAGTTAAATTTACAAGAACTATAAATTTTTTTATCAAATGCTATTTTCCTACAAACCATATTTACGCTACTTGATTGTTTTAAATGCCTCAGTAAGCCTCCATAATAATGGATTCTAGCATTTTCCCATTGACCAATATTAGACGAACAGGCCTACAATTTCATGCTTCCTGTCCTTCCTTTTCTGAATACAAATACTACATAAGGGGTTTTCTAACCTGCTGGGATCTTTCCAGCATCTAGGAAATTTCAGAAGTTTACAACAAAAGTATTCATTATCCCTATAGCCACTTTCTTTCGGAACCTACAATGCAGACCATCAGTTGCAGGGTTCTGATCAGCCATTAATCCCAGGAGTTTTCTCACTAATTTTTCTCTCTCGTAATTTTGGCTGTTTTAATTTCCTCCCTCCCTTCTGCCTATTGATTCTGGAATGTTTTCTGTGTTTTCTACTGTGAACAACACACAAAATTCTTTTTAGGAAAGGTTTAGAGGGATATGTGCCAAATGCGGGCAAATGGGACTACTTCAGTTTAGGGTACCTGGTCAGCATTGACAAGTTGGACCAAAGGGTCTGTTTCTATGCTTTATAACTCTAATTCTACTGTTTCACATTATTGACTCCTCAGTCACACCTTCTGAGGGACCAGCATTTACTTAAGTGTCTCTCTTTCGTTTTATGTACTTGTAGAACTTTTAACTGTCTGTTTTCATATTTATTTGCTAGTTCTATCTCAATCCAATTTATATCTTTCGTTAATCGTCCTTTTCTCATTTCAAATTTTTTCCAAAATGTCTGAGCTACCTCCACCTTTGCAGCTTTGTACACCAGTTTTTCAATTTAATACATTCCTAACATCTTTAGTTAGCCACAGATGGCACATCCTTTTCATAGTGTTTCTCTGAGTGGGATATATTTTTGTTAAGAGTTATGAAATATCTACTAAAACGTCTGCTAATACTTCTCCACCTTGTTACCTTATCAATTTTTCCATTCCATAACTCAGTCTTCATATTGTCTTTATAATTGCCTTTATTTAAGTTTAAATCACTAGTTCAGACCCAAATTACTTACCCTCAAATTGAATGTGAAAGTCTAACATGTTAAGATCACTCTTACCTGTAGTATCCTTTACTATGAGGGCACTAATTAGCAATTTCACTATTAGCCAAATTTTTAATTATAATTACAGTTTCTGAACAGATATAAACTGTAAAATGAATTCTAGGCAAGAAGTTAACAAAAGAATAGTGGTTGCACCATGAACACTTTAATTTATATAATGGATAAGCACAGTGCTACCTTGGGACTAAAGCTTGGATGTCCTGGAATTAAAAATATTGGCTGTGCATTTATAAACTAGACAGGCCAGTTCCTAGTGCTGCCCTCCAGTTAATGTTTGGTAATTAAATACAAGAGTCTGCACACTTTTCCAATTCTGCTTTTAAAAATCGGCATGCACATTATAGTCAAACTGTACTCCTAAACAATGCTGCCCAGCAAGCCAGCCTGTTGCATTCCTACATCGAAATTAACAATGCAAATTTCCTAAGCTGTACAGGAATTTATAATTGGAGACAGTGGGGGAAAAGTAGAGTCTTGCTGTATGGTACAAGCTACTACAACTAATGTACACAGTGGTCATACTGGGCTCGTACGAGGAGGATAAGAAAGTAATGAAGATGCTGTCAATGTTGTGAAATTCCAGCATTACTCAATATCACATGAACATTGGAGAATATAGCATACTATTGGACAAGTCATGATCACAAGCAAATAGCTGGGACACTTTGAGTAGTTTTTCCTGATGATTAACCTGAAGGTAGTATGTCAAATAATAACTGCAAAAAGAGAGGCAGAGCCAAGAATTTCAGTGACCAACACTGCACTGTACTTCAATGCATCAACATGCCTCTGAACCTGGATTTCACTCCTAATAATAGTAGATTTGAAACTATTTTCTTGCTCTTTCTTCTGTAAATATCAGGGGTTATTCTTCTAAATTAATAAATGGTGTCCCTTCAGAACTTTTTCGATTTCTTGATGAGGAAGTTTAATCAAGGAGCAGTTAAAGTTTAACTCTAGATGCACCCTACAGCTTTGGTGTAATCACCCACTTTCACTGAAATTAAATCAATAGCAAACTGCATTTATGTAGCATCTTTAACACCGCAAACATCCCAAGGTGCTTCACAGTGGTATTATCAAGCAAAATGTCATACAGAACCACAAAATCATATCAGGGAAGGTCAGAACAGATAGGTTTAAAAGGAGCATCTTGAAGGAAGAAAGAGAGTGAAGAGATCAAAGGAAAATTTCCCAAAGTTTAGAACTAGATGGTGACAATTCCAGACATGAAATTCCAAGTGGGTAACTGGTAGCTCCATCTCCAGCTCTTAACCTGTTCCTCCAGGCCTCCACTTTAGCCAGGAGGCCCTGTCCCCTCACGGCACACTCCATGAGTACTGACTGTCTGCACTCCCTGTCCATGGAAGTTGGCACCAAGCATGCATCAGCCTTGCCATTTCTAGAATTCAATTATCCACTTCATGCTCATTTTGGAACACATTGACACCTTGCATTGTAATGTTGCTCCAGGCAATTTTATACACAGGACGGGCACTCAATCATGGATTGGAACAGGGTGCATCGCAGAGCCCTTTATGTGCCCTATTATCCCTCATTCATTCCACACCTACATAGATGCTCACAACATGTTTTGCCTTACCTTGACTTTTAGCACATTGTCACATAATTCAGAATTTACAGGCTCATAGGATTACTGTTTCATCTTATCTTAGTACAGACATAAATCCAGGCAGCTGGCCATGTTTGTGAGCAATGATCATGTTGCTTTACAGCACCATGCTATGTTGCATTTGTGAAATTGACATGTGTTAGCAATGTACACAACAAACACACTAAATGTCCTTCAACCAGACAGTCATATCTCAAAGATAAGGGGAGTATCCCTTTTTCAAGTCGAAGGGGAACCGTTGTCAATGGGTGGGTACCAGCACAGTACGTCAGGGACATCTTGGATGTAGTCAGTCAAAAATTCAGGTAGCCAGGTTCAGGGGTTCCATTTCATTACATTCCTAAGACTGGGTAACAGTCAGTCCTAAACAATGGCAAGATGTTATGCTACGCTGGGCATTAGGGAAAGAATAACACTCCCTTAAACACGGTTCAAACATGATTTGGCACTAAGAATGGTTTGCCCGTGTGGCTTGATTCTTGTAACTGCAGTTACGATGACACTAGATCTGACAGGTGATGTAAAGTGGCAACACATCAATGAATGTGAGCTTTTAGTTCTCATTCCCTCACCCTATCCACTATGTGCACTGTGAAGGGCTATTTATGGCTGACAGCAATTGACCCAATGCACAACCGGACTTTAAGTACAATGAGGGAAATCCCAGAAAGTCCAGGCACTGCCACTGGCAACTGCTAGATAACATGAGAGAGGTGCCTTAGAGTCATGCTGTATTCATAATAATGTGAGCTGTGGAGAATTGCAAAGAATAAATCCTTGGGGGACATATGAAGTAACAGTGCAGGAATGGGTAGAGAGTAATTACAGCTGATTTTCTGGCGATGATGGATGGTTAAGAATGTGTGTAAATATCCATGAGTCCGTTGTTTTCAATGAGCTGAAGTTTGAGGAGGGTGGAAGATGGTAGGTTGACTAAGAGAGCTTTCAGATAGCTGAATCCTGAGATAACACAGGCTGGGATAACATTTCAGTTACAGATAGGCCAACGTAGGGCAGAAATGATTTGGAGTGGAAATTGATGATCTTTGTATTTAGGTAATTTGAGGGCAAGTAATAATAGTCTTTGGCCAGCAGCTGGGAGGAAAATGTGGTTAATGATGAGAATGTGAAGCTGGGAAGGAATTGAATAGGATAGCTATAGTTTTCCTAATGTCTACTTTCAGAACAAAAATACAGCTTCTTTAAATTGTAAGGCAGTCTTTATTAACAGAAGGGGAAGGAAGTGCTTGAAAGGTATAACTGGATGTCACATCTATCTACATGTGGAAGCTGATCTTATTTCTGTCGGTGACATTAGTGTGGATTAAACATGAATCTTTCGGTGATTTAATGGGTAATTCTACAGGATTAGAAGATAAGATATTGGTACAGATTCTTTAGTCACGGTTGGATAGGTAAGAGTGAAATCAGTTAAAGACTGGTCAATTGCAAGAGGATGCTATTGTTGGCAATGCTTAAAGTTGCAGAAATGATAATGCACCACACACACAGATGACAGAAAATGTCATTTGTGGGATTGGTTAAAACTATTTCGGTATAGGGAAAAAAGCTCGTTTGGATAGATTCAAACAAAGAGTTTGTGAAAAGATGGAGAGAGATGTGAGAGGGGTATTCACTAACTCCCCCGACCTTTCAATCTGAGAGAAAGAACATCATGCTCTTTGCAACATTCCAAAGCCAATGAGACACTAATTCAGAGAATTACAGAAGTGATATGGTGCGGAAAGAGGCTAATCAGCCCATCATGGCTGTACCAGTTCATTAAATGAACATCATTACCTAGTGGCAATCCCCTGCTTCCACCTGATACCCTCAAATGAACCTGCCCCCATTACACTTCCAGGCAGTGCATTCCATACCCTAACTACTTGCTGAGTGAAAGTTTTTCCTTACTTCACCTTTGCTTTTTTTTTGTAGATCACAATTAAGATTGATAGATAATTATTAGGCAGGCCACTAGGTTAAATTCCCTCTCTTCTACAGCTATGACGTTGTTTACATCTGTCTAAAACATAGGCAGGAGTTTGGTTTAATAACTCCTCTGAAAGATGCCACCAAAAACAATGCAGCTTCTCCTCAGTATTTCACTGGCACGTCAGCCTAGATTATGTGCGTTAAGTCTCAGGACTGAACGTGGAAATCCGATGGAACCAGGAGGAGTCTTACCATTCAGTCACAGCTGATTCTCAATTGGAATCAGATTAGGAAATGGTTCCTTCAGTTGGAAATGCAAGCAAGCATCAGAACTTGAAGGACCAGTGTGTCTGGAGTTTGGGAGGAACAGGTTTAGAAAATATCTGAGAAACAACCAAACTGACATTAAACTTACAAAGCTTAGAAAAATAAGAAAGACAAGGCCAAGTCATGCTATCTTATTGAACTTCAACCAGGTGAGGCTGTGGAAGGGGAGCAAACATGATAACTCATAATTTGCACCTGGAAATGCCTCTTTAGATTTAGATGAATGTTTCAAATTGGAATACTGTACTTTACTAGAATAATCCATACAGAATGTTAAGATGAATGGTGATGGTGTGGGCTATATGCAGTGAACAGAACATTTAACTAGGGATAAATAAATATCCTTTGCATTTGAAGCTGGGGTAAGTAATTTAGCACCTTTTTAATTCTGTGCTTCAGTTAGAAACAAGGCTCAACAATTACAAATATTCAAGTCCATGGGTTGTACAATACAAAATAATGACTTATTGCAGCTCTTTTAAATGTGAAAGTTTTGAAAAATTAAAGCGGTGAAATGGTTTTAATGCACGTAACAAATCAGATCTGCCAATCACCGTTCATGTTCTCAAAAGTAGCATGTCTGGGTCTGACTGATTCTTCACAATGTGCAGCAGCTGGCCTCTATTGTACATGCTTAACATCAGCACACCAAAAGGCCAGATAGTATGCTTCATTATATGAACATACAAACAAGGGAGAAGTGTAGACCACTTGGCGCTTCAGGTCAGCTCCACTTTTCAAAAAGATCATGGCTGATCTAATTTTAACTTCATTACAACATTCCTGCATGCCCCCAATAATCCTCCATCCCTTTGATGATCAAGAATCAATCTATGTTTGCCTGAAAATTATTTAAAGATTTTGTATCCTCTGCCTTTTGAGGGCAGCACTGCGTCCTCACAGCACCAGGGACTCGGGTTCAATTCCACCATCAGGTAATTGTGTGGAGTTTGCACATTCTCCGTGTCTGCTTGGGTTTCCTCTGGGTGCTCCAATTTCCTCCCACAGTCCAAAGATGTGTAGGTTAGGTGGCTTGGTCATGCTAAATAGCCCCGAGTATTCCAGGGATGTGCAGGTTAGGTAGATTAGCCATGGAAAATGCAGGGTTACAGGGATAGGGTAGTGGTGTGGGTCTGGGTGGGATGCTTTTCGGAGAATTGGTGTGGACTCAATGGGATAAGTGGCCTGCTTCCACACTATAGGAATTCTATGAAGGAAATTCAAATAATTCACACCCACAGAGATATAATAGTTCCTCATCTCTAGGATGAAAGTAAGCCAGACTCACTGTCTCAAATTTTACTAATCCTTTGACACTAGGCCTAGAGATGGGAAACGATTGTGGGATGTGGTATATCTTCCTGCTGCTATGCCATTTGAAAGCCAATCACCCGCTCCTGGACAATACTTAACAGATAGACTGCAGGAGTTCAAGAAAGCACTTCACTACCATTTCTCAAAGGCAATTAGAGATGGGCAACAAGGCTTTGACAGTGATGCACACAGTCCAGCAAAGTATTTTAAAAATGTACTTGTAAAATGTTGAGGTAAACAGATTGCATCAGTAAAGGGTGTGGTTGCAGAATGAAACATGTAACCATCTGTAGAAAGAAACTTGCTGTTGATTTACCACAAATTCTGGAACTCTGCCAGAAAGGATTGTGTAGTGATTATTCTTATCTGGCACAGCAGCCCTGAATAAATGTCATAATAATCACAGAATGCCTACAGTTTGGAAGCAGGACATTGGACCCATCAAGTCCACACTGAACCTTTGAAGAGCATCCCACCCAGACTCAACCCCTACCCTATCCCTGTAACTCTGCATTGCCAATGGCTAATCCACCTAACCTGCACATCCCTGGACACTATGGGCGATTTAGCATGGCCAGTGCTCCTAACTTGCGCATCTTTGGACTGGTTACTTACAGTGGTCTTGAAGTAACAAGAACTTGCATTGATAGAGTCCCTGTAACATGTCAAGAACAATCTGTGATACTCCACAGGAGCATTATTAGACAAAATTTGACCCCTAACCCAATATCTCTGCATGTGACTTGGTGACGAAAAGCTTGATCGACGATGTAGGTTTTAAAGAATAATTTAAAACGGAGACTAAATGGAGAAAAGGGTATAACTTTCAACGCTTTAATAAAAACTGAGAAGCATAAGAACCTCAAATTGGAGGAACAGAGAGATCACAGAAGATTGTGGGGCCATAGGAAGTTACTAAGACAGGGAAAGATAAAGCAAAGGAAGGATTCAAACACAGGGGTGAGAGCTTTAAAACTGAGACATTATCAAGGCACCAGTGTCAAAGTTTAAATACCTCTTTAAGAAAATGTAGTCAAGCTAAATTGGCACATACTCCCAGCTATAATAAAGGGATTTATCAGAGCCTCTCAAGTATTATCACAGTTTAGACTTCCCAACAACAGCCTATGGTTAACCTTGATAGCATTTTGGGACCAAGCAGTAACTTCCAGTCATAGAAACATAGAAGATATGAACAGGTGGAGGCCATTCGGCCCTTCAAGCCTGCTCTGCCATTTTTCACGATCATGGCTGATCGTCTAACTCAATAGCCTAGTCCTGCTTTCTCCCCATAATCTTTGATCCCATTCACCCCAAGTGCTATATCTAGCTGCCTCTTGAATACATTCAATGTTTCGGCATCAACTATTTCCTGTGGTAAGGAATTGTACAGGCTCACCACTCTTTGGGTGAAGAAACGTCTCCTCATCTCCATCCTAAGTCATCTATCCCGAATCCTTGTACTGTGACCCCAGGTTCTGGACACCAAGATTCGGGTTGTTGAGTTGTCAGCTGACACTTGACTATGTTGAAACAACCAGAAATACTAGAACAACAATGTTTCTTTCAGGATAGGAATAGTTTTATTATCTGAAGTCTGATCACGTACAATATCCCAAACTGTTGAATTGGTAAAGATGTTAACCAATGTGGAACTGCATCATCTTGTTCTGACAGCCCTAAGTTTATTCCCTGGTTTGTGGTAAATTAACTAAACCTTACTCAGATTGATATGTCAGCATTCTTGGGCTAAGGATGGGTCTATTTCTGATGGCTGTAGTTACTTCTATTAGAAGGTGCCCCATGCGATATTGAGTGAGGACACAATTGCCAAGATAGCTATGATACTCTTGGGATCATGCTGACAATCAACCTAGTCACAGGAACATGGTAATAGATGAAAATCTGTGTAACCTTACCCAGCAGGAGACTGTACCATCAGAAAAAAATGGGTAAAAATTGGAAAATAAAAATATGAATACTATGTTGGAATTCATCATAAGCTAGGGATAGTTAATCACATTTAACATTTCAACAGTGCATTGGACGTTACACAGAGAGAAAAAGAATTTACCATAATCATTGAGGTACTCTGCTTCTGGTTCCATGATCTCAGGAAACCTTGGACCTGGTTTCTCTTCCTTCCCTGTGAAGAAGAGAATAATGACAAGGTAACAAGAAGAATGACTAAACATAAATATACATCACTATTTGGATAGGGTCCCTTCATCAGATTGATTGAAGAAAAATAGGAGAACCCCTTCATATGGTGGACTTCCTTCCCATGGTATTTGTTGCTTGTAATGGAGACATTAAACTCAAACTTAGTGACTACTTCAGTAAACATCTACATGCTATCTACAGGCAAAAGCCTCACCATTCTGACTCACGGCTTCAACTGCCTCTCCCATGCTCACTCCAGCTTTCTAATTTCAACCTAGAATCGTAGAATCTCTACACAGTGTAGAAGAAGGCCATTCAGCCCAGCAAGTCCAAAGTGACCCTCCCATCTTATCCCTGTAATCTTGCCTTTCCCATGGCTAATCCACCTAGCCTGCACATCCCTGGACACTATGGACAATTCAGCATGGCCAATCCATCCCAAACTATCCATCTTTGGATTGTAGGAGGAAACCAGAGCACCCAGAGGAAACTCACGCAGACAAATGGAGAATGTGCAAACTCCACACAGACAATTGCCCCAGGGTGGAATCGAAACCAGGTCCCTGGCGCTGTGAGGCTGCAGTGCTCACAACTGAGCCACGTGCCACCTTAAGCTCCACACAAACAGCCTCGCACCTTTCTCCTATACACATACTACCCCTAACAACTTTACAGATGGAACTTCCCCTCCTGAAAAACAGAGGAGGGAAAGTAGCTGGAAAGAAAGATGATCAGGCAGATTGGCATCAGGCAGACACCCACAATCTTCTCACCACTATAGGAATTAAATTCTGAGCGGCAATACCCAAACACTCCCATCCCACTGCCAATTGAGGTTGTTTAGATTGGTCAATGCAATCACTTTTAGTAAGGGTAAATCCCTGCAATTATATTAGCTCTAGGTGGGATGAGAAAGTATCCACCTATACAAAGGGTAAACTAGTATGGGGAAATTGTCAGCTTGCAGGGTGGTTCCTTTGATCTGCAAAATTTGTGCAAGATTGCTGAACTCAATCTAGGAGAGGAAGACCAGACTTTGCCTCCTTCCTTCTCCCTATGACTCTCACCAAATGCCCTTACCTTTCCTGGGAGCCAGCAGTGGGGAACAGTATGGGTGGTGTTGGGGAACAGGGGGATGGAGGGATGAGTGGGACAATATCTCAGCAGCGACCATGGCCTTCACTGTGGTGTCATCAGGTTCTGAAGCTGCCGGTCTCTGGTTTGCCAGTAACTCCAGTTGTACAGAGCCTCCTGCTCCAGGGTGCTAATTCCAGGCGAAAACCCCCTGATAACCAATCAGATTTATTCGAAAAACTGGAAAAGCCTGGCCTCTATGTTGCCCCTTTTGTCTGTGAGTTTCATATTCAATAAGGTCCCTTGTATATTGTATCATTCTTCCTTTCTTGTTATTCTAACATATTTTCAGCAGCTTGACTTAGATCATCATCTTTTATCATCCAGCACTTTGCTCAATTTTATAATGTTTACACATGCTGTTAAATACTTTAGTCTCTTCTTTAAGAGATAGAATTTCTGTTATCTTATTCTTTATCTGCTGCTACTCTCTCTTTGGCTCCTGTCTTTGTGTTGGTCATTTTGGACAGTTTAACAAGGAAGCACTCTGTTTCTTTCATCAATTCTGAGGCAAGGTTTCTACCCAAAAACATTCACCCATCATTCATCTTTCAATTATCGATCATCAGACTCTGTACTTCCAGCACTCAAACCCTGGACCAATGGTTTCTCCCATTAACAAAGACAATAGGGGAATTCTCACCAACTCAGCAATTCGTATAATCTTATCACATGCCAAAGCTTCTTCTGAATACTTAATGCTGCCTGTTTTACAGCATGTACCCATTAACCTATTACAAAGATACATTACCCTTTGGAAATGTTCGCCTAACTTCTCTTTCCATTCATAAATCAACTGTTTCTTGCTACTTGACTTATGCCTGGTCAATGTCACTCATTAGACCATACGACCATAAGATATAGGAGCAGAAATAGACTCTGTTATTCAATCATGGCTGATAAGTTTCTCAACCCCATTCTCCTGGCTTCTCCCTACAACCTTTGATCCTCTTACTAATTAAGTTCTATTTCTAACCTTAGAAAGTTCAATGAAATAAACTCTAAGTTTCCCCCCTCTGCAAATAATGCACTTAATATCTTTGATAACAAGGTGTAGAGCTGGATGAACACAGCAGGCCAAGCAGCATTAGAGGAGCAGGAAGGCTGACATTTCAGGCCTAGACCCAGCATCTGCAGTTCCTACTATCTCTCACTTAATATCTTTAGCCTTTTCATCTGCAACTGAAGGCGACAAGTATTTGGGTTGTTTTTTGCAGGTCGCTCTCTTCTCAAAGACAACAAATAACCAACATCAGAAAGTCACTGCACAGGTATCAGATTACCTGCTGGGAGTGATGTCTTGGTTGTCCTTTTTAGGGGCTTCTGATGGATCACTTCACCACTCTCAACATCTTCCTGCACAAAACCTAAAATAAAGTGACAGGGATAGCAACTTTGATGGGTGTTTTACACAAGATCGACACAGTGGTGTTCACAAGCAATTACGTCCTCTTTGTATCAAATATCTCTCAAGGGTGAAATTCTAGAGTAAACGGGGGGAGATGTAGTTAATTTTAACATAATTTGACCAAGCTGGGTTGGCAGGGGGTGGGGGGAGTAGGTGGCATTGACATAACTCAATCACAGGCTTGTTATACAGGATATCAATCAAATGAAATTGGCCAGTAGTTTAATAATAAATGATGGCCAATGCAGCCATGCCAATTTCTTGTCAGGCAGCTTAGGTTAATATTAACCTTATCTTTTTACCAATTGAAAATAGGTCACTGAAGGGATAGTTTAAAAAAAAAGAGAATAGATACATTTTGGACATAACTGCATTGCTTCAAACAAAGTTGTGATAATTTGATTGGTTATAAGATTAAACTGGTGAAAAACAAATGTAGGAAAGAATCTACATTTAGATAACATTCTGAACATATTTAATCACACTGGTTAAATTATTTTCTGAACTACAGTCACTATTAGAGTCATAGAACTGTACAGCATGAAAATAGACCAGATATCCTAAATTAATCTAGTCCCATTTGCCAGCATTTGGCCAATATCCCTCTAAACCCTTCCTATTTATCTACCCATCCAGATGCCTTTTAAATATTGTAATTGTACCAGACTCCGCCACTTCCTCCGGCAGCTCATTCCAGACACATCACCCTGTGTATGAAAATGTTGTCCCTTAGGTCCCTTTTAAATCTTTCTCCTCTCACCTTAAACCTATGGCCTCTAGTTTTGGACTTCGCTACACCGTGGAAAAGACCTTGGCTATTCACCTTATCCATCCCCCTCATTATTTTATAAACCTCTATAAAGGTCACCCCTCAGCCTCCAATGCTCCAGGGAAATAGCCCCAGCCTATTCAGCCTCTCCCTATAGTTCAAACAATCCAACCCTGGCAACATCCTTGTAAGTCTTTTCTGAACTCTTCCAAGTTTTGCAACATCCTTCTGGGAGACCAGAATTGAATGCAGTATTCCATATTATACAGATAATTATGGCAGTAAGTTCATATACAGCAAGGGATTCGAAACAGTAACCGAGATGAATGACCAGTTTATATAGTTTATAATGGTGTTCATTGAGGGTAGAACATTAACAGGACACTGGGAAATTTCACTGGTAAGCAAGGTCTTAGCTTGACAATCCGAGACAACAAGGTGCAGAGCTGGATGAACACAGCAGGCCAAGCAGCATCAGAGGAGCAGGAAGGCTGATGCTTCGGGCCTAGACCCTTCCTCAGGAGACCCTTCTGAAGAAGGGTCTAGGCCCGAAACGTCAGCCTTCCTGCTCCTATGATGCTGCTTGGCCTGCTGTGTTCATCCAGCTCTGCACCTTGTTGCCTCTTAGCTTGACAGTCCAATTTGTAGTAGGTATCTGACTACCCAGAAAGATGGTAGAGTGACATTCTTTCAGGACTATGTTAGACATGGTCAAGTGCTGGGGTAAAAGCATTGGCTTATGTCATAATGTGCCAAGAGTAGCAGTACCAATTGAGCCAACTTAATCCACTCAGCTATTGCTTTCTACTTTTACAGCAGTTTAACAATGTGCACATGCCCTCATGTCATCATATATTGGCTTGGTCTGGCTTCCAAGTGATTGAAGAACCAAGTATGCAACCAAGAATAACATCGAAGTCAGGTCATTAGAGAACACTATCATTCCACTCCTGGCTTTTATCATCATAGGTTAAATATTGAGTGGTACAGACATTCTCCTAGCTCTAAGATGCTCAGAATGCTTATGGGAATGACTAGGATTAGTGTAGCCAAATGATTAGCCATGACAAAACTTTAAAACTTGTCAGTCTACATCTTCTGTGCATAATGAAGGATCACTGCAGAAAATAAGTCTCCCAGCCATCCCTCCGCCAGCAAGTAATCATGGTTTGGACTTCTTCACTGAAGCATAGGAGGTTAAGAGGTGACCTCAGGGTTTTATAAAATATGTGGCGTATAATTAGGGTTAATGATAGGTGTCTTTTTCCTAGGATGGGGGATTTCAAGACTGGGGACACATTTTTAAAGTGAGAGGAGAGAGATTTAAAAGAGACATGAGGGGCAAATGTTTTACACAGAAGGTGGTTCGCATGTGGAATGAACTTCCTGAGGAAGTGGTGGAGGTGGGCACAGTTACAATGTTTAAAAGACACTTAGATAAATACATAAAGAGGAAACGTTTGGAGCGATGTGGGCCAGGAGCAGGCAGGTGGGATTAATTTAGTTTAGGATTATGTTTAGCATGAACTGGTTAGACCCAAGGGTCTGTTTCCACGCTGTAAGACTCTATGACTCTGTGTTCAGTGTAATCATTTGTTATTTGTGAAATAACCAATAGATCTATGAACAATGAAAGACGAAACATACTCATATTGACTTCATAGTCCATTGATCTTTCCAAAGGCTTCAAAACTCCATTGGTTTGTTGAACAAAATAATTGATTACTTCCTGCTTGCTGCTGCACAAGATCTGGAAAATATCAGAAAATTTTGTTAAGGCTTTAACACAACTTGATTAACAGACAAAGCAGAATATTGGTACTTAGAGTGCATATGTCTCACATTGAACCTGTAGGATTGGTGTGAAGCAGTTTTACTTTACAATGAGGGTGCAGTTACATTGTGAACTGAATCAGGAAGAACCCAAGCTGACACCAGACAGAAAAAGAAATACAACTGACTGGAGGAGTAAGTTCTATTTTGGTCTGGAATCAGACGGAGTCTCAACATCAGCTAGCCAAAGCACCATTTTAAAGTTATGATAAACATTTGCTGTAATCATTTCCTACCAACATTAAAACATTAAAACATGAATGGTATGTATGCAAGTACATGTGGAATTGGCATTGAAGACAGAGATGTTATCTGTGATGAAGGGTTGACTGACAGAGATGTAAAACGTATTTTAGCTTTGTGACAAGGTTGGCAGAGAAGATTGTGAATGTTTTCCCATGATTGCAAAGGAATGCACTCAAAGTTCAGAGTTTCAAAACTTCAAACTTTCTTATGTAGGAGTGAAGAATTAATACTAGTTTAGAATTGGCCAAAAAGTATTATGATCAGTTTATGATCACGTATAACAAATATAAGTTCTAAAAACATTCATGTTAGCATATATTTCTGCCTATATATGCTGACTCCTCATGGGGGTATAGTTCCCACATATTATCTTTCTCCAGCAATTCAGTGAGTTGCTTGAAATGAAGTGATCGTGGACACACAAGCATCAGTAATAGGTGATTTCATCACAAAGCTCACTCTATTTTCCCCCGACAACTACATAATTACACTTTCTAATATCGCTCACTGAGTAGCAATTTCAGTATGAGATTGCAGGGTGATTCTTCCTCTCTGTAACCCGAAAGTCTAACTCAGGAGGATTGCCAGTCTAAATCTGATTGCTCAAACCCAGGCACCTTCCTGCCCCGTGTCATCCAGAACAACAATGGAAGGTACATCTGTCAGCTGTGCCTCTCAGTATGAGAATTATTTTATAGAGAAATAATTATACAGCCATTTACTTACTCCACCCTCGACTTCAACTATGTATCCATTTTCTGCACAGTGGACTCGGTAATGCTTTATAAGTGCTTTGCTGAAAATGTAAAATAAAATTTTACTTTAAGCAAATCACTAACATTTTCTACTTCTAAGACCATTGTCTCATGCCCTTATCACAATGGTTCTGACTAACTTGTATTTATTCAGGACATGTAAACTTTGCAATCCCATAACACCTTGAGTCTTCCTTTCCCTCTGTAATAGACAGACTTCTGAAACCCGTTTGACATTTACCTAATCATTTATTTTCACCGTTGATTGCTTTCTTCCAAGTTGCATTTTGGCTCAGTCCAAGGTTTCTCCACAAAATAACATTCTACTGCTTTTTGCTTTCATATAGTTACATTGTCTGTCTAAGCCATTAAGCTTTCAAATCCTAACTTTGTAATTTGTTGCAAATTTAACTCTTATTGTTTGAAAGAGATACTTTGTATTCCTAACATTTGCAACCTAATCCTTACCCAACTTAATGATGGGAGAAGAAGCGTGGTCTAATGAACCCAAGCACATTTAATGAAGTTGCAACTGAGGGGGCTTCTTCAAATATTTGGAACTGTATGAGCTCTTCCTTCACTGTTAATGGGTCTTACTTATCAATTCCCTTTCTTCACAGATATGTGGATAGCTAACTCCCATGATTTGCAGCAATTCAACGAAGTAGCTTACCATCGCCTGCTCAAGGGTATTGAGGGAATAGCAATAAATGCTGCCCTAGCCAGTAATGCCCACATCCCATGACCAAACTATCCAGAAATTTGGCTTTCTGCCTACTGAGATAACAAGGTGTAGAGCTGGATGAACACAACAGGCCAAGCAGCATCAGAGGAGCAGGAAGGCTGACGTTTCGGGCCTAGACCCTTCTTCACAAATGGGAGAGGGGAAGGGGGTTCTGAAATAAATAGGGAGAGGGGAGAAGATAGGTGGAGAGGAGACAGACAGCTCAAAGAGGTGGGGATGGAGCCAGTAAAGGTGAGTGTAGGTGGGGAGGTAGGGAGGAGATAGGTCAGTCCAGGGAGGACGGACAGGTCAAGGGGGCGGGACGAGGTTAGTAGGTAGGAGATGGGGGTGGGGCTTGAGGTGCGAGGAGGGGATAGGTGGGAGGAAGGACAGGTTAGGGAGCCGGGGACGAGCTGGGCTGGTTTTGGGATGCGATAGGGGGAGGGGAGATTTTGAAGCTTGTGAAGTCCACATTGATACCATTGGGCTGCAGGGTTCCCAAGTGGAATATGAGTTGCTGTTCCTGCAACCTTTGGGTAGCATCATTGTGGCACTGCAGGAGGCCTAGGATGGACATGTCATCTGAGGAATGGGAGGGGGGAGTTGAAATGGTTCGCGACTGGGAGGTGCAGTTGTTTATTGCGAACCGAGCGTAGGTGTTCTGCAAAGTGGTCCCCAAGCCTCTGCTTGGTTTCCCCGATGTAGAGGAGGCCACAACGGGTACAGTGGATGCAGTATACCACATTAGCAGATGTGCAGGTGAACATCTGCTTGATGTGGAAAGTCTTCTTGGTGCCTGGGATGGGGGTGAGGGGGGAGGTGTAGCACTTCCTGCGGTTGCAGGGAAAAGTGCCGGGTGTGGTGGGGCTGGAGGGGAGTGTGGAGCGGACAAGGGAGTCCTGGAGAGAGTGGTCCCTCCGGAAAGCAGATAAGCGTGGGGAGGGAAAAATGTCTTTGGTGGTGGGGTCGGATTGCAGATGGTGGAAGTGTCGGAAGATGATGCTTTGGATCCGGAGGTTGGTGGGGTGGTACATGAGGACGAGGGGGACTCTGTTTTGGTTGTTATTGCAGGGGAGGGGATGTGAGGGATGAGTTGTGGGAAATGCGGGAGACACGGTCGAGGGTGTTCTCGACCACTGAAGGGGGGGGAAGTTGCGGTCTTTGAAAAATGAGGACATCTGAGATGTACGGGAGTGGAATGCCTCATCCTGGGAGCAGATGCGGCGGAGGCAAAGGAATTGGGAATAGGGGATGGCATTTTTGCAGGAAGGTGGGTGGGAGGAGGTGTATTCTAGGTAGCTGTGGGAGTCGGTGGGCTTGAAATGGATATCGGTTTCTAGGTGGTTGCCAGAGATGGAGACAGAGATCCAGGAAGGAGAGAGAGGTATTGGGGATGGTCCAGGTGAACTTAAGGTTGGGGCGGAAGGTGTTGGTGAGGTGGATGAACTGTTCGAGCTCCTCATGGGGATCCCTCTTCTGTACCTACACTGGCCCTAAACGCCACCTCTTCCTCCGTTACATTGATGACTGTATCGGCGCTGCCTCGTGCTCCCATGAGGAGCTAGTGATGAGTTTAATGTGAGGGTCACCATACCTCAGACAAGGGGTGAGGTTGAGAAGGGAGGACCTTCATGGTAACCTCAGCCAGGGTGGGAATTGAACCTGAATCATTGGCGTCACTGTAAATCACATATCATCCATCCAGCTAACCAGCCCATCAGACAGGGCAAATACACATTAGGCGGCCACTCTGCAGAAATTTCTATTTACGCATGATTCGAAGCTTTTATTTCTAATCTCTACTCTGGCCTGTATGTCCTTGGTCTCCAAGGTCAATCCTTGGTCAATGAAGCACGACTGGAGCATGAGCACCTCAACTTTTGATTAGGCACCTTAAACATTTTAAACTCAACAATTTCAGATCTTAAGCGCTGCCCCCATATTTAGTTGGAACAGCAGGTGCTGGTGAGTATTCTGTTGCTCCCATTTAAACCTCCGAAGGCCCATATTTCACTTCTTTACTTGTCCCATTTCTATCTGCTTTTACCTTGCACCATCATCCCCCTTGTCATTTAATATCTTCCGTTTCCCACCCTATAACAGACACTCCTTATCTCCTCCCACCTTTGACTTGCGCCCCCTAAAACCTGGAGCATTCTCAACTTCTTACCAGAGAGGTCACTGACCTGAAACATTACTTCTGTTTCTGTCTCCACAGATCCTGTTCCACCTGCTGAGTATTTTCAGCCTTTTCTTCACTCATTCATGGGATGTGGGTGTCACTGGCTAGGTCAGCATTTATTGCCCATCCTTAATTGCCCAGAGGGCAGATAATAATCAACCAAATTGCTGTGGGTCTGGAGTCACGTGTAAGCTAGACCAGGTAAAGATGATAGTTTTTCTGACAATCGGCAACAGTTTTGTGATTAGAGCCTTAATTCCGCACTTTTTAAAAACTGAATGCAAAAGCCAATGTAGTGATTGGAACCAAGGCCAGATGCACCTCATTGACTATGAGATCCTTGATTGGGATTGTTAACCTGGGCATATTAGGGTGCCCTGACTGACAGATATAAACAGGAGATTCAGAGAGTTTCTTCTTTCTAGGAACTTGCTCTGAGCTGGCTGGTCAGAGCCTATGTACTGCGCTTATGTAAACAAAGGATGAGTTGGTGACAGGATACTGGGCTCGGTGGAGTTATTTCATCCTCAATCTTCCACGTCCAGATTCAAACCTGAATTCCCAGACGTTAAATGGGTCTCTACCTCAATAGTCTAGCAATGATACCACTAGGCCATCTTCTCTCCATAATTAGTTCTTCATTTGTCATTCTCCTGCAGTTTTCAGGACATTGTTATAGTTAAAATGGCTGCTGTATCCAACAATATAACATACACTGTACTTCAAAATTAATTCAATGCTTGTTATCTATTGATTGCAAAGTGTTTTGGGATGACAAAGTTGCAGCAAGACCCTAATTATTATAAATTCAAGTTCTTTCTTTCTTACTTTTTGAACATTTGCCGTGTTGTAATTGCAATGCTCTTATTGTCACTGCCTGGTCTCATTAAGAAGTTTCCATTCTCCATGTTTCTCTCTAACATGATCTCAGCCTCAACCCGTGAGATCTTATAGTAGCATCTGGAAGAGATCAAGATAAAAAACAGTTAAAACTTAACAAGATTTAACTAAATGGAAAGCTGTACATGCACAAAGCCTGCGTTATGCAATGATGCTTTCACATCAAATTCTTTAGTCTGGTCTTTTCATGGAGGTGTTGGTCCCTTCAAACTGAATAGATAAACCCTGCCATTAAAATATTAATTCGGAAGGTTTCATTCAAATGTTCATGGGATCATAATGCAGGGTGTAGTTTTCAGCAATTAGTGTTTCCAGGTTCCCCCAGTGATTCTCTATCTCTGAAGCCACACAAATGTAGAATGTCCCAAGTCTAATCTCTGGGTTGTACTAATTAGATGATCAAATCAGGGTAGCAGTTGGGCTCCCTAGTTGGGCTAGAGATGATCAAATTCATCCAGTGCTTCTGATTTTCTTCAGTCCAGTACTGAAAACCATGAGAATGGCATTCAGCTAGAATATGATGCTCCCCTTACAACAGAAGAGTTTGTCAATGAAAACTGACCAGTTTGCTGATGCACTGGAGAGTAAAGCTGTATGAAGACATCGCCTTCAGCAGAAGGAGTGAAGAAAATAAAAATGAGGGGATGGACATGCATAACCTTTCGTTTTCCTCTCTTCTCTTTGCTCCTCTTCAATAACTCAAGATCTATATCACTCCCCCAACACTTCTACCCCTCCTCCCCATCCCCAAACCTTCTTCCCACATCCCAGCAAGATACCTGGGCAGGTTTTCTACATCATCATAGCTGTCTCCAGGGTCTGGAGTTGCTGGTCGTGCCGGGAGTGGTGGAGGTGTCGACTTCCTGCGTTGTTTTATCTCTTCCTCAAGTACCTCCTTAAGTCTATGAAACTGTCCAGGGAGGAGGTCCAGGTTGGGGATCTCCAACTACAGAAAGAAAATGTGCAAAGTAGCATTTAGATCAAAACAACCATCTCAGTATATGAAAAAAACATCACAGTTCCTTATTTAAAACCTAGCATCTATTTAGCTGTTTAATATGAAGAGTTTGGAGCACCACTTTCCTTTGGCATTGTTCACGGGTATTCCAAAAACTGGAAAAATATTTGCATTTCTTACTTTCTAATTGGACTGACCCTTTAAGGTCACCATTCAGGAATTCTTTAGGAATCTCTATAATTATGACTGCTTATAAATTGCTGAGGTTAACTGGAGGACGGTAAATTGCACACTTTCAAAAATACAGTACCCTTTTGAAAGCTGACATGCCTATCTGGAGGACAAAATCTACACAGAAGGAGGGAGAGGGAGAGCTCTCTTTTGTTCTGGCCAAACCAGTCAATTTAAACTTACTTAATATGAATTCTACCTATCTACTCTGCACTCACGGCCAACAAAGTGTTCCAAAACAGACCAGTCAAAAAGTTGAATGGTTGTAGGCAACAGACCATCAAAAGGTCCTTTCGAGTCCATTCAATGAGCTACACAATCCTCACTATTCATCTTCTGTTTGGTCTCAAGTTACTGCATTGCATAGGTTCTGAATATTCAGACAATGTTTATTCCACCAGTCATCCAGGCTACAAACGAGAATAAGAGCTGGATTACCTTTGCAACCGTGTGAATAAAACCTTTCCACTGTTCTCGGCTCTCCAAACTATCTGCCTACAGAGGAATGAAAAAAGACAATTATAAAAAGCCATGGGATTCGAGGTTTGTTTTGTATTTCACCATCCTGATAAAAAGGACATGGACACCAGTTAAAGATCCTCAAATGACAACTGGAGGATTTGTAGCTTTAATAGAAAATTTTCATTATAAGAATCTGAGATTGCTTCCATTTGCCGTGTGGTGCTTTTATCTACTCTAGATGCACACAATGCTGACAGAAGAACAAAACATATAAGCAGAAGGAACTGAATGACTCGCATTTATATATCGCCTAATTACATTGTTCA
This sequence comes from Rhincodon typus, assembly GCF_021869965.1. Classification (NCBI taxonomy): domain Eukaryota; kingdom Metazoa; phylum Chordata; class Chondrichthyes; order Orectolobiformes; family Rhincodontidae; genus Rhincodon; species Rhincodon typus. The sequence goes on from NC_063360.1 coordinate 9,601,782, forward strand.
GAATATCGCCTTGCTCAGAAACATCAAAATGAAGTGATCCATTTTAACAGTAAGGGTATCAAAGTGAACATAGCAACTATTTTACACAAAGCAAGATCTCACAAAATGAGCAAAAAGCCAAATGAACAGTTGACCTGCTTTTTATTTGTCAGTGTCGATAACAGCTGGTGAAGCAGAGGAACTCAATGCTCCTCCTCAACATCCACCCAGAACAAACAAATAGGGCCTGAGTTTTGGATCTCTTCCACAAGGGCAAGAAAAAGAAAGGGGATAAGGAGGCTAGAAAATATTACATTAATGTTGTTTGGCTCTTCCCTGTTGCTTATGTGACAGGCAGCATGCTGCTGTAAACCATATTTACAATTTCAGTCTGACAGGTGCTCCTGGTGAACAATTCATATCTCGAGGATTCCTCCAGTGTTGACAGATCTGCCACAGGTGACGCACTGAGACCTTTCTGGGTGAGGCAAGTTACAGGAATATTAATTGAAATAAGAAATGTTTGCTGGAGAAATAAACTGCCCAGGGAGAGAATGGTGGAATTCAAGATCAAGAACAAAGTGCTACCTTTAATTTAACATCTCCTTGCTTCAGCTTCAGTATTAAGTTGGCTGCTTGCAGGTCCATGTCATGGCTGTCCTCATTTACTACAGCTACAAAGTCATCAAGACAGATTTTCTCAATATACTGAAAAAAAAAATTTAAAAATGTTTCTCAGAGCTTATACAGTGCTCAAGTGTTATGGTGCATTGACTATGAGTAACAAAGATACAGTATAAATGAAGTGGTGTTCTTGCATCCATAGGAGCTTACAAGATGCAATTTTCTCAGGTTCGACAATCGACTTGGAGAAGCCACGCAAATGAGAAACATTGCTCGTTATGTCCTGTTGAATGGAGACAGGTTCAGATTCACCATTGACGTGGCTTCCCAATCACCAACCTGTACTGACTTCCTCCACCTTTAATGGAAGCTTCAGCTCCCAGGAAGGTCTAGCTTTACATCCAACAACAAATTAAACTTCCCACCTGCACATAAACCAGCCACAGAGGCTGTGACCGCAATGTCTGCAAGAGAGCAGACACTTATACCAGCTGCTGGGTCTATTAAGAGGAACTGGGCTATATCGAGCAAAATTGGAAGACAGAGTCTTACCGTTGAGCTGCAATGCTTGCAGGAACTCGAGGAGTGTAAAGAAGCAAGCTACAGACTTCAATTCATAGATTTTCAGAACACTGAATTATGCTGGATAGACTTTTTACAGACCTGAGCCACAGGAAGCAGTAAAATCAGAAAGTGAAGGGGAGCCACCACTCAGAACTTTTTCACACATCTCGTAGCCTTACTGCAGGCTATGCTACTAAAAACCAGGGAGGCGATGGCCTCGTGGTATTATTGCTGGACTGCTAAACCAGAGATCCGGGTAATGTCCTGGGGACCGAGGTTCAAAATCAAACACCACAAGAGGTGGTGAAATTTGAACTCAACAAAAATCTGGAATTTAAAGTCGAATGATGACCACGAAACCGTTGCTGATTGTCGGGGAAAACCTACTGATTCACTAATGTGCTTTAGGGAAGGAAACTGCCATCCTTATCTGGTCTGGACCAGATGTGATTCCAGACCCACAGCAATGTGGTTGATTCATAACTGCCTTCTGGGACAAGAATAAATGCTGGCCTAGCCAGCAATGTCCTTGACCCATGAACGAATTTAAAATCAGTTCCCAACAAGCTGGTCAGTGAAGTCCACATCAGTGAGCCATACCAGCGCTTGGGCAGGGTGATAGCAGAAGGGGGAGGATCAACTGGGAACTAGGGTCCATAAGATAGTCTACTAACACTAGATTGAGAGGTCAACGGCCTAAATAGGAACAGGGGGAAAGAGGGACTCTAGGTAGGGTGGATAAAGTTCCAAAACACCTTGAAATGGTTTCCTGGCTCACCCAACCTCTGCTTCAGGAAGGGTATAGATTGGAGGCCACGTGACATCAGGAAACTAGATGCTCCTGACTTGAGACTACCTCACCTGACCCAAAGCCACCATTCCTTTTCAGGTTAAAATGGAGCTGCACAGGATAAAGAGGAGAATTTCCACAATTTGAGCTGCAAAGATTCTTTGAAAAAGAGGGCATCACATTTGCAATCCCCAACATACAGGCTGCACTATCCAACACTGTACCACCAAAACAGGCTAAATATAATTGGGACCATTACTACCAAGTAGGAATAATTGTTTCCATTTCATAATGCATTTATTGCAGCATAAACCCTACAGACAAGCTTGTAATATAAATGGTGTGTACATTATTAAATTTAAAATTGCAGCTGTCAAATAGGCCGATGACAAGATTGCTCAAAAAGTTACCAGTCAGAACAATATCTCCATTGAAAGAAGCAAAGATTTGTTTTCATAATGCAGGCCTAGCAGGTGTAAGCCTTCTCTGAAGCCAAGATAATATCGATTTATAAATCAACCTGTAAGTTCCTCACATACCTGGGCACTTTGCCAATTTATCATTAGGTAGAATGATTAAAAGAAATATCCCAATCAGATTTAAAATCTTTTCCTCAATGTTGACCTTGGTGAATCTGTGTATTTTTCTTTTGAGGTTACTAATGTATCAGCAGTCTAACAAGGCAGTGCAGAATTATAAAAATAGATTCCGCGACAATTGTATATTTTAATGGATGGCACTGTAGGTTTTTTTGGCTGGCTGAGCTGAGAAGTGTTTTTTTATTTCCTTCTGGGATATGGACAGCTCTGGCTAGAGCAGCATTTGTTGCCCATCCCTAATCACCCAGAGGGAAGCTAAGTGTCAACCACATTGCTGTGGGTCTGGAGTCACATGTAGGCCAGACCAGGTAAGGATGGCAGTTTCCTTCCCTAAAGGACATTAGTGAACCAGATGGGTTTTTCCAACAATTGACAATGGATTCATAGTCATTATTAGACTCATGAAATTCCAGATTTTTACTGAATTCAAATTTCACCATCAGCAATGGTGGGATTTGAATCTAGGTCCCCAGAACATTTACTGAGTTTCTGGATTAATAGGTCTAGTAATAATACCACTAGGCCATTGCCTCCCCTTAAAAGTCTTGCATGTGTTTCACTGCATGCTTATCTTGGAAGCTTTTCTTTTTAAGATCCAAATAAAAAGATAACTTAAATGTATGATAGCTAGTGGTGACAATTTTTTATACTCCTCATTTTGGCAAGCACGAGGAAGACTCCCTAGCATTTTCAACTTCTCCTGACCCCAACAATCTTAGAAGAATTAAACAATTTGTTTATTCACATTGTGTTGTTGAAAAGATACAGGTATCAGTAATCAGAATCACACAGAAACCTACCATTGGATCCCGGCATGTCACTTGGAAATATAGATAGTTCCCTCTTAGCACAGCCCAGTATTTCTTGTATTTCTGTCAAAAAAAATTGTACGTTAAACAAAGAAATGTATTTCTTTAATGTATTTTCTCTTTCATGTCTCTGTTCAACATGCTCACAGCTCGATTCCCTACCACCACCACTGTGTGAAACACAGTAGTTCAATTCTTTGGCGTCGCCATAGAGGCTGAATGGAACTCTCACTTTGATTTGAGTCCATTGCTGGGAACCGTACAAACTAGTTATCCACCACCTCCTGTCTTCACTGGAAAACTGCTTCATAAATCAAGCCTGTCTGTCGAATGCAAATCTTCAATCCAATTTTCAGTCTCCATTTACTGAAGGTGCTGACTCTTCCTAGATGCTGGTTCACAGCTCCCATTTCTCCAGTGCAACAATTAGAGCGGTCATTTCTCAATGCAATTCCTGGCAGTGAGCCTCATTGGGCTATTCAACCACAAATTTGCCAGTTCTATTGCTGTTAAATGAAGATGTGTGTCAAATGGGAATATAGTGAGCAGAGGCCAGAACAGGCCAGCCAAGCCTAATCCAGCCCTCTCCTGATATCTGAATACAACTGTCTTCATGTTTCTTGCCTTAGTCCACAGGCATCAATAGATACTTCTGGCATTCAAAGCTCTGCTCCAATTGCAATCAGCCAACTCAGCCTAGGGATCCATCTTTGGACCTCCGTTCGTCTGTATTGGTTCAGTACTATACACTGTTATCACTGTAGCAAAGTGCGCTTGCTATTTTATAGCTCAAGAAACAGGACAAAGCTCAGTTTTCTCATCTAGTTAGCTATTTCAGCATCACCAACAAGCTCGGAGAAAACTATAAATTTGAATCCGCTTCTCAAAGACCTGTAAGAAATATTCAGTTGGATATGGTCAAGCAATCATAGGCTGCTTCATATTGTTGTCATCCCCTCTATTCTTGTGAGGAGCCATGATATATCGGCAACTCAAGGAGGGAGAGGGATTGGGGAGAGGAGGAAATTTCCTTCTCACTAATGATCAGGTTGTGGGGAAGAGAGAGAAATTTATTGCAATTTATTATATCCCATAGTGTTAGAATTACAGGTGTGATCAACATTAATAGCTAAAACTGATTCAGTGTAAGCATGATTTATGTCCTGGAGTATTTTGAACAGTTTGATATGTATCAGCCAGGAAATGATCCCCATAAACAGTAGATTAATGATTTCTAGAACCTGGAAGAGTAACCAACCATACTTAGGTTTATCGGTAAATCATTTTTTCTCATAAATGAGTTAACTAAATTCGTACAGTTAAAAATAGTTTAAGCTTAGGTAAATTATGCAAAATGTATGTAATTGTGTTATTAACTAGCAGTCAACTAGCATCAAAGTCTACTGTCCTAAGCTATATGCCTTAGCATAGTTTCTATGCAGCAGTGACTGCTGAAAGACAGTAGAGGTAGGGGAGTGGGGAGAAGAGAGGTTTAGACCTAAATGCACAGAGAGTATACAAAGTGGAGAATAAAAAGATGAATTTTGGTTTGCAGTCAATGTCAAACTTGATTTCCTATATATCATCAGCTGCACTTGAATGTCAAGGACATTCTGATGGCAGTTCAAGAAGAATGATGATGAAGTAATGTATAATCTCCGCCACTGTCTGATTTGTACCTCTGTTTCTGCTAAATGGAAGATATGCCTTGAGCAGAGGCCAGTAAGTGGCCGTAGCCTCAGAGGACGATGGTGCTGCTCTCTCATTATACAGGCGTGACTGGTGGTGGTTTACCCCGAGGGTCACTACGTCTCAAGTGAGGGGAGATATCAAGGAGGACAGTCCTACATGGTAACCTTAAGCTGGTGTGGGAATTGAACCAACTCTGTTGGCATCACTGCGTTGCAAACTAACTGTCCAGCCAACTGAGCCCCAAAGTAAAGTTCCCACACTCCTAGAGGACCATGGGACTGCTCTCTTATTAGAGAGAGGCAACTGGTGATGATTTAGCCTGAGGTGAGGGACAACGTTGAGAAGGTGGGACTTTTTTTTAGTTCAAAAATATACTTTGTTCATAGAAATATCTTTATATATACACATAATCACTAAAGCATTAAGATATTTCTACTCACAAAGTATATTTTTTGGAGTTTGACTATCAAACAAACAAACCAACCCAAGGCAACTCCTACTTATGCAGGATTATATTTACCTATATTTGAGGCACCAGGAGGGTGTCTGTGTGGGTTTTCTCTGGCTGCTCCAGTTTCCTTCCACAGTCCAAAGATGTGAGGGTTATGTGGATTGGCCATGCTAAATTGCCCTGTAGTGTCCAGGGTTAGGTGGATTAGCCATAGGAAATGTAGGATTACAGGGATATGATGGGTCTGGGTGGGATGCTGTTTGGAGGAGTGGAGTGGATGCAATGGCCTGCTTCCACGCTGTAGGGATTCTATTCTATTCTATGGAGATTTACTGGTGGCATTGGACAGAGTTCCTCAGCTGACTGCCAAGGAATTTTGACACTAACTATGATTTTTAAGTCACATCTTGCCCCTCCCACTCCTGTAACTGGATCCCTTTGCTGATGAGAATTGAAATGAATTATCAACACCATGGAAACAAGTCTCAGAAAACCAGCCCTGACACCACTATTATCCCCTTCAGGTGAAATTTTACATCTTATTGTCTTGGTAGTTAGAATTTCAGGGTCATTGGTTTACACAGCTGCTAGGACCTTAGCTGCTGTCTTCTGCAATCAGAGCTGGATGAGATATCGAAAATGGCTGATTATATAAGCAAGCCCCTCTATGTTCAATCATCCCAGGGCACTTCACAGTTTAGATAACAGGCAGGGGTATGAATTTGCTTTTCTTAAGCAGCTTTTGAAAATAGCAAGACAGAACAATTAAAGGACAGTATTCCAGATGGTGGGATCAAGAACATCAACGATTGTCACTTAAAGCAATGTTAAATATGCACTGAAAAGTGTACCAAGTAATATCTATCCAAGTACAGTTTGTGAGTTATGTTTAAAATGAGACGGGATAGAACTTGAGCATTTTTTTTTTCTGACTTAATTATACTCTCCTTTACATTTTGTAACAATAAACTTACTCGACTTTTTTGGTCATAAGTTAAAAGAATCACAGGATCGTACAGAAACACAGAAGAAGGCAATTCAGCAAATCATGTGTATAGCAGCTCTCATAATTAGCAATCCACAATGCCATTCTCCTGCCTTCTGCACAAAGCCCTATACATTAATCCTTTTCAGTTAACAGTCTAATTCTCTCAACTGCTTTGACTGAATTTGCATCCCCCACACTCTCAGGCAGAGATTCCAGACCTAAACTGCGTGATGCATGAAAAAGATTTTCTTCATGTCCATTTGCTTCCTTTACCAATTACTTTAAATTGTGTCGTCTCATTTTCAATTTTGTCACAAATAGAAACAGTCTCACCACTCAAAGTCTGTCCAGATCCTTCATGATTTTGAATACCCCTATCAACTCTCCTCAGTTTTTTCTTCTCCAAGAAAAGTTTTCCCGATTTCTCCAATCTAGCTTTGGAACTGAAATTCCTTATCCCTGAAACCACTCAAATATCTTTTCTACTCTCGCAATGCCTTCACATTTGCATAGTGTAATGCCTAGAACTGAACACACTGCTCCAGCTGAGGCCGAACTTGTGACTTGTACAAGCTCAAATAATGTCCTTGCTCTTGTATTCTATGCCCCTTTTAATAAAGCCTAGGATACTATATACCTTATTAACTGTTCTCAACCTGTCCTGCCACCTTCAATGACATATACACCCAGGCCTTCCTGCTCTCACACCATATTCAGATTTATATTCTTTAACTTGTATGGTGTCTCCATGTTTTTTCTATTAAAATGAATCCCCTCATGTTTCTTTGCATTGGACTTCATTTGCCACTCGTTCAGTCATTGAACTAACTGGTCCATGTTCTTCTGAAATTCTAATCTATCTCCTCACAATTCAGAATGATTCATTTGGTAATATTTGTAAATTTTAAAATTATGCTCTGTACAAAGTCCAGTTCATTAATATATATCAGGAAGAGCAAGGGTTCCAACACTGAGCCTTGCAGAAGTACAAACTCTCCTCAAGCCTGAAAGACATCCATGAACATCAGAAGATTCTGGAGAAGTACCAAAGTATTCTGAAACTGCTAATGTGACACCCTTATTCAGAAAGGGAGGGAGGCAAAAAGCAGATAACTATAGTCCGATTAGTCTAACATCTATTTATTGAAAAAGTAATGGAATCAATTATTAAGGAAGCAATGGCAGAACATTTGGAAAATCATGATCTATTCAAGCAGAGTCATGAAAGGGAAAATATGTCTGACTAATTTATTAGAGATTTTTTCGAGGAAGTCACAACCGGAATGGATAGAGGGGAACCAGTAGATGTGTTGTATTTGGACTTCCAGACAGCATTCGAGAGGGCACCTCAAAAAAGGTTAAGACATAAGACAAGAGCCCACAGTGTTGGAGGTACTATATTGGCATTAGATACAGAATTGATTCATGGGCAGGAAACAGTGACACAAGTCGGGGAGGTCTTTTTCAGGTTGGCAACTATTATAAAGCGGAGGTTGAAACGCCCCCTCCCACTCTGATAACTAAAACCAAAACACTCAGAGGTGTGCCTTGCCCTATAACCTGTTTAAAGAGCCCCCAATCTGTTACAAAGGAGTCGTTAAATAAAATAAACCCCTGACACGCACTTTAAAGTAACAATTTATTTATCTAACTCTAACAGTAAACAAACCAGCTAAGCTATTAACAAACTAAATAAACCCCTTTTAACTACTAACTATTCATGAATAAAACAAGATTATAATGGTATGCTGTTCCAATAAGTACAAGTCCCACTTATATAAAATAAAATTTTAAAAATTAGAATTTAGTGTCTCAAAATTACAGCCAGGTGTCATCTTTTGGGATGTTCTGTGTTTTCTCTGATGAATTCTTCTTTCAGGAATGTTTTATTGGTGAATCCTTCTGTCAGAAATGCCTTCTCCATTGAATCGTTTTCTCAGGAACAATAGTTAGTTTGTTTAGTTGGTACCTTTAAGTTAGATGGAGCTTACTCTAAGGCCAAGAGAATTCTGTGATAGCCAGTGATTCTTTCTTTCAGAGCTGAGAACTGTTCTCTTGGCAGATGGCAGTTGGCTTTCCCAAGATTTTCCAAATGCCCACATCTTTTATACCCTTGATGACATATCAATTTCTTGCAATAGGATTGGTCCTATGTTGTCAAAACCATCAGATTTAAATTTAATTGGTTTTTGGTATCTAAGCAGCTGGTTTAAATTAATTGGCTAAATTCAAAAACCTGTCGTCTTGGTAAAAATGCTGCTTTGCCTGCAAACAGTACAACCTTTTGATACACATGTTTCAATTCAGGTGTTCTGTGCACCTGCAAACCCACAGACATCCTTTTTGAATCTCTAAGCAATGAAAAATCACATCATCTTTAAAGGGACCATGCACTGCTTTCCTCATAGCATTTTATAGACACCAACATTTTATAAACACCAAATTCTGACATCCTGCCTTCCAATCCACAAGTACTCTACCCAAATTCACAACAGCAACCCATGACCAGTGGCCTTCCACAGTGATCTGTGCAGGGACCACAACTGTTTATAATACATGTTGATGACTTAATGTCATAGATACACAGAGTTGCACTGCATGGAAGTGGGCCCTTCAGTCCAACTCATCCATGCTGACCAGATATTTGAAATTAATCTAGTCCCATTTGCCAGCATTTGGTCCATATCCCTCTAAACCCTTCCTATTCATGTACCCATCCAGGTGCCTTTTAAATGCTGTAATTGTACCAGCCTCCACCACTTCCTCTGGCAGCTTATTCCATACACGCACCACCCTCTGCGTGAAAACGTTGCCCCTTAGGTCCTTTTTAAATCTTTCTCCTCTCAGCGTAAACGTATGCCCTCTAGTTTTGGACTCCACTACCCTGGGAAAAAGACCTTGGCTATTCACCATAGCTATGCCCTTCATGATTTTATAAACCTCTATAAGGTCACCCCTCAGCCTCCAATGCTGCAGGGAAAATAACCCCAACCTATTCACCCTCTCACTAAAACTCAAACCATCCAACCCCAGAAACATCCTTGTAAATCTTTTCTGAACCCTCTTAAGTTTCACAACATCCTTTCTATAGCAGGGAGGCCAGAATTAAAAGCAGTATTCCAATAGTGACCCAAACAGTGTCCTGTATAGCCGCAACATGGCCTCCCAACTCCTATACTCAATGCACTGACTAATAAAGGCAAGCATACAAAATTCCTTCTTCACTATCCTGCCTACCTGCGACTCCACCTTCAAGGAACTATGAACCTGCATTCCAAGGTCTCCTTGTTCACCAATACTCCCCAGGACCTTACCATTAAGTGTATAAGTCCTGCCCTGATTTGCCTTTCCAAAATTTATCTAAATTAAACTCCATCTGCCACTCGTCGGTCCATTGACCTATCTGATCAAGGTCCCATTGTACTCTGAGGTAACCTTCTTGGCTGTCCACTACACCTCCAATTTTGGTGATATCTGCAAACTTACTAACCACACTTCCCATGTTCACATCCAAAGCATTTACATGAATGACAAAAAGCAGTGCCCAGCCCCGATCCTTGTGGCACGCCTCTGATCAGAGGCCTGCAGTCTGAAATGCAACCCTCCACCATCACCTTCTGTCTCCTATCTTTGAGCCAGGTCTGTATCCAAATGGCTAGTTCTCCCCATATTTCATGTGTTCTAACTTTGCTAACCAGTCTACCATGCAGAACCTTGTCAAACGCGGAAGTCCATATAGATCACTCTGCCTTCATCAATCCTCTTCATTACTTCTTCAAAAAACTCAATTAAGTTAGTGACATCCCACACACAAAGCCATGTTGACTATACGTAATCAGTCCTTGCCTTTCCAAATACATGTTAATCCTGTCCCTCAGAATCCCCTCCAACAAGTTGCCCACCACTGATGTCAGGCTCACAAGTCTATAGTACCCTGGCTTGTCCTTACCACCATTCTTAAATAGTGGCACCACATCAGCCAACATCTAGTCTTCCCACTCCTGTGGCTATCGATGGTATACACATCTCATTGAGCCCAGCAATCACTTCCTGGCTTCCCACAAAGTTCTAGGGTAAACCTGATCAGGTCTTGGAGGAAGGAAATGAATGTACTATAGACAAATTTGCAGATAACACAAAAGAAGGTGGAAAGGCAGGTTTTGAGAGCAACACAAACTGTTTACAAAGAGATATTGATAGGTTAAATAATTGAAAAATTGTTTCCAAATAGAGTATAATGTCATTTTGGAAGGGAGAACAGAAGAACAAAATATTATCTAAGTGGAGAAAAACTACAGAGAACTGCAACACAAGGGAATTGGTGGGACATGTACACAAAACACTGTGATTGAGCACACAGGTAATCAGGAAGGCTACTAGAATGTTGGCCTTTATTTGAAGAGAATTGGAGTGTAAGAGTGTGGAAGTCTTACTGCAACTACACCAGGTGCTGGTGACACCATATCTGAAGGACTGTGAACAGTTTTGATCCCCTTAGTTAAGGAAACATAATCATTTCATTGGAGATTGTTCAGAGAAGGTTAATTAAGAGGGATGGAGGGATTGTTTTCTGGGCAAAGATTAAACAGGTTGGGACTGTTCTCTCTGGAGTTTAGAAGAATGAGAGGTGATCTCATTGGAACTTATAGGATTCTTAAAGCGTTTGACAAGGTATATGCTGAGAGGCTGTTTCCCTCATGGGAGAGTGTAGCATCAGAGAGAAAGTCTCAGAATAAAGGGGCACCTATTTAAGATTGAGACAAGGAGGAATTTCTTCTCTCAGAGGGTTGTTAGTCTTTGGAACTGCTTGCCACGGAGAGCTATGGAGTAAAATCCTCATGTATATTTAAGGCTGAGATAGATAGATACTTGGTCAGTCGGAGAGTCAAGTGTATCAGAGAAAGAGTAGGAAAGTGGACGTGAGGAATGTCAGATCAGCCATGATCCTATGAAAGGTGGAGTGAGCTTGAGGGGTCAAATGACCTACTCCTGCTTCTGTTTCTTAAGGCCTAACACTATTCTTTGTTTCCTGTCACTCTACTTTGTATCCCATTTTATTCCACAAATTGAAACTTTGCTCACATGTTTGCTGTGTGGCACCGTATCAAATATCTTTCCAAAATTGATGTCCACTACATCAGAAGCATTGCCCTCTGCCATCTCTCTGATACCTCAAAAATTCCATGTTAGTTAAACAGGATGCTCCATTAACAAATCTGTTCCGGTTTTCCTTAGTTAACTTGCACTTGTTCATGACTTTTAATTTAGTCCCAAATTATTATCTTTGGATGTTTCTCCATCACCTAAGCTCAACTGAGTAGTCTGTAGTTGCTGAGTCTATCTCTATAACATTTTTTTTTGAATAAGGAAGGAACTTTTGCAATTCTTCAGTCCTCTGGCATTAGGTTCGATTTGAAGTAAGACTGAAAATTTATAGCTAGTGTCATGGCCGTGGCTGAAAACCTCAAAATACTATGGGTATTTGTAACTTGCAATTACAAAAATGACTGGAAATGTAAATTAAGTGACTGTCTGGAGAGAGCGATTGATGGAAAGTAACACTTCAAGTGTCAAAAAAAGAAAAAAAGCTTCAAACTGACTGGACTGTAATCACTTGCAACTACAAAGACAACGAGGAGCTGACAATCCTCTGCTCAAATGCTGGCCATTTCCCTCTGGATCATGTCACAAGCTGGAGACACATTTTGTGCTTTTTCATTTGAAGAATACACAAAGATAGGGGTTAGAAAACCAGTTTCATCTGACTGGAGTATCTTAGTGGGGCTGAAGGCTCTCATGTGTACTAGTCTGGATTCAAATGTTAACATGCTTTGAAGGTCATAGTTGAAGAACAATCTCATAGTTATCCCTGTGTTGCAGGTAAAATCTCACTCCACTCTGTGTGCTGCAAACTAGTTAAAAGGGAAAAAAGACAACAAAAGTACACGCTCTCACCCCGAACGCTGGAATTCAACCATGGTCAAAAAGAACCAGAACAACAGAATCTCAACCAAACTGCAAACCAAACTCACTGTGAAACTGACTGTTCAACTGCCAACATTAATGCTGCTGGTAAATTCCACAGAAACAACTGCAATCTACAATTATCTACTCTTCATGAACAATTCAGAGACTGACCTGTATATCTTTTTCTTTTATTTTTATTTTGCTGGACTGACCTTATGTCTAATCTGTGTGTATGTATGCTGCGTTACTAATGTTTCTCACTTCCAGTAATTAATAAAGTCATTCTTTGTTAATTCAAGGAAGTTTAGTTAAATTAGCTCCTTTAAACCATGGTATCATATGGGTTTGGGAGAAAGGAATCACAAGGCAAGGGTTGCTTATCCTTCTGTGGAAGGTGCTAAGGTCTTAGGAGAATCATGAAACTGTATAGGGTTTGCCACTTCTTGTCTGACCTCAGTCTGTACTATGGTTATGATAATGGAAAGGAATTGGCACCAAATAATTAAAAATCCCACTAAATAATTTCACCTAACAATCTATTGTTGACCAACAATTAAAAAGAAATCCCATTAAACTTTGGTGAACAGGGCACAATTAAGGAAAGCCAACATAGATTTGTTAAGGAAGGATGACATTGATTTTATTTACAGCAGCTGTGTCTAAAATGCTTTTGTCAAGGATATGTTAGGTGACCTTTGCAATGTTGCATGGTAGCATACACAAAGAAACTATCTCATCTGGATAGGCAAGGGCCTGACTAGTTTCTACCTGTGCTTATTAGAACAAAAAATGATTACTTTAACTCAGCCAGCATGATCCGGCAGTTAAAACTGTCGTAGTTACTTGCTGGCTGTCTCCTCATGGTTTGGAAGCAGCTGACTGATGCAAATCAGGCAATTGAGGCTTGAAAGTAAATATTATTCAGGCTTCACATTTATCCCATTCTAGAGATCTCACATTTATTCCATTCCCACCCATCTAATTCACACCCAAATTAAAATCAGGTTTGATCCCAACGTTATCTCACATTTTCTCTATCTCTCTTTATGTAATTTAATAATGGAAATAAAATCTTGTTTGTTTACATGAAAAATCCAAATAAAACTGTTAAACTAGCTACTAACTACATGAAAGCCGAGGCACCAGTAAGGTGTAGAAAGATTGACAAGAACGATACTGAGAACTGAGCAGTTATAAATATGAAGTAATACTGAATAGGCTGAGGATCTACTTGTTAAAGAATAAGAAGGCTGAGGGGCTGCCTAAAAGGGGTTTTTAGAGGGATAAGGTAGAAGCAAATATGGTGCCTACATTTTTGGACAAGTCCAAAACTACAGACTATCAATATATGATGGTCACTCATAAATGTAATAAGGAAATATGCAGAAAGTGGTGAGAATATGGACTTTGCAACAAGGAATTGCTGATGTTACCAGCAATCGAGGAAGCTAGATCGGTATATGAGGGAGAAAGGGAGAGAAGAATATGTAAATAGATTCAGATTAGCAATGGAATGGATGGAACATAAATAAAGACGTCAGATAGGCTGAATGACCTGTTTCTTTGCTGTAGGTTCTTTATACCGTGTCATTGTTGCCACACCTATATTACAAAATCTTTGACCCATTAAGCTTTGTTTCAGACGTTGATCAGGAAATGTCTTCTATCTGAGTAAAAATGCAATCCAGACCAAGGTGTGGGAGCTCCTCCTGTTCACTGATTTGCAATAAATATGTTTGACGGATCAGTAAATACCCAATTAAATATACAACCAAGGAAAAATGCTGCCTTTGGTTTAGTCAGAACTAACCATCGCATTCTAAAGCCATAGTGACGGCTGGTTGGAAACTGGATAAAATGTCCCACTGGCTCAGTAAGGGACACTCCGTTTGGGAACACTACAGGAGGCTTTACTCTGCATTTACCTTGTACTGTACCTAACCTAGAAGTGCTTAATAAAACATGATGGAAGAAACTTTACCTTGTATCTTACCAAAACAAGACAGCCAGCAAATGCTTGGCACTGACACAAGCTTTGATAATGGAAAGTATTCCATTTCCCAGCACCATCGTCTCTCAGTCAGCAAAGAAAATAATCCTGACTTACATTTTTAAGTTAAAATAAAAGTGGAAGTTTTGTGACAAGTAGTCCTTTTTGAAAGATACATTTCCAAATGGAACAATCACCTCAATACATTTTCCCCAAAAGTTTCACAGATTGTCACTGTGACTGCAGTTTTCTATAAAGTGGGTGACACAAAGTGATTCCAGTCAAACAAATTAGTTCAGATGAAAAATGCCTGATCTGAAAGGTTATTCCTGTCAGACCTGCTGAGTATTTCTAGCATGTTCTGTTTCTATTGAAGCAAAACCTGACTTGTGTAAAGTCTGTCATTCTAATTGTCACATGAAGACTTTATGGCTATTTGATCGCACAATGACAAAAAGAACACACTGCAAGGGCAAAAATAGAAATCACATTTTATGTGACTCAGTGATGGAGAATGCTGGAAACACCCCGCAGATCAGACAGCATCTGTGGAGAAAGGAGAAAGATCCGTGTTTCAAGATCTTTTGAACCTCTGCCATTTGGACAAAAGTTACATGATCTCAAATAGTACTTTTTCTTTGCTTTTCTTCGTGGATTCTATCTAGCTTGCTGAGTATCTCCAAAACTTTGTGCTTTTTCATATTTCAGATTTCCAGCAGCTGCAGCATTGTACTTTTTACTCGTTGTGTGCCCTAATAAGCTATTTGCCGCAAGCTTTTATTCTTTCTCTTAAAAAAGGTATTTGGGGTAGATTTTACATTTCTGCAACCAGCTTTGTCATCAGCTGTCAGCATCAAAATTCTCAGGTCATACAGCAAGACTGGAAGCAAATTAAAGCTTCCTGTATATTGATTCATCAACATACTTTACGTTGTTTGTGGCCAACAATTTTCCCTCAACCAAAATGAAAACAGATCATCTAGTCATTTGAGATAACAAGGTGTAGAGCCAGATGAAGACAGCAGGCCAAGCCGCATCAGGGGAGCAGGAAGGCTGACGTTTTGGGCCTAGACCCTTCTTCCATTTCTGAAGAAGGGTCTAGGTCCGAAACATCAGCCTTCCTGCTCCTCTGATGCTACTTGGCCTGCTGTGTTCATCCAGCTCTACACCTTGTTATCTCAGATTCTCCAGCATCTGCAGTTCCGGCTATCTCATCTAGTCATTTATTGTGTTATTGCTTATGTAATGTTGCTGTACAAAAACTGGATACTGAGTTTCCCACATTATAAGTGTGACTTTAAGACCACTTCACTGGCAGCAAAATGCTTTAGGACCTCCTGATGTTATGAAATGTGCTATAGAAATACAAGTTCTTCTTTTCTTCAATGATATAAGGCAAAGAATCATTAGGAAAACAATAAATTTATGATCAGTATTTGGATGTTCTTTCCAAAGTGTGCAAAATGCTGAAAATGAACTCACAGGTAGAATATTGGCATTAAAATGCCAAGAATCACTTCTGTAACTGTTGGGTGATATGACGGATTACTAAGCTTTCCTAGAATTATGAGCCAGAAAATGCCGAATGTTCATCCCTGTCGATATTTTGTGACCCTCTGAGTCTAACTGAAGGGAAAAGTTTTAAAAGCATGAACTGTCAGCGTGACTGACAGCTGACTGGAGTCTTCAAACCCCTCCCCCCACGCCCCCCTCCCCACCACCACCTTCCCCCCTCCCCGCCCCCACCAGCTACTAGGCCCGAGACTGAACTTGAGCAGTGATCCAGAATCTGAAACTAAGGTGCTGAAGGCCAGCTTTTAATCAAAATAAACAAATAACAATTAAATTTTTAAATAAAACATTTGGCATTTTGCCACAAGAATAAAAGAAAATTGGAGCATTTTGGGGAAAGAAAACAGCAGTTAAGACACAGATGTTACATAAAGATTGATGAAAATTTCCACAGGTTAATAAAAGTCGAACAAAATTTTCAACAATGTCCAACTGTTGGGTTCAAAACATTGCTCTCTTCTTGATTGTTAAGATTAATGTTTTGGGTAAAACTCTCCCTGTACATCCCATCAATAGATACGCTAAATAAGGAAAAGAAAGGTTAAATTAGGAATTAGACTAAGGAATACTTCCAAACATAACAGGATAATTTTTTGATTGAATGAGGATTGAATTCAGGCATTTTAACCTTGTCCTGCCAATTCTCTTGTCACACAAAACAAATAACACATACCTTGAAAATCAAAATTTTATTGACATGCTAGGAATAGAGTTAGAAGTTCAAATTTTAATTACTAAAACAGTGCACCTTCAGCTCAATATTCTTTTTATGTTATTCAAACAGGTTTACAGTTTGAAAAGACAATGCAATTTGATGTAAACACTTCCTCATATTTCTCAGGGCACAAGCACCTTGTTTGATATTTACATTCCATCTTCAATGGTACACTCAAAGCTCATGAATTTCTGGGAATTGACATAAGAATCAAGCCAAAAGATAAACCCAAAAGGCAGATCAAAGCACTTCTGTTGCCAATGCATGAAGAGCAGTCATGAATCCACGGGTCGCTGTGCTGTAGGCACAGACCTGAAGTTTGATCCACAGACCTAAAGTTAGCTCATTCTACCATAGAGTCAGTGAGGTCTATACCACAGAAAAAGATCTTTCAACCTATCAAGTCTGGCTGGCCAATAGTAAGCACCAAACTATTGTAAACCCATTTTCCAGCACTTGGCGCATATGTTTCTATACCTTGGCATCACAAGTGCACATCTAAATACTTGCTAAAATGTTATGAGGGTTTCTACCTCTACTACACTCATAGTTGATGAGTTCTAGATTCCCACCACGCACTAGGTGAGAATGTCTTTCCACAAATCCCTTCTAAACCTCCTGCCCTTGCTTTAAAGCTGTGCCCTCTGGTCATTGATCCCTCCACCGAAAGGAAAAGTTCCTTCGTGTCTACCCTATCTATTCCCCTCAATTTTACACATCTCAGTCATGCCCCTCCCAGTCTCCTCTGCTCCAAGGAAAACAATCCCAGTCTGTCCAATCTATCTTCAGAACCAAAATTCTTCAGCCCAGGCAACATCCAGGTAAATGTAACTGTAGCTCATTTCTGGATCTATAGGTTAAGCAGGTGAGCCTGGATCGCCACTCTTGATCACTATTGAGCAATTAGTTGCACAAGGACAGAATTTGGTTTGTTAGCAGCCTTAATGCATACAAGAAGAGGCACTGACACGGTATTGGAGTGCTGACAAGTGCCAGGCAACAACTGCAACCCTTACATGCCAGATAATGAATATCTTTAACAAGAAGAGGCTACAATACCCCATCCTGCACTTCACTAGCGCCATCAACAATATTCTGATATCACTAATAACCAAAAATTTACAAAGACGAGCTAGATCAACATGGAGCTATCTTAAAGCCTCGTCACCATGTGTGAGGAGGTGATAGATTACTTACTACTCAACTGGATCGGTACAGCAATAAAAAACCTCAAGACATTCAATGCATAGCCTCAAATGTCTGCTTTACCAGTAACACTGCTTTTATATTCTGTGTCCACCCCTAAACCATCACCACACTACTGCTACAGAGCATCACTTTCTACCGGAATCACTATGTCAGCACCGTATTTACTTCAAAGGCACCTCCAACCACATGGTCTCTGCCATTACGAAGGACAAAAGCAGCATGTTCTTGGAAACAGCTTTACTTTCTAGCTCCCCTTCAAATCCATTCTGACATTGGAACAGATTATGATTTCTCTATCACTGGGTCAAAATAGTAACATTTCTTTCCTTTTCTTTCTGGTTAGTGGTAATCAGGGAGGTGATGATGATGAGGGGGGTTATATCCTTACGTGTCAAGGGGAGGGTGGAAGGACAAGCTTTTTCTTATCAGAGATGGTTATTGTGTTGGAGTTACAATATGCTGCTTTTATCTGCCAATTGTCAGCCCTTGCCTGGATGTTATCCAGGTCGTAGCTTGATGCAGAATGCTTTATTAACAGAGAAACAGTGAATGGAACTGATCACTATGGAATCATCAGCAAACAGGTACACTCATGACTTTATGATAGAACGATGAAGCAGCTGAATATGGTTAGCCTGAGGATGCTCCTGAAGAATCCCTAGAGTGATGCCCTGTGCCTGTGATGACTTGGGCGCCAGAGCTAGCTAGTCACGAACAAGCTATTCCAGTACAGGTATATCATTGTTATCTACCCAATAATACCCAAGGGATGGCATGGTGGCACAGTGGTTAGAACTGCTGTCTCACAGCACTAGGTACCTGGGTTCAATTCTAGCCTCAGGCAACTGTCTGTGTGGAGTTTGCACGTTCTCCCCATGTCTGCGTGGGTTTCCTCCAGGTGCTCCAGTTTCCTCCCACAATCCATGATGTGCAGGTTAGGTGGATTGGCCATGGGAAATGCAGTGGTACAGGTATAGGGTAAGGGGTTGATTTGAGTGGGATGCTCTTCAGAGGGTCAGTGTAGATTGAATGGGCCAACTGGTCTGCTCCCAAACTGTAGGGATTCTATAATAAGTGGAAGATTGCCCAGATTTGCCCTATCCCCATAAATTTGACCTAGTCATTTACTGCCTCTCAATTTCCTCCCATTCATCAGCAAAAGGATAAAAGGAGTCAGAAATGCTGCCTTTAAACAAATTATTAATAAGCCGGAATATGAAAATTGTCTATTTCATTTTCTTTTGGGATCTTATTGACTTCTGAAACTTAATCACCCTTGGCAATGTTGGTCAATGCCTGGGAAATGTTTGCTAATATAAACTCTCTGGTAGCTTCACAGTATCCTGTCACCTTTGCTTTTTTAATCCAACATTAAGCTGGTAGCTCAGCAGCACAGTGTTTGAACAGCAATTGCACTATAAAAAATAATCAGAAGGTCTTCCAGGATCAAAGAGAAAACCTGCCACAGGAAACATGTTATTTCTTGAACTAAGTAGAATCAAACAGCCTTATAAGAAACTTTAAGCCAGCCACAGAAAGGAAATTAAACTAGGCGAGGGTGAAGTGAAGAGGGCAAATAGGGTTTCAGGTGAGACAGAGGTATAGAGTCAGTTTGACATAAATGACCAGAGATATACATAAAAAACAAAAACTGAGAATGAGGGAATTTGTGACAAGAAGAATTTATAGGAACATGTCTGCATGTGACTACTAGTAGAATTAGCAACAAGTTAATGCGACTGGAAATTTTGTGGCAACGATGAGTTATGTTGTCATATCAGAAACATGCCTGCATGTAAAAGGTGGAAATAAATACAATTGGAAGTACAGACTGTATAAAAAAGATGGGACAAATGAAATGCTGTTGCAATTTTTCTTTCCTGTCAGTTTCTACATTTATGTGGTTTCAATTCCATCTGCTATCATTCTGTTCACTTACAAAGCTCCATACAACTAACTGTAGAATTTAACTGTCTCTCATAATCCAATCACGACATCTAGTTTTGGCAAATGTGATCACCTTGCATCAAGTTTATATGCCCAGGTCAATTCTGTAAAATAGCAATGATAGTATTCCCAGTAGGATTGAGCCTCAAGGTACACATTCAATTCTTGTACATCACTCTGATATTAATACCTTAACATCTAAGCGAAATTGTTCATAGAACATAGAACATAGAACATTACAGCGCAGTACAGGCCCTTCGGCCCTCGATGTTGCGCCGACCTGTGAAATGAGAGATTTGAAGATTTACACCACACAGAAGGTCAACTTGTTTTTCCCTCACAGATATCCCTGGTACACCATTAGTTTTATTTACCCATTGTCTTCTCAAACAATGAATGATGTTGGTATGGCTAATGATGATGCAGAAATCTTAATAGATTGATTGCTTCAATGCATCCAAACAATATATAATCAGTAAGGAGTAAAGTTTGTTGGACGTTGACCAACATCACCCAGGAAATGAAACATCAGCCAGAGGAGGAAATGATCTTAAGTAAAAACAAAATACTGCAAATGCTGGAAATCTAACACAAATGCTAAGAATGCTGGAGAAACTCAGTAGGTCTGGCTGTGGAGAGAGAAAGAGTTAACGTTTTGAGCTCAGTATGACTCTTCTGCTGTACAGACCTGCTGCCAGACCTGCTGAGATTCTCCAGCATTCTCTGTGTTTGTTTGATGCATTGATTTTGTCACACTAAATCTTAAAGACCGCATCGGTTCTATTTGTCAAGTCGGGGCTAGGTGTTCAAAAATTGGAAACAGCACCAAAAAGAACCCAAAGTTAATCTTTATGGACCTAAATTATGAGAAGCATCTAGTGCAACTTATTAATTTTGAAAGGAGACATTTGAG
Source organism: Rhincodon typus (assembly GCF_021869965.1). Classification (NCBI taxonomy): domain Eukaryota; kingdom Metazoa; phylum Chordata; class Chondrichthyes; order Orectolobiformes; family Rhincodontidae; genus Rhincodon; species Rhincodon typus. Next base: position 9,622,591 of record NC_063360.1, read on the forward strand.
AAGCAATCTTGAGGTCTACAGATTCTAGGTTTAAGAAAGATTAGTCTTGAATGTTACTTTAAACTGCACAAGGAGGCACAGGATCAAACGCTCGTTTTTGGGACAGATCTCAGAATTTCTCTTTAAAAACGACCCTGATGTAGAATGTGGAGTATAGAGCAGGCAGCAGTACTGAATTCAGTGAAGTACCTGAAGGTTTATTGGATTTCCCCGCAGTGATGAGGTGGTATTTGTTGGGACTTTCCCCGGTGAGACTTATTGATCGTTCTGGCCTGTTAATGAAGCAAAGTCCAGTTCGCAACATGAACTTTGATCTCCAATTGGATTAACTACGGGTCTGTTCATGCGTGGATTCCCCTCCAGAGAAATTGCCAAGCGCAAATCCCTTTCGCAGCTCAACAGTAAATAACTCAAGCAGAATAATTTAAACTCGCTGTCGCCTGCGTGAGCGAAATGCGCCATCCCTCAACACATAATCCCAGACATTCCATGTGGCAGCAAAAAACTAGCTGCAACATATTTGTAACTCGCTGTTCCCAAAAGCAATCAAGTGAATGAATATTGCAATAATCTCTTAAAGCATTTGTCAACGTTTCCAAATAAAGACATAATTTATGACATTAATGAATAATTAGAACGGTTCGATCAGAAATTCAGTTACCTTGTTTTTGGATTCTAGTTTCTCTAAATAACCCTCGAAGTAGCCAGGGCTGACAAAAGTTCTGTGTCGTGTTGGTCTTGGGGATGACATTGCAGCTGGACTGGTGCAGAAGAACTAACTGGCTCAGAGACCGCAGGCTGAGTGAGTTATGCCCAGTTGCAGGAAGTGTCTAAGTTTGGAATGTCTCAGTGACTTATACCTGAGCAATGTTGGACAGGTCTGTCCCGCCCTCTCCTCGCAATTGATTGCACCAGGGAGATTTGACAGGCTATAGAGGTCCCAAGGATTGGTTCCCATTAATGCCCATCAAAAAGATTTTGTAACCCTAATGAAGAAACATGATCTGCTGAATTTATCTCAGAGCATACTTACGCTGCGTCCACGTATAAATGTTTTGAATGTTTGTAGGTTTTGAAGTAAAATAGAAATGACATGAATTCCAAAGAGCCTTTCCAAAGGAATTTGTAGGACCAAGCGTCAGTAGTAAGAAACTTTGTTCGTAGTTCTATCTCCTTAGTTCCAGTCTTGTCCAAGATATCCCCCGGTCCTTTTGCTCTCCTGTAGAGAGTCCTCTAAAGAAAGGTGTATATTTATACAGAGCCTTCCTCAACCACTGTACCCTTTAAAGCGCTTTATAGTCAATTAAGTACTTTGATTTGATTTGACTCGATTCGTTTTATTTATTGTCACGTGTATTTTGTTACAAAATACAGCGAAAGGTTTTGTAAAAGTGTCTGGTGCCATTTCAAAACACAGAAAAATAAACCAAAACATAGAATCTAAAAGAAGAAAAATGAAGATATTAAGAAAAAGTAGTCAACTTTATAGTCTGAGATAGTAGGAATTGCCGATGCTGGAGAATCTGAGATGACAAGATGTAGAGCTGGATGAACTCAGCAAGCCAAGCAGCATCAGAGGAGCAGGAAAGCTGATGTTTTGAGTCAGGACCCTTCTGAACCCTCCTTTTCTGAAGAAGGGTCCAGACCCGAAACGTCAGCTTTCCTGCTCCTCTGATGCTGCATGGCCCGCTGTGTTCATCCAACTTTACAACTTTATAGTCTTTCTTGTTAAGTGCTCCATCATGGGCCACGGTCCCGGTGGCCAGGCATGAGTCCCCTTTGCTGTGCCCCCACTGCTGGAACAAAAGTTGCCCACTCTTTGGTGCCTCACACCTCCACCGATGCCCTCGCCTCTGTGTGCCCTTGCTGAACTTCGCCAATGCAGAGGCCACCGATGCCACAAGGACTGCACCAAGCACAAACTCGACTCCCCTGCCGCCATGAATCTGCTTCAGGCCCACCTCGTCGATGCAGCCAGGTCTTGTGCTGGGCCCAAACTCACCTCCGCCACCACCTCCATGAATCTGCACAGGATGCAAACGCCACCGGGAACCCAAACTCTCCTCCACTGCAGCAGCTAGGGCCGCCTCGTTCATGCAGAAGCTGCCAGGAACCCAAACTTGCCTATGACACTGCCACCACAAGGTCCATGCTGGGCTGACTCAAGTCTGCGCTGGGCACACCCCTTTAGATGTGCCAGCTGTTAAGGTACGAAGCCCAGCAACTAAAATACGACAAAGGACTGGGGATGCTGAAGATCTAAAACAAAAATCTTTGAAATAGTGGCATCAGAGAAGATCCCTGATCAGAATGAAGAAATATGATCACTGAACAACTTTAAAATCATGATTGCATAATGTCACATTACTACTTTAAAATTCTCTTACAGTTTTTGAACAACTTCACAAATAAACCAGGGGGAGGATGAGGCAAATATCTTTCTACTGGCAGTTAATTATGACCTGGAATGTATTGCCTGTTACATCTGGTGGAAGCAGATTGAGTAATAAATTTCAAAAGGGAATGGTTGTATACTTGGAAAGGAAATCATTGCAGGGCTGTGCGGTATGACTTGGGGAAAGGGACTAATTGAGATCTTTAAAAATACTTCATTGTCTTTAAAGTGCAGTGAGCCATCTTAAGGTTGTGAAAGGTGCCAAATGAATGATTATGTCTCCTTTTTCCAACTGCTGCACCCACTTCCTGCAACACTTTCCAAAACAGCTTTTTGATATCAACACATGTATTATAAATCTAAAAATGTTCTGACTCACAGTGAACAATACATTATATTAAAACTTCTGAAAATGACTCATTTATGACTCGGTGTAAACATCTCTCATCTCTGAGGCTGAAGATTGCAGGTTCAAATCTCAACAGAAGCACCTAGGCACAGAATCCTAGGTAACCAGATGCTGTGTCACTGTTAAAAGTGTCATCTTTTAAATGAGATTTTAAAGGAAGATCTGTCTGTCTTCTTAAAAAAAACCACAGCACAAGTTCAAAGAAGAGCAGGTAGCTCTCTGCGATCTGGTGAATATATATTCTTCATTTAACATCAATAATATTGTTAGCCTGGTCGTTATCCTATTGCAGTTTGTGGGAGTTTACTGTGTACAAATTGGTTGCTGTGTGTCTTATCCTACAACAGTAATAACAATTTAAAAATTAACTCATAAGTTAAAAGGGCTTTGGGACACCCTAAAGACATCAGTGATGCTGCATCAATGCAAATCTTTCTTTTTCTCTTCAAGTGTTATGTGTACTTGTTTGTTAGTAGCACCATTATCGTTACAAAGGTCCATTCATGCTTGAATTACCGTGAATAAATGTGTGGGAGTCATCTGTTCACATAGTGTAAGAGAGACTCGGGGAGAGAATGGAATGGCAAAACCTCTCCAACATGATAGAAAGCTATCATATTTACATTAGCTTTCTTAAAAAAGCAATCCACTTTGTGGGATTGCTCAGCAATTTACACAAATATTTTCTGTTTAAAATATTTAACTATTTCCAGCTAAAACAATCGTGAAGCAAGCTCTCAGCACTATTCCTGTCAGGATGTTCCATTGAAAATAAAAAGAATCTGATAAGCTCTTGCGTTGCTCTTTATTGCAGATCACCACATATCAATTCATTGGCAAATGTAAATAGACCATACCTATTCAAGATTCTTAATAATTTGAAGGCTTTATCTGAAGCTTTCTCTGAACCTTCTCTATAAGTGACAAATCAGACTTGTGATGGAATGTCGTCCATGTGCCTGGTATGGTTGCAGCTCCAACAAAACTCAAGCAGCTTTATGTCATCGAGGCCTAACCTTTTCATCAGTAACCCATAATGACCTTAAACATGATGTGCCTCAGCCACCAGTTTTTCACAGAGTATAGTATGTTTCAACTGTTGCCTTAACTTCATTTACCAAAGCTGCAACCTGTACAACTTTGAAGGACAATGCCAACGATTGAACAAACATCTTCAAATTCCCCTTTCAAGTGAGCTATCAAACTGACTTAGACATAAATTGCTGTTTCTTATTTGTCATTCAATCGAAAGTCTAGAATTCCGCACCAAATAGAAACATGTAAGTTCATTCAACACACACTTCAGTGGTTCATGAAGGTTGCTCATTATCATCATCTCATAGTAACCAAGGAATGGACAATAAACATCAGCTTTGCTGGCACTGTTTTTATCCAAGGAATAAGTTTTAAAACCACAGAGATGGTGATAGTACAGAGAAAGGAATAACAACCGTACTCCTTTGTTTTCTGAACTGGATATTTCCTTATCATAAGTATCCCCAAATAATAAAGTCTTTGATCCCTTTTTTTTGGTCCACATGCATTCTCTTCCCAACATGTGTGCATGAAGTGTTTTTAAAATCTTTTTCATAATTATAGATACCTTATATAGGCACATTGTTACAAGTTTGTCTTGGGTTAAGATGCTAAAGGGTTTTCATTTATTCTTTCACTTGTCAAGGCACAGGTGTTAGTTCTAAAGAATTAAATACTTTGCATTTCAAAGATACTGTGAGCAGCCACCATTCCCAGATTAAGTATAACTTGGGTTACAATCCGATTAAAACTCTCACCAACGTGCTTCAAACATACTGCCTTAGAGAGCACTATTACTGTACCACGGTGATAGCTTTCTATTTCCTCACACAACAACACCGTAGCCTTTCAAAGTGAGAGTGCTAAGAGAGTCTCATTGTTTTGGAGGCAGTTATTTTCCAATGGGTTCGTACCTGTGTCATAACGGTATACCACAGAGAAGGAGTCCATTTAAACTATGGTGCACTTTTTAAATTCACTTCTGGGATGTGGGTGTCGCTGGCTGGCCAGCATTTATTGCCCGTCTCTTGTTGCCCTTGAGAAGGTGGTGGTGAGCCGCCTTCTTGAACCGCTGCAGTGCATGTGCTGTAAGTTGGTCCACAATGCCCTTGGGGAGGGAATTCCTGGATTTTGACCCCATGACAGTGAAGCAATGGTGATATATTTCCATGTCAGGATGGTGAGTGGCTTGGAGCAAACATGCAAGTGGCGGTGTTCCCATGCATCTGCCGTCCTTGTCCATTTGGATGGAAGCGATCATAGGCTTTGAAGATGCTGTCTAAGGAGCTTTGGTGAATTTCTGCAGTGCATCTTGTAGGTAATACACACTGCAGCTACTGAATGTTGGTGGTGAAGGGAGTGGATGCTTGTGGACATAATGCTTTGTGCTGGAAGGTGTTGAGTTTCTTGAGTGTGGTTGGAACTGCATCCAGGCAAGTGGAGAGTATTCCATAACACTTCTGACACTTGTCAGTTCTTTGTCACAGCTATGCAATTAAACCTATTCACCTGCTTTTTTCCCTTAGCACATTCATTTTGCCTTGACAGTTTTTTAAATTCCTTTTGCAAGTTCGATTTTGCTACTGCACCTTTTTCAGGCAGCACTTTCCAGGCCTTAATAACTCACTGTAAGAATAAAATTGCTACATTCGCCCTCTGTTTCCTTTCCTAATTACCCTAAATCTCTGCCTTCTGCTTATTGGTGCTTCTACCCCCAGTTTGCCTTACTGGTTCCATCGAAACCGACCTGATCTTGAATTATATTTCTGTTAAATTGTCTCTGAACTTTCGCTACTTTAAGGAGAACGACCAGCTTCACCTGTTTCTTCATGCAACTGAAGTTCCGCACCACTGCACAGCATCATCAACAACAATAACATCATCATCATCATCATCATGTGTGCTCTGCCCAAAGGTAGGTACTTGCTTCAAGGTAATCTTTCCACATCTCTTTATTTTGTGTCAGTTATAGAGTCATACAGCATGAAAACAGACCCTTCAGTCCAACTAGTCCATGCAGACCATTTTCCCAAACTCATCTAGTCCCATTTGTTTCATTTGCCAAAAATCCCTTCTATTTTCAAACCCTCTTGTATCGATATCCGTCTTCTTTCTCTCCCTCTTTTGCCTTGAAATCTTCCCTCAATAACATCTGTTACAAATATTTTTCCTATTAAAATTTCCCCTACCCAGACTTTCTGATTTGGTTCACCAAATGTTTTTGTTTATTCTCTCTCCTCAGCACTTCTTCTTTTATTATGTTTCTTGTACAGGTGATCCTTTGCAATATCCTCTAAAACCGCATTTCAAAGTTATTTATCAATCTCCTTCTTTGCCTCCTACTTCCAAAAGGTCCAAATCTCACAACCACACAAAATCACACTCCAAATCAAGCTCATTGCAAGTTGCTTCTTGAGTTGTTTATTCAGTTTTCCTGCCAGCAACTATCTTCTCTTAACGAAAATGGCCTTTCCCATTGCTATCTTTGTTCTTATCTTTCTATTTATTCTGGATCTCTTCTTCTTTGAATGCATTAGTACTTGCTGGGGATGTTAAACTATGTATCACTTTAGTTTGCCAATGTTCATCTTTGGTACCATATTAAATTTCTTCTGCACTGGATCCTCTCTAAGATTTCGACATTCAACATAACTTGCGTTGCCCAGAATCAAATGCACATTCGATTCACAGTCTTTTATAAATGTATACCACAACTTACTGACTTTTGTATTCATCTATTAATAAAATTAAGGGTCCAATATGCCTTTTAGCACCCTCTTCAAGTTATCCTGCTATCCTCAAGTATTTGTGTGTCTACATCTCCAGGTCTCTGTGATCATGCATCACCATCACGATTGTAAATTGAATTAATATTACCACTGCACATGCTTCTAATCAAAACACATCACTTCATGCTTCTTTGCATTTAATTTCATCTGCCATGTAACTGCCCATTTCGCCAGTCTATATCCTCCTGTTACCAATTTGTTACTGCATTTCTAAGTTTCACGCCGTTTGTAAAGTTTGAATTTTGACCCTGCACATTTGGTTACTTCATCAATTTATCAAAAAGAGCAAATGGTTGAAATATCTACTCCTTGGAAACATCCCTTCAATCTGAGATGCTCTGGTTCACCAGTTATCTTTCCCTTAGGTAATATGGCACTCAAACCCTCATTGTCCCTTTAATCCCATAGTCTTTAATTTTTCTTGGAACCCTATTTTGTAATACTTTATCGGATAACCTTTGAAAGTCTAAATATAGCATCAATACAGCAAGGCCTCAATAATAGAAATATGACAGATGACAGGGAAACCCATTTTTAGTAATATTACTCAAGAGGTATATTTGGCAAGGTAACACTGCAAGAACCAAACTGCTCTTCTACACGCAATGCAAAAGAATCCTTTACATCCACCTGAAAGCACAAACAAGGCCTCATTTTAATATTTTGTGTGACACTGACTCATCACTTAGTCAGACAAGATTCTGATCCTATTAGACTCAGCTGGATTCAAACAAGTTCCCTCTCTTTCCTCAGAGGTCAAGATTAACATCTGATGTCTCAGTCAGTCTCATATCACTTCTCTGTCTCTGATCCTGGATAACCAAAGCTAGGGACAATACTCAAAGTTGGTCCCCAGGAAATAACATAATACTGATTTCTGTCCCATTTCTGACCGCAATTGCATTTTCTTTATTGATCAGGTCAATATTATCTAATAACCAGTAGCTTATAATCATTCAAGATGATTAGGATTCTTCCAGATTCTGGCACAGCTTTTGGGTATGACTTGATATTCTACAGGATTTCAATGTTATTCATAATCCAAATTATTCTTTAAAACAAACTTTTCAATTTTCTTCACTGGTCTGTTCAAAGCACAAGCTCCAAAATCATTATCAGCCTCCCTCCCCTTGTTACACATGGGGAATTTTAGAATTAGCTTTATTGACACCATGTACTCAAATGAGTGCAGTGAAAAATTTACAAGTGACATGCCAAAGTACGTAGGTACAGAATCTTCAGTAGAAATTCTTAGGGGAAAAAAAATGAGAAAAATAAAGAAATAAAATGTCCAGCAATAAATTAGAAAAATAAAAAAAAACAGTTCAGAATAACAGCCCTCACAACTCAGGTTGGGCTGGGCTTTATCTCAAGGTCAGGAGTCGAGTCCACACTGAGTGCCAGGAGTTCGAGTCCACACTGAGGCTGGGATTCAAGTCCACACTGAGACCGGGAGTTTGAGCCCACACTACGGCCGGGAGTTCGAATCCACACTGAGGCCGGGAGTTCAAGTCCACACTGAAGCCGGGAGTTTGAGCCCACACTGAGGCTGGGATTCAAGTCCATGCTGAGGCTGGGAGTTTGAGTCCACACTGTGGCTGGGATTCAAGTCCACACTGAGGCTGGGATTCAAGTGCACGCTGAGGCCAGGAGTTCGAGCCCACACTGAGGCTGGGAGCTCGAGTCCACAACGAGGCTGGGAGCTCAAGTCCACACTGAGGCTGGGAGTTTGAGCCCACACTGAGGCTGTGAGATCAAGTCCACACTGAGGTCGGGAGATCGAGTCCACACTGAGGTCGGGAGATCGAGTCCATGCTGAGGCCGGCAGTTCGAGCCCACGCTGAGGCCGGCAGTTCGAGTCCATGCTGAGGCCAGGAGTTCGAGCCCACGCTCAGGCCGGCAGTTCAAGTCCGCACTGAAGTTAGGAGTCAGCACTGGGAGGTAAAAAGACAAAGAAAAGAAAGAAAAAACTGGAAAGGAACCAATGGAGCAGATGAGCTCTGGTTCAGGAATCCCAATCCGCTGCCATCTTGATAGATGGAGTTGTAGGCCTTGGAAATCCAGATCTTGGCCTCATGAGTAACAACATAGCAATTAAAAGCAGAAATCTTGGCTCAATTCCCAACACCCCCAACACCAACTTGTGTAAATCGAACAAAATCACTGTAATGGCCCTAATGCCAGCGCAGCTGAGACCAGTTTGGCCACACCACATAGAGTTAAATCCAAATTCAGAGTTCCAAAGTAAACATTTGAGAGTGAGAATACCTACAGGCACAATGACTCGAAATATTACAGGAAATCCTTGACAGGTTTTACGTGAATCCACCTTTATACAGGCTCACTTCTCGGTTTTCTTGTTTCTTAATATATTTTTAGTCAAGAGTTCCTCACTCACACAAAGAGTTGATTTTCTATTTTTGAATTCTATAGACATGAGGCATCACTGTTGATGCATAAAGCAGCAGTCATTATATTTACCCAAATTTTTAACCAATTTGTTTTTAAGCTCTTTTAACATTTGTTGCTTGTGAAAGAGAGACCAAAAGAGAGAGAGAGAGAAGTTAAAGACTACAAAGAGAGAAATATTATCAATCAAATGGCACACATACATCCATTCTGGTCACAGAAAACAGAAATATCAAACCTGTCAAAAGTCAGATGAAGATTAGAAAACTGAAGTACCTTGTGGCTGTTTCATACAATGTGTATCGGAGATGATTTACAGACTCCCTGGTTATCAGTGGCCTGGAAGAGTTCAAGTTTTTGAAGATTCAAGAGTCTGTAGCCGGTCTTCCATAATCTGAAGTGACTACTCCTCAGTTTCTAACTGCATTACAGCCTCTAGACTTCAGCCCGTTCTTCAGCCACCTAGTGTGTTGGAAGTGGACAAATCTGATGAACTTCTTGTGGGTCCACTGCTGGTCCTGAACAAGGTGGCCATCTCAGGTCCAGAGAGCAAATGGTCAAAGAGGGCCATTCAGCCCAACTGCCTGCTTCTGTTTCTTTGTACATCTGTGCCTGGATGTGCCTGGAGAGGGAACACACAGTGTCTGGTAGCATAATTCAGGCTTTCTGAGACTGATGGGTATCAGAGGGACTGTAGTACACCATCATCACTGGGAAAGTCATTTTAATTTGATTTGTTAAACACCCTTTAAAAGTTTTGCATGTTTCATGAAATTTTAGTAATTGTGTCCCTTCAAAGCAGGGTATTAAAACTTATGCTTGAATTCAAGAAGGTAGAACACTGAAAACAAGTCTTTATTCATCTGTTTAAGATGTAGAGGTGATGGTTTTGGACTGGGGTGGACAAAGTCTGCAGTCATACGACACCAGGTTATAGTCCAACAGATTTATTTGAAATCACAAGCTTTTGGAGTTCTGCTCCTTCGTCAGGTGGTGTCTGACATTACAGACTTACAGACATTCAGCTCAGACTCACCTCCAAAAAGCACTCTCTCGGCCTGTTCCTATATAGATGAGTACAGATGTGCTATGTAAAGACTGGTTATTTTTCCACATTTTTGATTGTAAACTGAAATCAGAATTTATTTTTAAAATCAAAGATTCATACAATTTTTGAAAGGAAACAACCTGTACTGTTTACTCTTTACTGTTTAAGTGTAGTTTGCAGATGAGCTGGAGTCAAGAGGTGTGTATAATTGGCGAGTCAAGCGGTAATAAGTAGCTGATTGGTCTGCCAACTAATAACAAATGTCATCTGCCTACCAATGACCATCTGATTGGTTCTCAAATGGCTGAACAGCTCAGTCTATGAACAAAATATGGAAAAACAATCATACCTCCAACAGCTTAGGAGCTCTCTCTTCTCTGTAATTAAAAACCATTTTAAAGCTGAAGAAAACTAGTTATTCCTCCTTGCTCTAAGCTATCACTTTTAATTAATAAACATAGTTAATTAATAAGCCAGAAGAACTTTTATAAGCGTGAAGCAGCCTCTGCATGCCTTGTGTAAAAAGCATCCAGAGAAGGAAGACTGAGAAGCAGAATTCTGATCAGCACAAGAATTATTTCAGCAGATCCTGTGAACAGGACTTCCCGGTTTTCCCTCTGTCCGTAACACCAATATTTTGTTTCCTATGTTTGTGTGCATATGTGTGTGTGTATATTTAAGGGGAATTTTCTAAACACATTTGAGTTTTAATGACAGAGTTGTATGACAATTTTGCGAATTATTGTTAGTACTTAAACCTGTGCTCTCTATAAATGTGGTACTGAAAATCTAGTAAATTGGGCAATTCTGCATAATCTTTAACTTCCGTGACAACTCCAGAAATAGTAGGGCCTGATTTCCACCATGCTGCTCCAGTGAGGAATGACAATTCCCAATTAAAATCCTTGATTAAAATACAATTGACAACCAATTTATATACCTCATAAGAACTGTGACTACAAAGGCAGGTTGGTGGCTTGAACATCTTGGGAAAGCTACTCACCTCCTGACTCCTCATCTCCAAAGCACAAGACACAACGATACTTACCATTTTCCTGGATGAGTGTAGCTCCAATAACACTCAAGAAGCTCAAAACGATTCATGAAAAAGCAGCCCCTTGATCAACCCCCCCTCCTCCATACATTAGACATTCATTTCCACCACCATGAGTGCACAGAGTCAGCAGTGTGCACCATCTTCAAGATGCACTGCAGCAAGTCACCAAGCCTCCTTCAGGCACTTTCTGAACATGGGATCTCAACCATCCAGAAGGATAAGGGCAGCATTCCAACATATCAATATGGGGAGGCAATGGCCTAGTGATATTGCCACTGGACTGTTAACCCAGGGACTGAGATAATGTTCTGGGGACCCAGATTCAAATCCCACCATAGCAGATGTTGGAATTTGAATTCAATAAATATCTGGAATTAAGAGTCTAATGATGACCATGAATCCATTGTCAATTGTCAGGAAAAACCCATCTGATTCACTAATGTCCTTTAGGGAAGGAAACTGCCATCCTTAACTGGTCTGGCCTACATGTGACTCCAGACCCACAGCGACGTGATTGACTCTTAACTGCCCTCTGGGCAATTAGGGATGGGCAATAAATGCTGACCTAGCCAGTGATGCCCTCATCCCATGAATGAATAAAGAAAGAAAACCTGCAAGACTTCCAACAAGCCACAACCCACCATAATTTGGAACTATATTATTGTTCCCTTACCGTAATTGGATCTCCCTTCCTAACAGCACTGTTGGAGTACCTAGACCATATGGATCGCAAAAGTTCAAAAAGGCTGCTCACCATCTTTTGAATGGCAAGTAGGGATGAACAAAAATTGCTGGTCCTGCCATATACATCCCCTGAACAAATATTTAAAAACTTGCCGATTTATTCAAAATCTCCCATCTGCAGGGAGGGATCAGGGATGCTCCATTTCACCACAACCAAGGTTATTAACACTTCAGTTTTCTTCTTATGAACAATAAAGAAAACACCAGAACTATGCATGTGCAGCATGCCGTCGACGTGAAACTGACATAGCACGGTGCCATACACTAGCAGGGCTGCACATTGACTGATCAGCGTTGGCAAACATGACAAGTCACCTGGCTGTCTGTCTGTGTTAAAAGGTCAGGAGAAACAGAGCTACTGTGAGCCTGTAAATTCTGAATGAAGCAGCAATGTGCAAACAGGCAATGCATGGCAGAGATACTGTTTGTCAAAGTAAGAGCAAAGTGAGTGAGTGCTAAGAAAGCAAGTTGAGGGCCGTTAGATGCACTGTTTTGATGCACAAGCTAAGTGCTTGTCCCTGCATGCAAAGCATCTTAGCAGCATTATTACAATGTAATGTATCAGTGAACTCCAAAGTACAATCTGAAGAGGAGAACTGTGTTATAAGTTGGCCTGAGACGTCCCACGATGACATAGGAAGGCTGCTGTTTTGCCAATTCCTGATTTCCATGGACAGGGTTTGAAGGTGGTTACTGCTCATATAGCATGTTCTGATGTGTTAGACGATGCAGGCCAAAACGGATGCTATGGAGATGTAGCTGGTGAGTTGTAGCTGCCAAGGTTACTGGTCTGACCTTCAAGTTGGAAACTGGCACTGTTTAGTTTACTTTGTTACCTGGGAACATAACAACCTGCACACAAATGAGGTGAGGATAGGTAATAATTAAACGTTAAATGCTTGGAAATATGATCCTTATCAGTTACTCATGAGATCCTCACCTAACTGTTCAAACCTCAAGGGGAAAATTTCACTTTTTCTTCTCAATGTCAAGAGTCGCATTTTCTCATCCTGTCCATATTCTTCCAACGTTTTCAGTATTGCCCGTATTGTTCAGATGCTGGGAAAATTTCATGCATTGGCTCCACAGAAGCTACCTGACCCAGTGAGTATTTCCAGCAGTTTTCGGTTTTTCCCTCAGATTTCCTGCTTCTGCAGTATGCTACCTTTCCTTAGCTTTACTGTTAACAAGGTTCTCGGCCTGATTCAAGATGCGTTCAATGTTAGGCAATGCCAGATGGAGCCACAGTTGGTATGGTTCAGTTCGTCCCATCTTTTCTTGGATGGGGAAGGAAAATGACAATCAAATCCATTCAAGTCAAATGTTATCTTGAGAATTCAGCAAGATGTAAAGTCATGAAATCATAGAATTTTACAGCATGGAAAAGGGCCCTTCGCCCTATTGTGTCCACTCTGTTCATCAAGCACCTATCTTTTCTGACCCTACTTTCCCACACTTGGCCCATAGCCTTATGTACTATGGTGTTTCAAGTGTTTATCATAAATGCACTGAGGGTTCCTGCCTCTACTTCCTTTTCAACCAGTGAGATTCCCCCCAACCCCTGAGTGAAAAGATTTCTCCTTAAAATCCTTTCCTTAAATCTATGCTTCCTGGCTATGACCTAAATGAAAAAGTTCTGCCTTCTCTAACTTAGCTATGTTCCTCATAACTTTGTACACCTTAATCACATCCACTCTCAGCCTTCTGTGCCCTAAGGATATCAACCCCAGCCCACTTAGTCTCTCTCTTCATTGCTGAAATTCTCCAGCCCAGTCAACATCCTGATGAATCTCATCTGCGCACTTCTAATGTAATCACATCCTTCCTACAGAGACTGCACACAATACTCCAGCCGTGATCTAACTAAAGTTGTATACAGTTCCATCATAACCTCCATGCTCTTGTATTCAATGCCCCAACGAATAAAGATAAGTATTTCATATGCTTTCTTAAACAACTTATCTACCTATGCTGCTGCCTTCAAACATTGGCTTGCATTTGATGGCAATCAAATGTGCTGGTGTTCAACTTAGATCATATATTGAAAGGTACCACACTCAGTTACACTGCTGGCCGAAGTTGCTTTTATGTTTGATTGACCCTTTGGGTACAATAGTTAGATTGCCAACTTTCTGGGATTGCCCTGGACTTTCCAGGAATTAAAGATGAATTTCCAGAACACAGTTACAAGTAGGCTGCAAGATAAGTCATAGAGGTATTAAACAAAATGCCTCCATTCACATGGAGGACAGCAACACACAACTTCAGTCTGGTCAGTACGTTCTTCCCTTTTCTCGGTTCTCTCACCATCTGTTTCAGGCCGGGTCTACCAGGGCTCAGTCAGCTCTGTGGTGTTACTGAGCCACCCTTAGTGTTAAACACTGAAGCCCCACCCCCAACCCCACCCAGGGTACAGTCTGTGCCTTTACACCACCTAGTGCTTTTTCCAGGTGATGTTCAACACTGTTTCATCAGCTGAGGGAGGACAGGAGGTGGTAATCAGTAGAAGTCTTCCTTGCCCATAATTAACTTAATGCCATAAGACTTCAGGGGATCTGTATTCAGTGTTGGGTTTTCCATGGGCCAGTCCTTCCTGACTGTGTACTATGATGCCGTCACCTCGGCCCTACAGGTGGGACAGGAATTAACAGGAATAATGACGATAGAGATGTCTGGGATGTCAAGGGCAAGGTATGATTTTTTTGCCTATGACAATGTCAGCCTGCTGCTTTACTCGTCCGTGGAACTGCTCTCTGAGTTTTGCACAAGTGCCCAGCTATTGTTGAGAGGGGCTTCACATTGGTGACGAAGCAGTGTGAGCCTTCCTGTGCCTAGGCTGATGCTGGGACATCCTTCCATTTTATTCTTATCTGACTTTTCTGTCACAGTTTGATACAAAGAGTAGTGAAGAAAGCATTTGATATGCTTGCCTTTATTTGTCAGTACATTGAGTATAGGAGTTGGGACGTCATGTTGCACCCGTACGGGACATTGGTTAGACCACTTTTCAAATACTGCATTCAGTTCTGGTCTCTCTGCTGTAGGAAAGATGTTGAGAAATTTGAAACAGAGCAGAAAAGATTTACAAGGATGTTGCCAGGGCTGGAGGGTTTGAGCTATAGGGAGAGGCTGAATAAACTGGGGCTATTTTCTCTGGTGCGTTGGAAGCTGAGGGGTGACCTTAGAGAGGTTTATAAAATCATGAGAGGCATGGTTAAGGTGAATAGCCAAGGTCAATTTCCCAGGCTAGGGGAGTCCAAAACTAGAGGGCATCAGGTTAAGGTGAGAGGGGAAAGATTTAAAAGGAAACCAAGGGGCAACTTTTTCATGCAGAAGGTGGTGCATGTATGGAATGAGCTGCCAGAGGAAGTGGTGGAGGTTGGTACAATTACAACATTTAAAATGCATCTGGATGGGTACGTGAATAGGAAGGGTTTAGAGGGATATGGGCCAAATGCTGGCAAATGGGACTAGATCAGTTTAGGATATCTGGTTGGATTGGACGAGTTGGACCAAAGGGACTGTTTCCTTGCTGTATGGCTCTATAACTGAATGGTTCGGTAAGCCATTTCAGAGGACAGTTAGGGGCCATTCACTGATGATCTGCAGACAATGTAGACAAGACTGGGTAAGAATGGCAGATTTCCTCCCGGGAAGTACATTAGTGAAACAGATGTGGCTTTGTGACGATCCAAAGTCATAGAGTCATAGAGGCCTGCAGCACAGAAAAATGCCCTTCAGCCCAGTGAGTCTGTGCTGGTCAAAAATAAGCACTTAATTATTACAATCCTGCTTTCAAGCACATGATCCACAGCTGTGTATGCCTTGGCATTGCAAGTGCACATCTAAATATTTCTTAAATGTTATGAGAGTTTCTGCCTCTATTACCCTTACAGGCAGTGAGTTCCAAATCCCACCAGCCTCTGAGTAACAACACTTTTCCTCAAATCCTCTCAGAATCTCCTGTCCCTTATCTTAAGTCAATGACCCCTGGCCTTTGATTCCTCCTTCAAGAGGAAAAGTTCCTTCCTGTCCACCCTATCCAAGCCCCTCATAATTTTATACATCTCAATCATGTTCCCTCTCAGTCTCCTCTGCTCCCAGGAAAACAGCCTCAGTCTGTCCAATCTCTCTTCATGACTAAAAGTCTCCAGTTCAGGCAACATCCTGGTGAATATCTGTTGCAGCCTCTCAAACCGTCCACTATCAAGTGATAGTAGGAACTGCAGATGCTGGAGAATCTGAGATAACAAGGTGTAGAGCTGGATGAACACAGCAGGCCAAGCAGCATCAGAGGAGGAGGAAAGCTGCTCCTATGATGCTGCTTGGCCTGCTGTGTTCATCCAGCTCAACACCTTGTTATCTCACTATCACTCGATGTCTGAGGATGATGTGCTGTCTATATGAAACACATCAGTTTGAAACAATGAGTCCAGTAGCATGGATGGGAAAACATAGAGCCCACCTGATTTAGAGAGATAGTTGTGGGATCCCTGGGCTTTCTAAAGTCACATTGCTGTTTCATTACCCTTTCTGGTAGCTGACTGAAATCATGTTTACGGGCAGAGCATCTAGCAGCCTTTGCTGGCAAGATAAAGCTACTGCATCTCCCAAAGAGATACTTAATGTTCCTGACAACTTTCCACAATCAAATACAGTTGGGTACTTTCAGTGCTGTGTGAGAATAGACTTCTCCTTCCTTTTCTGCTTTGTGTTTTTACTTCTCAGTATATTTCCTCTTTTTTTTCTTTCACTCAGTCTCAACACTTTCCCTTCCCTCAATTCCCACTCACAGAAAAATGAACAGGAAAGCGAGAGAGACAGAACGCAAGAGTGAGCAGAGGGGTGGTTGTTGAGAATGGTGTGAATGTGCAGAGCTGACAACAGCCCCTGCTGGCAAGAAAAGCTATAGCGCCTGGTATTCCCATCTACATATTGTACTAAAAATAAAAACTGAAAGAACTGCGGATGCTGTAAATCAAGAACATAAACAGAAGTTGCTGGAAAAGCTCAGCAGATCTGGCAGCATCTGTGAAGAAAAAAAATCAGAGTTAACGTTTGGGTCTGGTGGACAGTTCTGAGGAAGGGTCACTGGACCTGAAACAGTAACTCTGAATTTTTTCTTCACAGATGCTGCCAGACCTGCTGAGCTTTTCCAGCAACTTCTGTTTTTGCACATACTGTACTAACCAAGACAATCAAATCCTATGTAGCCTCCAGACATTTTAGAGAAAATGTTAGTTCAGGGATCAGGGTCTCAACACTTGGCTCTTCATCTTATATATGAATATCTTACAATTTCAAAATTGACCGATGAAATGAAACCCCAAAATGTTGTGAACTCTGTGGAAGATTGTGATTAACTTTAAGAGGACAGGAACAGAGAGTATATGTGCACAGATCACTGAAGAAGCAAGAAAGGTTGAAGGAGCAGTTAAAAAAGGCATTGGGATCCTAGCCTTTTTAAATAGGGATATATAGAGTATAAAGGTAAGGAAGTTACAATAAACCTGTATAAAATATGCATTGCATCTGATTCTAGCATCATATTTCAGGCAGAATGTGAAGGCATTAGTGAGGGTTCAGATAAGATTCCTGAGATTAATCCCAGGGATGAGGAAATTCAAGCTGTCGATTAGCTGGTGACATTCTCCAAAGGTTGAAGAAGTTTGATAGAGGTGTTCAAAATAACGAGGTGTGGTAAAGAGAGGAGATGTGGAGAAACCGTTACCATTGGCATCAGGATCGAGAACCAAAGGACAGTCAACTAATATGATTGGCAGAAGAAGGAACAACAGCATGAGGAAAAATATTTTTACACAGGTTACTATCCAGAATGCGCTGCCTGAGAGTATAGTGGAACAAGACTCAACCCTGACATTCAGAATTTGATCATTATCTGAAGAGGAAATGAAGATGATTATAGGCCAAGGAATAAGGGTGATGAATAAAACTGAATGTATCACCGTTTTAGAGAATTGGCCCAGATACAATGGGAATCAATTGCTTCATTGCTATGAATTCATCATTTAAGACATTTACAGCATTGTGATCATTACAGTTCAGAAACGAATGTTACATATTTCAGGTGTTTGTAAACCAGTGTGACAGTGGATCCATTTTAACAGCTGCTTCCTTTACTTAAAGGCTTGCCGTCCTATCACTTCTTTTCTACCCTTTCCTTTCTACCCTTCCCCACCTTGCTCTCTTTCTTTCTTGATATTCAACCTCACAAACATATGAATGAGAAACATTACTCACATCACCTTCCCCTTGCTTCACCTTCTAAAGTCCATTGTCTTCACTATTTCCTACCTCATTTACCCAATCACTCATTCAGAAGGTTTCCAACCCTCTCAGTTTGCCCAGGAGTTGCCAGGAATGAAGCATTAATCTCCCAGATATTGCTGGCAGAAACCTGATAAAATCAGAGAGGTGCATGCCAAATTAATTTACCACCTTTTTGAATTATTACAGTCATCCACTGGGGTTTGATTACAATGACAGTAGCTTTGAAGCCATGGTGCATGCACATGTTCATGACTTGGTTTTAAATGGGAGCTGTGTGAGTTGAGGCATTCAGCAGAGTCCAACACTAGTGTCAAAATGACCAGAAAATTCTTTAGAATTCTGGTCACACCCCCAATATGGCAATGGGCACATCTGCAGCTTCAGCTATATATCTGCTGAAGTAAGGCAGGTGGGGTGGGAGCTACACTGAAGACTTCATGGTCATTGAGTAATGTTGTTTCCATGTTCTCTACTTGCTCATTCATTTTTGTCTGTTTCTCTCTTTCCTTGTCTCTTTCTGTCTCCCTGTCTTTGTTGTTTGAAATTCCTGTGGGGACTTTCCAGCAGGATCAGTGAAGTCTCAGAAAATACCCTGTGTGTATTTCCAGAGTTTACCTGTGTGTTTTTCCAGGGTTCTCAATTAGTTATGACAAAAGATTAGGAATTTTCCAGATACTCTTCCCATCCGTCTGTTTTCACTTGTCTCCCTCTCCCTCTCTCTCTCTCCATTCTTTTTCATCATTTCTTCCTTTAAGTTTAGGAGCAGAATTTCCACGGCTAAGTGGAAGCAATTTGAGTCTGTCTGAGGCGGTAAATCCCTAGGAATCGACATTGAGTTAGAATTCTGGTCCTAACACACTCTTTGTTGAATATCCCCAGACCAGCTTTCAAGTTCAGCAACAAAAGCTCTTATGCTTGGACAGAAAGAAATTGAACCAAGAAACGAAAAGGCAATTAAGAGCATTATTAACCCTGGATTTCTGTTTTCTGAATGTGGATGGGTTTCATTCTGTGTCTGCACCTCATTAGAATCAAGAAGAGAGTGCACAATAGGGAGAGCTTTTTCAGTGAAACTGACAAGCTGGGCAGACTTTGATCAGTTGCAGCGAAGAACCTCAGCCATGGCCAGGTGAGGATATACTGTCGAAGGCTCTCCTTCTTTCAGAGAACACTATCATTGTTTAACAGGCAATTACAGTCATAGAGTCACAGAGCTGCATAGCACAGAAACTGACCCTTCGGTCCAACTCGTCTATGCCAACCAGATATCTTAAACTAACCCTCCTAATCTCGGGTCTCTGCCCATCTCTGGATTGTGTGCTCTCTTCTCTAGCTACGAGAGGAAGAAGAGGGGTCTGAAAGTTCACTGTGTGACAAGGATTGGAGGTTACTGTTCTTGGACAGTGAGTCATGATGCAAAAGAGCAATAAACTGAGGGAGAGTTGAGTATTGGACATTCATGGTGTGTGTGAGTTACCTGCAGCGAGAGTAAAGCATGTAAGATGTCCAGGGGAATGCCTGGAATTTCGTTAGCATGAAACTTGGCACCCAGTAGTGGTATTCCACTCACCTGTCCTGTCTCATGGTATCCTGGATATTCCTGGCAATCATTCTCCAGGATGCAGGGATCGTATCTGCATGGATTTCCTCAGGCATTTCCATCCATGCCTGTCTTTTTGGAGAGGTGGTCCTCTTCCTATCGTCTTTGCGAAAGCCTCATAGGTCCTGCAGTAAGGCTTCGAGTTAAGAGTGAGAAGCACGAGAAGCAGTTTTCCCAGGTCTTCTCTCCACTCATGTAGCTGCTGCATTAGTAAATCAAGGATTTTTTAAATTAGAAATCTTTCTTTTGACTGAATTAGTTCTTCACCCAACCTAGCCTTCTGAATTGGATGGAATGCTCAGAGATGGTCTGATAGTGGCTTCATTTGGAAAAGGGCCTTTGCAAAGCCCATCTATTAGGAAATCTGGTTCCTAGCCTGAAAATGGTTCTGCTGTTCTCGTCATACACCCTGGTTTCAGTATATACTGTTTGCAGGAAGCATTACTGCAAGTCATTCTTTGACAGTCCCTCCCATCTTACCTAGAGGACAATGATAGTTGCATGAAATCACTGTGTTCTTTGCCCTCCAAGTCACATTTAGCTGACTTAGATCTATATTATCGATCCTTCATACTCGTTGGTTCAATGTTTGGGAGCTTCCTCCTGAACAGCACAGTGCCAATGCTTTCACCATCAGACTGCAGAGTTCAGGAGGAGGGTTCTCCAGCACTTTCTTATAGTAAATTAGGAATGAGCAAAAAATAGCAGTTTTCTTCTTTCTTGCTTTGAAAGTATATACTCCACACTCTCTATCAGCCCGCCATTGCCTCACAGTTGCTTCTAGATAGAGGAAGGAGTCATTTCCGGTCCTGGTTTCACCTCAATCCCAAATATTTCCCACAATAAGTTGGGAGGAGTAACATCAGCTCAATTCTCCAACGACTACCAACACTGACTTGCCCAGTATGGCCCTAGTGCTGGCCCAGTTGAGACCAGTATGACCAGAATTTGTCCCTGGGAGCTTGCTGAATGTGATGGCTCATAGTTACACCACGTAGACTTAAATCCAAACACAGAGATCTGAGGAAAACATTTGCAAGAGCCAGATTACCTCCAAGCACAATGAGTCAAAACATTACAGGAAATGTTTGCCAGGCTTTACGTGAATCCATCTTTCTGCAGGCTCACTTGTTTGCTTTCTTCTGCCTAAATATTTATAACCAAAAGTTCCTTGATTTCACAAAGGCTTGACTTGTATTCTTTCTGGGTGTATCACGACTGACACACAGTATCAGTCCCTCTAGGCTATGTTTCATTATTCAAAATAATCCCTTTTTATTTTTTGTTATTCGAGAAGGAGAATGAAAAGTTAGAGGTTACAAATGAGGGAATGATTGTCTTTCAGATAAAAAGTCTTTTGTCCAGAGGTAATAGAGAGACAAGCAAAACTTGTCTTGCCGATCCAAATCTCCCACCTGCCAAGAAGAATTGTGAGATGTCCTATTTCCTTATGTCTCTATTTGTCAGAGTTCCAGTAATTTTTGGAGCAAGGAACAGCAAAGAACTCAAGCCCCTAACTATTCCCTACTTCATCATATCTTACGCAATGTCTTGGTTTAGACAGGAAACATAGGTATCATTGTTTGGAGCATTTAACTAAACCTTCAATTCCCTTAAGAATTACAAGAGATTTTATAAATAGATAATTGAATGATTAACCAGAGGAAGTATACATAAACAAACAGATTATTAGCATGCTGTCAGGGAATGTTCCAAAATTGCTTTATGGAAAGTCTTGAGATTTTGACATCTCATTATCGGGCATTTTGCTCTTGAGCTTCCTGGTTGGTCAGTGTATGAATATAGTACCCACAATGGTACACCTGAAAACACGGTTGTGAAGAATAGAACTGGATTCAATCTTTACACACACTTTTATAAGCATTTATTTATGTAGATATACATTACAAACCTGCATTTCTCTTAATCCAATAACTAGAATTTCACTAACTTCGTATTTTTTTATTTTATTATAGAATCCCTACAATGTGGAAACAGGCCCTTCAGCCCAACTAGTCCACACTGACCCTCAAAGCATCCCACCCAAACCCATCCCCCTATAACCCACCTAATCTACTCATCCTTGAGCACTATGGGCAATTTAGCACGGCCAATCCACCTAACCTGCACATCTTTGGACTGTGGGAGGAAACCGGAGCACCTGGAGGGAACCCACGCAGACACGGGGAGAACGTGCAAACTCCAGACAAACAGTCACCCAAGGGTGGAATCGAACCTGGGTTCCTGACACTGTGAGGCAGCAGTGCTAACCACGGAGCCACCATATTTATAGGACTCAAGTGAATTGCCAATTAATACCTGTGTACAATTAAACACAATTAACATACAATTAACATCCACCATGACCCTGAGCTTTACAGGCAACGAAGTCCTAAGTTTGATCAAATTAGGTGATCTCAACTCAGGCCACAATTGAATGGTTCAGTTGGACTCACATTCTCTTGGTTAGGAAAAGAAGATGACAGCAATATCTATTGAAGGCAGACGTTGTCTTGAATAGGTGTAATGAACTGCTTGTGTGTGGCTTACCAAGTGTCTTGGCATTCATCTTTGGCCACAGGAACAATATAGTTTGGATTTACCCAATGAGCATAATTGCAAATAAAAATCAAAAGAACTGTGGATGCTGTAAATCAGGAACAAAAACAAAGTTGCTGGAAAAGCTCAGCAGCTCTGGCAGCATCTGTGGAGGAGAAAACAGAGTTAACGTTTCTGAGGAAGGGTCACCAGACCCGAAACGTTAACTCTGTTTTCTTCTCCACAGATGCTGCCAGACCTGCTGAGCTTTTCCAGCAACTTTGTTTTTGTTCCTGAGCATAATTGCAAACTTTCCTGACTTGCTCTGGAGTTTCCACTAGTCGAAGACTTAGCCCTAGGACATTGCTGCGAACAACCTGGGAAATAAATCATAGGGCTATTACACGGAATGACCTTCATGCATATTGATAAATGAGGCAAATGGCCCAATTTTGATCAGAAGTTGGCCTAGTTGACTCTACGAGAAAATAGGCTGAGGGAAATCAGGCTGTAAGAAGAAACAAGAGCAGGATAGATGCCTGACCACACAAGTGATCAGTCGATTGAAAGCAGCAGCATGCAGAACAGCCAGCAAACTTACTGATAGTAAAGCTAACTACATCTGTGGCAGTCACCCAAACAAGTACTAAGCTTAGCTTCCTAGATAGATAGGTTTGTATAGATTCAGAGTCATGTGGCAATTGCCTATGGCCTGTTTTGGTTTTCGTTACTTTCTTTCCCCAGCTTATTTTCTTTTTCTCTTTTCCTTCCACACTGTCTCAACCCACTATCCTGTGACTGCCAACAGAACAATGTACAGTATGACAGAGAGAAGCAGTGATGGATTGAGCAGCAGATTACCTGGAGATTGAAGGCAGTGTGAATGTGCAAAGCTCAGCTACTTGGTTGAAACTTAACAGAAACAGAGCTTCAGCAGGACATTTGATTAAATAAAATGGTGGAGTTAGTGAATTTGAGAAAGATTTCTAGGTAACAATATATCTGTTTTCCTTTCCCTTCTATTTTCGCAGTCTTTTTCTGTCTCAGTCTGCTTTTTACCTCTATCTCTATTGGATCCTTTTCCTTTTTCCATCTCTCTCTTTTCTTAATTTCCCTATCTTTTCTTGTCACACTGTCTATCTCTGTGTGCGTTTTTTTTTCCCTGTTCCTCAGTATCTTTCATTCCATGTCGCTCTTTCTCTCTTGCTTATTTTTTTCTATTTCTCTCACTTGCACTCCCCCCTCCCACCCCCACTTCTATTGTCTGTCGGTCTCTCTCTTTCTCAGCACCTTTCTCCATCTCTCTCCTCATCTTTTTTGAATTTTATTTGGAATTTTCTTGCAGCAGAAACCCGAGCAAAATAAGTTAATTGTTTAAAAAAAGTCAGTTTGTGCATTTCTTCAGCATTCCCATTAAAGGAACAGAAACCCTGCTGACACTCTTTCTATCTGTCTCCATCTACCTCTCTCCTTCTCACTCTCTCTTTCTGCTGTTTTTCTATAATTGATCTGTCAATACCTCTCGTGTTTGCTATTTCTCTCTCCATCTCTCTGTCCATTTCCTTCTCCCTGTTAATCCTGCTCAGGATTTCTTTCTCCATATTGTTCTCTGGTCTATTTCTCTATTACTCACTCCATTTCTGTTGCTCTCTATCTGAGACCCTTTCCCTTGTTGGGTCTCTGATCAATTTCTATCTCTCTTTCTCTGCTTTTCTTTTCTTTTCAGATTGTCGGTTACTTAACTCTATCTTTCTTTAAAAGCCTATAAATTATCTTTAAATATCTTATTTATATTATATCCTCTTGGTTCAGACTAATGACAAAATTCAACCTTTGAATATTCAGTTGAATTGTGGCTCCAGTGTCTTTCTTAACTTCAACTGGATGTGGACATTTCCTAGAACCAACTAGGCAATTATATGAGATAGTAGGAACTGCAGATGCTGGAGAATCCGAGACAACAAGGTGCAGGGCTGGATGAACACAGCAGGCCAAGCAGCATCATAGGAGCAATTATATGGTCTGGTAAAACTCCTGAAAATGACTAGATATAGTGCTGAGTTGAAGGTTCTGGGTTTAAGTCCCACTCCAAATGTTTGAGTGTTAAAAAATCAAGGCTATTTCGGTGCCAGTACTGAGGGTGAGCAATGTTGTTAGAGGTGCCATCTCTTGGTTAAGAGTTTAAACGAAGGCCTGTTTGATGTCTCAGGCAAATGTTAAAATTCCCATGGTACTATCTCAAAGAGCAAGATGTCCTACTCAATATTTTTTCCTCAATTAGTATCACTGTCTGGTCATTATCACAAGGTGTTCACAAGAGTTTGCACATTCAAATAGGGTTTTGCAATTGCTACACTTACTATGTTGCATCAGGATGGAAATGTCTGAAACGGTGAATAATGAAGAGTGCCATAAGCACCAACTGCTATGATGATGTTAAATTGACATGGTGGGGGAACAGTTTAGGATCTCAAGAGAATAAGGTGCGACATCCATGACCTCCTTTATCTCTGTGAGAGTTTATCATGTCATTGTAATCTGTAAGTTGTTGCCAACACGCAATAAACTACTTCTTGTTCAATTCAAGAGTCTCTTCTTTTTAAACCAGTAAATGTTTTCTCATCTAATACATTAGACCAAGCAACCAGGACCTAAAGAGGATGGTGACAGTTAACCTGCCACATAGTGAGGTGCAGACTCAGTTTGACGCACAATGGATCAAGGAACACTGAGGTAAGGAACAGCTTGCTGTGCAACAACTGGTCAAAGGAACATTGCTTTGAAATCCTCTGCCAATCTCTCATCTCTTGGAGGAACTGGAGAAAAAAATAACAAATTACATTTAAATTAGCTATGTTGACATACAAAGTATTTTCATGCTATCAACAAGTTGGAAAGCTGCAAATATTTTCCGTTGCTATCAACACTAAGAGAATTCAGACTGCAAGGTTTGTGAAGAAACATGAAGAGACAGAGAGTTAACGAGCAGCACACCCACATGAGCTGACTAACAAATCGCTAGCTCATGTAACTTAGAGTACAATGTATTTTGTTGAACAAATAGTAATGACAGATGCCAGTTTGAGGTGACTCAGAAGAGACGAGTTTAAGCAGAGAATTCAATTGCCTCATCTTCCAAGAAAGAATCCTCAGTAACAGTGACAGATCAGGCCAAGCAAGAAAAAATCCTCAAATAATGGACGAAGGAAGTGAATATGTTGGTTTTGCCAGTGCAATCATTGAAGGTGAATAAGAACAAGTTGAAGTAAAAATTTCACATAAATCAGCATAAATTTACCAACAGATTTTGAATTAAAATTTGGTGCCTCAGATTAAAAATGTGGTGCATACTACCCCATTGAAAAAGAACTACTGAGAAGCGACAACCAATGTTCAATAATTCAGGATATGGCAAAGAAGAAATTCCTGTTTCAACAGAGAGCTGTCCTCCACCAAGGGAATCCATGAACTATAAAGTTCTCCAGATATTGCAAAGGAGCATTTGCCTGTCTCAGCAGGGAAGATGCCCTCTCAGAAAAGAATCCAAGAGATTAAATGTCCCCTAGTTTAAAGGGACTTTCAGACATCAGAGAGTGAATTGACCAAAAGAACTAACAGTGTTCCAAGTCCAAAAAGAAGGTGTTTTGGGAGAAAAATTAAAATTCTGCTTGATTTTGTGAAGCGTGAGACTTGGAATGGGCGAGTGTCAAATGTAGTTATAATTCACAAATATATAACACTAATGATGGAAAATGCTTGGGAGAGATATTGTATAAGGTTGTAAGGACTTAAAATATTGATGAGTATCCATTATACTGATTTAGTATAGACTTAAAGGAAGAACAGCTTAGGATTTTGAATGTTTAAGACCTAATATCCTCATAGTTTTTGTAGGTCTAAATATCTATCATATCAATGTAACCTGTAACTAGTTGATCTGGTGCAATCAACTAACTTTGCTCAATACAGCAGCATCTTCTAGTTAGACCAGTAAATGGTTTCCTTTACCACAGTAGACCAAGTAGGCCCTTATAGATCCCCACATTAAAGAGGACGGTGGCTGCAAACCTACCACACTGTAAGATACCGACTCAATTTGATTGCAAAAACAACAAACTACACTTTAAAAGTACATCATTGGCTGTGATAAACTTCAGAAAATTCTGAGGTCGAGCATTTGTGGTGTGCCAAGGATTGACATTACAAATAAACTGATGGATAAAGTAAGTCATAAGTTCTACAGGTACAGCACTGAGCCATGGAGCCATGGCTTCTATTGCTGTTCTGTGCTGATCTTGCTAATCTAAGCTGTGATTGAAGATCAGTTGCTACAACAGGGCTGGTCATGCTGGGTAGTATTACAGAGTCATACAGTACAGAAACAGACCCTTCAGTCCAACCAGTCCATGCTGACCATAATCCCAAACTAAACTAGTCCCACCTGCCTATGCTTGCCCCATATCCCTCCAAACATTTCTTATTCATATACTTATCTTTTAAATGCTGTAACTGTACCCGCTTCCAACACTTCCTCTGGAAGTTCATTCCACACGCGAACCACCCTCTGTGTAAAAAAATTGCTCCTCCATATCTTTTTTTAAATCTTTCACCTCTCACCTTAAAATATGCCTCCTGGTCTTGAAATTCCCCACCGTAGGGTAAGGGCACCTGCCATTCACTTTATATACCCTTCATGATTTTTAAACCTCTACAAGGTCACCTCACAACCTCTTACTCTCCAATGAAAAAAGTCCCAGCCTATCCAGCCTCTCCCTATAACTAAAACCCTCGATTCCCAGCAGGATCCTGGTAAATCTCTTCTGAATCCTCTCCATTTTAATAATATCCTATGGCGTAAGGGTGGAAAAATTAAACCGGGGTCTGCTTTGATTTGCAAAGACAACTACCGGAAAATATATATGGATGTCATGCGAGAGGTTCGGCCCAGCTGCGATGACATCGCTCTCCACATGATCAAATATTTAGCCAACGGTCTATGGTACACTTGCAAGTGAAGAAATACGACATAGCTAGGAAGTATGGGAGATCAGTCAGTGAACTTACAGCCCAACCAGAGTCAGTTCCCCCTGGAAAGGAAGAGAAAAACATAAATTGTAACGATTGATGTTAGCGTGAAATGGCAGGGTCTGAATTACTTTGTTAAGAAGCATTATCAAACACTCTCTCCATTGCAGAATGACCTTGAGGTGAGGTTTACTTGTTATCAGTAGTTGATTGTAACTGCAACCCTTGTTTCCCTGTGTAAAGATAAGCAATTCTGTATTTCTTTTCGCAATGTAATCTGTCTCGGCAGCCAACATGAAGTTTATACAGGACTCCCGCAAATTTCTGTGTCACACTTGGAGCCACAGAATTATCACAGAATTGCTAGTATACAGAAGGATGCCATATCAAATGAACAAATTATTTGTTCTGAGGTGCATTTGCACATGAATATCCTTGTGCCCATTGAAGTTATTTTCATAAATTCAGTAAATTTGGGCTTGGAATCAACATGTTTTAACTTAATGATGGTGAGTGCTTACAGCCTGTAATCCAACACTGTGTATTCATCCTTAACATAGGAATTACAGCACAGAATTAAAGCTGTCTGCTCTCCATAATCACTCCATGTGAGTTCTTAGGGCATTATTAATTACCTTAAATATTCTTAATAACCTTAAAGTTGCCACACAAAAATAATTTCTGTTGCTAACACAGAATATTTCTAGTTTCCATTATTTTGCTTCTGTTACTATCTTTTATGTCATATCTCTTCAAAATTTTAAAATATCTTAGTAAATCATTCCATAATCTCCTCTGTGTGAATGAAAGCAGTTCCAATTTTTCACATCTTCATTTTTATATTTCTACATGCTAAGCAGCATCCAAGTCTATCAGTCTTGCGCTCTAACTATATGACTCAATGTTCTTTCATGAGGAGTCCAAAACTGCACACAATTCTCCAGTCATGATCTTAGTCAGGTTTAATATTGTTTTACCATTATTTTTCAACGTTTTAAAATCAGAAACCCAACATACCATTATTTATTAAATGTCCTATCTATTTGAAGTATGGCTTTGAATTGGTTAAATGAAGTGAGACAGATCAATAGTCCCTCAGCAACTCATTTACTGTGAAATTAAGGCAGGTTAATGATAGCGTCTTGATTCACCAGATATGTTCTCAATCTTCCTTCAAAGTAACTGGGGGGAGAGTGAGGGTATGTATGATAGGTATAAACATCTAATACAAATCACAACATGCAAAGCGTGTCAAATATTGGGCAATATGCATGGGAAATCCCTAATTATTAGATGATCAGAATGCTTATTGCCCCTCCTTTAAAAATCTCCTTGACAGGCCACTTTTCAGCTTGCCCTTTCACTCACCTCCTCAGTTCACCTTTTCTCTCCATAGAGTATCCTCAAGAACGTTACTAGGTTAAGTAGTCTGCATAAATGTCAGTCATTCTGATTAGAATTGAAAAAATGTTAAATCTATTCAGCATTTTATTGACCTGTAATCATGTACGTTTAACCATTTCTACTAGTTAAATTTTAAAAAGGTTCTGAGCTGTGAACAATTCATTCATATCATCCTTGATTTCTCAGTTGGTAAATATAGTATCCAGGATTATGTACACCTTCAGTACATACAAATATGAATACCTACAAATTTGGTTTAATTCCGATCTAGCCATGAGGATTTATGGAAAAACAACTGACTTTAGCACTTCTAAACTGGGGAGGGGAATAATTAACCAGAATTTCCAGTTCTGATGACTATTTGAAAGATGTATGATCTACTATGTTTGCATTACCCACCAATACCCACTGGTTAAACATCACTCATTAACATCTAGGGCAACCATAGCACAGAAAGGGAAAACAGCCCTTTTATCCTTTTATTAATAAGCATTTGATCATGGCTTTTGAATATTCTAACGTCTGATTTTATTATGGAAGCAAGAACACCTAACAACTAAGACAACAAGGTGCAGGGCTGGATGAACACAGCAGGCCAAGCAGCATCATAGGAGCAGAGAGGCTGACATTTCGGGCCTAGACCCTTCATCAGAAAAGGGGGAGAGGAAGGGGGTTCTGAAATAAATAGGGAGAGAGTGGGAGGCGGATAGAAGATGGATAGAGGAGAGGATAGGTGGAGAGGAAACAAACAGGTTGAAGAGGCGGGGATGGGGCCAGTAAAGGCTAACCTGTTCTTCCTCCCACCTATTCCCTCCTCCCACCTCAAGCCGCACCTCCATCTCCTACTGACTAACCTCATCCCGCCCCCTTGACCTGTCCGTCCTCCCTGGACTGACCTATCCCCTTCCTAACTCCCCACCTACACTCACCTTTACTGGCCCCATCCCTGCCTCTTCGACCTGTTTGTTTCCTCTCCACCTATCCTCTCCTCTATCCATCTTCTATCCGCCTCCCACTCTCTCCCTATTTATTTCAGAACCCCCTTCCCCTCCCCCTTTTCTGATGAAGGGTCTAGGCCCAAAACGTCAGCCTCTCTGCTCCTATGATGCTGCTTGGCCTGCTGTGTTCATCCAGCCCTGCACCTTGTTGTCTCGGATTCTCCAGCATCTGCAGTTCCTACTATCTCTGACCTAACAACTAAGGTCTGCCACAAACAGTACCTTTCAGTTTGTTCAGCTGCTGCCTGCTGCATTTCCCAATGTCACATAACCTTATGTAACCACAAAAAAGGATTTCCTCGGTTAAGCAAAATCAGTAACACGGGCTTTATGAATGGAGTTACATTTTGCTAAGCGACTCACAGAGGAAATCTGCCTTCACATTTTGCTCCCAACCCCGATATTATTCACCCTTCTCCTTAAGGAAGTGACTTTCCTTAGGCCTAGCTCCACCACTGTTGGCATTTTATGCAATTGATACCTATGAGAGTGTGGGCAAACAATGTGAGGAGCACTGCACACATCATAGTATTAAGCGTTCAAAATCCGATTTTAAAAAGATCATTTTTTTTCACCTATGTCTGTGTGGAATGATGCTGAGTCATCAATTTTTGAGGTTTTCAATTACCTTGCAACATGGGAGGAACTTAGTGCTGCCGTTCCTGCCTCTGAATCAGGAGGTGTCACGTTCAAACCCTGTTTCAGGAAGTCCTAATGAGAGGAAACGCTAAATTCTGCACCAACTAACTGTACAATTTAACAGAAAGATACTTGTATCCACAGGGTGTACATGACCACTTCCCTGACACTGGATGGCCTATAAGAACACATAAAAACCTACTTTTCTATCGGATCAATTGCCCGACTGCTTGGCATAAAGATGCTTTAGGCTGTGGAAAGACAGTTCACCTGTGACCTTTCAGACTCTTAATCAGCCTCTGAATACTCACACTATTGTCAAAGGGAAAAGAGTGAACATGTGAAAATAACTATAATGATTACCATCTGCAAGGCAAACATTAGGTTTGGAGCTGCAATCTATCCTGTTTTCCATTTCCTGAGTTTACATTTGGCAATGACCATCTTGGTCAATTAATCACATAAAAAGAGTTGATTATTTACATATTGCAGAAATTGGTCTACGTTAGAAGTTATGTTGCACTCAAACCTCCTCTAACCAGAAGAATGTTTAATTTTACAGTGCCTTTAACATGATAAAACAGCTCAAAGCACTTCAAAGGAGCATTCCAAAATGTTTATGACATTAATACACAGGGAGGTGTCATAAGTGGCGACTTATAAACTTTTCACTGTACTTATTTGAGTACATGTCACAATAAAGCTAATTCAATATTGGGTCAGATGATTAAAACTTCATCAAAGGGATAGGTTTTAAGGAGAACCTTAAAGGAGGAAAACAAGATGGAAATGTTATAGTCTCTCCCCTCCAAGCTACTCACTATCCCGATTTGGAAATATCCTTCACTGTTGCTGGGTTAACATACTGGAATTCCCTCCCTTAGGGGATGGTGAGTCTACCGACAGCACAAGGACTGCCGTGGTTCAAGAAGGCAGCTCAACAACATGATCTGAACGGTATCTAGGGACAGGCAATAAATGCTGGCCAGTGAGCAACACCTATGTCCCAGGAATGAATAACGAAGAATAAAATCTACAAATCCCTGCATTCCTTTCACTTTAATGTGATTATCCAGCTCCCAACAAACACATTAAACACTATTCACTTCAACCATTCCCTATTCCAGCAAATCCCATATTCTTACACTATCTGGTAAGTAGAATTGCATTTTGGATTTATTGGTCACTATATTATGGTTTTGATATGTTACTTTGGACTCCTCCACAGTGAAAACATTTTTATGTGTCTCCTCCCTTCCTTATTTTAAAGACCACTGTCTGGGTACCTCTCAACCTCTTTTCTGAAAGAAAGAGTCCTAGTCAGAACAGTCTTCTTTCGATAAGCACGGAAATTAATTTCCACTTGTAATTGTACATGAGACCATCTGGTAATTTACACCAGGCCACATTTTTGAGAATGAGCATAACAAATCAATTCACTTCGGTCATGGATCTTGCTTTTATTGATGATATTTTACAATAAATATGTGGAAAACTTTTGTCTTGGTTTTAATTTTTAATGCCATAGACTGTGTGAAACATGTGAAAAACCAAGTAAGATTATTAGTTACTGAATGTTAAAATCATTGTATCACAGACCACACAGGGAGCCCATTGTGTCCATGCCATCGCCTTGAATATTCTATCCAATTGGTCTTGCATACCTGTTCTTTCACAACTACCCTGTGCATTTTCCCTTCCCTAATCTATCTCCAATTTCCTCTCGATGTTACAATTGAATATGCTTCAAACATTCTTTCAAACGGTGCATTCCAGATCATTATACCTGCTGCCAAGCAAAAGTTCTGCTCTTATAAATTAATTATTTTACATACACAGAAAGCATCCTCACAACTATTTCCAACTAATGTAAATTGATTATGATCACTTGGGTATAGACGGAGGGACAATATGGAGGACTTGATATCACCACAGCATACCTCCCAATCAAGAACAGGCGGGTGAGTGTCAGGAGCTGCCAATTCAATAACCTCCTTGTTGACCATGGGTACCAGAAATGTACGTCAAACTCCCTGCTATCCTCCATCTTTCCAAAAAGCCTTAACCCTACCATTTGTTGATCATGGCTTCTCCCTCTCTCTCTCTTTTCTCACCAGCATAAGACCATAAGGCATAGAAGCAGAAATTAGGCCATTTGGCCCATTGAGTCTGCTCTGCCATTCAATCACGGCTGATAAGTTTCTCAACCCATTCTCTCGCTTTCTCCCAATAATCTTTGATCCCCTTGACAATCAAAAACCTATCTATCTCTGTCTTAAATATTCAGAATGACTGGGCCTCCACAGCCTTCTGAGGCAGTGAATTCCACAGATTCACTACTCTCTGGCTGAAGTAGTTTATAATTATCTCCGTTCTAAAGCATCTTCCCTTTACTCTAAGGCTGTGTCTTCAGGTCCTGGTCTCTCCTGCCGATGGAAATATTTTCCCAACGTCCACTCTATCCAGGCTGTTCAGTATTCTGTAAGTTTTAATTAGCTCCCCGTCATCCTTCTAAACTCCATTGAGCATAGACTCAGAGTCCTTAAATATTCCTCATATGTTAAGCCTTTCACTCCTGGGATCATTTTTGTGAACCTTCTCTGGACCTGCTCCAGGGCCTGTACATCCTTCCTGAGGTATGGGGCCCAAAATTGCTCACAATACTCTGAATGTGGTCTGATCAGAGCTTTATAAAGCCTCAGATGTACATCCCTGGTTGTAGATTCTAGTCCTCTCGAAATAAATGCCATCATTGTAATTGTTTTCCCAACTACTGACTTAACCTACAATATTACCTTGAGAGAATCCTGGACTAGGACTCCTAAGTCCCTTTGCACTTCCGATTTCTGAATTTTCTCCCCATTTAGAAAATAAACTATGCCTTTATTCTTCCTACCGAAGTGTATGGCCTCACACTTTCGCACACGGTATTCTGTTTGCCACTTCTTTGCCCACTCTCCTAACCTGTCTAAATCCTTCTGCAGCCTCCCTGCCTCTTCAATACTACCTTTCCCTCCACCTATCTTTGTATCATCTGCAAATTTAGTTAGAATGCCCTCAGTTCCTTCATCTAGATCATTAATTTATAAAGTGAAAAGTTGTGGTCCCAACACTGACCCTTGCGGAACACCACTAGTTACCAGCTGCCATCCTGAGAAGGACCCTTTTAACCCAATTCTCTTGCCTTCTGTCAGACAGCCAATCTTCTATCCATGCTAATACCTTGCCTCTAACACGATGGGCCTTTATCTTACTCAGCAACCTCCTGTGCGGTACCTTGTCAAAGGCCTTTTGGAAGTCCAAGTAGATAACATCCATTGGCTCTCCTTGGGCTAATCTGCTCATTACCTCCTCAAAGAATTCTAACAGATTTGTCAGGCATGACCTCCCCTTGATGAAACCATGCTGACTTTGCCCTATTTTACCATGTACTTCCAAGTATTCAGAAATCTCATTCTCCACAATGGACTCCAAAATCTTACCAATGGCTTAGATTAGGCTAATCGGTCTGTAATATCCTGTCTTTTGCCTTGCTCCCTTCTTAAATGGGGTGTTACAACAGTGATTTTCCAGTCCTCTGGAACTGTCTCTGAGTCCAGTGATTCCTGAAAGACAACCACTGATGCCTCCATTATATTTTCAGCTATCTCCTTCAGATCTCTGGGGGTGTAGTCCATATGGTCCAGGTTACTTTTCCACCTTCAGATCTTCCAGTTTTTCTAGCACCTTCTCCTTGGTTATGGCCACCACACTCACCTCTGCCCTCCAACTCTCTTGAATCTTTGGAATATTACTCATGTCTTCCACGCTGAAGACTGACACAAAGTACTTATTCAGTTCCTCAGCCATTTCTTTGTTCCCCATTACTATTTCTCCAGTGTCATTTTCCAGCAGCCCAATGTCCACTTTTGCCTCTCTTTTGCCCTTTGTATATCTAAAGAAACTTTTACAATCTTCTTTTATGCTACTGGCTAGCTTACTCTCATTTGATCTTCTCCCTCCTTATTTCTTTCTTCATTGCCCTCTGTTGGTCTTTATAGGCTTCCCACTGCCCTTTGATGCATTATGTGCTCTCTGTTTTGCTTTTATCCTGTCCCTGACCTCCCTTGTCAGCCATGGTTGCCTCATCTTCCCTTGAGTATTCTTCTTTCTCTTTGGGATGAATTTTTGTTGCGTCTCCTGAATTACTCCCAGAAACTTCTGCCATTGCTGTTCCACGTCTTTCCTGCTAGGTTCCTCTCCCGTCAATTCTGCCCAGCTCCTCCCTCATGCCTCTATAGTTGCCTTTATTCAATTGTAAAACCATTACATCTGATTTTCACCTTCTCCCTCTCAAACTGCGGAGTAAATTCTATCATATTATGGTCACTGCCTCCTAAGGGTTCCTTCATCTTAAGCTCCCTTTTCAAGTCTGCCTCATTGCACAACACTAAATCCAGAATTGCCTGTTCCCTAGTGGGATCCACCAGAAGCTGATCCAAAAAGCCATCTCGTAGACATTCCACAAATTCCTTTGCTTGCGATCCACTACCAACTTGATTTTCCCAGTCCATCTGCATGTTGAAATCCCTCATGATCACTGTAACCTTGCCTTTCTGACATGCCTTTTCTACCACACTTGGAATATTACGTTCAGTTCTGGTCACCTCATTATAGGAAGGATGTGGAAGCTTTAGAGAGGGTGCAGAGGAGATTTACCAGGATGCTGCCTGGACTGGAGGGCCTGGACTGAAGAAAGGTTGAGGGAGCTAGGGCTTTTCTCATTGGAGCGAAGAAGGATAAGAGGTGACTTGATAGAGGTGTACAAGATGATGAGAAGCATAGATAGAATGGATAGCCAGAGACATTTTCCCAGGGCAGAAATGACCATCACGAGGGGGCATAATTTTAAGGTGATTGGAGAAATGTCTGGAGGAGATGTCAGAGGTAGGTTCTTTACACAGAGAGTGGTGGGTGCATGGAATGCGGTGCCGGTGGTGGTAATAGAGTCAGATACATTAGGGACATTTAAGCAACTCTTGATTAGGCACAGGGATGATAGTAAAATGAAGGGTATGCAGGTTAGTTTTGATCTTGGAGTAGATAATAGGTCGGCACAACATTGTGCTGTACTGTTCTATGTTCTATCTCCTGCTGTATCTTGTGCCCCACATCCTGACTACTGTTAGGAGGCCTGTACGTAACACCCATTATGGTTTTTTTTACCTTTGTGGTTCCTCAACTCTACCACACAGATTCTACATCATCTGACCCTACTTTGTTTCTTGCTATTGATTTAAGTTCATTTCTTACTAATAAGGCAATGCCACGCCCCTGCACACCAGCCTGACTTTGTGATAGGATGCATATCCTTGAATATTTAGCTCGCAGTCCTGATCCCCTTGCATCCACATCTCCATGATGCCCACCACATCATACCTGCCAATTTCAATCTGCACCACAAGCTCATTTACCTTATTTCTTATACTGTGCGCATTCAGATACAACACCTTCAGTCCTGTACCAACTGCTCCTCTTCTCACTATCATTCATTTATCCAGAGTGCTTGAAGTTTGATTCCTAACCCTTTCCAAACACTTTGTCCTATGTTGTGTGCTGGAGACTTGAATAATCTCTCCTGAGTTCTCCTTTCTTTTCATTTTTTAAAATACTTTTACATACGGTTGAATCCACCCCCACAGATGTTAACCTGCTGCTTTGTTTCCCATTGGCCATTATACTTCTTGGAGTTTTACCCTTCCCCCCCAGCTTTCTAGTTTAAAGTCCTGTTGACCAGCCTATTTACCCTTTTCGCTAGAACATTGGTCCCAACTCGGTTCAGGTGGAGACCGTCACAGCTGTGTAGATCCCTCCTGTTCCAATACTGATGCCAGTGCCCCATGAAAAGGAAACCCTCTTTCCCGCACCACTCTTGTAGCCATGTGTTTACTTCCCTTATTCTCGTGTCCCTATGCCAATTTGCACATGGCTTTGGCAGTAATGTAGAGAATATGAACCTTGATTACCTGTCCTTTAATTTAATCCCTAAACAGGTCCTCTTTCCTAGTCTTGCCTACGTTGTTTGTCCCAATATGGACTACAACAACTGGATCCTCCCCCTCCCTCTCCTATATCCTTTTAAGCCAGTCAGAGATGTTCCTCACCTTGGCACCGGGCAGGAAACATACCATGCGGGACTGTCTATCCTGTTTACAAAGGATGCTATCTATTCCCCTAATTATAGGATCCCCTACAACTACTACTTGTCTTTTCCCCCTCTTGAATGGTCTCCGTGGTCAGCTGGCTCATCCTCCCTACAGCCCTGTTCCTCATTCACACAGGGAGCAAGCAGCTTGTACCTGTTGGACAAGGTCAAGAGCTGAGGCTCCTCTGTTCCTGACTGCAGAATCCCTCTACCTGCCTCACTTGCAGTCACACCCTACTGTCCCTGTCTACTGACCGAATTTGTGGTGTGACTGCCTCCTGAAACAGAGCATCCAGGTAACTCTGCCCCTCCTGGAAGTACCAGAATGTCCGAAGCTCGAGCAACCTACACTTGCTGCAGATGTGGTCACTGCAGTTTGCCATGGGATCAGCCAGCTCCCACATCATACTGCTATAGCACATCATGTGTCCAGCCATCTCTACTTAAATTAATTAATTTTTTTGTTAAGCTAATCCGTGGTTAGTTAATTATTTACTGACTAGTTTTTCAGTTTTTTTCAAATTTAGAATGATTGCAGATGCCC
Source organism: Rhincodon typus (assembly GCF_021869965.1). Lineage (NCBI taxonomy): Eukaryota > Metazoa > Chordata > Chondrichthyes > Orectolobiformes > Rhincodontidae > Rhincodon > Rhincodon typus. Next base: position 9,659,700 of record NC_063360.1, read on the forward strand.
TCTCCCCTGTGTCCAATATGCACAATTGTAGCCAACCACAGTTGTCTCCCTAGCCAAACACTGATCTCCAGCCTTTTCCCTCTCCTCAGTTCTGAGGAAGAGTCACTGGATCTGAAACGTTAACTCTGATTTTTTCTTCACAGATGCTGCCGCACCTGCTGAGCTTCCAGCAACTTCTGTTTTTGCTCCCGCCTCTCCTGACTGCTTCCCTCCCCCTTCAAATATTGATCTTCAATCCCATTACTCTTAGTTGTTGAGACCTGTTCCCAAGGGCCTATGGTTGCTGCTGGTTTTCATGTCTGGCATTTGGTCACATTGTTGATAACGCCGGCTATTAGAGGAGGAACAGAAAGGATAATAAGATCCCAAATTGGACTTGGTTCCTTGTTTCAGGTATTTCTGCACTGCCTTGCACCCACACTCCTCACGTGATCAACAAAAATTTTAGGACATGATATTTGCCCCAATTTGTAAATTTCTCTTTGATTTTTTTTTCCTTTATTGCCACAGAGATTTTATAGCATGGAAAGAGGGCTTTAGGCTCGTTGTATCCAGCTCGGTGATCAATCATTCGTCTGTTCTCATTCTGTTTTCAAGCACTTGACCCACAGTCTTGTAAGTGATTACATTCCAAGTTTTCATCTACATAGTTACTCAATGTTTTGAGGGTTTCCGCTTCTATCACTCTTTTAGACAGGGAATTCCAGATACCTACAAAACTCTGGGTGAAAAAAATTCCCCAATTCCCCTTGAAACCTCCTGCTTCTTAACTTAGGCCTATGCCCCCCCGTTATTCTCCTCTCTTCTAAAGGGAAAAGTTTTTCCCTATCAATCTTGCGTGTGCCCCTAGGAAGTATATACACCTCAATAAGATCCGCCATCACTTTTCTCTGCTCTCTCCTTCCACTTTTGGTTGATTGCTGTTCTTCATTCTGCATGAGAGTACTTTTTTGTTTCTTTACATGTCCAATTACCAATGTATTTGCTCTTGAACCACGAATCCTTGTGTCATTTAATCTCTCCTGCCTTGTACTCTATCACAGACGTTGCTTTTTCTATCCTTGCTCTTTTCACTTGCTAAACTAGATTTCTAACTTTTCACAGTTCTGATGAAGGATCATGGGAACATAGAAACATAGGAAGTAGGAATGGGAGCAGGCAATTGAGCTCTTCGAGTCTGCTCCACTATTTAACATGATCATGGCTGATCTTATCCTTGTCTCAACTCCACTTTCCTGACTGCTCCCCAAAGCCCTTATCCCGCTTGTCATCAGAAACAAATCTATTTCTTTCTTGAAACTGTTGGTTGATTCTGCCTCCACTGCATTCTCGGGCAGTGAGTTCCACTGATGCACAACTCTCTGAGAAGGAGTTTCTCCTCATCTCAATTCTGAACCTACCTCCTCACACTCTATATCCATGACCTCTTGTTCGAGACTGTCCCACAAAGGGGAGCATGTGCTCAACATCCACCTAATCAATCCTCTTTAGCATTTTATATACTTCAATCAGATCCTCCCCTCATTTCTCTTATTTCCAGCGAGTACAAGCCCACGCTATTCAACCACTCCTTGTACAACAGCCCTTTCATCCCTGATTGTCGAGCTGAAAGATTGGGCTAAATTTTCCCCACCTTGCAGAATTCGTCTTAGTGGGTGCGGGGTAGTATAGAATTGGTCACATTGGTCTAGCTCTGTGGCACATTCCTGCTTTTGCATGTTTTGTCTGGGGACAGGTACCCAGGACAACAGCTACCAGCAGGGTTGGTAGCCAATTGGAATAGTCAGCAGGGTGATCAGTCCCTATAATAGATTGAAAATTCCCCAGCAACTCAAGGAGGCCAACCCAGCTGTGTCAGGACACTGCCAATGTAGTGGAGGAGCTTCATGATTTAGAATTAAGACATGGAAGGAATTTTATTTATTTGTTAGTGGTAAATCAACTATGCTCAGGCATCCACCAGGGGAAAGATATGTCATTGCAACCCTTCATGATGTCTCAGTTAATGTCACATCTGCTGCAATGGCAGTTATTCTAACCTTCACCCTAACCTTCCTACTCAAGAGGTTTCTTGGTGGCACTGATGTCACTCCTGGTTGCAGACCCCTTCAACACCACCCCCTCGGAAGGGCAGAATGACTTACAAACATATATTTGAATTAGGAGAAGGGGCCATTCAGTCCCTCGAGCCTGCTCTACCATTCAATAAGATCATGACTAATCTGATTGTAACCTCAAATCCACATTCCTGCCTCACCCTGTTGATTTCTTACCTCTTTGCTTAACAAGAACCTACCTCTGCCTTAAAAATATTCAAGGACTCTGCTTTTGCCACCTTTTCAGGGACATAGTTTCAAAAACTCACTTAAAAGCAAAATACTGCAAATGCTGGAAATCTGAAACAAACACAGAAAATGCTGAAGAAACTCTGTACGTCTGGCAGTACCTGTGGAGAGAAACAGTTAATGTTTTAAATCCAGAAAGATTCTTCGTCAGAACTGAAGTACTAAACTTCATTCCTGAGAAAGAGCTCAGAACCACAGATAACGCCAGGCCTGCTAGCCAGAATTTTCTGTGTTTGCAAAAAGACTCATGACCCTCTGAGAGAAACAAAGTCACCTGATCTCTATTTTAAATAAGCAGCCCCTCATTTTGAAACAATGAGCCCTAGTTCCAGGTTCTCCCATAAAAGGAAATGTCCTTTGCACAAGTACTCTGTCAAGACCCTTGTAGATTTTATATTTCAATTAAGTTATCTCTCATTCTTCTAACGTCCTGAAAATTTAAATCTGCCCAACTTTTCCCCTTTTGATAACCCACACATTGCAGGTATTTGTTTAGTACACTTGCCTCCATCACAATTACATCCTTCTTTAAATAAGGTTAGTAATATTTTGCACAGTACTCCAGATGTAAATGAATAGGAAGAGATATGGGCCAAATGCTGTGAAATGGGACCACGTCCGATTTTTGGACTGAAGGTTCTGTTTCTGTGCTGTGTGATTCTGTATGATCTCACTAGTGCCCTGTATAACTGAAAGCATATTTTGTATTCAATTTGACTCCGGATAAATTATAACATTCCATTAGCTTTTCTAATTACTTGCTGTCTTTGCATACTAATCTTTTGCTATTCATGTGAAAGGACAATCAGATGCCTCTGCTTAACTCATACAAAAAACATTGAGAGAAATCTCCCCCATGGGGACACAGTGATCATAAGAGCAATGGGGACACGGAGTAGAGCATCCACAGCAAAGGTGAGTGGAGACTCCTCGGCTTTATCTCTCACAAGCTATCCCGCAAATAAGGGACAAAGGGCATCCTTTAAGATGTGCAGGATGACAGTTAATATAGGGGACAATCCTTAAATAGGAGGTAATTGGCCTTCCAGTAAAGGACCAGTAGCCCAATACCCAGAGGGAAAACACAGCAATATTTGGAAAGTTACGCAGTGGTCCTACTGGAACACCACTTTGATGTATGAAGAATGTGTCGGACCAACTTGTGTTGTTCGCAAGTTTTACTGAGCCCAGAACCGGGTCGAGCAGCTCTGCAGATGCTGGAACCCCGTCGCCATTCTGACTTGGACAGTGGTCGGTGATCCCAGATCTGAGGCTGATGTCGGGATCGTAATCAAGGGGCTGGAAATACCCAGCCCATTGACTCTGTTCTTTGCTCTGACGAACGCTGTGTACAGATACACAGGATACAATATTTTATATATTTTTAGGGTTCTTGCAGCACAGTGGTGGTGCTCCTAGCTCTTGGCCAGGAAGCCTGGGTTCAAATCTCACATGTTCCGGCACTGTGCAATAACATCTCTGAGCAGGTTGATTAGAGAGAGAGAGAGAAAAAAAAAAATCTTGTTTAAAATTTGCAGCATATTCTGCCGATGGCTCCAGCATCTGCAGTAAGCCCTTTGATTTCTCCCCAACCCCCACCACCAACCTGTTTGGTAATGTAACAACAAAGTGTGGAGCTGGACCCTTCTACAGAAATCTGAAGAAATCTTAGGAATTTGTCCACACAAACCAACGACTCCCTGATTTTACTGAGACTGTCTTAGTTGCTGTACGTACTGACTCAGAAAATGGGCCAGCTATTAATCTCAGTTGGATTGAACTAATGCTAGTGTATCCCTTAACCCATCCCCTGCTAAAACAACCATGTACTCTTAAAGAGATAGCAAGAACTGCAGATGCTGGAGTCTGAGATAACACAGTGTGGAGCTGGAGGAACACAGCAGGCCAGGCAGCATCAGAGGAACAGGAAAGCTGATGTTTCGAGTTGGGGGGAGAGAGATAGTAGGAACTGCAGATGCTGGAGAATCTGAGATAACAAGGTGTAGAGCTGGATGAACACAGCAGGCCAAGCAGCATCGTAGGAGCAGGAAGGCTGACGTTTCAGG
>NC_063360.1:9664510-9723516 GCF_021869965.1 Rhincodon typus
ACACCTTGTTGTTTCGAGTTGGGATCCTTCTTCACCAGTCCACCCGAAACGTCAACTCACAGACTGTGGTGTACAGTCAGTCCATTTTCTGGGCCAGTACGTACAGCAACTGGGAGAGTCTCAGAAAAATCAGGGAGTTGCTGGTTTGCATGGACAAATTCCTAAGCCTTCTTCAAACTTCTGAAGAAGGGTTCCCCGACCCGAAACGTCAGCTTTCCTGCGCCCCCACCGCACCGTGACGCTGCGCTCCTCCAGCTCCACGTTCTGCGACTCCAGCACCTGCGGTTCTTGGCTGTCCGCGTTTGGTAATGTGGTGCCTGACATACAGGATGCAGGGCTGGATGAACACAGCAGGCCAAGCAGCATCATAGGAGCAGAGAGGTGAGTGCGGCCGGAGACGGAGACTGCAGTGTGTTTGGGAGATGCATGAGGCACGTGGGCCGTGATCACGTGACGCAGCGGCAGATTGCTGGATGTTTCTCCGCCCAGTGTCTGGTCTCTCTCTCTCTCATCAACAAAGCTGCTCTCTGTGGAAGGAGAGACCCTCACACACTGCCCCTTCTCTTCAGTTCACCAAAGCGCAAGGACTAAAGAAGAGGAGACAACCTGCAACAAGAACAAAAATTTAAAAAAAAACCAGGAAAAGAAGCTTCTGACAGGAATGGGTAAGTCTCCCTGCCTCTGTCACGTTAACGGTTAGAATTGATTGTAATTCTTACACCTGCTTCGCCCCCTCCGCCCGCGTTTGTGTTTTTGATCGACGGCACCTTTGCTGTCTTTGGAGATTTTTGTTCCAGCCCTTCCCCTTCCTCACCCCTCAATCTAAAAGTGAAACCAAAGAGACGAACCCAAGTGTCGCTCGGTTTGTTACAAAGGGAAAGGCGCAGGGCGCAACCGAACCCGCTGCTGCTGCTGTGCGCGGATGGACAGCCGCCGCAGCCAATCGGTGGCCCGGCTGCGGCTCGCCGCCGTTCCAGACGGCCAATGGGTGTTTGCTAGCTGCGGTGGGCGGGGTTTCCCTTGAGCATCAAGCTGGGTTGCAGTGTGGTGTTTGTGTTCTGGTTTCGTATTATTGTACACAATACATCCTGTAACCCTTCTTGTGGGGTGGGGGCAGAGAAACAGATTTGGTTTGAATCCTAACTCCTTGCTTAACTTCCCTCCTGTCAAAGGACCAGGGATTTTTCTTCTTTTTTTCAATTCTGTGGCTTTATTTTTAAGCTTTTCAAAATTCAAATAATTCAGAACACAGCTGCAAGGTTAACTAATTCTAGAGAAATCGTTTGGAATACATTTGCACAGGAAGTTCTCCTCCCCCATCTGTGTTAATTTATTCCAGTAGTCAGTTTTTTTAAAAAAAATCAACTGCCTTAAAAAGCTGAAATGACAATACTTCTCAAAAATCATTTTTTTAGTGTTGTTTAAAATTCTCAATAGCATTTACCCTACCAGCAGAACGTAAACAGTTTATCATTTGCAGTATGGATCAGAAAAGATGTGCAATCACATGGACCCTTTCACAACCTAAAACATTTTATAGCCAATCTGTTTTTTTTGAAATGTAGTCTCTTGCAATATGGGAAGCACTGTAGCCAATTATTGCACAGTAGGCTAATATGGTAATGAATATATAATCCTGCTGTAAAAAGAGAAAGTGCAGGAGAAACTCAGCAGGTTGTAGTAACAAAGAAAATAGGAACAGTAGTAGGTCAGGAAGCAAAACAAAATCTCAAAAGACAACAATTCCTGACGATTGAGAACACAGACCAGGCAGAGGGAATGAAGTATGATTTAAGAATTACAATTGCTTCTTATTGTTAATATGGCACAAGGTCTGGCAGCATCTGTGGAGACAGAAACAGCCCGATATGAGTCTTTATATCAGACTTAAGTCATTAACTCTGTTCCTTTCTCCGCCAATGTTCCAGACCTGCTGAGTTTCTCCAGAGTTTTTCTTTTTATTTCAGATTTCCTGCATCCACTATATTTGGCTTTTATGTAACCTTTTCAATTATGTAGGTTGAAGGATAAATATTGGCCAGAATGCTGGGGATACTCCCTGGCTCTTTGTCCCAATATTGGGTACAGTATTGCTTACATCTAACAAAGCAGACAGATGGGGCTTGGGGGTCTTGATTTAATGTCTCCTCAGTAATACTGCACGCCCCACTGTGCAGCACTCACTTAGTAGTCTGCCTTGATTTTAATGATCGGGAGCGGAACTTGAACTCTTAACCTGTATTTTTTTTAGAAGGAGTGCTAACAAATGAGCCATGACTGAAATTAGCCATGGTATGAAATTTAGAGCAAGAAACTAGAGCTGAAAGACTGGCTAGCCTTAACTACAGTACCACGTACAGTTCTGGTGACTGCAATGCATGAAGGATGTGATTGCAGTCTAGAGAAGATTAGAATGATGTTGTCTGAGCAAGAAGATTATCTCTGAGAATCAATTGTCTAGGTTGAGGTTATCTTCTTTGGGATGAGGGAGACTGAGAGAAGATTTAACTGAGTTGTATAAAATTATTAGGGGACTCGATTGAGTGGATAAGAAAGTCATAACTTTCTTAGGAGAGAGGTCAATAACCAGAAGGCGTACACTTAAAAAGTAACTGGCAGGAGGATTAAAGGGGAGTTGTGGTGAAATCTTTTCAGAGTATTGGGGTTTAGAATTCTCTGCTCGAAAGGGTGGAACGCTCAACATGTAAGAGCTTATTGTATTAGCCAAGAGCTCTAAAATAAGAGTAGATGCCTCGTTTTGGTCGTGTAAATTGCTCATATTTTGAAACGGGTAGACTTGTATGTGAGCTTGGCTTCAGTTCTCTCTAAGAGCTCACCTCCCACACAAAGGTTAAGTCATTTCAAAGAGCAGAAGGAACTTTAGGATGCTGTGAAACTGTAAGCCAGTCCTTGCCGCTGCCTTCAGGAAGTGGAGAAAAGAAGTGAATCTTGCCTCTGAATCAGATATCAGATATCAGATAAAATAGGGTAGTAATAAAGGAGTCACAGGCACCAGTATTCAAGTCAGACATTAAACAGTAATATCTGTTTGATAGCATGAACTTGTAATAGGAAATGGTGAGAATGATAATCCAGAAGAATAGGATCTAGTGGGCCATCTTCATCTATTATTATTGCATTGTATTTACCTGTTTAATAAACAAAAATGATAATCAATCAGGTTTTAACACACCTTTGGGGTTTATAATTGTCTTCAAATCTGGTTAGATTAAAAATCTCTTCTCGGTGGCTCAGTGGTTCGCAGGGCTGCCTCACAGCTCCAGGGACCCGGGTTTGATTTAACCCTTGGGTGATTACCTGTGTGGAGTTTGTGCATTCTCCCTGTTTCTGCGTGGGTTTCCTCCCACAGTCCAAAGATGTACAGGTTAGGTGGGTTGGCCATGCTAAATTCCCCATAGTGTCCAGGGATGTGTAGGTTAGGTGGGTTAGCAATGGGAAATGCAAGGTTGCAGGGATAGGGTAGGGGCTGGGTGGGATGCTCTTCAGATGGTTGCTGTGGACTCAATGGGCCATATGGCCTGTTTCCGCACTATAGGGATTCTATGATTCTATGAAAAATCTCTTCAAAAAAACAAAGATATCAGCAATAACATGTTCCATAAATTCCATTTCTGTAGCATCAAGTAACCCTTCAGCCAAGTAGGTAAGTTTCCTGTATGTCGTCTTAGCCATCTAATCAACCTGACCTCGACTATTAGTACGCTGTGGACATGCACTCCAAGGTCATTTTCTTACCTACACTTCAGTGTATCCTGTTATTATTTGGTAATCTCTTGCCTTGCTTTACCTTCCCAAATATATTACTGTAAATCATGGCAGAAGTGTCAGCCTGGCGCATAAGATGACGCATTTTTTTCCAGTCTCAAAGATCATGTTTTACATACACATTGACACTTCACTTCTGTTTCAGCCACAACATGCTGTACTCCCAAGAATAGTTAGCCTCAGTTTTTCACCTCATGAAAGTTTCAACTTACTGGCAGCTGATTACTAGGTGTAAGGGATCAAGCAGATGAAAAAGACCGTGTGTTGCAAGTATATATGGGAATTGAAGACATTCCCACTTTTTTTGGTGAGATGCCAATGACATTTCAAAATAGTGACCCCTTATACTTGCTGGTGATTCACTTTTATACTCGTCGTATAAAAACCATGTATTTAGAGGCTTCAAAGGTTGACTTGTGTGCTAATATCTGTGGTACCAGCATATGCAAGCCTTTTCTCAACACCTATTCCCAATCAATGATCTTGAGCCTAGCTGAATTTTCCACAACGTAGCCTATCAGCACCCTCTCTCCTCCACTTGACTGAATCAGAGGTTTAGTAGTTTGGAACTTGAAGTTGTTGGAATATATAAGAAAGAGAGGCGTCCTGTTGAACCACATAAGATTTTTTAGAGGACTTGACAAAGTACATGTAGACAGGTTGTTTCTCGTTATGGGAGAGATTAGGACCAGAGGGCATACTCTGAGAACAAGGGGTGACACATTTAATACAAATGGGAAAGAATTTCTTCTGAGTGGTGAATCTGCTGATTTTTGTTTTTTAACCATAGAGGGCTGTTGGAGATGGGTCATTTAAGTATTTTCAAGACTGATTCTCTTGCCATTTAAAAATCAATCTCCATGGTAATAGGGAAAAAGACAGAGATGTGGAGTTAAGGATTATCTGATCAGTCAGGATTTAATTGAATAGCGGAGCAGATTCCATGGGCTGAATGGCCTACTTTTGTTCTTGAGGTCTTAAGGCATGACCTCTCAGGATGATATTGTCAGTACAGTGCCTTTTGTGTTGACCTGTGGCTGCTAGGAGTACCTTTTCACTATCTCAAACTCAATTCAGAGATAGTAAGAACTGCAGGTGCTGGAGTCAGAGATAACACAGTGTGGAGCTGGAGAAACACAGCAGGCCAGGCAGCATCAGAGGAGCAGGAAAGTTGACGTTTCTGGTTGGGACCCTTCAGAAATCGGGGAGGGGGAAGGGAGCTCAGAAATAAATAGAGAGGAGAGGAGGGGTGGGGCTGGGGAAGGTAGGTGGGATGGTGATAAGTGTGTGTTGGTAGGCAGTGACGGGAGAAATGGATAGGTGGGAGAGAAGATGGACAGGTTGTGTCAGGTTAAGGAGGCAGGGATGAGAGGGAGGGTTGGTCATAGAATGAGGCCGGGGGTGGGGAGATTTTGAAACTGGTAAATTCACGTTTAGGCCATTGGGCTGTAGGCTCCCAAGGCGGAATATTAGGTGCCGTTCCTCCAGTTTGTGGGTTGCGTCATTGTGACACTGGAGGAGGCCCAAGATGGACATGTCACCCAGGGAGTGGGAGGGGGAGTTAAAATGGTTCGCGACCAGAAGGTGTTGTCGTTTGTTGTTTGTCATGAACAGAGCGCAGATGCTCTACAAAACGGTCTCTGAGCCTCCACTTGGTTTCACTGATGTAGAGGAGGCCATATCGGGAGCAGCGGATGCAGTATACCATATTGATGGACGTGCAGGTGAACCCCTGCCTAACGTGGAAAGTTTGTTTTGTGCCTTGGATGGAGGTGAGGGGGGAGGTGTAGGGGCAGGTGTAGCACTTCCTGCAGTTGCAGGGAAAGGTGCTGGGGGTGTCGGGCTAGTGGGGAGTGTGGAGCCGAGGAGGGAGTCGCAGAGAGAGCAGTCCCTACGAAAGGCAGATAGGGGTGGGGAGGGAAATAAATCGTTGGTTGTGGGGTCGGATTGTAGGTGATGGAAGTGGCGGAGAATGATACTTTGGATGAGGAGATATGTAAGACACTTAGAGACAATGGCAGGATTGACTGTAAACCACTGGACTCCCAGATGAAGGTAAAGAGTCTTCCACTCCTCTTTGGGCTGTTTTATTTTTAGAAAAACATTAATTGTAAACATTGAGTTGCTTAGGAGTGATTGAAAGGGAGGATAATTGATTGTGTTATAATAATTGATGAGTTGATAATTGATTTGGTTAAGAAATTGGTTGTGCAACTGGGGATAACAACTAAGGAAACTGGATTAGTTTTCTTACTGGCAGGATGTAACTGGTGCAATCCAATGAGGAGGTTCACTGGATTTGATTCCAGGGATGAGCAGTTTGACTTGTGAAGAGAAATTTGAGCAGTTTAGGCCTATACTGTCTGGAGTTTAGAAGAGTCAGAGGTGATCTAACTGATGTACGTAAGATTTAAAGGGGATTGACAAAGTAGATGTAGAAAAGATGTTCCCTAATGTGGGGGCAATCTAGAACAAGAGGCGGTTTTTTTGGGCTAAGGAGTAACGGATGAGGAGAAATTACTTCTCTCAAAGGATTCACTACTCAGAGAGTAGTGGATGCTGGGACATTAAGTAAATTTGAGGAGATAGATGACAGATTTTTAATTAGTAATGGGTTGAAGGTTATGGCGAGTGAGCAGGAGAAAGGAGTTGAGGCTGAGGTGAGATTGGCCATGATCGTATCAAACGGCGGAACAGGCTCAAAGGACTGAACTGCCTACTCACGCTCCTAGTTCTTATGTTCTACCTGTGTTGGTACCTCAGCTATTCGTTGTCCGTGTTAATAACTTGCATAAAGGGATTGAAAGTCACAATTTCAAATTTGTCAATGGCTCAAAGATTGGCTGGAGTGTAGCTGGAAGTACCACAATTCAAGCACATAGTGATAAATGAATTTAAATGTAAACAAAGGTGAGATATTCCAATTTGGGACGTAAAGAGCTAGAATAGGGTACTTTCTAAACGGTGAAAAATCTTCATGCCATGGGGTCCAAATGGATTTGTGCGACCAGATATATAGATCACTAATATGTCATGAGTAGGTACAGAAAAAAGTCAAAAGGCCTCCTGAAATAATGGCCTTTAGACCTAGAGGTCTAGAATATAAGAGAGTGGAAGATGTTCTTCAACGATACAAAGCTTAGGTTAGAACCCAGCTGGAGAACTGTGAAGCAGTTGTGGGCAGGCACCACATCATAGGGATGATATATCAACCTTGGAAGATGTGCGATGTCATAGTTTTACCAGAATGGTACCTGACCTGCAAGGGTTAAATTATGAGGTGAGATTATACAAACTAGGATTGTGTAACATGGAATTTAAAAGGACTTAAAGGAAGATTTGATCAAAATTTTCAAGCCATTAAGGGCAAGCCAGGGTTGAGAAACAACTTCCACTGATTATCCTTAGTTCTAGACTATAGTCAACACATTACAGCCATACAGGTAGTTCTCCTGTATCATGATAGTTGCATTCTTAGGTGACCTTGCATTGTAGAAAATCGCGTTATTGGGAAATCGCTATGCTTGTAAAGCAGAAAGTTTGCATTATACAAACAGCACCCACTATTCATCAATCGCTTGACAGCCGATTCGTGTTTATAAAACATGCGTTATAGCAGAACTACCTGTCACTTTTCCAGGAGTGAAATTACTAACAATTTCTACATTCCTCTGTAAACAGCAATTGATACTAATTCAATTATTCATTTTATAATTTTTAATCTGAGATTGGAGTTTTGTTTGCCAAAACTACTTAAGAGTAGGGGAGAAAAGGCTATTTGGAGATGGATTATACATCAGTCATGATTTTGTTGAATGGCAAAACAGACTTCACAGTCTAAATAATGTTCTTCTGTTCCTATTCCTCGAAGGAAATATTAGTTTTCTAACTAACAATACCACTTGAGTTGCATATCCCTCTTCAACATCCTGTGAAAATCTCTGATCAGCTACAGCATTTTTTTGGATTGCTGTGTGAAGTTTGAATATTATGATGTGCCACTAATCTCTACACCATTGACACTTTTCCATTTTATTTGCTGTTAAATGTACAAACCCCCCTGGACTGAAGTGAAAGTCCAGAGAAAATGTCAAAATCTACAAGTAGCAGACTGTGAATGACTTGCATTTACATATTTCAAAGGGAAAGAGAGAATTTGGATTTTGAAAGAAAAAAAGCTTTCACAACCATTTACATGACCAAAGCACTTCTCAAGTGTATTTACTACTGCAGCATAGGAAACCTGGCAGCCAATTTGCACACAGCAAGATCCCATGGCAATGTTGTGGTAATGATTGTGGTGCTGCTTAAGGGATAAATATTGCTCGGGAGACCAGGACAACTCCCCTGCTGTTCTTTGAAAAGGTAACACGGCAATTTTCACATCCAACTGGGAGGTGAGATAAGACTTTAAAGTCTCTTTAGAAAGATGGCATTTCTGACAGTGCAGCATTCTCTCAGTATTGAACTGAAGTGCAATCTGGATTTAATACTTAAATCTTTGAATTGGAGCTTGATCCTGACCTAGAAGCAAGAGTACATCCCACTGAATTATGGCTGATGGTGGCGGAAGAGAACAAGACAGAGATGCTTAGGTAGGAGATTCTAGAGCTTTGGGGCTAAAGTAACAGAAAACCTTGCTGCCAATGTATGGCACTGAAGATGAGGGATATGTAAGAGTCTGGAATTGGAGGATCACTAAATCTTGGATGGATGAAAAGTTGGGAATTGTAAGGCTGGAGGAGGCTAATGGGGAGAAAGTGTGAGGCCATGAAGGGATTCGATCACAAGGATGGAAAGCTTTGAAATCAAGGCGTTGCTGGACAAGGATGCAATGTAGATCAGTGCGTATGGCCTGTATTTGGCGCACAGCCTCAATTTAACCTCTTATTGAAAGTGTTTTCAGGAGTACAGCTTTTGTTAACATTCTAACTACGGTGTCGGCCTCACTACCCACAGCTTTTGTTAACATTCTAACTACGGTGTCGGCCTCACTACCCACAGCTTTTGTTAACATTCTAACTACGGTGTCGGCCTCACTACCCACAGCTTTTGGATCTAAAGGCAAAAAATCATAAATTGAGCTGCACTGATTGAATCCTACTCAAAGTTTGCTCCAAGTTCTTTAAACAATTTCAATGTTTTAAGTTAAAACTTGCTCACCAATTAGGAGATCAGATTTAGTCCTGAATAATAAAAATAAAGTAATTGGGCCTTTAAGTCAGTAATGTTGTCATCACAGCTATCACTGAACTGCAGACATTTGTATTTACCAGAAAGGTGAATTCTTCTTTTCCCCTTCCTCTGTTTCCCTGCCTCTCCCAGAGGCTGTGATCTGTGTTGAGTAATGGCTCTTTCCCAGGCTTTAGCTGCCCTCTGCTGCTTCTCTTAAGTGATCATTCCTCACATGATTGTATTGTCAGGTAAGGAGCAATACACCTGAGTCCAGTACAGTCTTCAACCTCACACTGCATTTGGGGCCAAATGGAAAGCGATTGGGAGTGGGTTTGTTAGATATATTTGTTTTCTCTATCCCTATCCCCATGGAACTGACGCTAATTTCAATGGCCCTTTGCTGGCACAGCCAAAGTCAGCTACCTCTGGGCTGACCAGGGCTTCCTGAGGATAATTGGCTAAGTATCACACTGGACGTTGCAGTTGTCGACTGACACTAAAACCACTAACCATTTTCATGACTGTGTCTTTGTTCCTAGCTTCTGACCCGTCGTCACCCGCTGTGGAGGAGGGAGTTGAGGATGAGGAGGATGACGTGGATGTGAACCTGGAAGAGGCAGAGAATGGGACTACTGGGAAAATGCACAGTCCCCGGGGAACTTTGCTCACTCGTCGTGGGATTACACTGCGCGTGCTTCTCAAAGACCGAGTCATCCAGCCAGGAGAAGGCCTGCTCACCATTCACTATTTAGTAAGAAAATAAACTAACCACCTCTTTGCCCCTCCGCTCAGCTTTGCTCATTGCCTATTGTGAAACTCATGGGCTCTCAGGATACAGTGTCACACCCTTTGCCCAGCCACTGCTACCTCACACCAACTTCATTTTCACATCTGAGCCTGGAATGGCTGTGACTGAGGCTGCTTTTTTTTTTTGCACCTAGGGCTGTATCTGGGAGGGTTAGGAGTCGCATCTAATCTTTCATTCCATCAGCTTGTGTTTACTACGTAGTTGCTTGCTGCCTTTGGATTTTTCTTTGGTTTTCTGATCGAAGACATCATCCCCAACGAGGCAACAGCCCTTGGAACGACCCCTTTCAAAGCCCCAGGTTGAGGAAATTCAAACAGGGTGAATTAGTAAGGTAAGTGTAGAAGGGACAAAGTTGCCTGAGCTTCAAGGGCTGAACAACCAAGCACAGAATGATGCCAGCAGACAGCATAATTGACCACACACAAATATACAAAACAGGAGGCAGGAATAGGCCATTTGGCCCATTAGCTGCTCCACCATTCAACATGATCATGGATCATCCTCTTTCTCAATGCCATACTCCTGGGCTTTCCCCAGATCCCTTGATGCCGATAATGTCTTAGAAATCTTTGTATTTCATTCTTTGTGTTCAGTGACCTGGCCAATACCATCTAACGTGGTAGAGAATTACACAATGTCACAATCCTGAGTGAAAAGAATTCTGCTCAACACCATCCTAAATGGTATATCCTGAATCCTCAGACTGTGACTTTTCTATCATCTCTGTATCCAGTTTGGCCAGCCCTATCAGAATTTTAAACATTTTAAGAGATCACCTTTCATTCTTCCAAACTGCAATGATTGCAGGCCTAATTGACTAAATCTCTCTTCATGTGACAAGCCTGCTGTCCCAGAATCAGTCTGGTGGACCTTGGCTGCACTCACTCAATGGCAAGTATATTTTTTTTCTTGGGTAAGGAGACCAAAACAGTGCACAATACTCCAGATGTGACCTCGCAGGGCCATGTACAGCAGCAACAAGATATCTCTGCTCCTGTACCAAAACCCTCTTGTATACAGACTTATCCTGGGCTTTTCCTGCATCCATTTCCAGAAGAAATGCCGTAACCAGATCTTTGTAGCACTTTTCTTCTTCTGAGTACTGGTTCATGGAGTAGTTCAGCCAGTTCTAACAACCTGATCCTCAAAGGGAGGAAGCCTAAAATTATAGTCAGCTCTATACCAGTTAGTGCGCTTAATTAGGGAACCTATGTTTCCTTTTTCTTTATTTTGTCAGGCATCGAAAGAAGTCATATGAATAATGCTGTGGGTGAAAAGTTGTTTTGTGTCTATATAACTTGTTGGCTATTGATTGTATACTTTCCTGTTTCTTCACAGGGGAAGACGTTTGTGGGGGACCTGTTGCCTGACGGGAAGATCCGATGGCAAGAAACCAGCCAGATTTTCAACTCTCCCAGCGCATGGGCCACGCACTGCAAAAAGCTCGTCAACCCAGCCAAGAAATCTGGCTGTGGCTGGGCCTCTGTGAAGTACAAGGGACAAAAACTGGATCAGTACAAGACCATGTGGCTAAGGAAGCAGCAGCCGCCACTGCAGGCTGTGGAAATGGTATGGTTCACAAACATAATGGAGTCTAATGAAGAGCTCTGAGTTTTGGCACTGGAGTTCCGTTTTGGGGAGAGGTGGTGGCTAACGTGACTGGGGACGTGCGCCGGGTTTAAGTGTCAACATGGCAGCCGGACAAATCTAAATTGAAATTTTAAGTCTGGGATATAAAGCCATTCTCCATAATGGAGACCATGACAAAGTTCATCAGATATGTGTGCTTTTTTGCGAAAAAAAACACGTCTGGTTCACTAACGCCCTTCAGGGAAGGAAATCAGCCATTCTTTCCTGGTCCAGCTGACATGTGTCTCCAGACCCATAACAATGTGATTGACTCTGAACTTTCCTCTAAAATGACCTAGTAAGCCACTCAGTTCAAAGTCAATTAGAGGTCCTAGGGAGTGTTGCCAAACAGAGGTTTTGGGACAGAGGTTCATAGTTCCTTGAAGGTGGAGTCACAGGTAGACAGGGTAGTGAAGAAGGTGTTTGGTACACTTGCCTTTATTGGTTAGAGCTTTGAGTAAAGGAGTTGGAATGTCATGTTGTGGCGGTACAGGACATTTGGTGAGGCCACTTTTAGAATACTGTGTTTAATTCTGGTCTCCCTGCTATAGGAAGGATGCTGTTAAACTTGAAAAGGTGCAGAAAAGATTTGTAAGGATGTTGCCAGGGTTGGAGGGTTTGAGCTGTAGGGAGAGGCTGAATTGGCTGGGGCTATTTTCCCTGGAATGTCAGAGGCTGAGGGGTGACCTTAAAGAGGCGCTTAAAATCTTGAGGGACACGGATAGGGTAAATAGCCAAGGTCTTTTTCCCAGGGTAGGGAAATTCAAAAGGGACCTAAGGGGCACCTTTTTCATGCAGATGCTAGTATGTGTATAGAATGAGCTGCCAGAGGAATTGGTGGAGGCTGGTACAATTACAACATGTAAAAGGCATCTGGATAAGTACATGAATAATTGGGGTTTAGAGTGATATGGGCCAAGTGTTGGCAAATGGGACTAGATTAATTGAGCGTAGCTGATTGGCATGGATGAGTTGGACTGAAGGATTTGTTTCCTTGCTGTACAACCCTATGACTCTACATTGCCAACAGATGCTCATCTTACAAGTGGCGCGCACATCCCATGAAAGCATTCTTTTAAAAAAGACACCATTGGAGGCTAAATGGGTTCAGGTCCAGCCCACATCAGCCTCTGCCATCCTGTTTTAAGAGTTTTGGCAAACTCAGTCCAGTTCCTCATTTATAGAAGCTTTAACTAAAATTGTGGAGGCCAAAGCAAGTTCAATATAGAATTAAAAGATAATTAGAAACAGAAATGCTGGAAAGCTGGAGTAAACCCCAGATAATATTCGATCAGTCAGTCAGCATTTGTGGAACAAATGGATCAATAGAAAGGTTATGGCTCAGAAAAAGGCCATTCAGCCTGTTGTGTCTGCACCAGCTGAATACAATAGCTGCCTATTTAAATTCCACTTTCCAGCACCTACCAGTAGCCTTGCAGGTTACAGTGCTTAAGGGGCAGATTCAGATTCTTTTCAAATGAATTAAGAGTATCTGTCTCAACCACTGAACTGGACAATGAATTCCCTTTCCCACTGCCAACTCGTGAGGAAAGACCTTTTTCCCCATCCTCTCTAATCCTGTTGGCAGTCACCTGGAATCTGTGCCCGGGGTGATTGATGTCTCCAATCCTCTCATTATTCTGTACACTTTAAGTCCTCTGTTTGAAGGAAAACAATTATAACTTATACAATCTTTCCTCTTAGCTGCAATTTTCAAGCCCTGGCAACATACTTGTAAATATCCTCTGTACTCTTTCTAGAGCAACTATGTTTTTCCTTTAATGTGACCAGAACCACACCTAAAACTCCAGGTGTGGTCTAACCAGTATCTTCTCTAGTTCCGATATTATATCCCTGCTTTTACAGTCAACATCTGTATGACGTTACCTCTTCTCCTGCACATTAAGGTCTCACACTTCTACCCTTCTCATTACCCACGAGTTTATTGTATATTCTCTTGCTTTGTTTGCCCTCACCTAGCATAACTTTGCACTTCTCCAAATTGAATTTAACTTGCCATTTTCCGTCCTGTCAACCAACCATTTGGTGTTATCCTGCAGTAAACGGCCAATTTTTGTGTCAGTTGTAAGTTACCCAATCATGTTTCCAACATGTCAGTCTAAACCATTAATATGTACCAAGAACAGCAAGGGACCCAATACTGAGCCCTGTGGAACACCACTTTTAAAAACTTTCCATTTGCAAAAATATCCATTTATCATTTCCCTTGTTTCCTGTCAATGGACAAAGTGTGGATCCAACTCGTTAGATTTGTCTGTATTCCATGGGCTTTGAATTTTCTGCATGTGGGACCTGGTCTACATGGATTTCAGTAAAGCATTTGACAACATCCATTGCACTACTCTCATTAATCCTCCTTGTTCCTCCCTCAAAAAGTTCAATGAAGTTAGTAAGACACAACTTTCCCTTAAGAAAACCATGCTGACTTATTTGTGACTACTCTCTGCTTTTCTAAGCAGCAGTTAATCATATCTCTCAGTATTGTGTCTAGTAATTTGCCCACCACTGAGGTCAGATTGACCCATCTATAATTATTTGGCCTATCCCTCATATCCCTTTTTGAACAATGATACTACATTTGTAGACCTGTCAACCTCTGGTATCTCACCTGTATCGAGTAAAGATTATAAGCCTAGGAGACAATTCATCTGGCCGTGGTCATTTATCTACCTTTATGGAGGTCAATGTCCCCCGTATTTCCCTTCTCATTATGCTTATTTTATATAATATTTCACACTCCTCCTCTTGAATGCCTGCACCATCCTTCTCCTTTTTGAAGACAGATAACATACTCATTCCTGCCCACATCTTCTGCATCCATGTATAACTTACCGTGCACATTTCTGATAGGCCCAGCCCTTTCTTTGCTCTTAATGTGTTGATAAAGCATCCTTGGATTTCCCTTAATTTTATCAGTCCGTAGCTTTGTCATATCCTCTCTGTCTTCCTAATTTTTACTTCACCCCTGTACTTTCTATACATGGGCATAGAGACGTATGGCACGGAAACAGACCCTTTGGTCCAACTCGTCCATGCTGACCAGATATCCTAGATAAACCTAGTCCCATTTGCCAGCATTTGGCCTATATTCCCCTAAACCCTTCTTATTCATATAACCATCTAGATAACTTTTTAAATGTTGTAATTGTACCATTCTCCACCACTTCTCCTGGCAGCTCATTCCATATGTGCACCACACTCTCTGCTTGAAAATGTTGCCCCTTCAGTCCCTTTTAAATCTTTCCCCTCTCACCTTAAACCTATGCCCTCTAATTCTGGACTCCCCCACCCTGGGGAAAAGACCTTGACTATTCACCTTATCTGTGCCCCTCATGATTTTACAAACCTCTATAAGGTCACCCCTCAGCTTCTGACACTCCAGGAAAAACAGCCCCAGACTGTTCAGCCTCTCCCTGTAGCTCAAACCCTCCAACCCTGGCAACATTGTTGTAAATCTTGCCTGAACCCTTTCAAGTTTTACAACATCCTTCCTATAGCAGAGTGACCAGAATTGCACACAGTATTCCAATAGTGGCCTAACCAATGTCCTGTGCAGCAGCAACAACATGATTTTCCAACTCCAATACTCAATGCACTGTCCAATAAAGACAACCATACCAAATGCAGCCTTCACTTTCCTATTTACTTGTGCCTCCACTTTCAAGGAATTATGAACCTGTACTCCAAGGTCTCTTTGTTCAGCAACATGCCACAGGACCTTACCATTAAATGTATAAGTCCTGCTCTGATTTGCCTTTCCTAAATGCAGCACCTCACATTTATCTAAATTAGACTCCTTCTGCCTCTCCAAGGCCCATTCGCCCATCTGATCAAGATCCTGTTGTACTCTGAGGTAACCTTCTTGGCTATCTGCTACACCTCCAGTTTTGATGTTAGCTGCAAACTTACTAACCATACTTCCAATGTTCACATCCAAATCGTTTAAATAAATGACAAAAAGCAGTGGTCCAACACGTTATTTTGGGCTGTATCTGACTTGGGAGTGATTGCAGAAAGTGTGATTTACTCAGTTGTCAGAAAGAAATTGCACAGTGTTAAAGTGTTGTGGCAAGGAGACCATAATCTCTTTTGCTTATTTGTAGCAGATGTTAATTTTATTGTTTTCCTGGTATGGCGTATCTGAGGACATTCCAGAATTAGTATTCCAGTAAATGTCATCAAGTCTTTAAATCACTTCTACAGAATAATCTGTTTGAATGGCTATTGCCAGCTTTTGATTGTGATAAAGATGTGCATCATGTTTGCTGGATCTACTCGTTGTTGTCAAACTTATCCTTCGAAGCTTTGTTGGATGAAAACACAGCTGTGTGTATCACTGAGCTAGGCCATCTGAGTGGGCCCTAGTTCCACTTGCAATCTGTGATCTCTGCTGTCTTCAGTATACCTGTGCTGGAATTGGGAGGAATCTTGTCCAGCACTCCTGCTCCTGATTACTAAAGTGATTCCTGTGCTTGGAAGTGGATGTGTAGACATACGTGGTCCTTGTTGCTCTTGAATGACAGCAGAATTGGGGTTATTGAAAGAATGAGATGCTAGGGCTTGCCTGCGGTTTACAAAGGCATAGAGCTAACGTCTTCAGGAAGATTGAATTGATGAAAATTTGACAGTAGATTTTCAGATCCTGGGTGAAACAGTAAGTTAATAGTATTCTTTCCCACACAGAATTTGGCCAGTGAGGAAGATGACGAAATTCCTGAAGAGGAAGACTTTGAAAATCATAGCAAAAAGATCCCTAAATCAGATAATCAGGTCAAGAAAGTGGAAGAGAAAAGCAAGAAACTACAAGCTAAAAGCTCTCAAGACTGTAGCCTGATGGGTAGCATATCTCTTTTATTATTGTTTTAAAGTATTTTGCTGTTTGCTCTAATTTGTTTTTCTTTTAGAGGAACGCAGAGTGGATGCAGTATATACTAATGAAAAGTATACACTTGTGTGTAATGTTTAAAGGATATTTCAATGGCTGTGGGGATGTCCTGATGTGCTCTATCCCTGTAGATGGAGGTGTGTTCACCTCTTGCCCTGTGGCACTGGGGAGAGTTTAGGTAAAACAGCTGGAGACTGCCTGTAATTCCAGAGATCTGGTCTCCTTTCAGTAGGTAGCAGACTGGAATTGTATACGTTATTGTGTGCATGCCCATACCAGTACTTTTGTACAGATTTAATTGGGCCCAATGTAATCCCCGTTCATGAATGGATTTTGAGTGAGTTGAAATTGGGCTCATAATCACCTCCAGTTATTTGTGGACGTGAACATCCCAAGCAGAGTTCTTCTAGATCTTGTATTCGTCTAGAATAAATTCTAGACATAGGCAGCAAGTCTTTCCTATTGTTTGAATCCTTTTCAGTGTGATGCCACTTGCAAACCTAGTTTTCCAAATCAGGCCAATGCTCATACATTGAGTGGAGTCTGATCCCAAGTTTCATTGGGAGCAATGGGCTTGACAGTAATATTCAATGGGGTCTTTTCTCGTTACTGGTGGAAACCATACCAATCTATATGTAATAGGTTCTTCTCTCTGGGCTCCTGGGGACAGAGGGCATCTGAGGTCACAATCTTTGCATCTGACCTGCTCTTGTAGCCACTGTATTTTTGTACGGCCAGTCCAGACCTGTTTATGATCAATCGTAACCTCCAGTGTGTTCCTAGGGGGGTTGTTTAGCAATGGTAATACCATTAAATTTTGAGGCAGTAGATTCTGTCTTGTTGTAGGTGGTCATTGCCTGGCATTTGTGTAGCATGAACGTTATTTGGTGTCTTGAGAGCAGTGGGGTAGAAGTGAATGACACAGGCTGCTCTTTATCTGTTGCTTGACCCCTTGCTGACCTGCTCGAGTGAAAACGCTTCTAAAATAGTCACTGTATGTCAGAGCTGGCAAGCCAGCAGGTGAAGTGGCTCTGTACTATTCTAATGACACAGCTGCTGATTTGTGATATCACTGTGGGTAGAATGCAAATGAGGATGTTGAAGCTGTAACAGTATGTTATTGAATTGTCACTTGCACATTTTTCTGGTCTTAACTGAGATATGTTTTTACCCTTAAGACAATGGACACAGCATAATAAAAGCTCGTAACAAAGACCTTGGCCCAGTTCAGTACTCTGTGATCGGGAGCAGAGACCCAGGAAGGTTGGTGTTGAATTTATCTTGTTTGAGGTCTAGTTTTCAGTTGATAATTAATGTAATAGTATAATTGAGATTTCCATCGTAAAGGCTTGACTCTCTGGATTAGTGCTTCCCAAACCATTTTCCAGTGTTGACTGCATTTTAATATTTTGTAAATACTTGTAAAATGTTTCTGTGTACTTGCATGATGAAATGTATGTTTTTGCAAAACAGTCTGTCAGAATCTCCACAGTGTGGTGGATACTGTACATCTAATCTCTGATGTAGCATCCAGGGTGAACAATTTGAAACTTGATGTTTTACAGCTTCATGCAAACGTGTGCTTGCAAAAGGAACCACGAATTTCATTGTGTGTGGTGTAGTGAATCCAGAATTCATAGAATCATGGAATCTCTACAGTGCAGAAAGTGTTGCATTTTTTTTGTAGAAGTTGAAATCATGAAATTTCAGTAAAGGGTTCAGTTTCAGATGTGGCTAAATCCATATCGTCGGGCTGACACTCACAGGGATTGTGGACCTAATCAAATGCCCAAAACAGGGAAGGAATATATAGCTTTGGGTGGTTCGGATGATCAATCATCAGATCACTCTAATTGTTGGACAGAAGCAAGGAAAGCTGCAGGAGTGAGTCTCCCATGGGGAGGCGATGGCCTAAAGACATTATCGTTGGACTGTTAATCCAGAGACCCAGATAATGTTCTGGCGACCTGGATTTGAATCCTGCCACGGCAGATGGTGGAATTTGAATTCAATAAATACCTGGAATTAAAAATCTAACGATGATCACGAATCCATTGTCGAATTTCAGGGGAAAACCCATCTGGTTCACTAATGTCCTTTAGGGAAGGAAACTGCCATCCTTCCCTGGTCTGGCCTACATGTAACTCCAGACCCACAGCAATGTGGTTGACTCTTATCTGCCCTCTGGGCAATTAGGGATGGACA
Organism: Rhincodon typus; assembly: GCF_021869965.1. Classification (NCBI taxonomy): domain Eukaryota; kingdom Metazoa; phylum Chordata; class Chondrichthyes; order Orectolobiformes; family Rhincodontidae; genus Rhincodon; species Rhincodon typus. The sequence continues at coordinate 9,683,020 of NC_063360.1, forward strand.
ATGAATGCTGCCTAGCCAGTGATGCCCTTCATCCCGTGAATGAATTAAAAACAAATTCACCTTGAGCATATTAAAAATTTAATTTTCTTCACAAACGTCATGGTGCAATTGGTTCAAACATGTTCTTGCCTTGCATATTTGAATTCAGCTCATTTAGTTTCCTGAATATGCCTGTGACAGAAGCAAATATTGTTTTTGTCACAGGTATAATTCAACAAAATTCCCTTTTTTTGTTTGCAGTGCACTAAAAATACAAACACCTGATGCCTCAGTTCAAAATATCTTTGCAGTAGCTTTCCTCATGAGCATGTACTGATCTCACGCAATAGCGCATCACGATCAGATCCTAAGTCTTTGCACAACTTTTCAAAAAAACATGCACAAAAGGGTGAGATTTGCTACACTTCACAATTTGAAGTGACTGACTGCAGTATTCTGCCTAGTTCTGTGCGTTGTTCACTCTGAATTGTACAGAGAGTCCAAACAGCAACCAGATGGAGCAAGTCTGTTCGCCCTAGGGCACATGAGTACAAAATCCAACCATGTCAGCCAAGGAATCTTTTATTCCTTCATGTAACCCTGTAACATGCTGAAAATTCCTTCTGCCAATTCATAGTCAGGAGACAGAGCAGAATGTCTTTAAGCACACTGTTCATAGGTCATAGAATCTCCACAGTGTGGAAACAGGCCCTTTGGCCCAACAAGTCCACACCGAACCTCAGAGCATCCCCCTCAGACCCATCCCCCTGTAATTCACCTAATCTACACATCCCTGAACACTATGGGCAATTTAGCATGGTCAATCCACCGAACCTGCACATCTTTGGACTGTGGAGGAAACCGGAGCACTGGGAGGAAACCCACGCAGACATGGGGAGAATGTGCAAACTCCACACAGACATTCACCGAGGATGGAATCGAACCTGGGTCCCTGGTGCTGTGAAGCAGCAGTGCTAACCACTGAGCCACCCATGACGGTTATGTCATGTAGTGCACAAAGGCCTATATGAGCCTGTCAGTGTCAAATCAATTTGAAAAGCAAGGATGGGATGCATTTCAAGTGCTCCGTCAGCATGGTTTCCAGATTCTCTACCATTGTTTATATTCTTTATCTCAAGGTGTTGTTTCAGATGCAAGCAGCTTTAAGTTGTTTACTTTACTTCCCATTTACAATTTTAGTCATGTTGAATACAGCAGATTAGATCAAAGTTTCTATAATCCTGAGGCTGCTTCTCCCATGCACTCTGTTGTTTCACGCTGTGATGTTTTTTGAGTTTGTTCAGTGATGTATAAAGCCCAACTAAACTTGAACTTGCTGCTGTGACAGATTCTCTCTCTTTCTTTATTATTGGTGAAGGGCACATTTATTTTATATGCCACCACTAGGTGGAGCAATGATGGCACACAAGCATAGCTTGGTATTGGAATGGCAGCTGCCTAGAACACAGATGGCTCGGAGATAGCAAGAACTGCAGATGCTGGAGTCAGACAAGACAGTGTGGAGCTGGATGAACACAGCAGGTCAGGCAGCATCAGCGGAGCAGGAAAGTTGACGTTTCAGGTCGGGACCCTTCTTCAGAAATCTGAAGAAGGGTTCCAACCCGAAACATCAGCTTTCCTGCCCCTCTGGTGCTGCCTAGCCTGCTGTGTTTCTCCAGCTCCACACTGTGTTATCTAGAACAAAGATGATGCTGCCCATATAGTCACAGAACAGGGTGGAGTCAAATTCCTGAGCACTGGCTCACTGAAATCAGTGGACGTTTGACTTTAAGCTGTGATGATATTTAAAAGATTTCAACATGAAATTTAGAACTTTGAAAGGATTTCTCAGAAATTTGTTCGCACAAACCAACAACTCCCTGATTTTACTCAGACTGTCTTAGTTGCTGTACATACTGATCCAGAAAATGGACTGACTATACACCATAGTCTGTGAATGATCTCTGATCAGATTAATGGGTTTCTGCTCTGTGTATTTAATAAAGTATTTCCTGTCCATCCGCAAGACAAAGGTGGTCCACCAACCTGGCCCGGCATTGTGGAGTGAACACCCCGACCATCAAGTTCCACGGGAAGTCTTTGGAGAATATGTTGACCACTTCCAACACCTTGGGAGTGTCCTGTTGGCCAAAGCAGCTATTGATGAAGAGATCCAGCACCACCTCCAGCGTGCTAGTGCAGCCTTTGGCCGCCTGAGGAAAAGATGTTTGAGGACAACACCATCAGATCTGACACCAAGATTATGGTTTACAGAGCTGTGGCGGCTTTGGCCAATCTATGTGGCTGAGACATGGACGGTCTACAGCAGACATCTCAAGGCACTGGAGCAATACCACCAATGCTGCTTGCGCAAGATCCTGCGAATCCATTGGGAAGAGAGACACGCCAACACCAGTGTCCTTTACCAGGCCAACATTCCCAGCCTCAAGGCACTGACCATCCTTGATTGGCTACAATAGGCTGGGCACATGGTCTGCATGACCGACTCAAGACTCCCCAAACAGGTGCTCTACTCGCAGCTCCAAAACAAACCGCAGAGGAGTCCCAGGTGGATAGTGCTTTGATGATACCCTGCAGGCCTCACTAGCAAAGTGTTGTATTCCCACAGATACCTGGGAATCACTGATGAAGACACTCCAAAGTGGAGGAGGAGCATCTCGGAGGGTGTTGAGCACCACGAGACTTGCTGTTTAAGAAAAAGCGGAAGCCAAGTGAAAACCGCATAAGGTGCGCGCTGCCACACCAACCCGCCGCCCACCCCTTGCCGTAAGCACCATCTGCCCCAAGTGTAACAGAGCCTACACATTCGCCCTGAGAGTGGAAGACAATCATCCTCGTCTCCGAGGGATCCCCGATGATGATTTCCTGTCCAACATATCCCAATCCATCTCAATGTGCAACAGAAGGAAAACTTGTCACAGTCAGTTTAACAGACTGTCCACGCTATTGTAAAGACTTTGTCATTTTATTTTTCTGTATTTTAATTGCAAACTGAAATCATAGACTTGCAATAGTGTGGAAGAAGGCCATTCAGCCCATCAAGTCCATACCGACCCCCTGAAGACCATGCCACCCAGACCCACCCCTGTACTCTATCCCTGTAACCCCTCATTTCCCATGGTTAATCCATCTTACCTGCACATCTTTGGACTGTGGGAGGAAACTGGAGCACCTGGAGGAAACCCACAGACATGGGGAGAATGTGCACACTTCACACAGACAGGCGCCTAGGGCTGGAATCAAATCCAGGTCCCTGGCGCTGTGAGGCAGCAGTGCTAATCATTGACCCACTGCACTGAAATGGCAAAATAACTGTTCTAAAGCCAAGGATTGCTGTAGGGTTACTGCATGTTTTTGAAAGCAAGTAATCTCACACCCGTCGTAAGGGCTGTTCTTACACAGCTGCTGGTTGAAGCAATAGTAGGAGAAGGTTCAGACCAGGTTGTGTGCAAGTGGAGACTCAGCCAGGCAACAAGTAGCTGTGGATTATTTGACCTGTTATCGATGACACAGTCCCGCTGCCTGCTCACAACTGTGAGATTGATTCTCAGGTAGCTAAATAGCTTAGAGCAGTGGACAAGATACAAAGAAACCATTGGATCTCTACAAGCTCAGTAGATCTCTGTCTCTGCAGTAAAAGCCATTTGCATCTGAAGAAAACCAGTTTATTTTCCCTATAGAACCTGTAAACTGTGACTTTTAATTAAATAAAGTTGGAGACCTTTTATAAGTGTGAACCAATCACTCTGCACCTCAGAAAACCAGCGAGACTATCCACAGAAGGAAGAGTGAGAAGCACAGTTCTGATCAACACTAGATCTTGGCAGATCTTGTGAACAGAAACTGCTGAACTACTCTTTCATGCTCATAACACTTTTTTTTTGTTCCCTGTCTCTATCTAAGGGGGAATCTCCAAGGAGATTAACATTTTGACTAGTGGAGTTATATGCTGATGGTTTTTGTTTGTTTGCCCGTAGCTGGAATCTAGTTACTTGCAATAAATAGTAATTTTTGTTAAGTACAGGAACCTGGTTCACGCTTTCTGTCGACCTGGGTCTGAACGTCAGGGAAATTCTGCGTATTCTTAAAAATCTTTAACTGTTCGAGGCTTGATTTTCCACTGCACCAACTCAGTGAGGTTTAACAGTCTCTGCACCTACATGAAGAAGATAGTGTTGTCGCAAAGTGATGTAACTGGCTCCATCTGCACATTCACCAGTGGCCATTTTGGCGTGCAGCGTAATTACTCTGATTGGAAGACCATGGTGGCTTTGTGATGTACTCTTTGTGAATGGTCTCCAAGTGTCACAAGTTTATTGGCTTCTTGCTTTTACTCTACAGCAGTTGGAGACATGAGGTATTTTGGCCTTTCTTCAGATTTGCCAAAAACATTTGTGAAAGGTTTCACGAGACTACAAGCTTCATATTTGCAAACATGTTTCTTGTCTTGTTTTACATTTGCGTGAGAGCCAGAAGGCTTGCTGCTGGAGACAGAAGCTCTACTTAAATGGTGTTGGTAAAGCATTGTTAACAATTATCAAAATAACTCTCAAATCAGAAGCATTGGTAAATAGAATCCTGGCAATTTCTGCACAGGAGCCCTTTCCTGTTCCCCACCTTGCTAACCCAACCCTACAATGGCAGGGTGACCTCCCTGTTCTACTCTGGTTTTCCAGTTGGGGTTTCTGTTGGTTGATGTGACTCTGATATGAAGTTACATCTGCCTCCCAGTGAACTGGGGACAGAAAAAGTACATGCGTGGCAGGCAATGGTGAAGGCAGTGATTGGACATCACAACTCATTTGCTCTTTTCCCACCCATTGTACTACTCCAGTTTCTGACTCTATATCCCTATGGGGTATGCAATTTATGGTGTGAGAACCCCTGCTCTGCTCTGGTGTACAGTTCCATGGTGCCTCTTGGAACTATACCCAATTGAGCGTACTCTGAGTGTTGCTGCATGTGGAATGTGTCTTCATTAATAAATATCCCTTGGTGCTGCACAGACCAGAGATAAAGTGGGCATGGATTCCTTTAGGAGAGTTAGATGTGATGATAATTCGGCCAAAGAATGGGTTTTGGAGAAGCTTTCCAAATCTAGAAGGCGAGGTGAGTGAACAAGAAAAAAGTTTCAGAATAGAAGCTGCTGAGGCTGCAGATTCTGCCTCCAAAGATTAACTGGAGGGTGGGAAAATAAACAGGAGGGAATGCAGTTATTTTTGTGGACTTCAGCATCAAAGTCAAGCTTCTATTGTTTTCTGTCTCACTTTGTCCATACATACAGTTTCTAGCACAAGGCAAGATAAGCATTTGGAAACTAGAATTGTGGTAAATAACTTGAGTGTGTAACGTTGCCTCACTGTCGCGTGTGAGATTTACAAATGCAGTGCAGACTGAGCAAATGTGAGCTTCCTGCTCTACATAGCTGAGGGACATAAAGGTTTACTTTCAGATAGATTTGGGAAAGTCTAGGATTAATGATGTAAATCATTTATCCAGTTTGGTACTCACTCATTTGAGAGATGTTCATGCTGAAGTGAAGATGTGAGCATCCAGTTCAGCCTCAGCTCTACTTCAGATGCGATGTTAAACTGGAGTACTGTCCACTCTCTGCAGTGTAGGCAGAAGATTGCCAAGCAATACTGAAAGAAGAACAGGGCAATTCTTCCCAGTATGTAAGCTAACATTTGTACCTTAATCAGTATGAGTAGATTACCTGACCATTACTTTTTGCTATTTTCGAGCTGCGCACAAATTAGCTACTACATGTAGTGATTGGAACGAGCTCAGCCTGGTGGACCTCCTAGAATGAGTTCCCTGATTGGGGCTGTTTAATCTGGTCCAATCAGGGAGACCTGGCTGACAGATATAAGATAACAAGGTGTAGAGCTGGATGAACACAGCAGGTCAAGCAGCATCAGAGGAGCAGGAAAGCTGACATTGGGCGAAGGGTCTAGGCCCAAAACGTCAGCTTTCCTGCTCTTCTGATGCTGCTTGACCTGATGTGTTCGTCCAGCTCTACATCTTGTTGTCTCAGATTCTCCAGCATCTGCAGTTCCTACTATCTCTGACAGGTATAAATAGGAGTGTCAGTGATTCTGTTCAATCTAGGAGGCGGCTCTGAGCTAGCTGGGTCATATACTGTGCCCGTGTTTAAAGAAAAGGACGACTTGGTGACAGGATACCAGCCTTCATGGAGTTATTTCACTACATTTCTTATGGCAGTTATTATTTTTCAAATGTAGCTCGGTGCACATAAAACTTTTTTTTTTAGGATGTCTTGAGCTCAAGAAAGGTGTTACCCGAATGTAGTCAGCCTTTCTTGATCAAGGCTTGATGTATGGTAAATTACATCTGGTGTACCCCATAAGGGTCTTTCAGTTCCCAAATATACTGTTTTGCTGAAATCCATTCCAACATTGTGTGTGTGTGTGTGTGTGTGTGTGTGTGTGTGTGTAGTACTAACATGTTTTCCTTGTTTTGTTGCAGGGATCCTCATACGCTTGTTGAACTGACATCATTCACCTCTGTGAATAAATTTCAGCCCTTTAACGTTGCCATATCAAGCAATGTGCTGCTTCTAGTAGTGAGTGATTTTTGAACATAGAAAACATTTATTCAAAGTGTTTATTTTCTTAACCCTTCCTTCACTTGCGCTATCTACCATTCCCTGATGAAGAGGGCTAATATGCATTTAGTCCTCGAGCCTCAACCAATGTTGGTCTCTCTCCAACCGACAGAAGACGGTTCATTTTTTTTTTAAATTCACTCACGGATGAGGGTGGAACTCCCTATTTGCCCAGAGGGCAGTTAAGAGTCAACTGCATTGCTGTGGGTCTAGAGTCACATGTAGGCCAGACCAGGTAAAGATACCAGTTTCCTTCCCTAAAGGACATTAGTGATCCAGATGGGTTTTTCTAACTATCGACTAGGGATTCATGGTCATTATTTGACCCTTAATTCCAGATTTTTATTGGATTCAAATTCCATCATCTGCCATGGTAGAATTGGAACCTGGGTCCCCAGGACATTCCCTGGGTTTCTGGATTAATAGTCCAGCGATAATATCATTATGCCATTGCCTCCCTTTGTCAGAGACTATTTGTTTTTTTACATTTTGTGATCCTGTGATGGCAAAAGAGTAGGAGCTGTTTCAATTAATGAATAACAGTGCGGAGTCAGAAAGGAGTAAGGTTGCGTTGAACAGCTCATATCGCTAAATTCTTCAGTGGTCCTGGTCTATCTTATCTGAACAATTTCCAGCTGCCTGTCTTAGCCAGATGGTGAACTTCTGGTTTGTTACTGACCATCCATCTTTTCTCTGCTTTACCATTGTAGTGATCAGCAAATTAGTCTCCAGCGATTGGCACTGAATCATTTGCCTTGCTATCTCTTCCTCAATTTCTTCAAAGGTTATTGTATATTTCGGTACTGCTTCTTAATCCATCCCCTAACCTGCTTTGTGCACGTGCTTCCCTGTCATAAAATGTTCTGAATGTTCTTTTTGTGGATGAATGCAAATTGTTATCACAGCTTAGGAGGTGTTAAAGAGGATAGCGTGAAAGAGCAATATCTAATAGATAAGAGAAAGAGGAAAAGTTAATTTTGGATATTTTCCACAATGTCAGACCTGAATTTGAAAATAATGCAAGAAAAAATTACTTTGATTTTGTTTTGAAAATGCTGAAGTTTTGGTATTGAGTTCTGTCTACCATTATTCCTGTTCTTTTAAAGCTTTTCTTATCCTTTAGGATTTTCATTGCCACCTGACCACCAGTGAGGTAGTGGGCTACCTCGGAGGGAGGTGGGACACAAGCACACAGTGTGAGTATTTCATTATTCTTCCCTGTGTACAATGAATGCAATAGATCAGTATAACCTATTGGTATGATGCTGTGTAGAGCTGGACAAGTGTACCAACAACAATAAGCAACACATTTCACATTATTATTAAATTTATCCATTTAATTGCCATTTGAAAGTTTTCCATAGGACTGTATATATAGAGAGGCACTTTGACCCAACCTAGCTCTCCAGATGTTTGTTTAAACTCCATGAGCCTCCTTCTGGTCTGTCTGCATCATCTCAGTTTTTCAACATACCTTTTCTATTCCTTTTTCTCTCGTGCATAAGCCTAGTTTCCTTTTGAAATAATCTAGTCTTCAAATTGAATGGCTGCAATAATAAGCTCTGTCTAAGTAGTCTGGAATTTTTATCCTTAAATTTTTTTCCAAAAACTTTGAGGGGTTATGGTCAGTATATACAATTGTCTCAGACACATTACTGGCAACATAAATGTTGTAATGCTGACACCAAACTCAAGGTCTCCTTCTCAATTGTGGAATATTTCCCATGTGGAAATGAGTAGTGTCTCATTCCCTGATTTAGATTTTCAGTCACTCTGTTGTATTTATGGTTTCGGTTTCCGATGCTCCATGAGTAGAAATAATCTTTTCCACACTTACCCTACTCAACCAATACATAATATTAACCGTAATGTTAAATTGGGCCACCTCTAGGTTTTCCCTTTTGTAAAAGGCCAAAAATATGCTATTCTGTGCAGTCCTTCCTGTTAGCTGAAAATATCTGTTCTGCTACTATGTTATAAATCTTTTCAACATTTTTCCAGAGGTTCTGTGTCCTTTTTACATTGTGGAGACCAGAACTGTGTGTGCTCATGAGGTGGATTGACTGGGATGCAGTACATGATTAATATAATTTCATTATTTCTAGTGGTATACAATTGGAAAGTTAAATCTGTGTGTAATTTGTCAACACTTGTATTTGCTTTGCTGACTTGCAACATTGTATGTAATGAGATAACACCATGTGGAGCTGGAGGAATTTAATGTTTTTAATGATTTGTTCACCTGTACCCCCTTGAACCTGTTATGGACCAGACCAAACTCCCTCAAAATATATTAAGAAGATAGCTTAGACTTGAACTTCTTCTTACTTTTAAAGGTAAGTGTGAGGCATTGTGTTTCGGATGCAATTCGATTGCTTGAAGCAAAACACACTTTATTCTTACACTCTTGTTAAAATACTGACAAAATAATAATTAAAAAAAAACTTGGCTGTAATTCTGTTGAAATACTTAACAAGACAATATATATGTTAACTACCACTGATTAGCTGTTCCAAGATGGTTATATCCCATAAACCCACCCTTGGCAAAGGAAAATCCAGTAAAATAGATGATCCTACATGCAACATTTTCTCCAGTCTAGGAGAAAAGAACATCATGAGAAAACTTTGAGACAGAACTCAAGTGTTTTGCTGTAGCAGGGAGAGATGTTTAGCAAATTTCAAATCCCAACAGTTACTGAAAGCAAAACCAAATTCCTGGTTCTGTGTGAGCTTGATCCCACCCCTTCGTACTTCTTCTATTGTTCCAACGTTTTTTTAAAATACCCAAAGCCTTACAAGTTGTTTACTGGCTTTGAGCAGACTGCTTGGCTCCTCTGTCTCAACCTCTCTTCAGAAAGAAAAACCAGGACAAAGTACACCTCTTAAAGCCATAGTGTCGACACAAAGCCCATGTGCTCGTCGACACAATTCAGTTTCTAAAATTCTAAGGAGTAGGTGTTTTGTTTTTTTTTCCCTGACCAAATGCATCACCTCACACCTATCTGTAAGGTTGCTATTGTCTTTTAGAAGTGTGTCACATCTAGTTTTTTTTTTTAAATTTGTCCATGTGACGTGGGTATCATTGGAAAGGCCAGCGTTTATTGTTCATCCCTAATTGCCCCGGAGAAGGTGATAGAGAGCTGTCACCTTGAACTGATGCAGTCCTCCATGTGTAGGTACACCTGTATTACCAGGAGGGAGGAAATTCATGGGTTTTGACTCAGCAACAGTGAAGGAAGGTGATGTATTTCTGAGTCTGATGGTGTGGGGCTTGCAGGGGAACTTGCATGAATTCGCTGCCCTTGTCTTACTAAATGGCACTAGTCTTGGAAGGTGCTGCCTAAAGACATTGGGTGAATTTTGTAGATGATGCACACCACTGCTACTGTGGTAGAGGGAGTGAATGTTGTTGGTAGTGCCAGTCAAGTGAGCTGCTTTTTGTTCTGGATGGTGTCAAGCTTCTTGAGTGTTGTTGGAGCTGCACTTATCTAGGTTGGCGGGAAGTATTCTATTACACTCATCACTAGTGCCTTGTAGATGGTGAACAGGGTTTGGAGCCTCGGGAATGAAAAAACAAAAGAACTGCTGATGCTGTAAACCAGGAAACAAAACAAAAGTTGCTGGAAAAGCTCAGCAGGTCTGGCAGCATCTGTGTTTCCTGCTGAGCTTTTCTGGCAACTTCTGTTTTGGAGACTCAGGAGGTGAGTTACTTGCTGCAGCATTCCTAACCTCTAACCTCTTCATACAGACACAGTGTCAGCATGTGGCTAGGCCAGTTCAGTTTCTGTTCAATGGTAACACCCAGGATGTTGATAGTGGGGGGGATTCCGTGACATTAATTCCATTGAGTGTCAAGGGACAATTGTCACACGATGTTAGAGATGGTTACTGGCTGGTACTTGTGTGGTTTGAATGTTACTTGCCAATTGTCAGTATTAGGTATTGAGCAGGTCTTGCTGCATTTGGACATGGACTGCTTCAGTACCTACCATGAGGAGTCGTCGTGAATGGTTCCAACCACTGTGCACCCATTGAATGTCTCTACTTCTGACCTTGTGATGAAGGGAAAGACATTGATGAAACAGCTAAAGATGGTTGTGCCTTGGAATCAACTCTGAGGAACGCCCATGGAGATGTCCTGGAGCTGAGCTGATTGACATCCAATAGCACAACCATCGTTTTCTGTTTTAGGTAAAACCTATTCTTCCTCAGGCTTAACTGTCATCCCCAGTTTGGTATCATGTGGGTAAAGAGTGGCATGAGCTGTCTGTTAACGTATATAAATTAGGAGCAAAAATAGATCATCGGGTCTCTTCAGCCTGGTGCGCCATTCAGAAAGGTCATGGCTGTTCTGTATGTGTTTCAAATTCCACGTTTACCCTTTTGATTTCCTGCCAAATTAGAATCAACATACCTCTACCTTAAAATAGTCAATGGTCCTACTCCAATCCTTTCTGAGGCAAGGTGTTTCAAAATCATACAGCTCTCTAAGAGAAGAAAATTCTCCTCATCTCTGTCCTGAAAGGGTAACCACTAATTTTACACAGATTTCTTTGTTGATACTAATGCACCATGTGCCCAATATTAAGAGGATTATTAACCATTAAGATGTTGTACTACATAAAGAGTTGTACTTGGTTTCACACTTTGACTAAACTCACCGTATAGTCATTCATTAAAATTGTAAATCATTAATTGGGATTTGTAACTGATGCAATGCTGGTTATTGCTGCCTGCACAGGTGCACAATATTAAGTTGATTTTTGAAATTTAAAATAAAAGTTGTACTTTGTTTATTTCTCTGACCTGATGTCCTGTTTCATTTAAAAAATAGTACCATTAATTGGTATTTGTAAATATTTGTAGTTACATTTGTAAGGGATATTGCTGCTAATACGCATGGTTCCTTGGTGTCAGCATGTACAGTCCTTTTAAAACACTGCCTTTTATTTATGGACTGACTCACAAGAGGAAATATCCTTTCCACTTCCACTTTAAGACCATCAGGATCTTTGACACTACAATGTAGTCACCCTTAACTCTTCTAAACACCAGTGGAAATTATCCCAGTCTGTCTAACCTTTCCTCATCAGGCTACCACTCATTCCAGTTGTCAATCTAAGAAATCACCTCCAATTGATTTATATCATTAAATAAGACCAAAAATGCTGTTTTGGTGTTTTTTTTGCTTTCTGTTCCTCCTGTAATGAAGGATAGCATTCCATTAGCTTTCTTAATTATGTGCTGTTCTTGTATACTAACTTCTGTGACTAATGCACTAGAATTCTGCAGTTGTTTTCCTTTTAAGCAATAGTCTGCTTTTTAAATTCTTCCACATGGAATACGATGAGGGGAAAACGTGAAGTTGTTCAATCTGCCATATTACTTAAGCTATATCTGTCTGCAACCTCAATTCCTCTTCCTGACATACTATCTACATATTTTCATGTCATTGCTAATTTTTCAGCTACTGTCCCTTTGCTGCCTCACCTAAGTCATTGATATAAATTGTATGGGGCTAAGGCCCCAGCACAGACCCCTGTGCGACTCTACACTTTACAACCTGTCAATCAGAAAAAGAGCCATTGTTTTCTGCAAGCCAGCCAAACTTCTATCCTACTAATATGTTAACCCCACACCATGAGCTCTCACTTGTGCAATAACTCAGGTGGCATCTGTTCAAATATAATGCACTCCTAAACCTTAGTATGGAGCAGAGAACCCAGACATGAGACGTTTTGAGGACATACTTCAAACCGTATATTAATGTTACTTATGGTATGTGTTCAACATCAGAGCTCAGGACAGAGAGAGAAAATATTGCTTGATATCTGATAGCACTGATGTATCCTGAGAGTTTGTGCAGAGAGAGGATTGTTGTAGATATGAGATTGTGCCATGAGCGTGCTCTGCTGAGAGAGGAGGAATTTATTCTCAGGAAAGCTGTTGATTTATGCAGAAGTTCTGACTTTGTCGATCACCATCTGAAGCGTATTAATGCAGGAACAGCTGAGACTTTGCATTATGCTGTGAGGCATTCCACGTTGAATGAGTGTGACGTATTGGAAGAAGAAAATAAATATTTTTTTTCAGAAAAGCCAGCAGAAGGATCAAGGGCAGAGTACAAAATATAAATATTGCAAAGGACACCACAAAAGAAAGCATGTCCGGCATACGGAAAGCCATGTTCTAACTGCAAGAAACTAAATCACTTGGCAAGCATGTGTTTAGCTAAAAAGGAGCAAAGGAGGCCTTTATTATTGGCTGCTGGAGAGCTGTCAGCCATCATTCTGAATCACTGCACATCTTACAACAGGTTGGCATCCATCGAGTCTAAAATACTAAATAGTTTGTGACCGTTAGAATGATGACTGCAGAAGGTCAGCAGCAACTAAATGTGAAGTGCTCACATTGACACAGGTGTTAACTTCAGGATCTTTGCAGACCTGTGTGAAGCGGCTCTTGGTGTTGACCTGAAAATCTATCCTTCGAAGGTAAGATTTGAGGCCGTATGGTACAATGATTTTCATGCCAAGAGAACAAATAAAGCTGAGAGCTCTATGTAATGAGAAGAATGAAGATCTGGAGTTTCTGATTGTAGACATTAAAATGCACTCCTTTCAGCTGAAGCTTGGACATTGTAATCCTACATGTGTCAGAAGAGATTTGGAGCATTGCGCAGACAAATAAGCTGTTGTCTGCTGAACAGATCCTGGAAGATTACAAAGATGTTTTTACAGATTTTGTATGTCGTTTTGGTGAACATCATCTCGATTAGATGAGAGTGTGCTGAGCATCTGCTGAGGAGATTTCCAGCTTCCCTCAAACCCAAGCTGAAAGACAAGATAGAGGAGTTGGAAAAGAAAAGAGTAGTCAAGAAAGTGACAAAATCAGAGTGAAAGAACAGAGAGCCAAATTTCACTTTGATTAGACTTCCAAACAATTGCCTGAACTGATCTTTGGAACGCCAATCAGAGTACAAATATTCATGCACTCGACAAGAGTCAGCTTGTGTGGAGACTTGGGACCTATGTAGAACAGTTGACACCTCCAATCTTACATGGTGAACGCAAATGACCAGATATATTGTTGGAATTGCAACATCTGTTCCTTCACACAGGCAACTGATCAGGAAGGTGTGATCTCACCATTTGCACACAGTATAGGACGGCCATCAATCCAAGAGGTTTGCCGTTCCCCAGCAACAGTTACCATGGCACAACACCTGTCATGGAATTATACTCCCCAGAGAAGTAACATCACCCTAGAAATTAGCAGGTACCAGATAGAACGCACATGCATGCTGTTAGAAGACCCGCATGATTTAAGCATTATGTATGGACTGCATGTTCAGAAACTGACAGAAGTGGGACTGACTAGAATTAACACAGGTTTTGTTCACGAATGATAATTTTCACTGTCAGCCACGTATGTTGGGTATCTCTGTGCTGCAAATAGTGCATGCAAGTTTGTTTTGTCTTTTGTTTTATAAAAAGGGAAATGATTGGAGAATTGCACTTGTACATACTGTAATGGCTGGTTTGCTGTAGTCTTGTGACCTCTATCTTTGCTGTAACTTGCTTTTACTTTAGTTTGTGGCAGCCATTAAACACATTACTTGAAAGAAATACCTTGTGTTTTTTGTTTAATTAATTAAAGTAAAAATGTTGTGCTGTTCTCTTGCTTCCTCCAGATTTCTTTCATCCCTCTGTTCTCTTGCACTCAAACCTCCTTCCTCTTTCTTTCATTTCTCATTTTTGCTTCTGTGTTGAGGCCTAAATATGAAAATCCAATTCTGCTAGAATAGATGCTCATGTGTAACATCTTGTTCCAGTCTAGTTTTACAGTGCAGTTCCCCACTGACAGCTGTGCATGTTTTGACAGTGCTGACAATTCTCCGAGCTTTTCCATGTCGAATACGACTTTCTGACAAGGACTCTGCCTCTGCAGTCGAAGAAGAGGTAAATTTACTGTTGTTCTGATTAATGTTTTTAAAAAAAATACAAAAGAACTGCAGATGCTAGAGATCTGAAACTAAGACCGCATTCTCACCCCTCCCCCCTTCCCCTAGTTTATTCCCACCACCCCACCTTTCTCAGTCATAGGCAGCAAGTTGAGAGAGAAAGAGATTTCATATTTCAGGTTCATGAGCTATCATTAGGCTTCAGGGCGGGTGAGGGATGGGGGATGAAGTGGGATGCAGGATGTCTGGGTGACAGAGTGACTAGTCAGCTGGGTAGGACTTACCAGGAGGAACACCTCATGTTTCACTTATCCTAGCCCAGAAGCCCAGATTGTCCTGCTCTTGCCAAAACACCTTCCCAAGAAAGCACAGGGCTTGTTCAGGGCTTCGAACATTGCTTGATGAGATAGTGATTTACATTGCACTTGTATCCTGCAAGTTAATTACTCTATTTTTAAATGACTAAATTTCCTACATTGGTAAATGAAATAGCTGTTAAAATAAGAGAAATTTAAAACTAAAACTTTCCACTTACTGGATCTCCTACAGTGGACTCCTGGTGAGTGGAATACTGGGTACTGCTGCCCTTGGTCTAAGCTGCCTACTGGAGCGTAGTGATAGGGATCTCCCTAGTGCAGACCCTGGACAGTAGGGCACTATAGAGAGAGGCTGCAAGTCAAAGTGCAAGAATTTGCACCGAAATGGTACCAATCAGTCCAATACTGCAGTAAATCACATGAAAATCAATCTCGTAATGCTCAGATTTCAGGCTGTGTGACTTACTGATGTTGAATTGAAACCATGCTAAACAGAGCAATGTTAAACAAGGACTTCTAATAATAAACACGTCGTATTAATGCATGGTAGTGTTGTGTCTCTAAATACAGTAATTACTGTCAGAAGTAACTTTGTTTCTCATTGAAGCCCCTTCAGAATTTTTAAAATTGATTTTGTGGGAGCGACAAAAAATTGCAAATCCATTTCAAACTTGTTTCAGTGGCATGTGTGAAAGCATCAATGTGCATGCCCTAGTCCTCATACTAGAATGTCAGGTCAAAAGTGCAATGTAGCATTTATCCAATATCTGAACACACACAAATGCTGGTCTCAAGGTGGTTTGATCAGTCTAGACTCACCTGACTTTGCATCCTCGCTGAAGTGAAATCAATCTTTTCCACAGATTTGCCAGAACCTGTTCCTGCGGGGCTTGTCTTTAGTAGGTTGGTATCACAGCCACCCGTACACGCCTGCCCTACCCTCTTTGCAAGACATCGATTCTCAGATGGAATATCAACTGAAACTACAGGGAACCACCAATAGTTTCCAGCCCTGTCTAGCACTTATCTGTGGTAAGAAGTTTGTGATGCATTAATTTGTGGGCACTGCATTCAGGAGGTAAATGATCAGTACAGTAATATGGTAAACCTAGAGCACATACAGTACAAACATCAGCTTGTGGGCCATGTGTATGGTGGCTGTAGTGTCCTGAAAGTGATTAGGAACATTAGTCAGCATACCTGGACCTACATGATAAACTAGAGTCATACAGCATGGAAACAGATCCTTTTGCCCAACTCACCCATACCAACTGTGAACTAGTCCCATTTGCCTGCATTTGACCAATATCCCTCTAAACCTTTCCTATCCATGTTTCTGCCCAAATATCTTTTAGATGTTGTAATTGTATTTGTGCTGTGA
Source organism: Rhincodon typus (assembly GCF_021869965.1). Classification (NCBI taxonomy): domain Eukaryota; kingdom Metazoa; phylum Chordata; class Chondrichthyes; order Orectolobiformes; family Rhincodontidae; genus Rhincodon; species Rhincodon typus. The sequence goes on from NC_063360.1 coordinate 9,699,311, forward strand.
TGCATTGGTTGAGCTTACCATGATGGACTCTCCTTCTCAACCGCTTCTCTTGCCTGAGGCGTGTTGACTCTCTGGTTAAACTACCATCAGTCGTCTCTCTAATAAAACAGCAATCCTACAAATTGATAAGACAACGGTGACTACTTTTTACCTCTCCCTCACAACTCGGTGCCTCTGCCATCAAACCCATCCCATTCTTTGGTCACTGTTGCAGCAAGAATTAACCATTTTTAACCACAGCTGAGCTTTGGACATGATAACTTCTTTATCTCAAGGACTGCCTATTTCCACCTATATGCAGTGTCTGCCTTCAGTCTATTTCTGCTGAAACTTTCAGCTACCAATCTCTACTCACCTATTCTAGTGCTTTCCTGGTGAGCCTCCAAGAACTTAAGCTCATTCTGAAATCTTTTTCTATACCCTTGTACAAACTTCTGTTTAAACATCACCCTTGTTTGTTGTCTGATGTTGGGCCCTGCTCTACAAACCTTCCTAATTTAAAATTCTCATGCCTGTGTTTACATTTTTTTTTTATTGTCTCTCTCTTCCCAAGCTTTAACTTCTTCAAGTTCTGCAACCTTTCAAAAGTTCAGCTTTTGCCCAACTCTGGCCCCTTGCTTATTCCCTACTGCATAGCCCATTGGGATTTCAAGTATATAGGCTCTAAGCTCTGGAATTCTCTCCCTTAACCTATCTGCTCTCTTTCACCCTCTAAAGTACACCATAAAACAGATCACCAAGCAAGTTTATCTTCTCTCCCCAGACCTTTTTGGGAAGGTCAATCTCAGTCTGATTACAATGGTGATGTGCCTTTCAATAATTTCCTACATTTAAAAGGCACTGTAAAACTTAGAGTAATGCTTTGCTAATTACTTAAGCTGAAATAAACACAGCCCTTCCCCTAATATTCACAGATCCAAAGTTTCAGCAGGTGCCTGATTAATAGAAAGTGCACATATGGATGGGATGACCCATGTAGTCGAATAGGCCGTTGGTGTTTGATGCGCATTAGAAATATCCATTCCAAAACGTCAGTGCCAGAGAAAGCTGAAACTTATACCGCCAAAAAAAATCTATCTTCAAGGGAAGGCAAAATAAACTTATTTGAGATACTGTAGTTGGCAGGACAGTGCTAACCTGCAGAATTGCACGTGACCGTAAGAGCAAGCAGAATTAAAAGAACAAACTAGCAATGTGACAATCAAGGTAAAAGGGAATTAAAAGCTCAAGGATTTAAGATGGGAGGGTGGTCTCCAACTGGGCTTAAGTAAGTTACGGTGGTCACAGTGACAGAGCTGCAATCACTCTTTAGAACCCAAAACGCAGTCTGGACAGGAGACAGATTATTGTCCTGTTGGTTGTCCTGATGGTGAGTGTTTCTGTCTTATTGTATTTATTAACACGAGGAAGGGGAAAGTATCCTAATAGATAGTCTCTGTTGATTTTAAGGGCCCTATCATCAAGGAAGCACCGACTTGGAGTCGAAAATCGCTCCATTTTGGGTTCTACCACCCCCAGAGGTAAGTGACCCATCTGTTGCTGTGTTGTTTTCATGGATGGTTATTGTCAGATTCCCCAGTAACGTCGCAATGTTTGCCTGCTACTGAAGAGAGTCAGAAAGCTAATCTGTGATTGCTGTGACCTGTCAGTAATCTGGAATCATCACTGTAGTATTCCTGAAGATAATCCATGTAGAAGCTGAACCTGGCCTACCGTGAATATAGATGGGCAATGCGACTGATGCCACTTTCGTACCGCTGTCTTCCCCAAGAGTCAGTTGAAGCCAGAATCTCTCTCTTTCCCCTACTCCTCGACACTGGAACTGTGCAGTGGGTTTGAGTGAAAACTGCTGAGGCTGCAGTTAATGGTGCCTCTGTCCTGGAAGCTGGCTACTGAAGACCATGAAGACAGGAGGAACTGAACAGGCATCCGTCAATTGAAATGTCTTGAGCTCCACTCATTCTCTTCCACTTTGAGCTGCTTGAAAATCATGTCCATTGAATTTTTACTGATGTTACTACTGAATCTAATATCTCATCTTGTTCCTTCTAATAGTGGTGATATTGAAGTAATGCACTAGCTATAACATATGGAGTAAAACAGCAGAAAGGGTTCAGTAGGCAATACTTTAGGGACTGGAATCACATCAGAATTTCCCTTTATGGAGATATTAAATATCTCAAAGTTCCAGTCACAAAACTGCACTGTTGGCAGCTCTGAGCAACTGTTTGGCTTGAAACTCTTAACTATGAAGGAAGCACTATTTATTTTGTTGGCTTGGAAAATAACATTTTCTGGACGTTTCTGACAATGGATTAAGTGGAAGTGCATAGTTGCAGGTAATTATTAACTGACACTATCAAATGAATACTCATTTGATTTCATCTAACTAATTTTAGAATTGCAGAATTCTATTCTCACGCTCACCAACTGTGTGACTAGAGAGAGTCATTTAGAACCAGGTACACTTGCCTCGCCTCTGAAACTCTGATTTTGAAAGCAGAGATGTGAGAAAACTTGAATGCTTTTGAGGAATACTCTGCAAAAAGAAATGCAGCTGATGCTTTATTATATAGATTCCTAGAAAAAATTGTATTTATATAACACTTTGCAGGACATCCCAAAGAACTTCAAATGTTTTGAAGTGTATTCACTGTTGAATCGTCTCAACGTAATAACTAACGTGCACAGTAAGATTCCATAAACAGCAATATGATAATAACCAGATAAAATAGGAGTCAGGAATAGAGGCATTCACTTCTCTTCTGCTAATATTTCACATTGATCTGACCGGACAGATAGTTAAACCTCTCGTTTTAAAGATGCCACATTTTGAAAAAGAGCATGCTCTCTCTGTACTGCACAAGGTATCAGCCCGGATTGGGTGCTTTATGAACGAGCACAATACATCTCGCACCAGGAAATGAACGTGAAAATTTATGGATTGTTGTAAAACATCGACTGATGTCCTGAATCCTTCAGAACTGAAGGACGAGTCATTGGATGTAATGTTTTAACTCTGTTTCTTTTTTCGCAGATGCTGTCAGATCTGCTGAGTTTCTGCAGGACGTTCTCTGCTTACATTCCAGATCTCCAGCATCTGCAATATTTTGCTTTTATTGGACTGATGTCCATCACTGCCTGTCCGAACCTGGTCTAAATGAGACTCCAGCCTATGCTAAGTGGCTGATGCCTAAAAAGCCCTGGGCCCAACTAGCAATGGGCAATCTGTAACGACCTAGCCAACACCACTCCCATTAAACAAACAAGCAACAGCAAAAGCCACAGAGAAGATTTAGAGGTAGGTGGTAGTTTCCCTGCCTCTGAACCAGGAGACCTGAGTTCAAGTTCCACCTGTTCAAGAGGTGTGTCATAATGACTCTGAACAAGTTGTTTAAAAATATCTGTACCAGGTATCAGGAAGAAACTAGGGCAAACATTGGGGATTGATGGGAGATAATGGTGTTTCAAATTGCAGAGTTTTTATGATGTAAACAGGAAAACAGTTGGCAGTAAAATAAAACCCCAAGAACCGTGGATGCTGGAAATCTGAAAGTAAAACAGAAATTGCTGGAGAAACTCTGCAGGTCTGGCAGCATCTGTGGAGAGAAAGCAGAGCCAACATTTCAGGTCCAGTGATCCTTTTTAATGCAAAGTTTCTTTTTAAAATACATTCCTGGATCGGGTGTGGGCAGTACTGCAAAGGCATTTGTTGCCCATCCCAAATTGTCCTTGTCCTAAATGGCTTGCTGGACTATTTCAAAGGACAGTTAACCACCACACTGTGGGTCTGCAGTCATATGAAGGCCAGACCTAGTAAGGATGGTGGATTTCACTCCCTAAAGAACACCAGTAAAACAGATGGGTTTCAGTGATAGTTTCATCACCACCAATGTTACGTCTAGCTGCCAATTCCAGATTTGTGAATTTAATGTAGTTTGTACCAAACGCCATGGTGTAATTTGAACTTGTAACCCCAGAGCAAGTGACGTAACCACTTACACTGTTGACTCCCCCTATGGTATTATTGGGACTCCTATTATTATGATGTGGGATGTTCTACCTGAGACTGGTGGCAGGGTGGGGGAGGGTGGGATGCAGAAAAATCCCTGTAGTGGCCTTCAAAGGGGGAGTCGAGAAATATTTGTAAAGAGTAAAATTAAATCTTGGGTAATGGGAATAAATGATGAGCTTTCAGTGAGCTAGCACAGACACAATGGGCCAAATAATCTTGAGTGCTAGTTTGGGTCAGAGGTCAAAGGATTATGCTTCAAATCCCATCTCTCAATTTAGATCATTTTGATGCTGAGGGATGAGATGTTAATCCAAAATAAGTAAAGGTATAGTACCATTTCATGAACATTTATCTCTGCAGACAATACCATTAAAACAGATTTCATTTCTCCCATTGCTGTTTGTGGCATCTTATAACATGCAAATTGTTGCTAGTTATGTCCTCTGAACAACACTACCTAAGGCATGAGCATGTTACATAAATGTTGTGACTTTCCATTCTTTTCATGCTATAAAATTCCATGGGTTAAAAATACAACTTGTGGTCATCTATTCTGCCCTTGAAAAATAGTGGTTAACATTCAGCTAGGGGGTGGCTGGGGGACATTGACTATTGCAATATTTGTACAAGCAGCCTGCATTTCTGTAAATTGCATGCGACTGCTTAAATTTGCAAATTAGGTCTCAATGCAGGACTACCCAGCCAGTGAGCTAAGGTGCCTGACAATTTGGCACAGAGAGCTGACTGATGGTATGTACATGATTTCGTTTGGGCCTCATCTCTGCAGGTACACTAGGTGAAATAGTGGCTGCACTGACCAGTGCCCGTTTTGGTTGGGAGAGGAAGTTCTCGGCTTAATTCCATTCTTCCATTGAGTAATTTATCTTATGTCGAGGGATGTTGTGATATAGGACTTTCAGCATCACTTGGGACAGAATGAGGGTTTGGTCATCTTAGTTCTGATAGCTTAAATAAAGTCTCCATTTGTCTCTGGTCTGTGGAGCATCCCTGTCTCAATCCATTTTCATCTCTTTTAGCAAAAGCCCAACGATTATGGCATTCCCATGGAAGTGGAGATGACCTATGTGCAGGATACGTTTCTAACCTCTGATGTCCTACATGAAATGGTACTTATTTATTTTTTTGTAATGGCTAGACTTCAGTTTGTTCACAAAACAAAAAATGTCCCTTTTGGAAATTGACAAATGTTCTTTCACTGTTTTTGCCTGACCATTACAAGCTGTATGATGATCCTCTGGGATTCTGTTACAAACTGAATGTGGTTAAGGCTCCAATGACAGCGTGGCTTAAAATATACAAGTTGTCTCTTAACTTTGTTCTCCATCCTGTCCACACCCCATCCCAATTTCTCAGTGACTCTACAAATGGTATTTCAGCATTGGGGACTATCTTGCAATGACTGCCCTGAACTAAAATACTTCAGAATGAGAAAGCAAGAACTGCAGATGCTGGATTCGGAAACAAAACAGCATGGAGCTGGATGAACACAGCAGGCCAGGCAGCATCAGAGGAGCAGGAAAGTTGATGTTTTGGGTCGGGACCCTTCTTCAGAAGCATTCTGATGCTGCCTGAATTTCTCTAGCTCCACGCTGTGTCTCAAACTTCAGCATGATCCTATCCTTCAGGATTCTCCTTAAAAACAGTTTGTCCAACGCTGCATTCAGTCTGGTCCTCATCTTGTTCCATTTTTCCCCATCTCCTGTTCCTCATTCTCATACCAATTAAAGTGCTTTCTGAACAGTGCCAATGCTAACTAATGGTGTGAGGCAGGCAGCTGCTGTTGGGAACATTTTACAATTGGAATAGTCTCACCTTTTGAAGACTGCAAATGAGAACTCCAATGAGACTATTCCAGTTTTGAAGAGGAAACAACCTAAAGTAGTAGATTTTAAGCAATAAAGAAATAGCAAAAGCAACTACATCGTATAAATTTTTAACAAATCAAGGACCCTTCAGCAAACTGAGCAGTCGAGTAGAGAATAAAATTTGGCAGAACCATAATGAATTACTTGAGAAACTACATGAGTAACTGAACAGGCTTCTAAAGTCCAAATATATGTGGATGTACACCCACATACACATAGATTTCAAGGTATTCACATTGCTGTCTTTTCAAAATTTCACTTCATTTTGATTCTGTTTTACAAATATGTACATCTACATGACTTCCAATTTAAGTACAAACCATTAAATATCAAAGAATGTAATTTAATCTAACCTGTTCTATTGTAACGAGCATTGACTGTGTAAATTACACAAAAACATCTCTCAACTCTTGCAAGGGCATGGTAATGCATCGTGAGCATATTACACATTGTAAAATGCATTTCTTTGAGTATGGATCCTCTGCAAAGTATGTATTCACGTTACTCCACAATCAGTGTCATGATATATTTGTCTGGAATTATGAATGCAGAATGTTTATTCATACTAATGCAGAACACTACTATTGGTGGGCAGGGAGGTGGTGTGTACATAGTGAAGCCTGAAGGTTCACGCAGCATATTGAATACTCTTGCAGCAACCCTGCATCTGCCTCAGTGAAACCCACCCTGGTTTCCTGAACTTTCTGGAACATTTCAGTAGTGCTGTTTCCTCCCATCCAGTGACCAAATTCTGCAAGTGCATGCAAACTCAAAGCTGTTGTTTATGAAGTTTCCGATACTCTTCACGGTATCACAAAGTTAGACCATAGTTAACAACGCCACAGGTTCTTGTATTACCCCACATTGTAATATATCTTTGAAGACTGGGAAGGTGGATACAAACAGGGCAGCTGTGCCCTAGAGTCATTCTGTATTGTACAGCACAGAAATAGAGCCTCTGATCCAACTCATCCATGCCAACCAGATCTCCTAAATTAATCTAGTCCCATTTGATCCATTTCCTTCTAAAGCCTTTCTATTCATATACCCAGATGCCTTTTAAATGCTGTAATTGTACCAGCGTCCACCACTTCCTCTGGCAGCTTATTCCATACACACACACACTCTGCGTGATAAAGGTATCCCTTAGGTCCCTTTTATTATCTTTCACCTAAACCTATACCCTCTAGTTTTAGACTCCCCTACCCAGGAAAAAAAAAACCTTGGTTATTCACCCTATCCATGCCCCCTCATGATTTTATATACTTTTATATGGTCACCCTCAGCCTCCAACGCTCCAGGCAAAATAGCCCCAGCCTATTCAATCTCTCCCTGTTACTCAAACCCTGCAACTCCAGCAACGTCTTTGTAAATCTTTTCTGCACCCTTTCAAGTTTCTCAACATCTTTCCCTTAGCTGGAAGACCAGAACTGAATGCAGTATTCCAAAAGTGGCCTAACCAATGTCCTGTACAGCTGCAACAATGACATCCTAACTTCTATACTCAGTGCGCTGACCGATAGTGTACCAAACGCCACCTTCACTACCCTGTCTTCCTGTGATTCCACCTTCAAGTAACTATGAATCTGCACCCCAAGGTCTCTTTGTTCGGGAACTCTCCCCCGGACCCTATCATCTAAGTGCATAAGTCCTGCCCTGATGAGCCTTATCAAAATGCAACACCTCTCATTTATCTAAATTAACCTCCATCTGCCATTCATCAGCTCATTAGATCAATGTCCTGTTGTACTCTGAGATAACCTCCTTCACTGTCCACTACACCACCAATTTTGCTGTCATCTGTAAACTTACTAACCATTCCTACTATATTCACATCCAAATCATTTATATAAATGATAAAAAGCAGTGGACCCAGCACTGATCCTTGTGGCACACCACTGGTCACTGGCCTCCAGCCCGGAAAAAAAAAACAAACCCTCCACCACCATCCTCTGTTTCCTACCTTCAAGCCAACTTAGTATCCAGTTGACTAGTTGTCTCTGGATTCCATGTGATCTAACCTTGCTAACTAGTCTACCATGTGGAACTTTGTCAAATGCCTTACTGAAGACCCTATAGACAATATCCACCGCTCCAGCCTCATCAATCTTCTTTATCACTTCAGAAAACTCAATTAAGTTAATGAGACACAATTTCCCATGTACAAAGTCATGTTGACTGTCCCTAATCAGTCCTTGCCTTTCCAAATACATGTAAATCCTGTCCCTCAGAATCCCCTCCAATAATTTACCCACTGCTGACTTTGGGCTCATCGGTCTATAGTTCCTTGGCCTTTCCTTACCACCTTTCTTACATAATGGCACAGCAATAGCCACCTACCAGTCTTCCGACACTTCACCTGTGGCTATCGATGATACGAATATCTCAGTAAGGGGTCCAGCAATCACTTCCCTAGCTTCCCACAAATTTCTGCAATACACTTGATCAGGTCCCAGGAATTTATCCACCTTTATGTGTTTTTAGATGTCCAGCCCCTTATCCTCTGTAAGATGGACACTTTCCAAGATATCACTGTTTATTTCTCCAAGTTCTTTAGTTTCCAGATCCTTCTCCACAGTAAATATTGAAGCAAAATACTCGTTTAGTATCTGCCCCCATCTTCTGTGATTCCATATGTAAACAGCCTTGTTGATCTTTAAGGGACCCTATTCTGTCTCTAGTTACTTTTTTCCCCTTAATGTAATATATTTGGAGAATCACTGGATTCTCCTTAACCCTATTTGCCAAAGCTATCTCACGCCCTGTCTTCACCCTCCTGATTTCTCTCAAGTATTCTCTTTAATAATTTTTAATAAATTGCACATTTTGTTTGACATTCCCTTGACAGATGCTTTTGTTGGAATATTACAAAACAGCTCCAGACATTGTGAAGTTCAAAGACAAATGGAATGAGGAGACAACATATTTGGAGAAAGTTAAAGTAAGTTGGCTTTTCGCCCCTTGAATATTCCGAATACAGTTAAAGATCCCAGATGTCGTATTGAGCTGTTTTTTGGCTTCCATGTGCACCTCAGACCACCAAAAACAAATCTGGAATGAAGAAAGGCTGATGTGGGATTTCACACTAATGAAAGTCATCAGTAAGCTTGGTCTGGCATAGGCTCTGTGCTACTACAAAGGTTTCCTGGAGAAATGTTTTCCATTACCAAATACGATGATTCCCCATTGTTGAGCTTTGGCTTATAGGTAACTCCAATCTGTTTGTACACAATAATAGGAATAATTTTCCTTTATTCTGCATTTTAACGTCCTCAAAGTGCTTTTTCAAGAAATTTAACCAATTACTGCAACTTGCTGGTATGGCTATATCTTAATCACTTTTTCCTTTTGCATTTAAAGGGATCCCTGGCCAATAAAACACCAAAGGACCAAACCTTTGTCAAAGTTCTGGAACACATTTATAACCAGCTGAGCGCCTGCAGTTAGTTAACTTCGTTTGGATTCTTAGCAGCTGTGAAATGGAATAAAGCTGGAAAAAAAAGGAACTGAGGAAGGTGAATGTGGAAATTATGCAGAAGAGATCAGGGTTGAATTGGAATGTGATTGTTCAGTGTTTACTGTTATTGAATAGTTTGTGTTAGAGACAAACAAATTTGCCTCAAAATGGTTGAATGTTGACACCAGTTTCAGTTTGTAGACTGTGTTGGTATCTAGTTTCACAATAGAATGACAATTCGAATGCAAAATGTTAAATATGAAGATGTTCAGAGACACTACATTTAAGTAATGAACTGAAGAATGTTTTGTGAATGATTTTGTAAAAGCTCACTTCCATGATATCTGTCTGTGTTGTGTACCTTCACCAGCTTTCAGGATGAGCTGGAATCCTGTTAGTGAGTCCAACAAAAAAGACTAGATCCCTAGTTGGAAGCCTGTCGTGGGACTGTGGAAATGAGGAAATAGTTAAAAAGAAAATTACAAAGCTGTAGGGTATATCCAAACAGCTTTTGTCACTGAGCGTACATGTGACAGTATGGCTGCGAAACCTGAAGGGATTCTACTTTCTTAGTAAAAAAAATTGTTTGGTAGAAAGTTAGGCACCTACACAGGTTCAACTCGAGATGCATTGGTTTGACACTGAGAGTAGCTAGTGGAGAGTCTCACTACTTTCTGTCCCTATGCACAGGAAGTGAAGAAATTACAAGTACCACCAGCAATCTTGTGTTGCTGAGAACCCCAACATCTGTGATTTGCCTTGGAGATTGGAAGCTTTCTAACTCCGCCTGGTCTCATTTAATTATTTGTACTTTCTCCAGTACAAATTGAAATCTGCTTAAAGTGCATTCATTCATAAATACACCTAGAGAAGAAATGAATTTAGATCTTGCCCCCATTTTCCTTTTGATGCTTTACAGACAGGTTGTGTCTTGTTGATTAGGGTTCACACTCCTTGGCTAGCCAGTTGAGCACTGCTGGCAGTAGAAAGTTAACATTACTCCCTCTCCTTCTACTGCCCAGTGACTTTTGTTTTTGCTTGGGAAAAGGAAGAGTGTCATTTTGCTGGGACTATCCCATTAGGCACAGAGGAAAAGGCTCCATTAAAACTACAGAACCAATTTTCCCATGTGCAGCTGCGATGAGTGGTGGGTTTCAAATCAGGAGATCACAGTACAGGGAATTTGAGGTACATACCTATGTATTATCAGTATTGACATATTCCCAACAAGACTCTCTTTAGGCCAGGTGCAGTTAGTGAAAGAAGATTCACATCTGAAAAGCTGGGATCCATGCTCTTGCCTTTCTTATAGTTGCTCAAAATGTAATTACAGTAGTTCTACACTCAAGATGACTGTGTTTTAGTGAGCCAGGTACTGGTGTTATAGGACATTCAGGTCTTTTCTGTCGGGGGCCATTAGGTGCTTTTTATATAAGAAAAATTAATAGAAGGTGCTTTATAAAATGTAAATACCTCATGTACAATAGGGAAGAAAATGTGCAAGTTTTGCAAATATTCAGCAAGTTCTGTTTACTGGTAAACAAAACACTAGCCTGTCAGCTTTTGAATTTCAAATCTCTAGTTGGTATTAACAGATTGCTGTCATCTGTTGGTTGGATTGATATGCCAGTGTGTGTTCCAGAGACGAAAAAAAACCAGGCTGTGTTGCTGATCTTACCTAGGATCGCAATAAATTGGTCTCCTCACAGCTTGAAGTCTGGCTTGTGTGTGTGATAGAGAGCACTATTTAATAAAATTGCACGGGCATTCACTGTCACTTAGATAAGGCATAAGGTGGTTCCTGGCACAGGATCAATGTTTTCCACTGGGTTGAGATGGGAGAGGCAATGTCTGTCTGGAACCAAATAGTTAAAACAGCCCTGTTGCATCTAAAATGGTCGCGACCTCCGATATTACCACAGTCATTCTAAGACAACTTTTTGAACCAGTTCACAGTCTTCACACTGCAACACATTCTTTTACGCTCATTTCATGAACATACTGCAGTCCACCTGTTTAAATTGTGCTGTCATTAATCTTCATGAATCATGACCACACCCCTAATGATATTCCTCAAAAAGCTATTAAAACCTGGCCCATAATGGCTGTTGCAAAGTGTTAGTATCCCTATCTCTGGACCAACCCCTACTCATTACATACCAGCCATGAGGTGCATTACGCAAAGGTGCAGGTTTGTGCATTCCCACAGAAAATAACCATAAATTCCAAAGCCATAATGTCTGATGACCGTATAAGCTGACCACTAGATGACACTGCTGCCTTTGGTTCTGTTCTCCTGTGGTTGCAGTTTCATCAGAGGGGGTGAAAGGAAACAAATTTGCCTGTTCTTCAGCATATACGGTATCACTGTTATATTATACTGTTCAGAGGGCTGGCTTCTAAACTTAAGGCTTGCAGCTAGCAAGTAAATAAATAACCAGTGCCATTGTTGTACCTAGCTAAGCGAGGGTGGGTTAAACATGCAATCTTCCTAGAGCAGCAATGCAGGTTTTAAAGGCTGGTCTTCATAGACATTCCCTTGGTGCTGGGAAGAGGTTGGCAGATTTTCATGAGCAGATTCAGGGTGCCAGTTGTTTTCGTAATATATTTGATGTTTACTTTTGGACACAACCCACTTTCTTGGAGCAGCTCCTTGGGGAATCAATGGGAAAGATAGTCCTCCATCTGAGTGAAACTACCTGAAACTGCCTCACCTATTGAGTCAGGTTTCCAACCATTAACCTGCAAATGCTTAATACAGTATTATTGAAATTCCTTTTGAGCTATCTTAACACAGGGAAGTTAACTGGCTAGCACCCATGGTTTAAAAAAAAAAATAGTACAAGCAAGTTTACACAGAAACAACACCCTTATGGATGAAGTCGCCCTGAAAGCCTTCTACAGAAACAGATTTATTCCATGTGTCACTATTGTGATTATTGATTGTATTGGAAGCAATGAAACTAGTGATGGATTCAAAGCTTTAAATCTTTCAATAATACGAGACGTTTGCTAGAATTTCCTCAAAAGGCAAGGTTTTGCATCAGAGTGCACGGTGAGAAATTTACCCACTTGTATGATGTCTGTAATTTCAAAACTTCACATTTTCCCTCAGTAGCAGTAGACAAAGCCCTAACAATTGGTCTGGCACTGCTAAAAATGGCACGTGATGCTTGAAAGTTGCAGGAATGTATTTAGGGAAGAGAAAGAAGCTCATTTTCAATCTACAGAGAGAATGCTGCATCAAGAGAAAATAACTTAATTTGATTTTGGTAATCACACCTTTCGACAAAAGTATTAGAAGCCACTTTGGTTGGCTTGACATGTTGAGAACAAATAGCCTCTGCTCAAGATGGCACAGCAGTTGCACTTTTTGACTTTAAGTGGGGATGGGGGTTGTTGCGGGGGAGCGGGTGGTGATCTTTACTTTAGCAGCAGAACAATATGATTTATATGGTGTAATACACCTTTTCTTAGTGTGAAGGACAAAATGTGGGATTTTGTCAGTTACTTAAAAGACTTTGCACCCTCCCATCTACTATACGTTACCAAATCAGAGGTACAGCTCAGATTTTCATTCTTTATCAACTTTGGTTAATACATCAACTTACAGCCACTTTTCAGGCACTGCAGGAACATAACATTCACTTAAAAAGTGGCTGTTGGAATTCTAATCTATCTGCATTGTATGTTGTGACTACATATGTCCATGATCATTAGTGATTATATTTTTATATGTTTTTTTTATTGTAGCACTTTAGAGAAGTGTCACCAATTTGTAGGGGAGAAATGGTTTTATTTGTCAATCACTACAACTATCTGTATCATGCAAAACAGGTATTTTTGAGTTTGATTCAGTTATATATTAAGAATTAATAGACTTTAGCCAGGTGGGGAAATGGATATAAAAGGCTCTGAACAAGGGGGAGGACAATCCAGTTAGGGTTTCCACTCCGTAACCTAACCCATATTAGAATGTTTGTTTGGCAGGCAATCCTATGCATGAGCAATTGTCCTGCCACACTCGAGTTAGGGAAAAATGATAATAATTAAGGTTAGGAACTGGAGTAAATACAGGGTTTTGTGGAGTGAGAAAGGGAAAACATTTCCAGAAAAAAAAAACCTTCATGTTCAACTCTCATTAGATTTATCTCCAACGTTCATTGTGTTGAATGTGACTCCCGGTGCAGTCTCAAAAGTTAATTAGAACAGATGTACAAGCATGTTGGGCTTGCTTTTCTTATCAAAAATATTAAAATCAGTTGTGTTAAGTAGAAAAATTAAACTTAATTTATCAATTTTATTTTCTTCCTGGAACTTATGGTGTAAGTTGTGGACTGCCACTTGGGACACTCAGGTTTTCATTTTGTCTGTTTCTTACCCCAGCTGTGCCTGACCCTTAGTATTAACAATATAATTAAACTCTCCAAGTTTCAAGTTATTCCTTAATTGGTCCCAAAAGAACATAGATGAGAAATAAAATATCAAAACAGCTAGCTGAGTGAACTTTGAGTGATGAGTCAGTAGTTGTTCACCAGATAGTAAATTGGAAGATGAGATGTCTTTATCAGATACATGACATTTATAACATGCAAGCAAGAGTCTCTACAGTCCAGACTGATGCCAGAGCAGACATTTAACTGAAACTGGCCATAAGAGCTCCCTGTGAAATATGGTTAGAGTAGTCAATGTGTTTGACCCTAGTGCTCAGAGCAATCCTTAATGAAGCACAAATCAAGTGCGCTCATTCAGAGGTCACAGAAAGCTGATTTTTAAAATGGTGCACATTTATAAGGTGTTGGATTTGGAACACTTGGAGAAAAGGGCTTTGAGTCTAATTATCCTTGGAGTTATTAATGCTGAAACTTAAGTCCTCCCAGCACCAGGCTCACTCACCGGAGTACAGAAGAAGTAGTTATAAAGGTTGTGGCTTAGGACTTGGTGCATCATATCCACTATTGCACTGCACAGCGTCTTAGAGGAGGATCAGGGCTTTAAAACCTCATATTTTCAAGTCATGGCAGAAACAGGATTGTGGCTTCTTGATACTAAATAGACCAAGTGAATTTAATGTAAAAGTGCTGTAAATATTCAAACTGTTTTAAAGAATTGCAATTATGTTGAAAACCCAGATGTAGACACTTTTTAAATCTCAAAATATAATTTTTAAGTTTTAGTTTTCATTAATAAAATGGTTTTGAAAATCTGAACTTCAGTTGCGTTTGTTTTGAGACACTTTGAAGACTGTAAATGCATTTCCAAGACTGATAACCTGAGAGACAGCAAACTCCAACCTGTGGTACTAAGCTGTGGACAACCTTGACTTATACAAAGCTAGAGGACCAGCACACTGAATGAAACTTACAGAAAACTTTCTTTTTCCTTGTGAATTGGAAATTTGGACTTCATCTAGTTTATTCTCGTACTTAGTAACTTTGTCCAGCTGTCTTTTCTGATTCCTGGAAACTAATGGAGTTTAATACAGCTAGACATTCCATCCAGCAATACATGCAAAAAGCAGCCCTGATGTGTTTCAGTTTTCCCAAGAGAGTTACTTTTACATATGTGAAAAGCTGGAGCTTTCACAAAATTAGTATTAGAATTGAGACTCATGATTGATGCTCCATTTGTGGTTTCTACACGATGGTTTCAGTGGTAAATAAGCTGCTTGGAGTGAAAGTGACCTAGAGAGATCTTGCTACTCTGTACTGAGTTAACCAAACAATGAGGGAACACAAACAGGTCTGGCAGCATAAGACATCTGACATCCTCAGTAAAGTCAAACACAGTTGTATTGTGGAATCTACATACTTTGGAATACTCTTCTCTTTGCTACTGTCACATGCCTTCAGTTGATCAACAGACAGTATCTACTTCAAAGTGACAATCTTCCCTGCCTGAAATCCAAGGCAAAAGTACGCCAAGGCCTTACCACAGTGTTATTCTATGTCAATGATGCTGCATTTTATTCTGAGGAATACCTTCAGCATCAAACAGACAGAATTCTTCACGGCTGTAAAGAGTCTGATCACATCAAAGTCATCAAAGAAATTGTGCCTTTGTCATGAATCTTACAATCTGGCAATAAAATCACAATCAGGGTTCAAGCTAACACAATCCTACTATTTCATTAGTGAGGAATGAGTACAAACACAAACATTCACCTGTTCTTCAGTGAAGAGAATTTGGACTTTCTGGTGAGAGTGGATTCACTTTTGTCCTGCTCACGATCAGACATTCCACGGTTTCTTCACACATAGAAAATGCATCAGGATAGTATAACTAATGAACATCCCTGACTAAATGGTTACAGTTAAATATTTTTAAATTCTAATCTGCAATAAAATCATGAATTGTGATACTCAAAATGAATATTCAAAATGGATTTCACACAATTGGAAGAGAGTTCCAGAAGTAGATGAAATAAGTTGACACAGAATGAAGTCACTGAAAATACAATAATTATACAGCTGGCCAGATAAAAATAAACTTTTTCTCCTACCAAGAACGAACTGATCTATGACTCATGAATGTTTCTGGCATCCAAATCTCTGAAGACTCTGGTTTCAGAATAATAAAATTATGCAGGCGTTTAGATTGCTCCAGGAGGCCAGTCAACAAGCTATAAACATTGCCAAACATCCTCCAGCCAACCATTCAACAAAGCTTTAGACATGAGAATCCAGCCAACTTAAAAACTGGTGATTTACATTACCTGGTACTATCAATGGGCTGATAATTGGATGGATTAATAGTGTGAAAATTTGGGCCCATCTTTAATGTCCCTGATTGACCAGAACTACAAATTATCTAGTTGGAAAAAAAGGGATTTATTTCTCCACTATTGGATCGGTGGCTTGAATAGTTTTAATGCAAGGCTCCAAACAGATTCAGTACTGCAACTCTTTGATAAAACTCAGGTTTTAAGACATAGATAGTTAGGTTCTTGGTTAGTAATGGAATCAAAGGATACAGGAATAAGGCAGGAGAATGGGGTTGAGAAAAATGATCAAATGATGTAACAGACTCGATGGACTGAACAGCCTAATTCTGCTCCTATATATTATTTTTTTTAAATGCACCATTTGTGCCAATGGTTCCACCATTCGATATTACTAAAGCAATCGTTGGCTGCAACTTCACGTTCCTGTCCATTCTCCATATCTTCAATTCCTCAAGCTCTTAACATATTCAATAGTGGTGTGTTCACAACTCTCACAGATAGAGAATTCCAAAGACTCCCAACTCTGAAGAAATTCCTCATCTTAGTCCTAAATGATCAACACCTTATTCTGTGTTTTTATTCTAGATTCCTCTGATTGGGGAAGGTAGCCTCTTGGGGTCTACCTTGTGCCGCCCATTCAGATATGTGTATCAATGAGATATTCTCTCATTCTTTTGAACCCCACAGAATATCTGTCCAATTAACTCAGGCTATATGTGGTCTTGTGGTGCAGCGGTAACATCACTTTCTATGGGCCACAATCTCCAGGCTCAAGTGGCACACTTGTTGGCATTGGAAGGAGTTTGTTCATGGAATAGTGCAACAGGCTAATAATCAGTCAGGAGTCCTTCCACCAGTTTCCTGTTATTCTCCAAACGGGAAGAAAATGCATGAAGATATGGAATGCATGAAGATATGGCTAAAAATACTCATCCCATGATAGCCCAACATTCTTATCCCAGTAACCAATTCAGCAAGCTCCACTCTACTACCTCCAATTCTAGTATATCTTTCCTTAAGCATGTCAACCAAAACTGCATGTAGCATACCAGGGTGGTCTGACCAAAATCCCATACAGTTGTAGCAAGTCTTCCTTATTCTTTTATTCCAATCTCCTTACAGTAAAGGTATCCTGATTGTTTGCTGTACTCACATGCTAACTTTGTGGTCTTCATCCCTCTGAACAGGTTCCACGACTTTCAAAAAACTGCATTTCCATTCTAATGGCCAAAGTGAATAACCTCTCATTAACCGACATTACACTCTATCTGGCTACTTGTTGTCCACATACTTAACTGGTCTAGGTCGCTTTGCATTCTTACAGTTTGGATTCACACTTAGCTTTGTATGAGCAGCAAATTAAGATACATTATTCTGTCTGTGTCCAAATCATTTAATACATTGTAAATAG
Source organism: Rhincodon typus (assembly GCF_021869965.1). NCBI lineage: Eukaryota > Metazoa > Chordata > Chondrichthyes > Orectolobiformes > Rhincodontidae > Rhincodon > Rhincodon typus. The sequence continues at coordinate 9,716,804 of NC_063360.1, forward strand.
CTGAGGCCCCAGCATTGAATCTTGCAGCCCTCCTTCAGTCACAGCTTATCAAGATGACAAAGCCATGTTTATCTCAATTTTTTGCTTCCTATTAGTTAACCAGTGGTTTATTTGTGCTAATGTATTACCATTATTAATGTACTTCAACAACGAGCCCTTAGCTTGTATATTAACCTTTTTCTAACACCTTTCCATTTATCCTTAAAAAACTTGAATAAATTTGTCAACACATCTTTCCTTTCACAACATCACGTTGACAATGAAAAATCACACCAGGCCATCCCGTTTTTGCAGCTCCCTTTTAGAACTGCAAGAAGTAGGTCCAACAGGTCCCATGTATTTATTTAATTTTATTCCCTGAAGTTTCTCCAATACCTTTTATCAGATGCTAATTAATTTCATTTCCCCACTCTTCAGCACCTCGATTATTGTCTCTGTATCATGGATCTTTTACGAAGACAGTAAGTATTTGTTCAACATCTCTGTCCTTATTCTTCTTATTTTCTCCCGACTCTGCTTCTATTTGACCAATGTTTACTTCAGCTGTTCTCTTCCTATATTTGTAAAACCACTCTCAATCTGTTTTTGTATTCATTTACTCTCAGTCGCAGTGTGACCAAATGGCCTTATAGGTCACTGGAGTAGGCACAAGAGACCACAATTTAACAATTCATCTGAGAGATGCCATTTCTGACGCTAAAGCACTCCATCAATACTGCATTGGAATGTCAGCAGGGATAAAGTGCTCAAGTTCTGAAGTGAAGAAATCTCATCTAAATGCAAGAATGCTGCAACCAAAGCTGGTACACAAAGCCACATAGCTTTGCAAGGAATAACATTAGTCAAATACATATTTAATATTCAACATTTTGTTCTGAAACCAATCCCCTCCAACTAAAAAATAACTTTAGATTTAGGGATATCCCAGCTCTTATTACCTTCTATTTGTTTATTCTTTACATAATCTTTACATAATCTGAACAGAACACTACATAGTTTATAATTGTACTAAACATAAATCTACATGCAGGATTAAACAGTAAAAAAGATACATATTTTGAGTTATAAGCCCATGGCTTTTATAATTATCAAAAGATAGATCAAATTCATAAAGCATTAGTACAGGTATGGTCACAATCTTCTAATGTTCACGATGAGTTGACAACACTATCAAAAAGTACTAGACAGATATATGGTACATCATGATTAGTGTTAAAGAGCTAGTGTCAATATGGGAGTGTGACAGCATGATGCCTGCCAGATGCATGCTGCACGTGTTGTACCAGGTTATCATTCAACATCGTGGAGGTCAAAACAGGAAGAGTTACCAGAAGCTGAGATTTGCTCATCATTAAACAAAGACAGTTAAAAGTTAGACCATAGAAAATTACAGTGGGAACATTTCAAGTCTGTCAGAAAACAAAATTCATTCCAGTTATCTACGTGTTTGTTAAGAGAGAACGGAGGACGAAGGACAAGTCAGAATTTTAAACTGTTCCTGTGCACACCCTTTTTTGGATCCATAAAGCAGATGCAGCAGCAACAGGATAAGGGCTTAGGGAAGTCAAAGAATGTGAGAGTAACCCCTTGCTTACTCTCTCCATTTCACTGAAAGACTGAAATGTGCCTCATTATATGACAGATCTGGGACAATTCCAGATTTGTTGTGTTTACACCATAGGATAGTATTCATAGCACCAGCTTTGATGTGCAAATTGCTCAAAAGTCATGAATGAGACTTCACCATTTTAGCAGTAAGAAACCTTCAACCTCAGTAAAAAGGTCTTTACAGGCCTGCAATTTAATAATGGATTGGAGAGCGGATGAGAGACAGGGGTAGGGGTTGGGGTGCAGGGGTGATTGCAAAGAGTTCAGTCCAAACTATTTGATTGCTGGGTCAGTTGTGGAAGTGATGCTTTTTTTTGTAAAAGGAATGCTTGTCCCCTCCTCATTTTCTTCCTTTCTTCAAAGTGTTGATTCTTGCTGTTGTGCAATTCAAAGCACACCAGACACTTTCCAGAACCTCACTCAAGGAGGTATTATTCTTCATTTCTGAGTCAATGGACTGTGTGTCTATGGCAGTTATCACAACACAGCATGATTCCATACTCTCCTCATCCCAGCCACTGCAAACACCTTCACCAGCCAGATAATGATCATGAGCAGAAACCTGGCTTATATTCCCCTCTTCCTATTCTAAGAAAGGTAATGATTGATTTGAATAGAAGCACAAAGTTCCCCTGCTAATTATACAAGGTCATAACTGAGAGGGAGGGGAAAATACATCTGTCACGAACCAGCGGACAGAATTGTTCGGGAAAAATAGCTAAGTTTAAAATAGAGAGGGATGAAAGTCCTGTTTTGATTCACATCTTAAACTTAGGTTCTTCCACAGTGGATAGTTAATGTAAACATGGGAAAATAGAAGGCAGTGGTGGGTTAGGCAAAGAAAGCCTGTTAAATTCACGGCTTAAGTTGTAATGGTTAACATCACCACTTGGATACTTTCCATTTCAGACACCCAGTGTCACAATAGTTAGCCAAGGTTAAGCTCTCTACTTGGCTCTGACTATTCACTTTCTTCCAACCACAGTGCTGCATCCCCCACTAGTGTGATGGTTGTCCAATTCCCACAACAGTCACATTGTATCCCATAGAATGAGAATGATTGCCAGCTAACTGCTGCAGATATTGGATTCGGCCTGGCCAAGCTCATTTCAGATATGATCCTTTTAGTTTGCAGACAGAGGAGACAACCACCCTATCAGTTCAGGCTGAAGAGGAACCCAGACAAGAATTGAAAGGCTAGTGTCTGGTGCACTGCACAACCCAAGTCATTGTACAGCGTAAATTACATCGATATAACCCCTACGTTCAAATGAATTGGGAACCACAGTAATTACAAAGATATGTTTAAAACGAAGGTGATGTGTGTGACCCATGATCACGTGCATCAACCGTGCAATTGAGACTAATTTAACCGATGAGCAGTGTAGAAAGGGCACCTCATACACTGGGAGCAATAACTGTCACAGCTATTCCCTTTGCAAAGCAAATGCTTAATATCAGCCCTTTCACTTTGCTAGAACTGGACAGCTTACACATAAGGATCCACTGAACTAAATGCTGACCTCTCACAACCATATTGCAATACATGCTGAGTAACTGGAGCTGCACTTACATTAACATAGAACAAATATTTGTCAATTCAAAAATAAAATGATGATGCATTGCACGCAATGTAACACTGCACTGTGAGAAACAACCCATGGAAGTGGACTAGTGTTTTAAATTAAAAGGAATGTTGAAAGTCTCCCTCTCTCCACATCTGTATCCGGTGTCCAGTTCAGCACTCACTGAGGTAGTGGGACCAGCACATCCACATAGTTGACAGGGAAGAAACCTGATTGGCCATGCAGCATTCCTTCATACCAGTTGTCATCGATCTGATTGGTCAATGTGATGGTGTCACCTTCCTTGAAGCCAAGTTCTCCTTCATTCTCTGGCTCAAAATCATACAGCGCCTTGCAGCATGGCTGGTCTAGGTGTGCTACACACAAAACAAAATACAATTCATGAATAAAAGTTTCTTTTCCTCTTCCTTTTGACAGCACTGGTTCTTGCTGAGATATAGTTCCAAGATATTAGACAAATATTTGATTGTTGCATCACAATTAACAATCAACTCACAACGATCCACATTTCATCAATGGATAACAGTCAGCTGTGAAGACTGACTAATGTTTTCCACATAACCCAGGAGCACTGAGACAAATTTAAAGGTTCAGGTGAGAAAGGCAACAGATCACACACCAAGATTTGAATGTGAAACCATCTCTAACACCTATAAACCCTTGAAAGAGAGACACAGATTCATTCTGCTCACCGCATTGATTTCCTAATCTCAGCAATGGGTGGGGAACAGTAGTCTTGTAAAAGTTGGGATCAAATGTCATGATCAGAGAAGGGAAATCATGAAGCTAACATTAAACATGAAGAGTGAAAAGCAGAAATAAAAATGGGGAAGTAGAGGCTTCCTAAACTTGTCAAAAAGTTAAATTAAAATGTGTAATGTCATGCAATTAAATGAAGCAACTTGTTTGAAACTGTCAAAACTGCACAAGAAACTATATTCAACAAAATTGAGCTACATGGATATCTGACAGGCAATTTGTTGGCTGCATTATGACAGAAGCCAGTGCCTGTCATGACATGAATTCTGAAACTTTTACTAACCAATCTAATTCAAACCATTCAGTGACATTCTACTAGATCACCATATTAAATGTACTTGGACAGGTGAAGTGGTCAAATATAAGGCCAGTCTAGCTTCTCTGCAACTTGATACATCACAAGCTACCTTCATCTTTATCTCCTCCTCATCAGCTTCCATGAGGGTTTCATCATCTTTATGCCCGCTCTCTAATGTGCCCTTAATTTGCTCCAAAATATCCACAGTCCATCCAAACCTGCACCACATCCTACTCATTTATCATACTTTTTTAACCTCTTGTCCTGGCTCCATTTTATCCAACAGTTGACTTTTGAAATCCTCATCCAACTTTACCAGTTTGTGAATCTTCATCACCTATCTCCGAAACCTCCACTTGGTCTAAATGCAGTTTGCATCTGCTCCTCAGGCTCTCACCTGCTGAACACTCTCTCCTCATTTTCTTCTGCATCTTGCAGATACAACTTCAGAGATCAAGACATAATTCTTTTCCTTAACTCCTAACCTGGCTACTTTCAAAAGTATACAAATGTTTTCAATAAAGCCTTTGGTATCTTCTCCCTATTGCTTCTCAGCATTCATTAACTCTTGGGGCAATTCACTACACGTAAAGATTCTGCATGAGTCATAGAAAGTACATGTGACTATTTCAGACTAAACACCTTGATCACCCACACATGTAGGTACAAGGTCTATCATGATTACACCAGGTTAAAGTCCAGTGCTTAGCTTTGGTTATTACTACAACACAGTGGTATTGTTTTAACATAAATAACAGATCATTTTCCAACTATTGCAGTGATAATGCTAGAAATTTAGTTCCACTAGTGAAATACAAAAGTCCAATTCAATAAACTTAGTAGATAATAGAAAAAGTAAATACTTGAACAATGAGTTACAATAGAATGATAAGTATGGGGTGGGTAGACCACTGTTATTCAAAACTGGGTGGTCACTGCCTTTTGCAAATCAGTGATTTCATAAGGACTGAGCTGGATGCCAGTCTGTGTTATGATCAGTGACAGTACCCAGGATAGATGCAATTATTGACATACTGTGCAGGGAAAAGCATGTATTGCATTCTTCAAACTCAAATTTTGATACACAGCCCAGGACTACTCCACCACCTAAATATCTTTAGGCAAACAAGGTATTAGGCAGATGTTTGAAAGCAAGAAAACTAATGGAGCATTAAGAGTAAGCAGGAAAAAGAGGTTCAAGATGGTGATCATATGCACTAATATCACAGGCACAGATTTAATAACCCTTGTGGTTTGTTTGAGGTTTGCAGTATTGTGTAATTCTGAACATTGGCCAGGAAGTTTGAAAACCACTGGTGTACAGCAGAAAATACCATTGTGGCACAGCAGAGGGAGTTGATCATGGGCATACAATCATTACTATCACTGCAACTTCCCCAAGAATTGTCCCACACAGGCCTCACTCACAGCGAGGTCCAGTGCATCCTAAAACCAAATAACAGAAATACATAAATGATAATAACCAGTGATAAATAGCTCAATTAAAAAAAAAGTCCTTTACATTATTGTTGAGTTTTTGATCATCATTAAACAAACAACCATTAATCCTTATTAAATTGCAAGAGCCCCTTTAACAGAAAGACTGATGTCTTTTCATCCATCAGAACTAAAAATCGGGCATTAGCTACCCTACTCACAGGGGGATCCGCTGGCTGGCGTCCTATTAGGCTTGTCTGAATGGAAGGAGGCTGTTCAAGGAAAAGTTAGGTAAAAATAAAAAAAAAAAAAAAATTCAATATAGTGTACGAATCTTCTCAATAATTAGTAAATGAAATACTATTGATTGAAGACAAAAACTTTGTTTACTGTTACCAGCAATTATTTTCATCTTTCTTTCATCTATGAAAACCAGAAGCCAATAACTTTCTGCAGATGGTTTGACAGGACTTCATAATTTTACAGGACTATCATACCAATTACTGCATGTAACAGATTTTGCACTGTCGAAATGTTATTCCTGTTCTTCAATCATCTCTTCCTCTATCTCCTACCAAAATTAGCAAAACCATCCCTCTGTCAAGATCCAAAATAGTACTGAAATAAGGAGAAATTTCTTCACTTGAAGAATTTGTATCATTTGTATTCTCTACACCAGATGGTTGTTGTTGCTCCATCATTGAACATATTCAAGGCTGGGATATCTCTGCATATAAAGGACTATGGGGAACAGACAGCAAAGTGGAGATGAAGCTCTAGATAACATGGAATAATGAAAGAGGTTTGGCAGGTTTAACATCTGCTCCTGTTCCTGTCCCTTACAGACCATTGCCACATATTGAACTCCCACCCTGAGAGTTCCATTCCTGATGGCACCACAGCCATTCACACTGTATCAGCTCGATGAGCTATGTTCAAAATTAGAGTTAAAAACAGCCAGTATGAGGAATGGTGTTTCAGAGATAGCAGGAACTGCAGATTCTGGAGAATCTGACGTAACAAGG
>NC_063360.1:9723916-9830144 GCF_021869965.1 Rhincodon typus
CCAGCTCTACACCTTGTTATCTCAGTATGAGGAATGTTGCTTGCTTGCAGATTACTTTGCAATACAATACTCTATTTCTCCTGACATCCACTTTTTTTATGCAGGAGGGACAACATTTTTTCTTTGAAATACCGCAAGATATATGGCATATTTGGAAAGCTATGTATGGTAGAAATTCTGGTGCAGAATTAAGTTTCTGTCAGAGCTAGTTTCTGACTAGAGATCAACTCTAATTCCATTTCCCTGTTCTTTCAACTGCTCTTAAAGGTGATCAACTGGGTTTCAATAGCTGAATACAGTAATGCATCCCATATTCTAACATGTCTTTTGTCGGGAAAATATTTAAACCGTCCCTTTATGTACTAAGGTTCATTCCACCAATTCACCAGTGAATATAAACTGCCTAAAAAGGGCTCACTAAGCAGCCTAAACCTGAAGTCAGATAAATCTAAACAGGTCATTGACTTGAATACCTTCACAGTTTTCCCCACTGGAACATATTTTTTAAATGCCATTGATGGTTACATATCTTTCATTGGGAGCAACTTGAGAGGATAAACAACATACAGGAAATGAAATGAAGACTGTACTGAACATTGACCTGAACACAATTTTCTTTTGCTACTGAGCATAACAACTAGAGCATCATAGAGACTCGGTAACACAGGGATAGACAGCAACTGTCTGTGGCTTAGATCAGCAGAGGATGAGGGGAACGCAATGTTCACTTTATGGATAGCTGTTCAACCATCTGAATTACAGCTGACAAGGCAGTATATGGATGCAATATCGTAACCATATTGCTAATTGTGAGACAGAGAAATAAATATTATGGTCAGGAAAAAGATACACATTCATTCTTTCAACTAGTTTGGGGATGGATGAATCAGAGACCATAGTTCTTACTGCGAGTACTGCTATCTCACAAAATAACCTTTTTATGTAATGTTAACAGTACATTATAATCTTAACATTTTTCTTTTCTTTGCTCATGCAATTGCTGACTCTGTCTGATGTATAGTTCTATTGGCGCCAGCAGCCTTGCTAGCATTCCTGGCACCTTGCCAAGTGGAGATCCTTTACAGTGAGTGCTGGCAGGCAAAATGACAGTGGAAAGCATCACAGTTGAGCTTGATATTGAACATCAGTAGACGACACCAAACAACTGTTGTCCAACACAACAGCCATGAGACAACGACAGGAACCTTCTACCCTCCTAACCCCAGTATCGCAAGGCTAAATGTAGCACAACCATACAGAAGGCATTAAGTGGGGCCCTGTGGTCTTTAAAAATGCATTTCAATAGTATTATTGCACTGAGACTCTCAAATGGTTACTAGAAAAGTTACATATTTTTCCTCAATGCTGAGACAGTCACCAAGATTATAACTATTGAATAAGTCAAGGAGTTGAAACATTCTGATATTGTTGGTTTTTGAGGTGTTTAAGAATAGCTTACCGACTGTGGAACTCCTGTCAGGGATGAATTTGGAGGGTGGTCATTTAATCAGGCAGCAGAGTGTGGTTGGATCCCTTCTTCCAATTGTTCAATTTCAGTCTGTGGCAGGAAGGTTCATAAATAGCTTTCATGCCTGGACATTAAAGTCTTTAATTGACAATTAATGCCCTCAAGAGCCACATCGTCTATTCCTTGTATTCAACCAGCAGCAGGCGAGGGAGTAGCCATCCAGGAAAGCCGGAAAGGAAACCCACATGTTTCCAGGGGAGGGAAGAGATGTTCCTCATTCAAATGCACTTAGTATCTAATTCAGGGATCCAGTTTCGAGAAGTAGTGAGGAGACCTACTAAGAGCCAACTCTTTCTTCTGAAAGCACAGAGATGATAGTCTAAAACTGTTCAGTTCAGAAGGCTGTAAGATACCTAGTTGAAATATCAGGTGATGTTTATCAAGTTTCCATTAAGCTTCACTGGAAATGTGAATAGGCCCAGGGCAGAAATGTCAGTTACCCTGACATCCATTTTGTTTTCTTTCAGTTTTCCTCTCATTTTTTGCTTTCAGTCAGCAACACACATGTTCTAAGCATACATTTTTATACCTTTTCTTGTCCCATCACCATACCCTTTGGTCCTGGAAGAATAACTCTTTCATTTTTCAATCTCTTCTGTCTTCCACCCTATCAGAGACCTTCCTTTCTCCCCTGCTGAAAACTTATTATACCTCTAACTTTACTCAGTCTGATAAAAGGTCACAGCCTTGAAATAGTAACTCTCTGCAAATGCTGCCATAACCTGTTGAGTATTTCTAGCATTTTCTGCTCAACTCCCAGAGACCTTCTGCTCTGCTTGGATCAGTACCTCAATGGCTCTTTCAAAAAAAATGTTCCAGTGGGGGAGAAAGTTAAGGTAATCAAGTAATTTACATGTAAACATTTATCCTTGTTGTGCAGATGTGAAGTACACAGCAGCATTAAGTTGTAGATGAGGTGATGGGTGGGAGATGGGATTTCATTTATGTGCTTAATTATCATAAACTACATTTTTGAGAACACGACTTTGTAGCTTTGTTAAGGCTCAAACAATTAGGCAGATACAGTAAACAGACTAAGAAAATAATCTCTGAAAATAGACGAATGGGTGGAACAATCATTTTGCACACAGCTCAAGGCAGCAGCTCACCAAGATCTTCTCCAAAATGGGGGATGGGGGATGGGGGATGGGGGAATGGGGGATAAAAAAAAGTTCAACTACATCTGGATTCAAAAAAGGACATCTGCTCAAAAAAGCAGGAGAATGATTGATGTTAAGAAGTTCACCAGAGATGAGTTTACTGCACTCTGCAGATTAATAACATAATCCAACAGACACACTTAAATGAAGGAACAGAAGTCACTTTCATATTGATCTAATGTTGCTAGCTGGTGATACGTTTGCCAGATGTTACTAGAGTCCAAGGCAGCCCTAGCAAAGCATAAAGGCAGCTAAAATTCAGGCATTTCTCCCCTCTTTATCGACAAAACCTCAAGTTCATAACAACATTGACAAACTCTCTGGTCTTTATGACCAGATATCAGGAGTGTAACTACTAGTGCCTGGATAGTAATTTGAACTTTTGGCCAAAAATAAAATCAAAGGAAATCTATTTAGTAAATATTGGTTTCCAGGAAATGGAAATCAGGGAGAAAACTCTCCCCTGGTTACAGTCTTACCTAGCACTTAGGAGGATGGATGTGGTTGTTGGAGGTCAGTCCTGGAGCTGAAATGACACTTCTACAGGAGGTCCTCAGGTTAGTGTCCCACGCCCAACCATCTTTAACTGCTTTATCAATTACCTTCCTTCCATCATGAAGTCTGAAGTGGGGGTGTGCACTGATGACTGCACAATGTTCAACACTATTCATGACTACTCTGGTAGTGAAGCAGCCCATGTCCAAATGCAGCAAGATCTGGACAATATACAGGCTTGGGTTGACAAGTGGCAAGTAACACGTGTACTACAAATGCCAGGCAATTACCCTCCATTAAGAGACAATCTAACCACCACCCCTTGACATTCAATGGTGTTATTATCACTGAATCCCCCACTGTCACATCCTGGGGGTTACCATTAACCAGAAACTCAACTGGACTCGCCATAGCAATACAACCATTTGAACAATTCATTCAGTAAAATTTATCCAATCTCATTTTGGTTGAGGATTGAGAATCTACTTTAATTCTTGCTAAGTTTCTCACCTGTTCTCACAAAGGGACACAGTACCACAAATGGTGGCTACATTCTAGCTCGTTACCAGCAGCTAACCTTCATGTACAAATCTTGATAGGAAATTTGACTTGACAAGCAGTTTGACAAAAAGAGTGCATCACAGTTTAACCTGGTACTAAGCGCATTGTGCATTCGCCTTTGCACTTATCAGTGGGAAATCCCTGTTTAGCAATCAGCATCAGTAATCCTGGCTGATCTTTCTTCTTCTTAGATTTGAACTGTTGAACTTAGTTTCAGTGCCTCGATTACAACCTGAGTAGAGATCTGATATCTCAGCACTGACAAGATCAAACAAACAGCTTCCTAGTTTTCTAGCTCACTACCAGGCTGCCATAATCTTCTTAACCTGTCCCTCCTTGATATAAACCCTGCTGCTGAGTATGTGCGGATCTTCCACTTTCTCAGCATGCTGTCTGCTTTACTGTAACATGGCTCAAAGAAAATAAACAATTCACAATGACTGGGGTGAGGTGACTTTGAAGAGCTTATTGACCGAATTGATCAGCTAGTTAGTTACTGCTGTGGCTAACACTGCATAATGACTACAATGAGCAAAGAAAATTTGCTTACCCTGTGATTTTGTCGACCCGCTATAAGAGAAACCACCATTGGAATGGTCTGCATCTCCATATTCGGTGTAAGTGCTTCTTGGCTTGGGCTGATATTCACGTTTGGGGCGACCCGAGGCATCCCGTATCCTGTGTGCAACAATTAACTGTATTAGACAAAGTCTTCATCACAGTTCATATTAAAATCATTACAATACATTGTTACCAATTTACTACAATAATCCCTCAGGTGCAGCGGGGAGCACAATTAGGTATACTTGGACTATGTAAAATTTCATTATTATTAACTATAAATTCATTGTACCACTATCACTTGCTTTGAGGGGATAGTGGGGAAGCTAAGAAAATTTTGATAAATCAAAAGTTCCCTTTAAGCAGGTGGCAAACAGATCAACAGGACACAGACTGCATAAAGCAACTGAAGAGTTTTGGATACCAAGTCACAGGGGAACAACCCAGAATACAGACCAACCACAAGGCTAACTCTCAATACCAGAGGACTAAACTCTCAAAATTGGAGAAATTAGGCGGCTTTAATTTTGAAATAAGGCAAGAGGGTTTTATAGAAGTACAGTGCACTAGATGCTACATGGTATAAAGTAAATCCAGGAGCACTATTTCAATGTAAACTAAGCTCTAAAGCGGGGAGGAAAGAACAGGCTAAAGTCATTAGGTGATCAACAATTCTATGAATCGAAAACTTATTGATTAGACTACTTAAATAAACACTAAACGTCCCATCCTAACTTAGGCTATAAATGATGGCATAGACTGGTTGGGCCAAATGGTCTGTTCCTGCGAACAATATCCTAAGTAATAAAACTTAGGATGGTCCAAGTAGATTGGAAGCTAGCAAGTGTAATACCAATATTCAAGAAAAGGGGAGAAAGAGGGAGAGAAAGACCAGAGAACTAGAAGCAGCTAAGAATGGGGATAAACACTGCAATCTTAAGTTGGCAATCTGTGACTAGTGCAGTACAGCAAGGGTCAATCCAAATTAATGACTCAGCTACTTTACTCCTGGTTTCTTGATCCAAATTTGCTTTTGATACAAAGCTAGGCAGGAATGTCAATACTAAGCACATAAATGGATATAGACAGGTTAAGTGAGTGGGCAACAAGGTGACAGATGGCATACAATGTAGGAAGTGTGAAGTTATTCACTTTAGTAGTAAGAGTGGAAAAACGGAATATTTTTAAGGCAGCTTATAAGGCATGAAACTTGACATTCTGAGGCACTTGGACATGCGTTTACAAAATACAAAAAGTAAGCATGTAGGTATAGCAAGCAATGAGGAAAGCAAAGGCATGTTTGCCTTTATTTTTATATTTCAACTGCAATTCAATAAAGAAGTCTTGCTGTAAGTGCATATGGCTCTGCTGAGATCACCTCTTCAGTACAGCATGCAGTTTTGGTCTTCATATCAAGAAAAGATATCCTTGCATTTTAAGTGGCACAGGAACTATGCACTAGATTGATTTTTTTGGATGACAGGATAGTCCTACAATGAGATGCTGAGTAGATTAGGCCATTCTGACTGGAGTTTTGAATAATGTGCTGAGATACAATTGAAACATAATGATGAAGGATTTTGACAAGGTAGATACAGAAGAATTTCTGTATCCCCGAGTGGGGAATTGAGTCTCAGGATAAAGGGCCAATCATTTAGGACTGAGCTGTAGAAATTCCTTCACTCAACTGTTCTTGAGAATCGTTGGAATTCTCTAACCAGAAGCATTTGAATGCTTCATTGTTGAGTATCTTTGAGCTAAGACAGATTAGTGGTATCCCTCCAAATCAAGGAAAATGGGGAGCAGGGACCTAGGCGACGTCAAAATCAGGATCAGCAGTGATCATATTTAATGGTGGAGCAGGCTGAACCAGTTTCATTTGGTCTACTCCTGTTCCTATTTCTTCAATTCTGCTCTATGGGACCCACCAAACATTGTTACTTCTGGGGAAAATAATAAAAGGCAGTATGCATCAGGGTCCAAAGACTGCAGATTTCTTCCTGCTTAGGTCTGTGGTAAGCCCTGAGCAACCTCTTTACTTTTGTAAGTTTCCTCCCACAGCAAGACAACAAACATGTACCCTTATGATTGTGGAGATAACTATCGATGCAAAATATCTTGCGCTTGGTATATAATTTACCAGAACATTCAAATCAATCAAATAAAAAGAATTGCATATAGATAACATCCAATCACATCTCTCAAAAGGCTACAGGTGCACCTAATTATTTTTACATGCAACGATGTATGCCAGCAAAATTGCAGTAAATTTGTGTACAAGATCCCTGAAATAACTAAGTGTAAACAATTAATTTCAGGTAGTGTTTGCCGAATGAATGTTGGTCAGAAGAGATGGAAATGCCTAATCCTCCTTTGATGGAACTGTGCAAATAAGACAAGACTTGCTTTTGTTAAGACTGGTTATCTGATGGTTTGCAACTCCAACAATACAGCACACAATCAGCACTGTTGCAGTCTAGACCGTAAGTGACCACGGGTAAAGGCACTTTAAATGTCCACTAATTTTGCACACTATTCATTACAAGCAACTTCTAGTATTTTTAAAGTATTTCTCAGCAGGGCCGTGACAACAATAGTACTGAAGACTTGTGCTCCAGAATTTGCCACACCCCTAGCCAAGCTGTTCCAAACAGCTACAATACTGTCATCTACTGATAATGTGGAGAATTGCCCAGGCTCGTCCTATACTCAAAAAGCAGGACAAAATCAGTGAAGTGATGGAAGGTGTCATCAATAGTGCTATCAAGCAGTGCCGGCTTAGCAAAAACCTGCTCACTGACACCCAGTTTGAGGTCTGCCTGGGCCACTCGGCTCCTGACCTCATTACAGTCTTATTCAAATATGAACAGAAGAGCTGGATTCCAGAAGTGAGTGTAATAGGCCTTGACATCAAGACCGCATTGGACCGAGTGTGGCATCAAGGAGCCCAAGCAAAACTGGAATCAATGAGAATCTGGGTGAAAAATCTCTTCTGATTGGAGTCATACCTTGCACTTGGGAAGATGGTTGTGGTTGTTGGAGGTCAGTCATCACAGCTCAAGGACATTTCTGCAGGAGGTCCTCAGGGTAGTCTGGGCCCAACCATCTCCAACTGCTTCATTAATAACCTTCCCTCCATCATAAGATCTGAAGTGGGGATGCTTGTGTTTTGTGACTTGTCATATACTGAAGCAGTCCATGTCCAAATGCAGCAGTATCTGGACAATACACAGGCTTCGGCTGACAAGTAACAAGTAATATTCACTCCACACAAATGCCAGGCAATGACCATCACCAATAAGAGACAACCTAACCACTGCCCCTTGACATTCAATGGTGTTACCATTACTTAATCCACCACTAGCAACATCCTGGGGTATACCACTGACCAGAAACTCAACTGGACTCTATATAAATACAGTGACTAAAAAAGCAGATCAGAGGTGAGGAGTATTGTGGCAAGTAACCCATCTCCTGACTCCCCAAAACCTTGTCCACATTTTCAAGGCACAAGCTAGGAGTGTGATGGATACTCCCCACTTGCCTGGATGAGCGCAACTCCACAACACTCAAGAACGAAAACAAAGTTGCTGGAAAAGCTCAGCAGGTCTGGCAGCATCTGTGAAGGAGAAAACAGAGTTAATGTTTCGGGTCCGGAAACCCTTCCTCAGAACCATCCACAACACTCAAGAAGCTTGACACCATCAAGGACAAAATAACATAGTTGGTTGCCAACACATCCACAAGCGTCCACTTGCTACACCACCAACGGTCAGTAGCAGCAGTGTGTACTGTCTACATGATGCACTGCAGAAATTCACTAAATATCCTTAGACAATATCTTCCAAACCCACGACCACTTCCCTCTAGAAGGACTAGGCCAGCAGATATATGGAACACCATCATCTGCAAGTTGCCCTGCAAGTCACTCACCATCCTGAGTCAGAAATGTATCACCGTTCCTTCACTGTTGCTGGTTCACAATCCTGGAATTCCTTCCCCAAGGGTGTTGAGCTCACCACCACCTTCTCAAGGACAACTAGGGATGAGCAATAAATGTTGGCCAGCCACCAATGCCCATGTCCAACCAGTGAATAATAAGCAAAAAGAAAACAAACATCAAGCTGCTGGATCCAAATACATTGTTTCTGGAATGGACAAGTTTCACTATGGTATTTCTGATCTATTAACAGAAACTGATTTCAGTTAAAAAGGTATGAGCAATCTATGTATAACACTTCTATTCTTAGGACAAGTGGCACTGCAGCAACTTAGTGTAACTTTCCCAATATTACATATGAACTTTATGTCATATACATGCACAAATAAAGCCGATTTATGTGGTATTTACAGCACAAAAATAGGTCTTTTGTCTCAAAAGATACCTGCAAGCAATCGTATCAACACAAGCTGATTTTAACATTTTTAAAATGAATTGTGACAAGCAAGGGGAAAAACACTGCAATGTTGCAACTCAATCGTAATAAGGCTACCAAATTAATTTTGCAGATTGTTCCTCTCACCGGAATGCAAATATTTGTGAGCCTGAACTTATCTGCTGAGGTTTTAAGCAGACACTAAAACAACAATTGGGACTTCAACAAAACAAAAAATCAAGTAGAATCTGTTTTGTTCTTCCAATTATTATTCCTTCTGTTCTGAATGTGGTCACGCGGTCTAGAATATAGCTGCACAGACCAACAAGCCACCCTGCTCTACATCACCATCTCTCCCAGCTGCTTTGTGCTTCATGTGCAGATGTGGATAAGTATCTATTGATCATTCAAGCATGAGAGAGGCCCAAGCAGGAGTTTGATGCTGTTCTTACTAGATTTGTTTTCCAGTTGTGGTTGCTGGGTAGGAGTTTGAAATCTTGCTATATTAATATTTTAATCAGGGCCAGCAAATGTTAAAACAAGTTCATTCTTCACTCACATAAAAAGAAAGTGCAGGAGAAACTCAATGATAGGGCTAGGGTTATGGACTCTGTGCATATTTAAGGCTGAAATAGATAGCCTTTTGATCAACAGGGGTATTAAGGGTTATGGAGAAAACAAAGTACAGTGCACACGAGCAGTGTTGGATCAGCCATGATCCTACTGAATTGCACAAGAGGCTTGAGGACTGAAACAGACTCCTCCTGTTCCTATTTCTAATGGTCTTAAGATTTGGCAGGCACTATGGATAGAAAAACAGAGTTAATATTTTGAGTCCAGTATAACTCCAGAAAATTCGGAAGAGTCTGCTCTGAAGAGCCACACTGGGCTCAAAATATTAACTCTCCTTCTCTCTTTACTGATTTTGCCGGAACTCCTGCACTTTTTGTTTTTATTTCAGATTGTTAGCATCCATAGTAAAAATATAAGCAAAATACTAAGTTTTTTTCACTAATTTGAAATTTATCCACATTGATTTGTAGTTTATAAGACAATGAAGTTTCATCTTGTATAAATGAGATAAATAGAAATTCTCAGTATGCTGCTAATTTGGTTTCCCATGCAAACTAAATTACATAGGACACAATCAACATTTATGTTTTTATTCTAAACTTCGACGTGGTCAGAACGCAATGGTACATATAATTGTTAAAAAGTGCATTCCATAAATTTGGTCGATGTACCTTCACAACAAACTGCTAATTAAATTTAGCACCAGGAATTGGGAATATGCTGTCCAAATGCAGCCTCAGTTATACAACATCACTTCTTACATCTCAATATAAGGAATTTACAATACTATGGCATGCTATAGCACTGCACACTATTTCACAAACCTGAATAATCCCTTTCTATCAGACTTAACTTTTCCCCTCAACATGCACTAATAATGGCGAGAAGTCCATGGCTACTAACAGCTGCCCATATCTTACTCAAACATAAATACTTTGCCCATAAGCTTTAAAAGTAAGCTATTCCTCCACAAAAGGCTTCACAACCACCTATCATTCATATGTCTGCATGCATCATTGAATGCTAGTCACTTGCAGGAGCTGATTTTCAATTTTCTAAAATACTGTCACCAAGAGCCAAATACAATTCTGAAAACTCCAAGCTGAGATCAAACAGTGTGAAAATGGAGCAGAGTGGGACCTTTTGCTGAACAGTTCACTAACAATATTTTAGTTAAGATCCGTAGCTTGGCTGGTGGCTGGAGTTGTTGGTTGGTTCGCCAAGCTGACTGATTTACATGCAAACGTTTTGCCCCCCTTCTAGGTGACATCTTCAGTGCTGTCTAGCCTCCGTTGAAGCGCTGTTGTTCTGTTCTATTCTGAATTTATATGGTCCAGTCTGTCATGGTGGGTAGTTCTGTTTCTGGTTTTGCTCCGTAGTGATGTGTAGATGGGGTCTATTTCAGCATGTTTGTTTATGGCACCAATGGTTGAAAACCAGGCTTCCAGGAATTCTCATGCTTGTCTTTGTTTTGCTTGTCCTGGTACTGTTACGTTGTCCCAGTTAAACTGATGTCTTTCTTTGTCAGAGCGAATAGAAAGGAGGGGCAGTTGGTCGTGCCGTTTTGCTGTGAGTTGGTATTCATGTATCCTGATGGGGAGTTTCCTGCTCTTCTGTTCTACGTATTGCTTCTTGCAGTTGTTGCATTATATTTTGTTTATCACATTTGTCCTGCTCGTTGTGGGTATGGGGTCTTTGGTTTTTTTTAGAGTAGCTGACGAAGTATGGCTGTTGGTTTGTGTGCTATCATTATTCCAAAAAGGTCGTAGGAGTCTTGTAGTCAGTTCCAAAACATTTCTAATACAGGGTAGGGTGGCCATTGTTTTGGGGCATAGTGTCTTCTTGGTGTTGTTTATTTGCCAGGCATCAGTGGATGAAGCTGTTAGGATACCCATTGTTTGCAAAGACTTGGTATAAGTGTTCTTCTTCATTTTTGCGTCACTCCAGGATGTTGCAGTGTGTTATCGCTCATTTAAACAGAGTCTTGACACAGCTCTGTTTGTGGACGCTGGGGTGCTTACAGTTGTAATTCAGGATTTGGTCTGTGTGTGTAGTCTTTCTGTATACACTTAAGGAATTCACCGTTTCATGTTTGTTCCACCCTTATGTCTAGAAACGGGAGTTGATTGTTGTTCTCCTTTTCCCTGGTGGACTTGATCCCAGTGAATATGTTGTTAATAAAGTGGTGTGTTTCTTCTAACTTTGCTTGTTTATTGATCACAAAAGTATCATCCACATACCTGACCCATAGTTTAGGCTGGATCTGAGGGAGGGCTATGTGCTCAAGTCTTTGTGTAACAGCTTCTGCTATAAGACCCGAGATGGGTGAACCCATGCCATTAATTTGTTCATATACCTGGCCGTTGAAGAGAAAGTATGTGGGAAGGCATAGGTCTAGTAATTTAAAGCATAGTGTCCCTGCTGATGGTTCCAATGGAGGTCTGTGCTTTCGCATTGTCTAGAAATGTGACCACTGTCTTCTTTGCTAGTGTCATGTCAATAGAGGTGAATAGTGCCGTAACATCGAAGGAGATGGTCATTTCATGCTTGTCGATTTTTATGTTTCTGATGTTATTCAGGAATTCCTGTGTAGGGTGTATGGAGTGGGTCGATCGTTAGTGAGGTGTTTCAGTCTCTGTTTAAATGAGCGATAACATACTGCAACATCCTGGAGCTAGGCAAAAACGAAGAGGAACATCTATACCAAGTCTTTGCAAACAATGGGTATCCTAACAGCTTCATCCGTCGATGCCTGGCAAATAAACAACACCGAGAAGACACTGTACGCCCCCAACACAACGGCCACCCTACCCTGTATTAGAAACACATCGGAAGTGACTACAAGACTCCTACGACCTCTCGGAATAACGATAGCAAATAAACCAACAGCCATACTTCGTCAGCTACTCTAAAAAAACCAAAAACCCCATACCCACAACGAGCAGGACAAATGTGATGTACAAAATATAATGCAACAACTGCGAGAAGCAATAAATAGGACAGAGGAGCAGGAAACTCACCACCAGAATACATGAATACCAACTCACAGCAAAACGACACGA
Organism: Rhincodon typus; assembly: GCF_021869965.1. Lineage (NCBI taxonomy): Eukaryota > Metazoa > Chordata > Chondrichthyes > Orectolobiformes > Rhincodontidae > Rhincodon > Rhincodon typus. The sequence continues at coordinate 9,736,233 of NC_063360.1, forward strand.
CCAACTCTCCCTCCTCTCTTTTCACTCCGACAAAGAAAGACATCAGTTTAACTGGGACAACGTAACAGTACCAGGACAAGCAAAACAAAGACAAGCATGAGAATTCCTGGAAGCCTAGTTTTCAACCATTGGTGCCATAAACAAACATGTTGAAATAGACCCCATCTACACACCACTATGGAGCAAAACCAGAAACAGAACTACCCACCATGACAGACTGGACCATATAAATTCAGAATGGAACAGAACAACAGCGCTTCAACGGAGGCTAGACAGCACTGAAGATGTCACCTAGAAGAGGGGACAAAACATTTGCATGAAAACCAGTCAGCTCGGCGAACCAACCAACAGTTCCAGTTCACTAATTGATTAGCACTGCCAACTGAGTTAACAATCTCAAGGACGTTGCAGAATAGCACTGCCAAAACAATGGCTTAGTTTTCTTGACCTTACGAGGGAAACATGCTATTTGGGGAGGTTTTGAAAGTTAAAAAAAAATTACACTGAGTGGCAAAATTGGCTCAGAGGCCTTTCCATAATAATGATTCCATAATAATAATAATGCTTTAGAAGCAAACTCAGTTTTGTCTGTACACATAATCCAGCATTTCTTCATGCTTTCTCCAACATAGAAAATCTAGCTTAAACCCCAACATTCATGAAATTCCTTATATGATATAATTGCTATCATGGCGATTTAGTTAAGGGAAAGTCAGTTCAATATTTTGAGGTACAGGCAAGACAGGGAGGGGTGTAAAAGAGGTGGTGATGTTGCAATATTGACCAGGGAGTCAATCACTGCACTAAGAAAGAATGATATCTTAAAAATTCCTCAACTGAGGTCATATGGCTAGAAGATGAAAACAAAAAAAAAGTGTGCAAACACATTGTTGAGAGTGTACTACCCACCACCAAACAGTTGGAGTGACAGAAGAGTAGACATGTAGGTACATTTCAGAGAAGTGTAAAAATAATGGAGTAACAACAATAAGAGATTTCAACTTCCTTCTTTTTAACTGGAACAGACAAAGGCTTGGGAGCGGGTAGAATTCTTAAATTGTATCTAGAACAGCTTTTAAACTATCACAAAAGAATTCGTTCAAGAGAAGGGGAAGTGCTAGACCTAATGTTAGGGAACAAACCAGCCAAGTGGTAGAAGTGTCATTGAGGTGCACTTCGGTGATATTGTCCTTAACTGAATAAAGACTAAAGGTAGTCACGGAAAGGAAAGAGATGGATCAGAAACTAAAGGTTCTGAACTGGGGGAAGGCCAATTTCAATACGATAAAACAAATTCTGGCCAAAGTGGTTTGGATCAGCTATATGTAGGAAAATCTACATCAGATCAGTAGTAGTCTTTCAAAAAGGAAAAACTATGCAAGGCTAATATGTTCTTATGAAAGTGAAAAGTGGGACCATTGGGTCCACAGAACTCGATGTCAAGGAATGTACAGGACTGGATAATGTAAAAAAGGAAGCTTATACAATTTAGTGGGGACTCAAAACACTGGAAGCTTTCAAGACATATTGAAAGTTCAGGGGGTTACTTCAAAAGGAAATTGAGAAAGCAAAGAGGTGCGGTCAAGAAAAAGTAGTGGTATCAAAAGAAAGTGAAATCCACAGGCATTTTTGAAGTATATTAGAGGCAAGAGGCTAATCAGGGAAAGAGTAGGCCCATTAGGCTCCAAAGTGAAAACTGTGTGGAGCCATAAGATATAGATGTGATTTTAAATGAGTATTCATTATTGAGAAGGACAATGTAGGTATTGAAATAGGGAGAGTGACTGTGACATACTAGAACAAATTACAACTGAGGAACAGGAGGTATTAGCAGTTTTAGCAGGCTCAAAATTGGACATGTCCCCAAACCTTAATGAGATCCATCCCAAGTGACTATGGAAGGTAAGGGAGAAGAGATTGCAAGGGCTAGACATGAATTTTTAAATCCTTTCTAGCCTCAGTACAGCTAAAGTGGTACTATTTTTAAGAAGGGTGGGGTAGGGGTAAACAAGGGAACTACAGGCCAGTGAACGTAACATCACTTGGATGAAAACTTCGATGAAATTCTGTGGGACAGAATTAATCTTCATTTGGAGAGGCAAGGATTAATCAAGGATAGTCTGGAGATCACGTCTGACAGGTTTGATGGAGTTTTCAGTGAGTTTACTACGTACGTTGGCGACGGTAGTGCAGTTGATGTAGTCCACGTGGATGTCAGTAAGGCTTCTGACAAGGTACCACATGGGGTTCTAGTAAAGACGACAACACTTCATGGGATGCAAAACAATTTGGTAGATTAGATCCATTATTGGTTTAGTGGCAGAAGGCAGAGGGTGATGGTCCAAAGTTTGTTTTAGCAACTGGATGCCTGTGTCCAGTGGCATATTATACGGCTTGGTGCTGGATCCCTTGCTGTTTGTACTGTTCATTAATGATATAGACACAAATATACAACATTTGATCAGGAAACTTGCAGACGACATGAAAATTGGCAATGTGGTAAATAGTAAGGAGGAAAACCTTAATTGACAGGATTATATAAACAGGTGGGTCAGATGGTCAGACAGTAGCAAATGGAATTTAATCGGGAAAATTGAGAGGTAATGCATTTTAGTAGGATTACCAAGACAGGGAAACACACACGAATGCTACAACTGTAGTAGGCACAGAGAATCAGAGGGACACAGGTGTGCTTGTCCACAGATCCTTGAAGGCTAAGAAGGCATATGGGATATCTGCTTTTATCATTCAAGGCATACAAGAGCATGAAGTTGTGATGGAGCTATACGAGATGTTAGTTAGGCCACAGCTAGAGTACTGTATACACTTTTGGTTGCCATACCATAGGAAGTACATGAATGGACTTCAAAGGGTGCAGGAGAAATTCACCACAATGTTGCCTAGCTGGGATGTTTTCATTAAGAAGAGACTAGATAGACTGGGGTTGTTTTCCTTAGAACAGAGAAGGCTGAAAGGGGACCTGACAGAGATGGAAAAAATTGAGAGACATACAAAGGGAAGATTGGAAGAAACTTTTCCCTTACAGGACGATCAATAAACAGGAGGCATAGATTTAAGATAAGCAGCAGAAAGTTTAGAGGGGATTTTTACCAAGATGACGGTGGGTCTTTGAATCCACTGCCTGAACTATTACACTATTTTAGTAGTATTCAGGTGAACGCTTGAAATACAATAGCCTACAAGGCTATGGGCCACATGCTGGACAGAAGGACTAGAGGAGATAGGTGTTTGATCACTGATGTGGACATCTTTGGCCCAAGGGCCTTTTTCCATACTGTACAATTCTATGATTCAATGAAAACAGCTTCCAGCTGCAGTCATATATATTAAAACACTGTATATTGCGTGCGCGTGCATGACTCACCAGCTCCAACATCTGCAGCAAATTAAATTAGGTTGATGGCATGTTTCTTAACAAGATTTGATGATACATATTCAGTACTTTTGCAAACTACCAGTAGTTTCAGGATAGCACGGAGAAATAAAGAAATGAAACACTAATTAAAAAGTCAGGAGAGGGCTTATACAGACTATAAAATTATTTAAATGCTAAGGAGAATTTAAGATAATAACAAGGTTAAAAGCAGGTTAAGGAGTGCTAATGGGGGCAGGGAGAGAATCGAGAAACAGCAAACGGAAGAGTGAAATATTTTACAGGGATATCAGAAAAGAAACAGAATCATTAAAACCAAGGTTGGACTTCAAAGAAGAGGACTGGCAATTTGCAAAACAAGCAAAAATTTTTAGTAAGTACTTTGGTTTAAAAAAGAGCCAGTCCTGAAATTAACAAAAGAGAATTCAGTAATTTTATGAAGTTACAAAGTATGAAGTTACAAAGGCTGAAGAAAGATCAAGTTCAGTCACCCCAAGGGACAAATTCTAGGGTAATGAAGTTGAGACAGGAAATTGCTGAGGCCCTTGAAATATTTCAGGCCTCTACTGAATGTGGACGGTCCTGCAGGACTGGAGGCAGGCCAGTATTGTACCCCTTAATAACAAAAAGAGAGAGAGCTAACATAAGTAATTACAAGTTTAGCTAAACTCTACGTCCATGGTAGAGAAAATCTTGTCTTTAATTAAGGCTAAAATTACCATGTTTTTGGAGACTATAGTTAGAAGTAGCCCAGCCCAAAAGGGACAATCAGGCTTGAAAGTGTTTTCTTTTGTGGAGATAACAAGTGTGATAAATTAGAAATGCAGGGGAGTGCCCATGCATTTTAAGATATGCAAAATTATGAGTTAAGATCAGGCACATGAAACTAGCAGACAAGACGAAAAACCAGGAAGTAAGAATTAGTTGTAATGCAGAAAACATAGAGTGTAAAAAGAAGGCTTGAAAACTGTTGGCAGTAATCATGCCTCTGAATTCACTTGTTGATGTCTTCATTTCAATGTTGTTATGACTCCCATGGGAAAGCATAAACCAAAATTATGGAATGATCTCCAAATGAAAAGGTTACTGTTAAGTTACCACTTCTTGTAGCTTTTACTTGAAAACAAATTATACATGAATTAACATATGCCAGAAATGACCATCTCCAATCAAAGGGAATCTAACCACTATCATTTGACATTCAGTGGTGTTACCATCACTGAACCCCCCACAATGAACATCCTGGGGGTTACCATTCACCAAAAACTCAGCTGGACTCACCACAAATAACACAGTGGTTACAAGTGCAGGTCAGGCTAGGAATACTATAGTGAGTAACTAACCTTCTTTCCCCAAAGCCTGTCCGCCATCTCTAAGGCACAAGTCAGGAGTGTCATAGATGGATGGGTGCAGCTCCAGCAACACTCAAGAAGCTTGACAGCATCCAGCACAAAGCAGTCCACTTGACTGGCAACATATCTACAAGCATTCACTTCCTCCCCACTGGTGCTCAGTAGTAGCAGTCTGTACTATTAACAAGATGCACTGCAGAAATTCACCAAATATCCTTAGATAGTACCTTCCAAACCAATGACCACTTCCAATAGAAGGAAGAGGACAGCAGACAGATGGGAACACCACCACCTGCAAGTTGCTCTCCAAGCTACTCACTATCCTGTCTTGGAAATATGTCACCATTTTTTCACTGTCACTAGGTCAAAATCTTGGAATTGCCTCCCTAAGGGCACTGAGGGCTGACCTACAGAATGTGGACTCCACCTTCTCAAGGGCAGGTAGGGACAGACAATAAATGCTGGTCAACCAGCAACACCCAAATCCCATGTGTAAATAAATTAAAAAATAGACAAATGATATAATCAAATAAAAAGGAAAATCTCAATAAAGATATGCCTTAGGAAAACACAAGCACTCACAACATTCCCTGCACGATACAGCTTCACAATTCCACAATACACTTTTCTTTATTCACACATGGAATGTCAGGATTCCCATCCAATAACAGCTTTCACTTGTAGGTTTCAGAGGTATGATGTACACCAGTAACACACTTTTATACATCCTCCCTCCTTTGGGTCATGGCAGCTCCAATGGTGCAGCTTTCCAGTGTTCATTTTCACTGACTAACCATTAACACTCTCTTCACAGCTTAATCACTTCTGGGAAAAAAATACAACCCTTCAGCATTTCAGAGTATTCACACAGCTTTCCAGGTTTTCAATCATTTTGAGCCAGACTGCACAGTACTTCCAAGATCTCCCATCTCCTTTTTGCCAAACAGATAAATTGACCTCTTCCTGAATGAAATTTTTTTCCTCACAAGAAATCTGTGCCTCTTTCTGTCTCTTTGTCCCCATATCTGTATGCTCCACCTCCTCTACTTGTAGTTCTCTCATGTATCTACCAGTCAAACAGCTTCTGGTCTTAATTGTCTTCCTGTTGGTATTAATTCCAGGTCAGGGGTGAACAAGTAATAACAAAACAGCATTTCATTACTTTTGAGAAAAATACATTACAATTGATCCCATTACAATTGACGCAAACTCTGAAAAAAAATTTTTTTTTTCTGATTAGAGACATTTTAGAATAACATCTTTATTGTACTACTTTCAGATCATAGATCATCATGTATATCTGAATAATTTGGCTGGACACCTATATGTAATAGGGTTCAAATCTGCAAATATCATCAAAATAGAAAATACAGTTAACATTCTAGAATACTGAAGGAAGCCACAAAAAGATTTTGATGAGATGAGATAGTTCACATTATAATTTTGAAGTGATACATTTTAGTTAAATGTAAAATATTTATAGTTTGAATGGAAGTAGGTCCAGTGATGTGAAAGACCAAAAGTATTTGGGTACATAGGCTCACTTGGTATCAATGACAAATTTTCAAGTAAATGCAAAATACTGCATATGTTGGAAACTAAATTTAAAACAAAGTTCTGGAAAAACTCAAAAGATCTGGCAGCATCCGTGGAGGAAAAAACAGTTAATATCACTCTTCTTCAGAATTGGAGTCATCTTATATTTGAAACATTTACTCTCTCCATGGATGCTGCCAAACCTGCTCAGTTTCTCCAGCTCTTTCTTTTAATTTGTGACAATCTCAAACTGATAAAGATGTACAAAAGAAGCAATGGAATTTTAATTTATATCCCAAGTAAGAAATTCATATGGTATTATGAAGAGCTGATACAAGATCTAATTCAAGCTACAGGGCAGAGAGTCAGGTCCCATACTTAGGAAACTAAGTTTTAGAGAAAGGAAAACTCAGATTCACCAGCATTCTGAATGGTAAGATAAAATACTAATTTAAAAATCTTTAAAAATTGGGCCTTTTTGTTAGATCAACGCTGATTAAGAAGTTTTATAATTGAAGTTTTGATATAGGGGATAGGGCATACAGAAGTTATTTCCAGTAATTATGGGGCCTTGAACAAGAGACAATAAATTAAAAGATTAGGAGAAATATATTCAAACAGAAAGATATGAAGCTGTTGGTTGAAGCAGAAACTATACATCAACATTCAAAATTAGATTGAAGGTTGAAAGAACAGATGAATACAGAACCAGAAGCAGGCCATTCAACCACTTGAGCCTATCGCCACTTAATGAGATCATGGCTGATCGTGGCCTAATTCCATATAGCTGTCTTTGGCCCATATCCCTCAACACCTTTACTTTTATACGACATAGGAAAATGCACAAAAGAATATAGAAATTGATGGCTAAAAGTCATTGGGAATGTTTGCTTGCCTGGAGGATGAAAGGCAACATGCACTGATTGCTTGAGGCAAATGGCTGGTTCTGTGGAGTGACTTGTATCCACTCTCAAAGTGAAATTCAGAGCATTTATATTATATTGCTTTGAAACTCATTCTGAAAAGCCAATGTTATTGCCTGTGCTCTTTTAACAAATTTCCCATTTTGCTTGCTTCATTTTAAGAGTTATTTTTCAGGCTTGCTCAATCTCCCAATTTTCTAAGGCAGGATTGATATGTCTTTCTCAAAGTTAATCAATTCTTCTGTGTTTAAACAAGTTACTCAATTCTCCTTAATTATTTGAAAGGGTACAATTTCTGGATTTTAAATTCAAAGAAATTTGAGACTAATTGCAGAGGAAGGACTGACAATGCAATATACCACTCAAACATTAAAACATTTTAAATCCTTCTTTATAGGTGGGATAGCTGGTTAGCTTGTGGGCTCCATAATTCAATTAAAACTTGCTAAAAGAATTAGGCACAAGAAATACACAAATTGGGGCTCATGTCCTTACATCATTTCAATAGCGGTGAATTATCTGTCTAGGCACTCTGATTAATCATAGCATGAAGTTCACCAAAACAATTAATATCACAGCCCAGACTTCAAGGAAGAGGTAGAATTAATCTTTTGGCTTTTTTGGCTGACCAATGTTGAATCTGTATGGCATGTTATTTCAGCTAGAATATTTGAGGATATTGTTGATTAACGGCTCCATATGAAGACAGAAAAAACATAGGAGGCTCTTCTTGGTTCAAACCACCCTATTTTAGAATACTGAACGGTTGAGGGTAACAAAGGATTCTGGTTTCCTATACCATTTTTCTTACAAACATGTTGCAAGTTACAAGATTGATTGATTTCCATGCTTTTGTTCTTTGAAATGGTTAGGGCGAATTAACCAAAGTTCTGCAACCTAGCCAAATCGACAGTGGATACCCTTAATTCTCTTAAACTTTACTTAATCCATCTGATTATATTTTTTGCATGAGATTTAGCCGATCGAGCACTACTTATTCAGCAGGAGGACAGGGAGTCTCTTTCCCAGGTTAGGAACACCACAGTCAGTTTTGGACATGAAAGTCTGCTTGAGCTGACAGCTTCTAGCTTGAGATAGATCTACAAGCAGATTTTGAGTTTCTGGCTGTCTGTTTTAATAAAGATACACTTTAGCCACTAAGTAGCTGTAAGGAACAGCCAAGTCACCTCCATATTTTTAAAAGAATGAATATGCTACCGATTTACCTGTGCCACTGGTGCCATCAGTAGGATCTCAAAATAAAGGAGGAAAATCTCAAAACTCTAACCATATCTACAGTCTCACCTTTTTGGATCCCAAGAGTTTGTCAGACGCAGCAGAAAACAGGGCCTCACTCTGCTTGTTCATTTCCTACAAGCTGCAAATCTAAAGGGTTCCTTTCTCTGCATTTATCAATATTAAAAAGTTTTTCCTCACAAAACCACTCCTTCAATCAGAATTTAATGTAGAGGAAGGAAGGAAGGGAGAGGGAGACCAGAAAAACAAACACTGAAGGAGGGCAAGAAATAAACTGAAATAAGGCCATTGTTTTTCTAATTGCATCCATTTGGAACTGTGGATGTTACCTTTCACATACACAAGAGAGACACCAAGATGTGCTTCATGTTACACAAAATACAGGCAGAAATTTCCCCAAAGTTCAAAGATCTAGAGCAATTTCCTTTGAGCAGCTGTCCTTTTATCCTCCGTTTTTAAAGTAACCTTTCCTGGCTGACAATCCTATCACCAGAATGAAAAGTTTGCAATGAATCAGGCTTTGACAAAGATCCGTTTCCAAGGAAACTGATTCCAAACTGTACAACAGCAGGCATTCTGAGAATCTCACAGGAATTATAGCAGCCTTACCAGATAGAAATGGACTCTCTGCAAAGCCAAAGAATAACACATCGTGCTCAAAATTCAACATATTTGTCTCAAATTAATGGACAACCGCCCCTCTGACTGGATACAAGAAAAAAAAACAAACTAATCCTCAAGTGAAGTTTAATTAGTAAACAACTTCAAGTTCAGTATTCATTCTTGCTATTTTTACATTGTATTTAATAGGATTTTAGGGCTACCATTTTTTTTTTTTTAAAAGACTCAGACCTTGCAGAATCCTGTGTCAATCCCATGCTGTACTTAACAGACTTACAAAAGATGACATTGAAAAGATACTGAGATAACAAGGTGTAGAGCTGGATGAACACAGCAGGCCAAGCAGCATCAGAGGAGCAGGAAAGCTGACGTTTCGGGTCTGGACCCTTCTTCAGAAATTCAGAAATCCTACTATCACTAAGATGCAGAAGTTGTTTTAATGTTCATTGTAAATAAATCTAGGCATTTAGCAGCACCAAATTCCATCTGTTTGTACTCATGCATGACTCCTGACATAAAGCATCTCATGATAATTATAGCTAACACGCTTCACCATTTCTACACTTTGCAGAGGTTATATCCTATAAATAGTATCTATATTTACAAGAAGCACTTAATTGGTTGCAATGTACTCTGGCACATCCTGAGGTCATGAAATGTGTGACTTTTAAATCTAAATGTTTCTTCTATAATTGCCATTTTTGGGCTCAATTACTGGTATATTCCTGAAAAGATCATTAAAAGAAATTTCCATATTCTCAAATTGCAACAGTATCATGCCACTTTACTTAACATATTATTAGCCAGTCTTAATGTTTTACTATCCATTTGATTCTGATGGAAGTTACTTGTAATGATGTATGTTACTCAAATACCAATTTGTACCATTTCAAATGTACAGCATTTACATTGTGTTATTTAAAGGTGTATAGCACAAGTTGGCCAATGTTAGCTGGTATCTTAATTCAAAACCAGGCAGGTGGGGAGAACCTGTCTGCACCTTATTGTTCCAACACCTCCAAATATATTCTTACATTTATGTTAGGGGATACCAACAAAATACCCCCATCTCATAGGACAGCTGGATGAGGCTACTCATATTTGTTGTTTTCTTACCTCTCCTTTAGCTTATCAGAGAGCTCTTCCAGAATTTGCACAGCCTGTTTGTGATAGTCCAGTTGTGCCTCCACTAGGGCTGACATTTGAGTCACCTGCTCGATCTGGAAGAAAATTATCTATGTTTGGTTTAAGCTAGTTTAAAGTGATTGAAATTATTTTCACTCAGTTATATTCAGCAACTTATTCATTTGTCCTAAGAGGCCCACCTGTTCCAATACCTGTTCATAGAGATAATAGTGATTCATGCCCAAACAGTTTTACATTCAACAATTCTGAAATTTCTCCCCAGAATTAGCTCAGAATCAACAAACAAAAATCAGAAAGGACACTTTCATCCTGAGGCTAATAAAATGTTTTTGGGAATCTGTGTAAGTTTGTTCCATTTGAAGATATGAGAAATAAAAGGTATGGGACATCTCTACTTCATCCCAATGCAAACTATAGCCCTCAAGAGAGTATAGAGGAAATGCTGCAGTTAAGGATTGCAGTCCTTTGTGAGAGGGGTTAAAATGAGACCCTGTCTGTCCATTAAAACTGACATTATTTGAAGAAGTTTGTTCTCCTGACTAACATTCCTCTTTCCACCAATATTACCAAAATCACAGATTAACTATTGAGTCAGCCCGTTAGGATGTTGCTGCTGAACCATGGTCACTATGTTTTACAACACAATAGACAATGAAGTCCAAATGTGGTGCACTGTGTCAAATACTGTGGGATGTAAATGATAAGTTTTGACATGAATTGAAGTTAACTTCTATATCAATAGAATTTATTTGCTCTTCTATTAGACATCAAAAAAGTATGGAATCATCCACCGAATGAAATATGAAGTAGGAATATCAGAGAAGGGAGGAAGTAGCAGAAAGAAGTATTTGGTAACAGGATATTCCGGGATTACTTAGGAATTTTTCAGTATCAACAGGACAATTTCGTTTTTCGGATGTGACACATCTTGTATTTTAAATAATGACTTGGCTGAAGCCCTATATGAAGCAATCTGCAGGATTAGATCATTCCAAATCAGGGAAAAGCCAAACATTTATTATGCCCTGGCAAATGCTAGAAGCCTGGAAAGCTTTTCAATACAACTGTGGGAATTGTTGTTCAGCATAGCCAAAAGAAGGTTTTATGTTGTTACAATAAAAAAGTTGATTCATCATATATCTGATCAAATCTTCAAAGAGAGCCAGTAAATGTTCTTAGCACACTCACTAAACTAACTAGTTACTGTCCTTGCCTACACACAATTATTACCTTCATTGAATGGTTCTATAAAACAATACCATTTCCATTTCACATAAAGCAAAGGTATAATGGCACATTTAGTAACTCAGTTATTAGGAATAAACCTGTTAAAGCATTATTTTTCAACATATAATTTTCCTGAAATACTTTGCCTTTCCATCAGAAGCCACTGACCTTTGCGGAGATCATTACATTAGCTAAAAAAAAGTGTTATTAGACTAAGGGCTTCGGAGCTGAGCCTAGTTTGTTTCCTTTAACAATAAAATATACACATCCAACTTCTTGCAGTGGCACTGAACAATATCTGAAGCAGGAATCCGATTATGGACTTCAGTAAGTTACAGCAGAGTCAGGAGAGAACACATCCTGAATGATACACAGCCCAAGTGTGTTTGAGAATCTGGAAATTTAGAGTATGGTGGGAATTTGGTGCAGGGGGAAAATGTGCTTTCTGCATTTTTTTTTCGGTTCATAGTTTTTAAGGCCTTTTTTATGGTTTGTAATTTGTAAGGCCAAATACTTCAGCTTCAGCTGTGTGGAGAGGAAAAGTCAGCAACAGGATAAATTGCTGCCTAGGATCAGGGTCCCAGCACTTCAGCTTCAAACGAACAGAGGTACACGAGTCCCAGTTTAACAGCTACAGCTTCAGGTGTCTGCTGATTGGACAAACAAATCAGATAGTGACACAGGGAAGTGTTGATTGATTCATGATTTTAAAAACTGAATTTTTTTTGGAAGGGATTAACTGAGAAACAACAGCAATAAGTGAAAGTCAGGGCCAATAAAGAACACAAGACGAAAAGAAATTGGAACAAGAGTAGGCCATTTGGCCCCTTCAGCCTGCTCCAATCATAGCTCATCTGACATCCCTGCACTTTTCCCATAATCCTTGATTCCCTGGCTGATCAAGAATCGATCTCAACCTTAAATGCATACAAGGACCCTGCCTCACAGTTCTCTGTAGCAAGGAGTTCCAAAGTCTCAGAACCCTCAAGAAATTTCTCCCCATTTCAGTCTTAAATTAGTGCCCCTTTATTCTGAGACTATGCACTCTGGTCCTAGACTTTCCTATGAGGGAATACTTACTGTGGTTCTGTCTTCACAAAACAGGACACAAATCAGATACCAGAAATGTTGCAGCATGCAAGATTTATTAAGACAGAAGAATTGAAAGAGATCAATATTAGTAGAGAAATGGTGCTAGGAAAATTGATGGGATTGAAGGTGGATAAATCCCCAGGGCCTGATAATCTACAGGGTACTAAAGGAAGTGGCTCTAAAAATAGCGGATGCATTTCTAGTCATCTTCCAGGATTCTACAGAATCTTGTACAGTCCCTGCAGTTTGGAGGGTAGCTAATGTCACTTCAAAATTCGAAAAGGGAAGCAGAGAGAAAACAGGGAATTATAGACCAGTAAGCCTAACATTGGTAGCGGGGTAAATTCTCAAATCCGTTATCAAGGACTTTATAGTGGAGTATTTAGGAAGCAGTGGCAGGATCAGACAGAATCAGCATGGATTTATGAAAGGGAAATCATGCTTGACAAATCTGTTGGAATTCTATGAAGATGTAACTGGTACACAGTTGACAAGGGGGAGCCAGTCAATCTGCTATATTTGGACTTTCAGCTAGCTTTTGACAAAGTCCTGCACAGGAGATTATTGTGCAAGATTAAAGCACATGGGATTGGAGGAAGTGTACTGAAATTGATAGAAAACTGATTGGCAGAGAGGAAACAAAGAGTAGGAATTATTGGGTCCTTTTCAAGTTGGCAGGCAATAATTAGTGGGGTGCCACAGGGATCAGTGCTAGGACCGCAGTATTCACAATGTATATTAAATGTTTTGGAGGGGAGAACAAAACGTAACATCTCAAAGTTTGCAGAGGACACCAAGTTGGATGGAAGGGTGAACTGTGACAAGGATGCAAATATCCTTCAGCATGATCTTGACAGGTTGGGAGAGTGGGCAAATCAATGGCAGATGCAGTATAATTTGGATAAATGTGAGGTTATTCAGTTTGGAAGCAAAAACAAGAAGGCAGATTACTTTGTGAATGGCTGTAAATTGGGAGAGGTGAGTGTGCAGCGAGACCTGGGTGTCCTTGTGCACGAGTCACTGAAGGTAAGCATGCACGTACAGCGGGTGGTAAAGAAGGCAAATGGTATGTTGGCCTTCAGTGCGAGAGGTTTCAAGTACAGGAGCAGGGATGTGTTGTTGCAGTTATACAGGCCTTACTGAGGCCACACCTAGAATAGTGTGTGCAGTTTTGGTCTCCCTTTCTGAGCAAGGATGTTCTTGCTCTCGAGGGAGTGCAGCGAAACCTTACTAGGCTGCTTCCAGGGATGGCAGGACTGACATATGAGGAGAGACTGACTAGGTTATTATTCTTTTTACTGGAGTTCAGACAAATGACGGGGGGGATCTCATAGAGACTTAAGATTCTAACAGGACTAGACAGGGTAGATGCAGGAGGATGTTCCCGATGGTGGGTGTGTCCAGAACCAGGGGTCACAATCTGAGGACTTAGGGTTGACCATTTAGGATGGAGATGAGGAGGCATTTCTTTACCCAAACAGTGGTGAGCCTGTGGAATTCATTACCACAGGTACTAGTTGATGCCGAAACATTGAATATATTCAAAAGGTGGCTAGATATAGCACTTGGGGTGAACGGGATCAAAGGTTACGGGGAGAATTAGACTATTGAGTTGGACAATCAGCCATGATAGTGATGAATGGTGGAGCAGGCTCTAAGGGCCAAATGGCCTCCTCCTGATCCTATCTTCTATATTTCTATCCTGTTAGCATTTACCCTGTCAAGCCTCTTGAGAATCCTGTACGTTTCAATGACATCACCTCTCATTCTTCTAAACTCCAGTGAGTAGAGTCTCACCCTGTTTAGTCTTTGCTCTTGAGATAACACTTCCATATCAAAAATTATCCTAGTAAACTTTCTCAGATAAATGAGATGGTGCATTTGGACAGGACAAACAAGGCAAGGGAATACATGATGAGCGGTAGAGCCCTGGGAAGCACCGAAGATCAGAGGGAACTTGGTGTGCATAACCATCAGTCCCTTAAGGTAATAGGACAGGTAGATAAAGTAATTAAGAAGGCATATGGTTTATTTGTTTTTATTATCCCAGCATAGAATATAACAGCAGGAAGGTTATGTGGGAACCGCATGAAAGTTGGTTAGGCCACAGCTAGAGAAGTGTGTGCAGTTATGGAATCCACATTATAGGAGAAGATGCAGCAGAGGTTGCCTGGGCTGGAGAATTTTAGTTATGAAAAGAGTTCATCCTTACATCAGTTTCTAAAAGATTGTACATGCTAGTTTCTGCCACTTCTTTGGACTCATCAAATTTCTCCATGGCTTGTTTGATCTCCTCTTCAGGAATTTTACCCTGTCGCTTCTTCTTGTAGTCATAGTCCAGGCGCCGACCCTCCAACTTCTTCAAATGATGCTACAATATCAAAATGGATATGTAATATACAATTATCTTTAAAATATTCTCACACAATAATCTTTGATTCTTTTCTCTTGAAGATTCTTGTGTAGTTACAGGCAATTCCCAATTTATGAACATCTAACTTACAAATGAAATCCCACATTAATACTAATTTTAAGGATCTGACATGCAAATGTTCGCTTGTACTTACAAACAGCCACTTTATATTGTACTGTTTTGTGTTCTGACTTGTGTGCAACTGACTTATAAACATACTCAGGAACCTGTTTCTAAATTGGGAACTGCCTGTACTTTTAGTCTGCATAATTCTATTGGTGCCACCAGCTACAAGCACCCTACTCACTTAATCATTCTTATAGGAGTCCAGATACCATGTCTTGCAGACTATAGGGCCTCTGACCTTTGAGACAGAAACATAACTGTTACTAGATGTTTCACATACACTCCTTCCAGCATGGGGCCACGAAGTAGCAATCAGGAGTAAGTTTTGCTCACTCTTTTCTCTCCGAGGAGTGCTACCAATTGTGGTACTCCAAATAACATCATTTCTATTAGCACAGAACTTCTTCAGAATTCAGTTCTGAGGAAGGGTCACCGGACCCGAAACGTTAACTCTGTTTTTTCCTTCACAGATGTTGCCAGACCTGCTGAGCTTTTCCAGCAACTTTGTTTTTGTTCCTGATTTACAGCATCTGCAGTTCTTTCTGTTTTTATGTTGAATCTTTCGTCTTTTGTTCTGCATAGCTGGGAGCAATGCCAACACATTAACTCTAAGCTACATAGGAAGCAATATAAATTTACTCAAGCAGTTAAATACTTTTTGATCAGTCACATTTATCCTGTTCAGCACTATCTTTTTAGTGTGACAGTTCATTGGGGAACAAGTTTTTCCAACATCAAGGTCACTACTTTTCCATGGTCAACTGACTGAACAGACCAATTTCATGTTATATCAGGTAGATAGGTCAAAATATTGTCAACATGGACAAGTTAAAAGTAACTGCCAACTAGGACTCCAAACCAGTCTCTTTAGGAAATGGTGTGAACATATCAAGGTTCCCCCTCAGGACGGGAGAACAGAGAACCATAGTCAAGGATCATGTAATCACCTTCAAAGCCAGTATTTACTCTTCAGTTTTTTTCTGCAATTAAATGCTATTAGTTTCCCTTTCCTTTCAATTCAAAATCTATTATGACAGTTAGAAAATCTACCTCTAGATTTCTGATGGGACCTTTTTCCTGCCTATTTCAACATGAATGCAGAAGTGGTCTTGATAATTTTGCTCCACGAGTGGTACAGGAGCAACTAAACGTCTTTCCCTCACTCATGTTTTCCTCAATAATGGTGAAATCATACACAGGTGAATTAGACACGAACTACCAAAATCTGCAGCATACCAATGCCCTGAATGGATATCATATTCCATCATTAAGTGATTTTCTTAGGAGAAATAATTTGACACTAGTAGGGGCTCTGTTCCCATCCATAAATTTTCAGCAACACAGGAACAGGACAGGTTATCCAGCTCCTTGGCCCTGTAATGCCATTCAGTTAGATCTTTGCTGATCTTATTTGGACTAGAATTACCTGTTGTGGTCAAATTCCCTTAAAAATATTTCAACCAAAATCCATCTCAGTTATGAAAACTGTTAGTGAACAGCTGAAACATCATCTTCTCCATTCTATTCACCTTAGGAATGCACTGCTGACCCTTGTAAATTTCCAGCCATACAATCATTAACATTCAGGAGGGATGTTTCCTGGCCTTTGGTGAGATGTCATGTCTGAAAAAAAGCCTGGCTGTTTGGGAGAAAGACGTAGACAGATAGCTTCCCAAATCAAACTTGTTTTTTTTTTCGCAAGGCTGGGGCATGATAGTGTTCTCTTCAGTTTTTTTCAGAGACTATTTCTGCTGATCCTGAGCTGTTGGGATTATGTTAGGTGATTTATATGTAACATCTGAAGACAGCAAATGGTGGGAAACAGCATACTCCATGAATCTCCTCGTATCTCTTCATTTAGTGTTAATTCCCCAAACAAAAGGGCTACTTTATCCCATACTAGAGTTAGTAAATCAACCTACCTTAGACAAAACATGTTCTAAACATCAAGTGCAACAAGCTTTATTTTTTATCTTGGACAGTAGGCTTTAGAGAAACTGGTCTACAAGCAGTTCTCATTATTAAGAACTTGGGTTTGTCACTTAGTTCTTATCATGGTTTCACTAAACTGTTTTCATGACAAATGTAACAGTCTTGACTGTTTTGCTGATTAACTTTGAATGCTGTTTCATCTGAAGAGTCACATCTTAAACACATATTTTAAGCTTCTTATCTCACTGATACAAACAGACGTTTCCTGTAGATTAAATAACTAGTTTAGTTATATAAATTAACTTTTACAATTAGACCAACAAATTTGCTTTCCCATTTTTTCACATTTCATTGATCAAGTTCAAAAAGAATTACACCAGAGTTCACGTTTTATTTGAAGGAATGGTTGATATTTACATATCTAAAACCTGCTCAGATTTCCAGGTGATTTGTTAATTTTATTGTGCATTTGTACGAATTCAGTTTGGATTATTTCGCACAACACCAAATACTAATATCCTTTTAGAACAGGCAGCCCGTTGGGGAAAAATCTCTGCAGATTTCATAGATTCATCAAATCCCTACAGTGTGGAAACAGGCCATTCGGCCGAACAAGTCCACACCGCCCCGCTGAAGTGCATCCCATCCAAACCCATACCCCTACCCTTGCCCTGTAACCTTGTATTTCACCTAATGTACACACCTCTGGACACTATGGGCAATTTAGCATGGCCAATCCACCTTGGCCTGCACATCTTTGAATGGTGGGAGGAAACCGGTGCGCCCAGCAGAAACCCACGCAGTCAGAGAGAGAATGTGCAAACTCCATACAGACAGTCGCTCGAGGATGAAATTGAACCTGGGTCCCTGGCGCTGTGCGGCAGCAATGCTAACCACTGAGCCATCTTACCGCCCATTCATTACACTTCTTCACTTCTCTAACCTTGAGCTTTTATTTTGAGATATACACTGTAGAAACACTGTACTATTGCACAACAATCTTTGCACTTTTAGTCTGAAACTACAAGCACGAACGATTTTCCCGCTACCTTATATATGCTTGTAAATGTGCCATGATTTCACTTCAACAGAACAAATTCAAAACTTTCGCTTTGTATTGAATAAGATTCTTTCTCAGCATAGTTCTCACATAGATGAATGAATGTAAATTAACAGGAACTTGGCTAAACACAGGGCTTCCAATTCACTGGTAAGAGATAGAATAGCTTTGGTAGTTTTACATTTAGCTTCCAATGGATTACACAAAATCTTTTGTATTGAAATATAATTGCTTACTGCGTCAATGAAGAAATTGCATGAGGCATTAGTTTACTTCCTTTATTGAATTAAACTGTCTGGTAATTACCTACGAGTGTTTGAGTCATGTAAATATTAAAACTGCAAAAAGCTATATCCAAGGGTGAAGATATTGTGAATTATTTTGCTCCAAGAGGTTTTTAATCCAAGTGGAGACTTGTAATTAACAAACTGAATAAGGTGTGCTTCGTATGGATAATCAAAACATTGGAGGTAATTCCAAACATGAATATTTATTATAAGCCAACACTTCCTCACACCCTGCCTCCTGTAAGAATTCTTTTCCATTCTTCAAGTTTCTCCATTATCTATTCTGAAGATACGACCTTCTAACCAACACTTGATAGAACCTCCTTTGTTGTCAACAAAGCATTCCTCCCAACATGGTTGACAGGATGACTTTTGTCTTTCACCCAAACCATGACAGGGCTTCTCTTCTCCAAACCTTCAACCTCAAGCCTCTGGATTCAATCGATCACTTTCTAGCATTTCAGTCACATGCGTGACGTCACCACTGGACACTTCCTCTCCCTTTTAGCGTTCTGATAGGACCTGCAACTGATGGGATTCCCTTCCCAACGCCCCAATCACCTCAACTTCCTCCCCTTCGCGAGGCAGCTTTCCACAAAAGCACTAGTGATGTAACATTTGCACTTTTACCTCCTCCACCAACACTGTCTGAGGTCCCAAACACTCCTTCCAGGTTAAACAGCGATTTCCCTATACTTATTTCAATTCTGTATACTATATTCACTGCTCACAATGTGAGCTGCTCAACACTGGGGACAGCACATACATAGTTATGGAATACATTTGTTCAGTCATAGAAACATTGGAATTAGGAACAGGAGTAGGCCATTTGGTCCTTTGAGCCCAGTCTGCCATTTAATAAGATCAGAGCTGATTTGGTTGCATTCTCAACTTCATTTTCCTGCCTGTACCCTTATTACTCTTGGATCCCTCATCTAATACAGCCTTAAATAAATTCAATGATCTAGCCTCCACTGCTTTTTAAGAAAGTGAATTGTACTGACTAATAACATTCAGGAGAAATTTCTCCTCACCCATGTCTTAAATGGGAGAACTCTTATTCTAAACTGTGCCCCCTGCTTCTAGTCTCCTCCACCAGATGACACATCCTTGCGGATCCACTCTACCAGGTCATTTCAAGATCTTAGCAATCAATAGGATAACCTTTAATTGTTGAGCTGTCATTTTAATTGTCCATCTTGCTCTCATGCTAACCTTTCTATGCTTGGTTTTCTACAGCGTTTCAGTGAAGCCAATTTAAGCTCTGGGAACAGCATCTCATCTTTCAATTAGGCATTCTACAGATGTCTGAACTTAACACTGAGTTCAACAATTCTAGGCTATACTCTCTGCTCATATTTGGCTCCTTTCTCTTTGCACATCTTGATTTGTCTCATTTGTACCTCACAGGTGACAAAATATGCCTAAGGAAAACTGAATTAATGCCACCTAACCTAACACCATAACAGTCTTCGAGGTAACAAGGTGTAGAGCTGGATGAACACAGCAGGCCAAGCAGCATCAGAGGAGCAGGAAAGCTGGCGTTTCGGGTCTAGACCCCCATAACAGCCTTCCGCAGGTTATCTTAAATGGGAGTAAAAGGTCAAAAGTGAAAAGAAGATTCAATTGTACTCCTCAACCATTCAAGTCCAATTATTTTAAATTAGGTTTCAGTCATGTTTCTTCTGGAGTGGGAGGGGGTGGGAACCAAAAAAATAGCAGAATGCCAATGTGTTTACATATAGATGATCTTTTACCTGAATTTCTTTAAAATCTTTATCACAAAGACCTTGTAAGGGATCAATAAAGTTCTGTTTGACTTCAATATCCAGGGAATCTTTAACCTCAGCCATCCTTTTCATCGATTCACCAACATCAATAAGAGCACCTCCTTAAATCAGAAAATTCAAATTCAAGAATCAGTGGATAACAAAACCAATACAATTCTTGGATCAAAATACTTCTTCTCCTCTCCTGCTGGGAAACTGCTTAACATTTAATTTGTCCACAATATGTCTTCTTCAAGAAAGACCTTGAATGATAAGAATGATAAGTGAAAGGCTTCACAGTTCGACTCAATCCCGCCCTCGTTTGACTTTCACACAAACACACCTCCATCAGAGTCAACGGCTAACAAGGAGGAATGAGAGGTCTAGCAGAATTTTTCTGTCTCCTGTGGGGTGGTGCTTTAAATTTACTTTATATTTATATTTACAACTCCAGTTGCTACCAGCTGAAGTTAATCACCTTGGCACAACCCAGGAATCTGGCTTGAGAAATTTCTGTCTGTATATTTCTGTTTCAGTAATTGAACCACCAGAACAATGTATAAAATTACAGTTACTAACAGCTCTGCACGTTCTCTAATTTGAGACAGAGAGAGATCTGGAATGTACAGAGGTACCAGTAAGGGGAACATCTCAACTCAAAGTAGATGTTAACTTTCAAGACAAGCATTCATTTAAGAGAAAATTGTACCGTTAAATTACTTAACAATAGGCACTCCAGAAAATATTATTCCTTCTGGAAACTTCCCGACAAAGTTCCTGTTCCTTTGTGTGCTAAATATCCAGTATTAAGAAAGTATTAATTTAGACTCAAGTTAACTCATATTATGCAAGTTATTTTTAATGCACTTTTCTCTTCTTGCCCTTTTATGGAGTCTCCCCACAAATGTATTCAACAGGATAATCGACAAAGTGCCACAAGGCTTCATACGTCATAGTTCTGAAACTGGTTTCTTGGAGAAACATCAGAGTTACTCAGTTTATGTTTTTTTGCGAAAGCATTTAGCCTTGCCAGCACACCCATACCAGAAGCACCAAAGTCAGTTAAGAATGAGCACAGGAAATTGCTGGAAGCAAGTGTTGGTAAACAATTCTAAGGCACAATAAAGTAACACCCACCCCACCACCCAAATGATTTGGATTGTCATACTAATTCTTCTATGAGCTGTCAGCATATTTGTTGTTATTTTCTCCTTTTCTCTCTTTCTTCAAAGGTTCATATCCCTTTGGAGGAAGGTAAAGAGCAAACTTGTTATCAAACATGGTGACTCTGAGCAGCCCCAACCCTTCCCATTATCCCTCCAGTTCTGTAGGATAGTTTCACATCTCCACTGATTCAAGTGCCCTTTCCCCCAGCTGAAACAAAGAACGATTTTTGTGACATACAATGCAAATCTGTGCTGATCCACGCTGCACTGTGATATATTTGCACAATATTTTACAATGAGCTTACCTGCACAAGTAACAGGTCCATAAAATAACGTAGCCAACAAAATATAATCCTGACAGTTTTGATCCTGAAACCTCTAGCACCGACTGACATTTGGCCTTTAAACATAGTTCCAAAATCAATAATCATCAAAATAATTCACTCACCAAAATTTGATTCTTCACCCAGATCTTTCCCAAATTTTATCATGGATTCTCCAAGAAGCCCTTCCGGCTGAGGGTAGCCTGGATTTTTTACCTGACCACGAATCTTCGAAACTGTGTTCAGCATTGTTAGTTTAGCTCTGGATGCTGAATAAAGGTGCAAATAATGATTTTCAGCAATTAAAAGGTCTTATAGGATTTCAACCATGATAATTTTCAGTGAAATGAATAACTGACAATCATTTAGTGCTCACACAATAATGTAAGAAACATCAAACCGAAATCTAAAGGACAGTACAGTACAATGTTTCATATTCATGAAATTGAATGTTATCCCTTATATTTTCAATTTAAAGTCTGAGCTTTAATTGTAAACTCACCTGAGCTGAAAAATCTAGCATATATCAAAATTGAATACATCAGGAGAGAGGAGTTTGAGCTGCCTATTCTGGTGGAATACAAGTTTTGACACTCAGTAGATACAACTTGCAATCATGAATTAAGAGTTCCATGTAAGTTTGGCAATGAATACTGAAGCTGCTTTTCTCCTTCTGGTGCTGCTGACTACTTGACACAGATCTTACAAAAAAGAAGTTCAAGTTGTTAAACATGAGCTACTACTGGTTACAAGCCTTTCTCTGGTAGTGGTGGGCGCACTTTGAGGAAATAAGGTGTCAAAAAGCTAATCTCACACCAGTTTGCAAAACACCAATCTAATCCATCTGGCTTCTCAACGTCAATGAAATTTGATAAATTCAGCCACTAACAAGATCTCATCATAAGGTGAGTTCTCCAGCACTGCAGGCATAAACTACTCTGGTTGCTACAAAACTGAATTAAAAAAAAAAGGAAATTCTCGAAATAAATACTCAGTCAGGCAGAATGGCAAGAAATAGCATTAATATTCAGATCAGTTAATTTTCATCACAACTGAAGATAGATAGGGATGCGTGAGGTTTTCAAAGAGAAAGCTTGTGCTAGGGTGGAGGGCAGGATAGATTAAATGACTAAAGGTTTTATGCTACAAAAACTAAAGACAGCTGTCATGGGTATAGTAAAGAAATAAAATACATATCAAGATGAGCTGTGAATGAATTTCTAGCAGCCATCTGAAATCAACATGAAATAATAAGCAAGTAAAACAAGACCAAACCAAGGCACAGCAATGTTAACATTACATCCCGATGTAAAAGGTAAGAATTAAATTGCCATTGTATCAGAGGATTCATTAGAGAGAAACTACTCGTGCTAGCTTAACCATGCCTCAGGCACAGGGCAAGGTGGAGAAGGTGGGACATTCACGGTGACCTCGGTTGGTACTGGAGTTGGCTTCACTATGCATCACAAACCAGCTGTCCAGCCAACTAAAGTAACCATCCCAATGTGAGTCACTAATTACATTTCATAGCGACAAAATCCAAAGATTGTGTCATAGATTTTAAGCTAAGGGCCTGCATTGTTAAGAGCATTAAATCAAATGATGTGTGTGCAGGTTTTGAAATTTAGATCGAAGTGTTGAAAGGAAGAAATGTTGATATAAGGGTTTTCTTGCAAAGCACTTGGTATAACATAAATGTGAAGGAAGTCACCAAGGCCATTCAAAAATCAGCAAGGAGCACCACATTTTACAATGTTATCTTTTCATGGTACACAGGAAACCAGAAATGGCTATCAGCATCACCCAACAAATAAATGCATTCCTTCAGGAATTGTGTGTTTATCTTGTTGTAAACTAAATTCACCACTTCCTCTAATGAACTACTGAGTAAAGGCACTACCTAGTGTAACACTATCATCCAAAGAAAATCCCAGGGTTGTGTCTAGTTTGTGCTGAGTTAAGCTAAGTCCAAGTTTCCTGCTTTTGATTGTTATCCATTAATTACTGTAAGGAATTAAGTCTTTGGTAGTATGAGGTGAGAACAGGATTGAACTTAGCTGGTTCTTTGCATTCCCTGGTTATACTGTCGATCATTAAATAATGTTTAAGCCACTTTTAGGAGGCACAGAGAGGATGCTGACCCCTGGGGAAACCACAATATTTAGGAGTCAGCATCTTTGGTGGAGACTGAGAGAAACCTATAAGGCACATCTGTCATAACAGCAAAGGATTTGAATCATCAGAAGTTCTTTCCTGTAATGTAAACAGGTCATGCAGTAAATACATACAGCTTGACAAGTGTATTAATACTACTTTTTGACCTTTGTTTCTAAGTGGGGTCAACAAAATTACTGATGAAATGCTGGGAGAAAAATTCAGTTTCTTCCAGTATACATGATTTCTTTATTTGACAAGGTGGGAGGAGAGAAGAGAGAAACCATGTGGAGAGAGAATGGCTAACAGACACGATTAAGAAACCAGGAAACCAATACATTGTCAGCCAAGAATTTTACAGCCCCTAGAGACATAATGCAGTCCAATTGTGGTTTTTTTTTTTCAGAACACAACTTAATTAATAACTTTGTCACGTCTGAAAAGCTTTCTAATTTTCAAGATTTTTGTAATCTGTAAAATTTTAAGCTTGAAGAATAGACTGAAAATTTTACAGATGATTCATCAGGAAACGCTTTTTAAAAATCTGTAAAGGAAATTTCTTATCCCTTTTGAGGATATGGACCTGCTTCTCTTTTGCTAACAATATTCAATAAAATGCACAAAAAAAAAGGCAGACTTTCAGAGCACAAGAAGAATACTTTATAATAACTAAGCTGAATAATACCAATATTTTATTTGAAATGTTCTCAATCTGGTTATTTTTTAAATTGAGGAAACCAGCTACTCCACAGTTCAATCATTTACTATGTGACAAAGAACACAGAGTGCATTACCTGGGAGCAGTATTTGTACAAGATGGGGGGGCTGTACATATGCAGTGGCTTTGTTCATATTTTATAGTCTTAAATCTACAAGCTGCGCAAACATAAATTATTTGTTTTAGCCATCAAAGTGCTGGCATCTTTACATTAAGGGGGTGAGGGAGCAATGGTGGGAGGTGGAGAAGGGGATGGGAAAGGTACGGGTAGGGGAAGAGGACAGTGGGAGGGGTAAAAGGGTGTATAGGAGAAGGGGGTAGAGGGCGGCTCAGGTGGTAAGATTGGTTGAGGGGGCAAAGGGTGGAGAGTGTGTGGTAAAGGGTGGGGGAGGGGGGGTTTGAGAAGAGGTGGGAGTGTAAACAAGCAACAGTGAAGGGATAAGGGGAAAGGGTAAGGGAAGTAGAGGGGTATGGGGGTGTGAGCAAGTGTAAGCAATGGGGCATGGACAATGTGTGTATGTGTGTGGGGGCTGAACAAGGTGTTTGGCAGGTGCAAGGCGAGAGTGTGGAGAAGGAAATTGAGACAATAAATTGCTCAAAAATAAATGCGGCATCTCTAGTTCAAGGCTGAATAAAATCAGGAGCTATTTAGAGAAAAATGTAACGGGTACCTTTGTAATTAAAACAGTTGATTGTTAAATTAAAATCAGCAGCTGAGAACTGAGTAAGTAGTACAGCCTGTTAAGAATGTTCTAGGTTTGTGTGCTAAAAAGAAAGTGCTGAAGAAACTCAACAATTCTGGCAGCATCTGTGGATAGAGAAAAATAATTGATGGTTTAAGGCCAGTGTGCCTTCTTCAGAATAGCATTGTGTTATGTGTGATGGTTATGCATTAGTTGCAACTTCACTAGGTTGTGGAAAGTGTGTATGGGATGATGTGTAGAAGTGTCTGTCAGTTACTTTGAACCAAAGCATATTGTAAAGGCACTTGACAGAAGCTGTCAAGTGTAAGAAGCTGGACAACAGAAGAGATATAAAGGGTCCAGAAACAGTAGAACACCAAGGCCTATGATTACTCACTTTGGCTTTGATCCGAATGTGTGTCTCAGAAGAAACAACAGTCAAAATGGGAGCATGGGGTAGATAGGTAAAGAAGTAGATATTAAGGCAGGTCTGAAATGAGAGTATGGAGGTAGAGAGGCAAGAGATTTAGAGAAAGAATTCTAGAGGTTAAGGGCCTTGGCAGTAAAAAGGCATAGCTATCGATGGAAAAGTAATTAAAATAATGGATGCTGAAGAAACCAAAATTAGAAGTCCACAGATGTTTTGGTGAGTTTTGGGACTGGGGGACACTATAGTCATGGGAACAAGGAGAGATGCGAAAACAAGAATAAGAAATTTAAAATCAAGACTTTATCTAAATTACAAATACAATTGAAAAATACTTCATTTTCTGTAAAGCACTTTGAGATGTCCAATTGATATGAAGGACACAATATAAATGCATTTTTTTTCTAACAATGGGAACCAGCATATGACAGTGAGTGCAGGGATGATGAATGAATGGAACTTGTGCAAATAAAGACATCAGCAGATATTTTATGGTTCAAATTTACAGGGATATAGATTGCAGGAGGGTGGTGAGTAGCATATTTGAATTCACAAGTCTAGAGGAGACCAAAGGTATAGTTGACTGCTTCAGCAGATGAGCTCTGGTGGGACTCATATCAGATATCAAGATGGCAAGCTTCGTGATAGCACAACATTTGAAGTCAAACATGACACCAAGTTTGCACAATGTGGCTCAGACACATAATTGCCAGGAAGAGAGATGGAGTTGCTAGTTTGGAAACAGTAATCCATAGCAGGGAATTAGTTCAATTGCTTTGATTCTCCCAGCCAAGCAATCTGATTGTTTTAGAAGCTGCGCAGAATTCTGATGGTGCAAAAATGAAACATTCAGCAACAGACAGAGCTAAGGAAGGGAAATAACGAGTACAAAGGTAATCAAAATGTAATGCTCAGGTGAGATAAAACTAAAATGTTAACACCATCAGGACAAGACTGAGGAAGACAAGGAGTCCATAACTTTGACAGCAGAAGTTAAGGCATATTAGAGTAGTAGACGTCTGTAGGACTCTGGAGTTCAACTTAATGACAGGACTGAGACATTGAAGAATATGTAAACATGCAGAATATACGACTGAAGTGGAACAGTGGGGTTTCTGCAAATACGCATTTAAATATGATTGAAATACCCAGCCCTCTCATAGTACTCATTCCCATTCTAAGAAAAGTACTAAACCTCTGCTTAGTACCAAATCATAATATTCTGAAGCAGAGAAAGACTCCGCACAGGAGGGACTCAACTTCCCTCCTGTGTTGGTGTTACCTCTGGTACAAAGCAATTTTCTTCATAAATTTTATTTTGAAAAGCAGAAATAGAAAACACTGCAAAATAGGAACACAATAAGTGCCTAATTAACTGAAGATATATTTCACATGCTTCACATTTCAGATAATCTTTACCTGGATTTGGTTGAAGGTACTCTGTGGTTTTTGTCAGGACATCAGCCACAGCTTTGCTGGTAATATCCACTTTCTGAAAGCAAATTACAGAAGGATTATTAAAATTGGTCAACAAGGTCAGGAATGTTGAGTAAATTGTATAAGATATAGCAGAAGCATTTTGGATAAGGTGAAACCTAATCTTAACCCTAACATATCCTGCACTGAGAGAGGACTGGAAAAGTTGATCTGGAAGTAACAAAAGGTGGATGAACCATTCAGCAACAGACAGAGCTAAGGAAGGGAAATAACGATTGAAGAAGTGAAATAGGATTCTTTTCTGGGATAGAAAAGATCTAGGGTGAAGAGCTCTATATCAAAAAGGAGTCCCAGATTGCAGGTAGGTTGAATCCAAGATCATAGCCCATGAGGGGAATGATATTGGTAAGGGTCATTATAGCTCAATTTCCCACCAACACAACATTTAGACTCAGACACAAAGAAGTGGCCCAGTTGGCCAAATTGCAGGAATGCTACAACTATAATATAAAAATATCTCAGGAAAATTATGATCCTTCTAATGTGATGGCGCAGGAAACAGAAGGTAAGTTTGTGAAATTGGAGTTTAGGGTCACTTGCAATGGTTGCTAGTAAGTGAATGTGAGGCTGAGGACTGTAAATTATCTAATTGTATTAACATATTTTTACTTGGCAACTGTTGCACATTATGCTATTGACTAATTTGTATTAAGAAATATTTGAAGTAACTGCTGCAAATGTTCAGAGCAACTTTTATTTTAACAAGCTGGGTCTAGGATGAATTTATGTGCCAAATATGTCATTATTTTAATTATGCATAATGAAGCTGGCTGCACTTGCGTAAACACATACTCAAGAGATTAGGTGTTTTACTTTTTAACATCCAGTAGATGGCAAGAACTGTATTTCTTTTTTCAACCTTTTCTACCTGTTGAACCCAATTATCTAACGCTATATTCTTTGCAAAACAAATTTTCCGTTCAGATTTTATCAAAAACTACCTACTGTAAGTACAGTGTTGATCCAATTATCATGGCCTTTAAGAGAAGCTGCTAGCCTTTGTTAAATTGCCAGTAGCAAACTCAAAATTGACTGAAACAAAGTCATGGCTCGAGTTCCAATAGTTGCTTTGTTGATGAAACTTAAAAAGCCACATAAATTGATGCCCTGTCAGAAAGGTGAGGAATGTAGAAACATTTTGAAAGGTTAGCCATCAAGTTTGAGGCAAAGGTTTCTGGAACATGTAAGCAAGGCCAGACAATCCAGCCCACATTCAAATTATGGCAATCCAGTTATGGAGTAAAGATTAGGATCTGATATTGTACCTTTTTAGTACTGATATAAAGTGAACTATTTCGGGACTAAGGTCATCTCAGAAGTAATAAATTATTAACTTCTAAGCAGAGTTGGACCCTTTTGGAGTAGTTTGACATAGGACGAGATGTCACAATGTCAAACGCTACAATGGCTGAAAATGGCGTTTAGCAAATAAGTTAGGAAACAATGAGGTGATCCAAACTATGACTTTCAAAACCTTCAGCTTTTTTTTAGCAAAAATAGAGAAACTTGTATAATTTCAAAGTACAGGTATTCTCAATTCAGTCTTTAATGGGTTGAGCTCACGACCTTACTCTAGCACTTTTTGTATGTTATCCTTTTAAGTGCCATGGTCCTCACTTGGTTGACTCCTATCTAACCAAGCATTAGCAAAGCATTTACAGCCATAATGTGGGTTGTCATCTAAGGGCTCTCTCAAGGGCCTGTTCTTTGCTTTTTCGTCTTTCCCTTCCGCGTGCTACCCTTTGATGACATCATCTACAAAAATGAAATTTGCTTCCACAGTGTCAGCCTCAACTCTCCATCAACTCTTCCAATTACTCCGCTGATTCTATGTTGTCATAATACTTGACTGATATACAAACATCAATGAATGTAATTTCTTCCAGTTCCAATCAACATCTGAGGAAGTGTCACTGGACCCAAAATATTAACTCTTTTTTTCCTTCACGGATGCTGCCAGACCTGCCTAGCTTTTCCAGCAACTTCTGTTTTAGTTCCAATCAACATCTGATTCATCCTCTTTTCCCATTATTAAGGTTAAATGAGACTATCATGCCACATTTTCCCGAAGCTCCATCAATGCATGGAATTTCCTTAAATATAGAGACAAAAAAAACTTTACATTGCATTCCAAATGCAGTTTCACCAAATTCATGTACAATTGTAATAGGATTTATTTATTCCTATGCTCCAATCCCTTTGCAATAAAGGCCAACATGCCATTTACCTTCCTGATTGTATGCTGTACCTACATGCTAACTTTCTGCATTCCTTGTATGAGTACACCAAAGTCTCTTTGAATATTAATTTTCACAAGTTTCACATCCTTTAAAAATTGGTTTTGCTATTTTTACAATCAAGGTGAAATAA
This sequence comes from Rhincodon typus, assembly GCF_021869965.1. Lineage (NCBI taxonomy): Eukaryota > Metazoa > Chordata > Chondrichthyes > Orectolobiformes > Rhincodontidae > Rhincodon > Rhincodon typus. The sequence continues at coordinate 9,765,706 of NC_063360.1, forward strand.
TTTCACTGCTTCACATTATACTCCATCTGCCACCTTGTTGTCCACTCACTTCACCTATGGCTCTTTGTAGCCTTGTCTTTCTTACAGCATACACTCCAATCTAGCTTTGCATCACCAGCAATTCTCATCATACATTCAGAAGTGACATTCTTCAATTCCAGATTTTTGACTGTAACTGGAGCATGCCACTTTCAAATTTATCATAAAATTCAACGACACCGTGATCCCTATTTCCCAATGGACGTGACTAATTAACCCTGCTTCATCACAGCATTGGATCCAAGATTGTTGATAGACTAGAGCTGCTACAAAAGACTGTTACCAAAATGCATCAATTCTTCCTAATCTATTGTTTCTGTCCTCACTGTCTTAAATGAGGTTACCAATCCAATTTCTTTAGATTTAATTAACAATCCACCTCCTCCAAACTTTTCCTTCATTTGACTCTGGTCACTTCTGCATCTTCCTCTATTAACATGCCCGCACTAGATTCATCATCTCTTCAGTCCTCACCAGAAAGGGCAACCCACCCAGCGGTTACCAAGTGACTCACCTCAGTGCTAATCTTCAAGTACAAGTAATATAGACCAAGAAAATCATAAATTAAACTTAAAAATAATATCAGAAGTTGCTGGAAAAACTCAGCATATCTGGCAACATCTGTGGAGAAAAGGCAGGTTTTAATGTTTCAGGTCTAATGACCCTTCTTAAGAACTGGTTGTAGCTAGGAAGAGTTTGGTATAGGTATGGAAAATGGGATGGAGGTAGGGGGAAGCTACTAATGGGAGCCATTAGTGGCTGATAATGGGTTGTTTATGGCGGCAACGCATGTGATGACAAAACCTAGTGTGTGGGTGTTGGGGTAAGGACTTGGGACAAAGGTGGTCAGGCCTTAAAATTATTCAATTCAATATTGAGACCAGATGGTTGCAGGGTTCCTAAGCAGAAAATTAGATGTTGTTCTTCCAGCTTGCACTCAGCTTTGCTGGAGCACTGTAGCAAGCCTGAGATGGTGATATTGGCTAGGGAACACGGTGGTGCATTGAAATGGCAGGCACTTGGAAGCTTGGAGTCATTTTTGCAGATAGAACATAGGTGTTCTGCAAAGCCCAGTCTGTGCTTCGTCTCCCCAATGTAAAGGGGGCTACATTGTGAGCAGCTCAGAGTCCCCATTAGCAGCTATTCATTCTCCCAGGCTGGTCTTTCTCCATTCCTTTGTCTGTCCAATTGTTTTTCCCTCTGTTTGTGCTCCATCCCCCTCCCTTCATCCCATCCTCAGTATATATACTCACATTTTTCTAGCTACAATCAGTTCTGAAGGAGGGTCACTGGACCCAAAGCATGAACGTTGCTTGCTGTCCACAGATGCTGAACTGCTGAGCTTTTCCAGCAATTTCTGATTTCGAGTATCCACAGTTCTTAAGTTTTATTTTTCAAATTAAGCTTAGCCTGTTCAAATTTGTTAAATTATATGTAATAACCACACAAATGGTATAACTGGCTTCAGCAGTTTGGAAGTGAAATGCAAAAGAATATGAGGTTGAATTTCCCCCGTTGTGTTTGGGTGCTCAATTGGAGCATTCTATTACTTTTGTAAAACAGATGTGGATTACAATACTATCAATCATCAAACCTAATCTGAGATTTAATCTATACAAGTTTTGTGGTAAATGCAGCATGCCGGATAAGTTCAAATAATTTATGACTAACTTCAGATCAAGGGGAGAGCCAAGTCAGCCTCAGTGGAGTAAGAAAAGCGTATGCAATTTCTTATCTGTTCCCTAACAATTTAACAAGATCCCCCTCAAAATTGTAAACCAGAGTGTTAAAGTTAGAACAGTTAACATTATCAAAGCAACAAAAGGCTACATTGCATTACAGCAAAATAAACCAAATGACAAATGAAAACAGGTGCAGAAAACAGTGTGAGAGCATTTTCATCAGTTTCTACAATGCCTACGATATCTCACTCATACGCTTTTCATTGAGGTATTGTTAGTTATTTACAAGCTACATTGAAGACTTTGACAAAGAAACCATGAGTAGTGTATGCAAGTTTGCTGAAGACACAAAGCTAGTTGGGAATCTCTAATCAGTAAGGAAAACACAAAGGCTGCAAAGTGAAATAGGCAGGTTAAGTGAGTGGGCAAGAAAGGGGCAAAGAGAGAGTATAATGTGAGAAAGAATAAGATGTGGTGAATAGAAGAGCAAAAAATTTTTTAAAAGATTGAAAACTTTTAAATCTTGATGTCAGAGGGCCTTGGATGAACTTGTGCAAGGAACACAAAGTTAGCCCCACACAATCATTTCAAATCCAACAGGGATTCATCTGTACGTCTTCTAACCTGAACCACGACTCCCTCGTCCGCTTCACACTCCCTACCAACCCTTCCATCACACCCAGCGCCCACAGGAAGTACTATACCTGCCCCCACACATCTCCTCTAAACTCCATCCAAGATCCCAAACAATCATTCCAAATCCAACATTCACCTGTAAGTCTTCTAATCTGAGTCTATTGCATCCGTTGCTCCCGATGTGGTCTCCTCTACATCGGAGAGACAAGCGCAGATTTGGTGACCAATTTGCGAATCATCTGAGCTCTGTACGTTCTAATCAACACCACCTTCTGATTGCCAGCCATTTCAACTCCCCCTCCCCCTCCATTGACATGTCCATTCTGGGCCTCCTCCACAGTCACAATGAGAACAATACCTTATATCCTGTCTTGTGAGCTTACAGCCCAATGGCCCAACATAGAATTCACCAGCTTCAAAATTGCCCCATCCCCAGCCTCATCCCATGTCTAACCCTCCCTCTCATTCCCATCACCTTGGCCTGACACAAGCTGTCCATCTACCTTCTCACTTATCCACCCCATCTTTCCCATTGACCAATCTACACAACCCCCTACCTGCATCCACCCATCACCATTCCACCTACCTTCCTCTAGCCCTACCCCCTTCCTCTATTTATTTTTGAGCTCTCTTCCCCCTCCACAGTCCTGACCCAAAACTTTGACTTTCCTGCTCCTCCGATGCTGTCTCACCTGCTGTGCTCCTCCAGCTCCACATTTTATCGACTCTGACTTACAGCATTTGCGGTCCTTGTTATCTCCTATCACAGAATTAGCGTTTTGATCTTAACTGATGGTACTACTGAACAAGTCAGATCCTAAAATAAAACCTGACTTGATAAACCGTATTTTTAAGTTAATTAATATAGTGGTTAATTACTGAAACACATTCTCACTTAGGCTGCAGATATTCTTGAAAAACAAAGAAAACAAGAGAAAAACAAATTAACTGATATAGAAGACGGATTAGAAATATCTCAAGACAAATAGCAAAACAAAGTTTCAACCCGCTTCTAACACTGTCAAAATCAGAGAATTCAGCTTCCTATCACAACTTTAGGTTTCTGCTTAATTGACTCCTTCCAGTTTCTTTTCTGAGGACTGGGAGACAATTTTATGATTCTATATCAAGTCTGTAGGCATGAACTTTACACAATTCTGAGGGCTAAAGTTTCTCAGTTCTAATAACTTGAAGAGCTCTACAAAAAGTCTGTGGAGTTTCCAAGAGAAGAGACTAGAAAACACTTCTGCTAAGGTGACTGGTTTCCCTGAACTGCACCGTACTCATTTTCTCTGACCTTAAAAGGTTAATTTTTTTTTTGAATCAAAACAAGATTAATGGTTTTGTTTACTCCACCTATCATAAACTAACTAGCATAAACATCTTATTCATTAACACTGCAAGGATTCTCCCCAACTGGAGTCACATACATTCTTCGTAAGAATTGATTTCGGGCACTGCCCCAGAATGACTTTCTGACCATTTTAATAAAACTTACACAGAACTAAACCAAATCCCTCTGCTTCTATTTCAAAATCCAATTTCTAAAAATGATAACACACAATATACCTTTCATCATATCAACATTGTAGGTATAGCAAGCAATTAGGACAGCAAATGGTACATTAGCCTTTATTGCAAGAGAACAAGAATAAGATTTTGCTACATTTCCATATGGCTTTAAGAGATCACACTTTGAATGCTATGCACTGTTTTAGTTTCCATATCTAGCAAATGATATATTTCTGTTCGAGGCAGTGTTGCCTCTAATTTTCTTACTGATCGTGCATGCCTTGGAGTCCCACATACAACAAATGATTTCCAGAATTGGAAGTCAATGCCCCATTTGGCATGCAAGACATTTGCTATGTGCATGTAGCATAGAGGGATCGTTGCTTTGAAGAAATAGAACAAAGATTCAGTGGATCGATTCTGGGCTGAGAGGCTAAGCAAATGGGGCAAATTCAGTACAATTCAAAGCGGTCCCATTGAAACATAGCAAATTCAGAAGAGTTTTGACAGGATAAACATGGAAGTTGTTTTCACTGGCTACACAACCTAGGACACAAGCCTCAGTATCAGGTTATGGAGTTAGTCATTTAGGACTGGGAAGAGGAGAAAATGATCTATTCAAAGGGTTGTGAATCACTGGAATTGTCTGTCCCAGAAAGTAATCCATTACTTAATATGTTCATTTAGTCACCCAGAGGATTACGGGGAGTGACCAGTGAAATGATGCTGAGGCAGAAGGTCAGCTATGAAAGGCAGGTACTCCTATCCCTATATCTCCTGTAAGAAGCAGATGAAATCAAATTGAGAGAGAGACAGACAGACCCTGAATATGGATTTTCTTATATATTTTGGGCACTACTGTTTTTCCCACCATAATCTACCTCTCATGTAGTGTTGAATTTTATGGAAAGCACATACCCGCTCCATTTCTTTGAAGTCTTCATCCAGCTTAGTTCCTTCTGCACCGCCAACTTTTTCACTGACAAGCTAGAGAAAACAAAATAAATTCACATGAACTTCCATATTTAAAAAAATGCATCAGCATTTACAGGATCCTACGGTATGCCAATCATCATAGCAACGTTATAAAACTCTGGAAACTTTACAGCAATTAGATAGACTGCATGATTTATTTAATAGCCTAACTGTTGTCTCACGTTTAGTGCTGTCACCTAATTAAATCCAGTATCCGAGTACCAATAATTTATAGAAAACAACAACACTCAATACATTAACTCAACCTGCTCTTGCTAAAGTGGGCAGAAGTGTTCTACCACTGAAAATATGAGAGATACAATCCACGGTTGGAAGGGCAAAATTTATATCACTGCTGATACTTTTCCATAAATCCAATTTACATAGCAAAATTTTCACAAGTACTTGCTGGGGAGAAATTCTGAACTGTGCAGCTCCATAAAATCTCATCAATTCCTCATTATGTACCATTAAAATTCCATAAAAGCTACCATGCATTTGTAAAATCAGACTCAGCTGAAAACCTTGACAAAATTTGCTCATGTAAACAAAATGAATGTATTCCTGACTTCTATCTAGATTTAAAAAGTGGGTTCTGGAAGAGCATCTTGTATTTAACCCAACGATTGAAAAATGCAACACTCACTGCTCCATTTCTACCAATCGTTTCTTACGTGGCAAGAGCCTTAATAAGTATTATCATCTAGAAAATATTGTATGATGATACCTATGTTGTACCCCGATTATACTCAAACTATGTAATATACAATGGACTGTTTTGCTAAAGTGAACATCAACTGGACTGCATCCTCATTATCCAGACACTCCTGCCATACCTAGCTATTTCCAAACTAGGTTAATAATCTGAGATAGTAGGAACTGCAGATGCTGGAGAATCCGAGACAACAGGGTGTAGAGCTGGATGAACACAGCAGGCCAAGCAGCATCATAGGAGCAGAAATAACCTGCTTAGTCAATGAGATTCAACTTGAGCAAATGAGACACCAGAAAACAAAAACATTTTTCAATGCCTCTATATAATTTTTACATTATGGGGATAACAATTGTTCACAATATTCCATGTTGTATATATATCTAAAACATTATTTTAATTCCTCTTGAAATGACTATCAGTGCTAGAAGCATTGATTTCTCTGCCTACAATTATGAAGAGCAATTTAAGGTCATAGGGCTCGATCATGGCAGGTAATCAACAAATAGCATGGAATAAATTTGACAAACAGCTTTACACTTGTGGCACAATGCAAAATTTGTGTCATGGCAGGTCTTAGTGTAAACGGAGAACTGAAATTGGCAGCCTTAACACATAGATCACTCTAACCTTGTATTAGATTCACTGAAACAGCAAAATTACCTATTAAATAACATAGCAAGTATGATAAAATAAAAGGTAGACCTATTTTTATTATTTTTTCCTCTTTAAGGCTGGTAACTTGTGTCACGTATGGCTCCCTGAATATCAGCCATTTCAACATCTTGACTCTAGTAGTTGATGTGTCAGCAGAGACAATTAGTACTAACAGGCTATGTGAATATGGAATGCATCAGAACAATTTCTGGTTTTGTCCTCATCTGATGTACGCTCTCTCATTTTTCAGCTGGGCAGCACATCATAAATACAATGTTTGTTTAGAGTGCTTTTTCCTTTTCTTAGCCTAATGATACTGATCAAGTACAACTCAGTAATGCATCAGCAGACAATGCTGAACCTCCAGAGATCAGCTAAATCATTGTACGTTAAACCAGGGTGTCATTGAACTGGATGGCTCAGTTTTGCTCTTCATTTACCAGCTGTTTAAAGCAGCAGCAATTATTCAGGGAACACTTCCAAGAAGAAAGCAAACTTGACAAGCCAGCCTTTACCCACCTCAAAGTAGCTAAGGTCACTCAAGGGCTCACCTATCATTGCCAAGATGATGTTGTTGGAGACACGATGATCTTCACTGACAATGCACAAAAATTTAAATTCACAATTCTATTAGGCTCTCAACTAAATTAGTTTTGAATCTCCAATCAAATCAAAAGCTCTTGTTGAAACTGCAAAGCTACCACTGAAACCAACTAGAATAAACCTTTCGAAGTGTGGTGTCATTTGGCTTACAGTAGATACAAACGGTAAAAATAGAATTCTGTGGAAGCTGTATGCATTGAGAGATACAATTATTATGTGATAATCCTCAGGCAATTACCAATTCTCTATTTTGAGTTATGGGAAACAAATGTGTTCTGGTTCCCCATAACCGTATGACAAAATTAGTATTCTTCCCCTGAAAATCATGGCCTCATGAAAAAGTAAGCAATTAACACAGGAACTTCAGACTTCAGAAGCAACAAGTGCAAAGATGTCTTCACATTGCTTCTATAACAACCGAGAGACCTGAAACCATCACTACTTCATGAAAATTTTATTTAAAGCCCTGGTCTTCAAATCTCTCTAACCTTTCCGAGAATCTGAAAAAAAAACAGAAACTGCTGGAAAATCTCAGCAGGTCTGGCAGCATCTAAGGAAAGAAATCAGAGTTAACTTTTCAGGTCCCGTGACCCTTCCTCATACCCTTCTTCAGGTTCTAAAGAAGGGTCACTGGGCTCAAAACGTTAACTCTGATTTCTCTTCACAGATGCTGCCACACCTGCTGAAATTTTCCAGCAATTTTTGTTCTATATATTCTCCTTAGCTGATCTACTCTACTGTTGCAGATGACACAATTAGCTTGGTCCTACTTTGGGAACGTACTGATTGCAGAATACAGATGCTGAGAACCTACAGTATAAATATTTCTCTAGATTTTAGATACAACTGTTCTATTCAAGAAAGAAAGCAGACAGAAAGCAGCAAACTACAGCTGGTTAGCTTAATAATAGATTTCAACATTTTTCATATGACATATATTAAGTAGGTTACAGTACAGCACTTAGAAAATGTTAATTAGGCAGAATCAACATGGTACTGTGAAAAGGAAATTGGATTTGATTTGTTAGAGTCTTTTGAGGGAGTAACAAGCAACACAGATTGAGGGAATCTGTGGATGTGGTGTACTTGGATTTTCAAAAGGCATTTGCCAGGGTGCCACATCAAAAGTTATTACACAAAATGAGGGCTCCAGGTTTAGTGGGTAATAAATTGGCATGAGTATAAGTTTGGTTAGCTAATAGGAAACAGATGGGGTAAACAGATCATCTTCAATAATCTCTTCTGAATTAAACCACACAGCCAATCAAAGGAGAGGCAGAAGAAATACACAGCAATCACCTTGTCCAACCTGAAAATCTGGAGATTTTAGAATGAAGAAATTCTCCCATAGTTTTTCCAATGTTCATCCTCCCCCACATGAAGAATTACATCCTGCTTCAACAGGCACCTGTCTTGCAGCATCTTACAAATTGTCAACCTTTATATGCAAGTCCGATAGCAAGAGCAGCATTTTTCTTTTCAGGTTAATGGCTGAAAGCTAATTTTGCAAGGGTGGGGCATGAAGTTACAGAATCAAATTAGTTATCAGAGTATTTAAAACTGATATTGGAAAGTCATTCATAAAGCCAACTGTCAAGACGTGGAATAGGAAGATGCAAAATTACTGGATTTTAAGAACAAATGGTAGATGAACTGAGGTGCAAATGGCCAGCCTAACTTGTAAATATATTATAATATAAATCTTAACAAATTCTTATCTGTCTACCATCATAGAGTCATACAGAAAAAGATCCTTCAGTCCAAATCGTCCATTCCGGCTGGGTATCTAAACACTGAAGGCACAGGGCTCTATTTTGAGCTGAAACATTGCCCGCAGAATCTTATAGTTTTTCGTTAGACAATACACACACACTCAAAGACTTGTATCAGATTACAAAATAAATTAATTGAGCTCTCTTTGAACAAGCAACTCTATTCAGTTTTTTTTAGAAGAAACTGCAGGAGCAAAGCATTTGTTATTTTAAAACATTCACATTTCGCAAACAATGTTTGGTCACTCTTTTCATGTCCTGTGAATTTTTCCCGAATTACATTGTGTTAAGAACTCAATTTTCAGCATGTTGAATGGTGAATGGATAAACTAGTCAAAGGAGCAATTACACAACACTCATCGCCTAGATCCAATGAACACACTGGATGGATTTCAGAAGGCTAAGTGTAAAATTCGAATATCGCTCTTCTTATAGAACAAGTAGATACAAAGCAACAAATTTTTAGATATAAATATATTATTCTTTCAAAAGTGCCTGATGAATTCATTTCGGGGCCACATATATAGCGTAAGATTAACGTTGGTGCTCACTTCACATTACTTCAATGTCAATTCCGAGTTAAGCCCGCACTAACTTCAATGAGATGTTTGACAACATTCATGTTTCAGCACCAGTACAATGTAACAAACCTCTTGCTTGTGAGTGCCAGTCTTCACTTTCAAACCTACCTAATGTTAATTTCAACAGTGAACACAGGAACAATCGAATATAAATTTCAATGGCTTAGAGAGGAGCACTGTCTATGACTTTAACCACACATGCCGAGAGGAGTAATCTGAAACGGGCCAATGGGAATTTCAGGCAGAGTGGGAAAAAGCTAGCAGAATACTACCTGGCTGGGAATGCAAAGTGCAGCTCTTATTGCTTAACAGAAAAGATCAAATACCATTGATTACAGCTGTCACTTGTAATTGTGGATGCAATTTCAGGTAATGAGAGAGAGAGACAGAGTTTGACAGCGAGCGCGCGAGAGAGAGAGTTTGACAGCGAGTGCACGCGCGCGCGAGAGAGAGTTTGATAGCGAGTGCGCGCGCGCGAGAGAGTTTGACAGCGAGTGAGTGTATAGTGTAGTGGGGTCACCTGTAGTGAGACATGAACCCAAGATCACGGTTGAGTCCATCCTCATGGGTACGGAACTTGGCTATCAGCCTCTGCTTGTTGACTATGTCGTTGTGTATCCCGAAGTCCGCCTTGGAGGACACTTACCCGAAGATCCGAGGCTGAATGCCCTTGACCACTGAAGTGCTCCCCCACTGAGAGGGAGCATCCCTGTCTGGTGATTGTTGCGCAGTGTCCATTCATCCGTTGTCGTAGCGTCTGCATGGTTTTGCAATGTGTCATGTCTTGGAGCATCCTTGCCTGCAGCATATGCGATAGACAACATTGGCCAATTCACAGGAGTATCTGCCGTGCATGTGGTGGATGATGTTCCAACATGTGATGATGTATCCATGTCAATGATCTGACATGTCTTGCAGAAGTTGCCATGTCTGCACTGTCTGACCTGAGATGTCACCTCTTGTACTCATTGATAAAACTTTTAATTATCAAGACATTGACTTGCAAAAAATTTGGAGAGTTGCATATTAATCAATCAATCAAAATGCAACTCCTTTCTAACTGATTAAGGATTTAATCGGAGGGAATCAGCCAGCCAATTTAGGGTTAAAAAATACATTCACATCAGTTGTAAAATCCTTTGATCTTATATTTATAAATCCTGTGTCGTGATACTTCCTCTCTCATTACACCTGAGGAAGGGGCAACGCTCCGAAAGCTTGTGTGGTCAATTAAACCTGTTGGGCTATAACCTGTAGTCATGTGGTTTTTGACCTTGTCCAACCCAGTCCAACACTGGCACTTGCACATCTCCTCTGAAATGACCTGAAGTGCTGTAAGAGTACGCTTGGTGCTCAATTACCTGAGCTGAGTATATGTCAGTCATTTGACTATTCTAGTGAAAAACATGATTTAGCTGCTCAAAGTCTTTTATTTCCATGATCAAGCCTTTTCAAACATAGCAATTATTGCAATTTCAAAAAATATTGTACCACTTGTATATGACATCAGACTTGGCAACTTCCTTATTAAAAATGGCATTTAAACACAGCACTTCACAGACACTTACTTGACTCTGGCTTCTATTTAACAACAATGCGGACTGCTGAAGCTATTACAACGCCAACTTTTCACCTTTCCCAGCTTTCCACAGAAAACCAAGTGCAAAGCAAAAGTATTTAAAACACACACACACACACACACACACACAACTCTCTTAAACACCAAAATGGCAAAGAAATTGCCTGTTGGCTTTACTAATATTAGACAGCTCAGGGTAATACAAGGGAAACAGTGAAAATTGAAATTTGGCTTTGTAAAGTTTCTCTCTTAGACGTTTTAGTTGTATTAGACAGATTCTATCCTATGGTAGAGAAACAGGCCAAGTGGTCACAACTAGTCCATTTTGGAAAATCGTGTAACTTCATGTAATGTGAAGTATGCTACACGTGATATTATATTTTTTGAAATTGCAATAATTGCTAAGTTTGAAAAGGCTTGATCATGGAAATAAAAGACTGAGCAACTAAATCATATTTTTCACTAGAATAGTCAAATGACTGACATGTACTCAACTCAGGTAATTGAGCATCAAGCGTACTCTTACAGCACCTCAGGTCATTGCAGAGGAGGTGTTTATACTCCACTCCTCCCATCTGTTCTTATTTAAATCTAGTTTAGTAATCATTAAACAATCTCTTTAAATGCATGCATATAATTTGCTAGCCATTAGCATCCACTTCTGAATTTTCATCAGCTTCAAATAAAGACACTTCTGAATTCACTTTCAATTTTTTGGTTACTACTGTGTGTTGATGGTCCCAAGTTATGGTCTCCCTCAGAAAAGGAAACATTTTCTGTGTCGTCACTCCACTCAAACTCAAAATAAATTTAAAGAACTCTGTTAGGTCACTCCCTCGCTTTTTTTTTGAGACCAAGAGAGAGATTGAGCTGTCAGTCCTTACTTGATTATATATGAATATGTCCATGCATTTTTGGTATCATCCTTATACAGTACAACTTCTTTGTGTCCTCTCCAATGCCTCTATAATCCTTTTAATACAGCAGCAGACTGATCACAGGACTCTAAGTGTAGTCTAATTAAAATTTAATGCAGATGTAAAATAACTTGACTGGTTTTCAATTCTATCCCTCTAGAAAACAAAACTTTGCTGTTTGATGGTCTCACTAACTATTGCGACCAGGCCCAATTGTATATGTGTTCTAACTAAACGCTTCAGAGATGATATTACACACCGTTGGAGGTAGTGGGACTTAAACCTGGAGCTCCTGATTCAGAGATAGGGACACTATCACTGCGTCACAAAAACCTTGCCCCCACCCAGATTCAACTGTAATTAAAACCTGCCAACACATCTGCACCAATTACTGGAGAACTTAAGCCTGAGTGTTCGTATCAAGCAATTTTATATTACATTGTATGTAATATAAAACTGCTTGATACGAAAACTCAGGCTTAGGTTCTCCAGCGTCTGCATTGCTCATCTTGAAGATCCCAAAATTGCTTCAATGCCTATTTGAGTCATTTAAAAAGTTTTTTGACCTCACTGCAATCAAAGGCGTACAGGAAAACTGTACTTTTATGTAGACTGTGTGTTTATTTGAGGGCAAGCCACCTAATTATAGTGAAAGAAAATTCACCAGCTGAAACAGACAGGAGTAGTAGCTGGGAATTTGGGTCAAAGGGGGAATTCAGGGAAGAGGAGGAAAGAGGTCCTTTGATTAAGGGTTGCAGCAAGAAATAAAGTCTCCACTGCAAGAGGGAATGCATGGATCGAGGCACCTGCCTGCATTGAAACCAACTGCAGTATAATGTCATGAATGCAAGAAAAGCACTGGGTGGTGATGCATCTTGGTCAGTATTTGTAATCTTAAAAGTGAAAGTTGAGTATTTAATTTGTGTTTAAGTTTCTACACTTGTTTCTCTCATTTTCTAAGAAACAGCAAGTTAAATTTTCATATTAAGTCCATACATATTCTATGGGTAACAATGAGTTATTAGGAGGTACAGAATGTTAGGTCAGAAATGCCAGTTGGAAGCTATGTTCTGCAGTATGTCAGAAGTCAAGGACATAACATGCGTCAGAAGCAAGTACATCTGCAGGAAGTGTCTCCGGCTGCACAAGCTTGACCTCCACATTTTGGAACTTGAACAATGGGTGGAGTCACTACTTTTCATCCACATGGCAAAGGACAACATGGATTCCACACATAGGAAGATGGCCACACAGCAGATCAGAAATTTATAGGCAAAGAGGAAATGCTAACTACTAGGCAACCTAAGAAACCAGACATGTAGTGAAACAGCCCCAGAGTCTATCGTGCTTGCTTATTGATTTTCCACTTTGGAAGCTGTTGAAGACAGGTCCTCAGCGGAGCGAAGTTAAAGCCAAGCCGATGGCACTACAGGCAACTCAGCAGTAAAGGGGAGGAGGAAGAATAATGGAACAGCAATAGTTGGGAAATCATGTAGGCATTTCTGTTGCAGTAAACATGACAACAGAGAGTGTGTTACCTCCCTCTAGCCAGGGTCAAAGATGTCAAACAACAACATCCTTCTTTGGGAGGCGAAATCATCCCAAAATCATGGTCCACACTAATCAAAGACTTCAGCAGGAAGAGGAACGAGATCTGAAGGCAGATTTTAGGGAATTAAGAAAGAACTCTTTTAAAAACAGGTAATTTTATCTCCAATTGCCATTTGCTAGTAGTCATAAGAATAGCAAAGTCGATTATTTGAATACACAGTTGAAGAATTAGTGGAGGAGGAAAAGCATCAAATTTCTGAGGCATTTAGATCCGAACAAGCTGGATGTGTGACATCTTCACAGGACTGGGGTTGTCATCCACACAGGGAGATATGCTAGCATTTTTTGGGTCAGATCTAAACTAACATGTCAGGGGGGTGGGAACGTGGGGGATAAGTCAAATTGGAAGGAAGTGAAAAAGCTGCTAGGAAGACTAGAAGACAGGAGAAACAAAGCCAAGCATCGAGTATGCTTCAGAGGGGAATGATGTTAAAAAGACAAAGTGAAGGGAACATGTACCCAAATGTGTACAGCAAACTTGAACGTCTGAAGGCACAAATTCAATACAGAAGTGTGATCTAATTACTATGACAGAAACATGGCTGCATGGTGACCAGGACTGGGAATTGAATATTCAAGGATATACAATACTTTGAAAGGACAAATAAAAGGGATAAACTGGTGGAGTTATTCAGATAAGGGAGGATCTCAAATCAGAAGAACAGTGTGTACAATCTGTTTGGGTGGACGAAGAAACAGCAATGAACTGCAGACATTGGAGTTATATATTGGCCACCAAACGTAGTGGCAGTGTGGGGCATGGTATTAATGAAGAGATGAGAAAAATGTGTAATATAGGCAACACAGTTAGCATGGTAATTTCAATCTCCATACGTTATGAGCAACCTGAACGCTAAATTACAAACAAGTTTCTGAAGTGTGCTAGGAACGGTTTTTAAAACAGTATGTTGAGTAGCCTACTACAGGACGTGCTAAATTTCTGCTAAATATTTGACTTGAATTTTTCAAAATGAACAGGGTGTAGAAAGAAAATGGAGTTTGGATTAGGGAATAATGATCTGTTCTTTGAACCTGTACTACCTTTAAGGTGACTATCTATTCAATAGAATCATTAGTTCTCATAGTTTTTCAATTTTGAGTATGGTTTCATGACCTTGGCAAATACCAGGGATTTTAGATTTCCAAAAAATTTGTTACTAATCTATACAAAAATCAGAACAGCCTAGTCTAGTGCACAAAACAAAACAAAAGACAAGTTTGCAGGGAATATTTGGTGTGAACACAGGCAAAATAAGGGTAAGAGAGAGCAAGCAGACAGTTTCCTGCATAAGCATCAATGATTTCTCCAAATGTATCAAGTTAATAGAAGCGTTAGAGAGGAAATGATGTACAAATAAAAGAGATGGAAGAAGCCCGATCTAATGGGCAGCACAGCTGCCTCACAGCATCAGAGACCCGGATTCAATTCTACCCTCAGGCAACTGTCTATGTGGAGTGTGCACATTCTCCCAGTGTCTGCATGAATTTCCTCCGGTTTTCTCCCACAATCCAAAAATGTGCAGATTAAGTGGATTGGCCATACCAAATTACTCTGTGTGCAGAAATGGTGCAGGTTAGGTGGATTAGCCATGGGAAATGCAGGGTTACAGAGATAGGGTAGAGTGGTGGGTCTGCTTGGGATGTTCTTCGGAGGGTTGGTGTGGACTTGATGGGCTGAATGGCCTGTTTCCACACTGTGGTGATTCTACGGTTCTAACAAACTTGCATAAGCTATCAAGCAAATATCAATAATAACACAAAGTTTCTCATTTCCTCTTTCAGGTGAGGATTTTATGTGTTCAACAGGCAGATGATAGAAACTTTTCCCATAATGATGAATAATTAAAATAATGAAAAATAGCTTTGATTCAGCTTTGATATCAACATGAAATAACTGTGAAAGCTAGAGATCAGAAATAAAGGCAGGAAACACTGCAAACAGACTAAGAAGAGAGAAAAAGCATTATCAGTCTTACAGATTGATGACCTCATCATAATCGACCTGAAAAAATTAACTTTTTGCCTGTCACTATAGAAACTGCCTCAACTGTTCATGTCGATCCACCTTTGCTCCTTGAAGTGGAGCTTTAAAAATATGAAGAAACACAGATTTCTTTAGTATTAAGGTTCATCCAGTTTTTGTTTTATTGGTGAAACAGGATTTCTAAAAGAAACAACGTTTCTTTCTCTTTCTTTCACCAAATTAACAACTATAGCCATGACCTCTCCAATCAGGTAGCGGTCAGCATTTAGAAATGCAGGGCAGGTGACTGCTTGTAGAAAACACCAGTTACAAATCAGTAAGAGACGCAATCTAACCACTCAGGTTATTTAAAGCCTCAAAATCATAGGTTGTAGATGATGTCTATCCTGAGCAATTCACAATAGTGGAAAACATGGCCTGTCAATTTTCAACATCCATCATTTGATTTTAATACCAGACAACTTCACGAATTTAGTTAACTTTAAAAAGAAAAACACACGGACCAAAAATGGCTGCAGCGGTCATCTAACCATTGATTGGTTTCCCGAATTTGTCTCAATGTGGAATAAATGTTATAAGCCAATGTTGGCTGATACCAACAACTGCAGGCAACTACACACGTGCATTTGTTCAGGAAAACATGGTTCCAGACAGTGATATCAAAACGTAGACTCTGTGTGTGATGTCATGCACGAAACATCATGGTGCATGCGCAGTGAAGCTTGTGGCTTTGAACTGAACTTCAGCGGTGAGGTGTGCAGGATGCGGAGGGAAGCACCGGAATAGAAGATCACAGAATCCCTACAGATCATAGAATCCCTACAGTGTGGAAACAGGCCCTTTGGCCCAACAAGTCCACACCGACCCTCACAGCACCCACCCAAACTCATTCCCCCTATAACCCACTTAATCTACACATCCCTGAACACGACAGGTAATTTAGCATGGCCAATCCACCTAGCCTGCACATCTTTGAACTGGAGGAGGAAACCCATCGCAGACAAGGGGAGAATGTGCAAACTCCACAGAGAGTGGAATTGAACCCGGGTCCCTGGCGTTGTGAGGCAGCAGTGCTAACCACTGTGCCACCCCAATAAGGGTGGAGGAGGAGAGCCCAGCATCCAGGAGGCCCTATTCCCCTGTCTCCCTTCTGCACACCTCCCCCTCCCTGCAGATGTCCCACTCCCCACATTGATTCTCTCCCGGATCCCAATCTCTCCTCCCACTTTCTCTTCCAGGGTCCTGACTATTTCTTCCCTCACCTCTACCCAAGTCCCAATCTCAACCTCCACCTTCTAAATCGCCTGTGTACAGATTTCAAAGTGGTGCATAGCACACGTGCATCAGTGTCAGCAAACACAGCCATAAACAAAATCATCTGAACTGAAACTGCCATTTTCTGAGAAGACGTTGAAACCAGTTAATCGAGTCAAATAACAAGAAACTTGCTGTCGCTGATGATACAAGATATCAATTAAACAGTTATGCTCGCAGGTAACCCAAACTGTGTACAACACAAGGGCTCTCAGAACATTTTAAACAACCTATTCTTGATGCTTTTTGTATGAGTAAGTCTTCCCTTAAGCGGTGTGTGTGCATATGTGTTTATTTGATATTGCTGCATTAATTTTCCTTGTGGTTACTAGAGAATAAAGTTCCCCTTTCTTTTACTCAAGAAGGCCTTGCAATTGCCTCCCTAATTTTGACAAGAACTACACTTTAATTGAAGGTTGATATAATTGCGTGCTAAAAAGTACTAAGTTCTTTTTATGACCAATCAAGTAAGTTTACATAGAGGAAAATCAATTCACATCTCAACTGGTAGTCACAGACTGTACCGAGATTAGCAGATCATTTCTTGGAAAAGGAAAGAAAATTTAATGATCTAGCAGTCAGGAAATATTGGTCTGCTTAAAATGTAATCAATTCACCAGCTCCCATTTTTAATTGCAAGCAATGAGGGGACTGGTTCAGCTGCATATATGATAGCAATGGATAGTCTGAGACTCAGAGCTACATGTCCATTTTATCTGCTATCAATGTAGTGAGGTTGTTGACTTGCTCGCTGAGCTGGCTTGTTTTCGTTTAGACGTTTCGTCACCATGCTAGGTAACATCATCAGTGAGGCCTCTGATGAAACGATGTTGTTCTACTCCGCTTGGAATTTATACTGTGTGGTCTGTCATGGTAAGTTGTGTTATTTCCAGTTTTGTTCTGTATGGGTTTGTATATGGGGTCCAATTCGATATGTTTGTTGATTGCATTATGAGTTGAGAACCATGCCTCTAGGAATTCCTGTATGGCTTGGGGTACTATGACTACATTGTCCCAGTTAAAAAGTGATGGCCTTCATTGTCCAAGTGTACTGATGTTGAGGAAAGTTCATTGTGTCGTTTTGCTGTTAGCTGATGTTCGTGTATTCTGATGGCTAGTTTCCTTCCTGTCTGTCCGATGTAATATTTGCGGCAGTCGTTGCATGGTATTGTGTAGGCTATGTTGGTTCTGCATGTTGTGGAAATGGGGTCTTTAATCCTGAAGAGTGTTTGTTTTAGAGTGGCTGTGGACTCGTGTGCTACCATGATTCCTAGTGGTCCTAGGAGTCCCGTTGTCAGTTCTGATATGTTCTTGATGTGGGGAAGTGTGGCCAGTATGTTAGGGCGTACTGTGTCCTCTTGTTGTTGTCTATTTTGTAGACACCTGTGGATGAAGTTGCAGGGATATCTGTTCAGAGTGAAATTCTGGCGTGCTGCAGTGGCAAGTTCCAAACCTCAGTATACAGAAAAGCAACCCACAATAACCAAGTTCTCAACTTCCACAGCAATCACCCCAACATCCACAAACAAAGCTGGATTAGGATACTATTTAAACGGGCCACGACTCACTGCAACATGCCAGAACTACACAGGAAAGAGGAAGAGCGCCCATACAAAATCTTGGCTACGAACGGATGTCGCCGCAACTTAATCCGCAGGTACCTAATAAATAGAAAACAAGAGGACACAGTACGCCTTAACACACTGGCCACACTGCCCTACATCAAGAACATTTCAGAACTGACAATGAGACTCCTACAACCACGAGGAATCATGGTAGCACACAAGCCCACAGCCACTCTGCAACAAACACTTGCAAGGATTAAAGACCCCATTCCCACAAAATGCAGAGTCAATGCAGTCTACAAAATACCATGCAACGACTACCACAAGCATTACAATCGGACAGACAGGAAGGAAACTAGCCGTCAGAATACACGAACATCAGCTAGCAGCAAAGCGACACAACGGACTTGCCTTAACATCAGTACACTCAGACAATGAAGGCCACCACTTTTTAAACTGGGACAACGTAACCATAGTAGCCCAAGCCAAACACAAGGCATGCGCAGTTCTCAACTCATAATGCAATCAACAAACATATAAAATTGGACCCCATATACAAACCCATACAGAACAAAACTGGAAATGACAACTCACCATAACAGACCGGACAGTATAAATTCCAAGTGGAGTAGAAAAACAGCGTTTCATCAGAAGTCTCACTGATGATGTTACCTAGCATGGTGACGAAACGTCTGAACGAAAACAAGTCAGCTCGGCGAGCAAGTCAACAACCTCACCCACAACCCGAGCTACAAATCTTTGCTAAAACATTAATGTAGGCTCGGACTAATTTCTGCTATGTAGTGTTATCTGTAATGTATTCACTAGGAAACATTATAATGTATCACTCAGATGTTTGGTAAAAGTTCAATCTTTTCCTATTCCCTCTTCCTCAAAAAGAAACACGCATTCAAAAGTTAAGAATTCTAAGAAACATAAACAATCTTTTTAACCAAAAAAAGTGACTGTAGGTTCTTCCCTCAATTAGCATACGTGTAAGAAAGTGCTTCAAACAAGTTTCCGTTTCATGCTCCAGAAGCAAGCACATTCATGCACGATCATTGCAAATATGCAGAGTTCACTTCCTTATACTCTAACAGTTTTCCTCAATGTAGGACACAATACAAAAAGAGTTCAATTGAAACTGACTTACACTCATAGAATTAACGCACCTTCTGTTCACAGATCCAAATTTAGTTTGAAGCTGATCCCATTTAAGATGCCTCGGTAATTTTTAGGGGCTAATTGTATGCGTAAGTTCGGACAAAAGTTGAAAGCAGAGTATAGAGTACAGAGTACATTCAGTTGCAACAGCAATTACTATATTGTATATCACTTCAGTACCCTTACTTAAATCATCTGGGTAGGTGGGGGGCATGGAGGCAGAAAAATCAACAATCAGGTGTGTCCACGCTGCAGTGAGAAAGAGAGCAAGGAAATTTTTCGATAACATTCCTTGAAAAGCGTCTTCACTTGATAAATTATTTTGGCTCTATATGGACTTTATTTTCATTTTTGCATCTCTGGTGTTAATGCAAGTTTGACAAATCCAGCAAATTTAATCAACTACTAGGTTTTTCTACATATATTGCTCATTTTTTCTCAATCACTGATTCAGTTATGTCTTACAGTATCCATGAACATTAAACTCTCTCTTCTCATATGCCCTGTTACACCGCTCTACTAGCATCCAGCTACCTACCAGCATTAATACATGCTGCGCAGTTTTAGTTCATAATATTTTTATTTCTTGTTAAATAAGCACAAGGTCATATATTCAACCAAGGTTAAACAAAAAATCCCTACAATGCTTGGCAACAGTGGATTAATGTTTGGCCAGTTATCAGATTTAAGCAGATATGCTCACCATGACCTCCAGGATATCCTTTCCATTAGCATCCTGGAAGTCACACGAGGGATATCTGTTCATTGATAAGTGTTTAAAATCACGATTGTCCATTGCAGATCTATCAATGAGTTCCTCCCAAGCAGAGATAACAACTGAATACATCCTCAATTCCTTACAAATCTTGTAATTCTTCGTGAGTGAGTTCACAAGAAAAACCTGCTGGCATTTACTACCGAGGACTTATACACAAGAATAGTGACCACTTCGAAAGACAACAGAAAAGCTGCTGGTATCTATGGAACTATATACCCAGAAGAGTCAAATCTGTGGAAATACTGGAGAAGTAAAACATGTCAGTTCAGGCTGTTTGTGTGAGTAGTAAAAGGATAGCAAATGTTAAATGTTCAGCCTACAAACAAACAATCTAGAGTTTCTGTAAAAAGGCAACTGTGAAACTGACCATTTCAGCTATAATACCAACGGCATCTAAATCAAAAAACTTTGGATACAGTGCTAATATTTAAAAAGGGAAAGAATTGTTAAAAAAATTTTCAAACCACTTAGATCTCCACTGTTGCACAATATTCTGAGTACATGAATTAGGAATGTCACACCAAATGTACATTTTAGATATAGGACCAAACTAACAGACAGCTAGCAGACGCCAAGCACAAGTAGCATGAGACTTTTCTGACATTCCCTTACTGTTCTGTTATGTACCAGCTGAGACAGAAGTCTTGTGAATATCTTAACTGTAAATGTTTATATCTCACTGTTTGTACACACGAACTATGAACTGAAGACAACTGAATAAAACTGTTATATGAACAGAAAAAAGTAAAGACCGTGCAGCATCTCGCTCCTATTCAATACATTTTCTGTATTATCTCCTTTTTTTTCTTTTTCTTATCGTTCAAAAAACTCTATTGATTCAGCTTTGAACATACATCAACTGGACATCCACAGCCACCTTGGGTAAAAAAAACTTAAAAGATTTACAACAATTTTGAAGGAAGAAATTTCTCATCTAGGTCTTGACTGGCCAACTCATTATTCTGAGATTTGGCTCACCCAGTTCTAAACTGTTCGTCCAGGGAAAGTATCAACTCAGCATTTAGCAGGTCAAGCAGCCCTCCAAAGTGTGATACTTCTAAACTTTATAAGATACAGATTGCAACGTTGTTAAAATACTGACCATTAAGAGAAAAAAAACTCTCAAATTAAAATATCAGAGTAAATCCATACATTCCAATAGTCAATTTGCACACAAACAGGAATGAGATTAACAGCAATTTCTTTCAGTGGTATTATATGAAAGATACATCTCAACCAATACATTAAAGAGAACACCAATGCTGTTCTTTGAATTACACCATTGGATCTTTTCAATCTTCCAGAATCTCTGTTTAACATTTCATTCAAAAGACAACCATCACTGCACCAATATGGGATTTCCTTAGTTCTGCACTCATGTATAAATCAAGATCACATGCCAAATCTTGTGACTGATGACTCATAGACAAGACTATTACTAGCGAGCCAAGTTGGCACTAGAAACATGCCACATATTGAAGAACCTTTGCAGTGGGAGAACGAAACCAGAGAGAGAAGACTGTCTAACTTGATATTTTGGCACTTAAAAGTACTGAGGCAAATACATAGATGCCTTAAAAGGAAAAGGTAGGTGAACAGAGGGAGCAAAAAATTGCAAGTTAGCAGGATCAGGTGAAGAGTGGTGGAAGGAGGCTAATATGGAGCTTAATCACTGGTGGACTCTGTTGGACCAAATAGTCTGTTTCTCTGCTGTACGTCAAGCAGTGTAGAATGAAGGCATAAACATCAAAAGGGTCATGAAGTCACTAATTCAAAGGAGGATATTCAGATATTTTAACCTTATCCAGTTTGATAATTTCATTAAATTATGAAAATCTATTATTTTTCTGGACTTAAACTGGTGCTAGATTTCAATCAAGATCTCCTTCGTGTTTTCAGTAAAGGCAAATATTGTTATGAAAGAATTTAGCATTTCAACAACTTCAGGTGCACAGTTTCAGCATCAGCCATTGTACTGAACCTGTGACATGCTCTAATAACGGCTCTTAATCCCAATCCCATTGTAGCAACTTGTAACTGCATTTGGGAGCTTTGCCTTCTATCCTCATCAGCCAGGTTATGGCTTCTTTCAGAAAAGGGAAATTTAATGACATTTCATACTAAGTAGTTAATTCTATCCTGAGGGTTTACACCCAAAAGAAATGAGAGATCATCAATATTCATTTAATTTAGGAATTTGGAAACCAGAATATAGAATTGTCTGGGTTACACTCAAACATGGACTCCAGGTACCAATGCTCACTGTCTAAAATACTTCAACACTCAATATTCCTTTGCTACTGTCTTACTGGTTTTGAAGTTCTGAAGCAATTATTTATTTTTAAATAGCCAAGTAATTCCCTTGCTGTCCAGGCTTCAAACCACAGTGCAAAAATGAAATACCAGTGTTCACAATTTAATAAATAGAGCAAAGAAACACAGTAGAGGAAAATCAAGCTGTTTCTAACTACTAAACTTCTGGGTTCTTGCATGAGGAGGAAGGATTGCAACACCTAATTTTAAACTGAGGGAAATGGCTCTCAAACTTGACACAAACACTGAATATTAATCCATTTTTAGTGGGTCACATTTGTTTTTCATTGAAATGATTAAAAATCTAGATTTTTAATGCTTCAAATAAAGTTCTCCAATTTTCTCTTTTAAGATTCGGATGATCATCGCAAGGGTATGGGTGCCACAGATGTCAGATGCCTCTTTGAAGAGGCTATCCTTCTGTGAACTATTTCAATAATCCTGTATGCAGTGTGCAGCATTAACAGACAGTTAGAAATAGTTTAGCTTCATGTTTGCATGCTAACCACTAATATCCATAATTTGTGCCATTACAATTTACATATGAAGATTTTCAGTTCTGATCCAAAGAATGCAATTTTAAACCCAACCACAGAGCTTGAGCACAAAATCATTTTCAATAATTCAGAGCAATGTTGAGGGAGCCCTCGACTGAATGATGTACCATCATTTAGATGTGGAATTAAACCAAGGCATTAAATTATGGACCACCTCAGGCAGAAATAAAACATACTGAAACAGTACTTAAGAAGAGCAAGCGCATCCTAGACAAAAATTATCCCTCAAATCAGTATTATAACATTAATGAGTCATTTATCTTGTTGCAGAATTTTGCTGTCTGCAAAAAAACTGACTGCTATGATTGCTTTCAAAGAAAAGTGAATATACACACGAAAATAACAATTGACGATAAAGCATTGTGGAATATCTTGATATACTGAAAGGCATAGTAAGTAAATTGTTTTGTCCTTACTTTGGGAAAATTGGCCAAGGCTGAAAGATGTTCATGCTCTGACTTTGAAATTTAATATTAATTTAGCTTTAGAGCTACAAACAGTTCTTTCCATATCTCTAGGCTCACAAAATTCAAACCTGACAATAAATACTAATGTAACTAAATGTGTTTTCTGAGCTTGAAAAGCCAATCTGCCAGGGTTTCATGGTTCCTGCATCATAGCTTGCATCCCTGAACGATTCAGGATGAATAAATAATCTTAAAAAGTTTACAAATTCAAAGGACAGTAAAAGAACTAGAGAATTAGAAATGTTTCAAGCACAGTATTATTCCTATTAAGTTCCTTATGAAAAGGAAAGCCGAAAGAATGGCAGATGCTGTAAATCAGGAACAAAACCAGAAGTTGCTGGAAAAGCTCAACAGGTCTGGCAGCATCTGTGAAGAAAAAAATTAGAGTTGACGTTTCGGGTTTCCTCAGAACTGAGGAAGAGTCCCTGGACCCGAAACATTAACACTGATTTTTTTATTCATAGATGCTGCCAGACTCTAAATTTTTCCAGTAACTTCTGTCATTGTTCCTGATAAAGGAAGTTCATAGTGCTTTAGTGAAGGTTGGTGAAGCTGAGGCTCATCTATCGTAGAATCACAGAATCCCTACAGTGTGGAAACAGACCATTTGGCCTACCAAGTCCATACTGACTCTCCAAACAGCTTCCCACCCAAGCACACTGCCCTACCCTAACACTGTAACCCTGCATATCCCATGGATAATCTACATAACCTACACATCCCTGGACACCATAGGCAATTCAGCATGGCCATTCCACCTAACCTGCACAGCTTTGGACTGTGGGAAGAAACTGGAGCACCCAGAGGAAACCCTTGCAGACACAAGGAGTATATGCAAACTCCACACAGACAGATTCCCGAGGCTGGAAGTGAACCCAGGTCCCTGGCACTGTGAGGCAGCAGTGCTAACCACTGAGCCACCATGCTGCCCCTGGGTCACATTTATATCAAAGGCGGTTAAATTCCATGAACTAAAATACCATTGCCATAGGAATATTTCAGCCAAGATAACTGAAGGATTTACTCAATATATAATCAAGATTTGTAATTGAAAAAGGGAATAAGATACAAAATGCAACATTTATTGAGGTCAATCGCTGGTTCAGGACAAAAACAAATAAAAACTGTAAATCCTAGAAATAAAGTAAGAGGAAGCATGACAGAGCAAAGAATAATTTAGCTTCAACAACAAGAACTTGAAAAGGGTACTGCCTTTGCATGTTCATCAAATGCTCAGCAGTTTTCTTGACTGAGCGTTAGAACACTAAATTTTGACTCCAAGATGAGGAATGCAAGCTCATTTCATGAACCTATTTCAAAATTAAACACAGCAAAACCATTCAAAGACAAGCTAAGCTTTGAAGATTTTGAATAAATTGAATTTCTGCCTCAACTTACACAGGAAAACAGCTGGACAGACAATTGTGTGAATCTGCTAAATGGCCTCAACTTCAATGGAAAAAGAATTATTCGAGAGGATGCAAAATATTCTGGATAGAAGTATCTGATTCTCATCCAACTCCTAGTTTTCCTTTTTGCAATATTTTGTCACTTATAAGGTCAGAAGTGGGTATGTTCACTGACAATTACACAATGTTCAGTATTTTTCATGACTCCTCAGACACTGATGCAATCTGTGTCCATATGCAAGAAGTCCTGGACAACATGCAGTCTTGTGGCAAGTAATATTCATACTACACAAGTGTCGGGCAATGACAATCCCACACAACTTAAATGGCATTTCTACTGCTGAATCCCACTCTATTAACAACCAGGGAGCTACCCATTGACCAAAAACTGCACCAGCCATATAAATGGCTATATGAGTAAGTTTCAAATTCTTTGGCAAGTACTTACCTTCAGACTCCCCACTGCCTGTCCACAAGGCACAAGTCAAGACTATGAAAGAATACTCTCCTTTTGCCTGACGGGTGCAGCGCCAACAACACTCAAGAAGCTTGATTCCATTAAAGTTAATGCAGCCTGCTTGACTGGCATTCCATCCATTACTATCAACATTCACTCCCCCACCACGAACACAAAGACAGCAGTGTATTAAATCTGCAAAATGCACTGTAGCAATTCACCAAGGGGTATTCAAAACCCACAACTCCTACCAATTAGAAGGAAAACAGTAGCAGATGCATGAATGCGCCAATCGCCTGACAGTTCCAAATCAGGATGACATATGCTTGGAATAGAATGGTCATTGTATTGAACTAGGGCATTGGATAATTATTTGGATGGAAAAAATAGTACGCAAGGATATTGGGAAAATAGCAGAAGATTCACACGAGTAATGAATCTTATTTTAAGAGGCACGATGAGCCAAACAGACTCCTCCTGCACTGTAACAAGTCTGTGATTCCGTGTTCTTTCACTGTCTAAATCCTGGAACTCCCTCCCCAACAGCACTGTGGAGCTCCCCATAGACTGAAGCAGTTCAACAAGGCAGCTAGCTCGCCATTGCCTTCTCAAGGGCAATTAGGGGTGGACAATAAACAGTAGCCGAGCTAGCTACATCCATATTTCATGAATGAATTAAAAAAGACTCAACCTGCATTTTTCACCAGCTGTGACAAATAGTCAGGCTATTTGTCCAATAACAAAATCTAAATACACAGATGCTGGAACTTCGAAATAAAGCCAAGAATTTCTGCTACTCAATTTTAGTCAGCATCTGTAGTGAAACTAACACAGAAGTAATGTTTCAGGTTAATGACTTGATGAAAGCTCATCAATCTGAAACATTAACTACAGTTGAAGTTTATGTTCTTTATTTCAAAAATATACGTTATTCATAAAAAGTCTTTATTAACAAACAGCCACTAAACCAGTTCAGTTATGTGCAGTCTTTGCATATGCTGAATAATCAAAACTCCAAGGCATTTTTTTTACTAATGCAAAATACTATTTACATATATCTGATGTACCAGGAGGATCCGATAACTGAACAGACCTTCACTTAACTTTGACAGAAAAACCTCAGGCAGTGGGCTTTCCCCACTGTGCCTTGGTGACGGATGCCCCCAGCTTTAGCGCGTCCCTTAGCACGCAGTCCTGGACCTTTGAATATGCCAGTCTGTAACACTCGATCAAGGTCTACTCCTTGTTCTGGAAGACCAACAAGTTTCGGACAGACCAAGGAGCGTCTTTCTCAGAGTTGATGGTCCTCCAGGCACAGTTGATGCTTGCCTCAGTGTGTGTGTCCCGGGGAACAGAACACAGAGTCCTGCATCACAGACCTGTTAAGGACGAACCTTAACAAAAACACTGCATCTCTCTCCAGACTTCCTTTGCAAAAGCACATTTCAGACGGAGATGTGTGACAGTTTGCACCCCGCCACAGCTGCTTCGAGAGCAGCATGCAGTGGCACAGAGAGTCTGGGTGTACATGAAGGATCTCACAGGGATGAGAGGAAGGGTTCTGCGTAGGATGAGGCCTTGGGAGCCTACGGCCTGATGGCCTAAACATGGAATTCACCAGTTTTAAAATCTCCCCACCTGCACACCGACCTCCACCACCTCCCCCACCCCCATATCCCATGTCCAACCCTCCCTCTCATCCCTGCCTCCTTGACCTGATGCAACCTGTCCATCTTCACTCCCACCTATCTGCCCCACCTATCCCAATGACCAATCCCCACCACTCCCTACCTATCATCATCCCACCTACCTTCCCCAGCCCCACCCCTCCTATCTATTTATTTCCAAGCTCCCTTCCCCCTCCCTATTTCTGAAGGAGGGTCCTGACCTAAATCGTCAACTTTCCTACTCCTCTGATGCTGCCTGGCCTACTGTGTTCCTCCAGCTCCACACGGTGTTGTCACAGTAAAGATGCTAACAGGTAAGCGAATAGGCAAAACTGTAGTAAACAGATTTTAATCTAGACATGAGTGTGGTTTTCCAACTTAACCTATAAAGGATAGATCAGCACAGAGATGCTCAAACGTTTTTCTTCAGAGGCACCTCTCCAACGTTATAAAAAATTCCACGGACACAAAGTAGCACAAAATGTTTTGACAAACAAAATTGGCTACAATTTTTAAACAATTATTTTTGTTTAGTGAAACTGTGTGTTAGGCACACTTCAGTCAAGAAATGAGTGTGTCAAATTAAAATTAATCCATATCTGATAATTACTGCGTGCATTTAAAATAATTTTTTCCTGTTCTTGGTACTATATTTTGCTCCCATTGACTTTACCTTTGAGCTAGCCAAGGATTTTGGCCATTCCGTGTTTCTAAACTGTGGCTGAGTTTGGTAGGTTGAAGTTAGAGAGTCAGAATCACACAGCACTGAAACAGACCCTTTGGTCCAACTCGTCCATGCTGACCAGACTTCCCAATCTGACCTAGTCCCGTTTACCAGCATTTGGTCCATATCCCTCTTAAACCCTTCCTATCCATATACCCATCCAGATGCCTTTTAAATGTTGTAATAGTACCCACCTCCACCATTTCCTCTGGCAGCTCATTCCATACATGCATCACCCTGTACATGAAAAAGTTGCTCCTCAGGTCCTTTTTAAATCTTTTCCCTCTCACCTTAAACCAATGCCCTCGAGCTTTGTACTCCCCTACCATAGGAAAAAGACCGGTGTCTGAGTGTTATTGAGATTGGGACGCCAGAACTGAGAGTGACAGCAACAGAAATTGCTGGCAAAACTCAGCAGATCTAGTAGCAGTTGAGAGAAAAAAGCAAGGTACCATTTTGAGTCTAGTGACTCTATATCAGAATTCTTAGTTTCAAAGATCAGTAGCATTACTCCCTTCAGTTTTTTTTCTTGATGCAATGACCTCCAAATACCATGTGCGGCATCAAATTCTGAAACTGAAAGTCACTGTGCTAGCATGCCAATCGGGATATGTGGAACCTCTGAAGAAAAGCACAGCAACCAAATGATTGCTCAAGTTAGTAAACTGTCATTGAGGCTGGCAAAGTTATTATCACCGAGGTTACTCAGGGTGATAGACAGTGGAACTGATGGAACGCTCGAGGGAGACAGTTGCAAAATCTGTATCAGATCTCCTTTCTCCTCTGGTCTGTCAATAATGAGCCGGAGTGTGCTCATTGAGAGTGGTCACCAATCCTCTGAGAATACATCATAACGAAGACTTGCCTGTGCCTCTGCAAACAGGCAATTTTATACCATTCAGCAATGTTATGACATCTACTGTAAGAATTTTTATTTTTATTTTTGCTGGACCTCTTTGGGGGCCAGAGGTCTGATATTGAGAACCCCTAGATCAGAGTACTTTTTCAGTGGTGATAAACTAGAAAAAGTGGAGGCCCAAAGAGACTCAAGATGTTAATTTCCACAATTTTCTGCAACAAAACTGCAACTCCTAGAAATGGTATGTTTCCAGAAGAAAGTAAGACTGAAGGTGACAAGGATAGTCCGAAATTGTAGAAAAGAATGGAATTTGGAGGCATTGTGGAGCTTTCAAATTTGTGTATTGCCATTCAATGGCATTGTTTTTTAATAAATTGGAATTGGCAAAGGCTGTGAAGTAGCCAGAAATTAACACAAGATTCAAAATACTCAACACAGCTAGAAGGGAATTGTTAAATAAATTACCTGTCTGTATGTTTACCTCCCTAACAATACTGCCACATGCAGAGTATTTATGGTTGCAACATGACACCACTAACAATGGACAGGAGACAAGGGTTTGGAATTTTCCAGCAGTACATCCTTGTTTTCCTCCTCTTTGTACTCATACTAGAAATACTTGGTGATCAATGCACTTGGCAGCATTGGTAGAGGGAAACATGATAGGGTTAAATGATTTAAGAGTTTTCCTTACCCTATGCTCTGAGTATTTCCAGTATTACTGCAAGGAGAAACACAAGAACCAGGAGCTGGAGTAGGCAATTTGGCCGCTCAAGCCTTCTCTGCAGTTTAATACGATCTCAACCTCAGCTCCATTTTCCTATCTGCTCCCTATAACCCTTTAAGTTATGACTAATTAAAAATCTAACTCTCTCCTCAAATTTATTCAAGTGTTCTGACATCCACTGCATTCTGTGGTGGTGAATTCCCTGGAATCCCAGCCCTTTGAAAGAAGTAATTCCTCCTCATCTCTATTTTTAAATCTGCCATTCCTTAGCAGAAGACTGTGATCTCTTGTTCTAGAATGCCCACAATGGGAACTATCTAATCCAAGTCTACTTTATCAATCCCCTCTAGCATCTTGCATACCCCAATTAGATCTTCTGTCATCTTTCTAAACTGTCAACAGTAGGCCTAAACTGCTCAATCTCTCCCAAGTCAAGTCTTTCATCTACAGAATAAATCCAATAAACATTCTCTGAACTGCCTCTAATGTAAGTGCATCCTTTCTCAATTAAGCTGACCAAAATTATGCGGTCTCAATGATACCTTGTACAATTGCGACAACACTTTCCTACTTTTATACTCCATTTCTTCAGCAATAAATGTCAAAATTCCATGCATGCCAAAATCTATCCTCCTTATTTTATTACCTGCTGTACCTGCATATGAGTTTTGTGAGCTTTTCATGTATGAAGATGTCCACATCCCTCTGCACTGAACAATTTTGAACTATTTCTCCATTTAGGTAGTAAGTTGCCTCTTTATTCTTCTGACCAAACTGTAAAACCTCTCACACTTATCCACATTAAACCCCTCATGCCAAATTTCAGCCTATTCAACTAACTTATCCACATCAATTTGTAAATTTCTTATTTCTTAATTGCAACTTACTTTCACATCGATTTTAGTGTGATCTGAAAGTTTGACTACACTAGATTCTACCCCTGTACCCAAATCATTGGCATAAATTGTAATAGTTGGGGCCTGAGGACTGAATCCTGTGATACTCCACAAAATTACAGCTTGCCAACCATAGAAAAAAAAATTTATCCTGATTCTCTGCTTTTTATTGGTTAGCCAATCCTGTAAGCTAATATATTACCCTAACCCAGTGTGATCTTATCTTGTGTACGAACCCTTTCTGTGGCACCTTATCAAATGCTTTCTGGAAGTCTGGGTATGCAACATCAACAGAAACCCCATTATCCAATTTGCTTGCTACATAGTCATACAGCACGGAAACAGACCTTTCGGTACAACTAGTCTTTGCCAACCATAATCCCAAACTAAACTAGTCCCACCTGCCTGCACTTGGCCCATATCCTTCCAAACCTTTCCTATTTGTTTATGTATCCAAATGTCTTTTAAACATTGTAACTGTACCCACATCCACCACTTTCTCAGGAAGTTCACTCCACAAGCGAACCACCCTCTGCGTAAAAAATAAAAAGACCTGAGGAGCAAATTTTTTAATCTCTCTCCTCTCACAAATAAAAATGTACCCCAGTCTTAATCCTCCATCCTAGGGAAAAGACAACTACCATTAACTTTATTTATATCCCTTATTATTCTATAAACTTCTATAAGGTCACCTCTCAACCTCCAATGCTCCACTGAAAACTGTCCCAACTATCCAGCCTTCCTTTATAACTCAAACCTTCCCGGACCTGGCAACATCCTGGTAAATCTTTGCTGATCCTTCTCCAGTTTAATAATATCTTTCCTATAACTCAGAGACCAGAACTGGGCACAGTACTCTAGAACAGGTCTCACCAACGTCCTGTACAACCTCAACATGACATCCCATTACATTATGTCCCATTAATAACTAAACACTCACACATGCATCTTTGAAGAGCTCGAGCAAACTTTGAATATGGATATTACATTAGCATTTTCACAATGCACTAGAATCTTTCCAGAATCCAGAGAATTTTGAAACATTATAACCAGTAGATCCATTATCTCTGCTGACACTTCCTTTAAGACCCTAGGATGTAGGCCATCAAGCACTGGAAACTTGTTGGAGTTGAATCCCAATAATTTTTGCTTAGTGGTGGTGATGGTTTTAACTTCTTCCTTTTCTCTAAACTCTGCATTATCTGTTACTATTAGGATGGTTTCACTGTTCTCCACCATGGGGGAAAAAAAGGAAAAATTGCAAGTTCAGGAAAATTCTAAATCCTTCAGTCTTCTCTCCATCCTAAGTTGGGTCACGTAGCAATGAGCCAGACAACAGCTGGAATTAATTTTCTCCTGTTTTCTATTCCCTCCCTCTACCTCCATCCTCAACAAGACCTCATAGACTTCCTGAAGTCTGACTGTTTTACAGATTTTTTTGAGGAATGTACTGGGCACATAAAAAGCTTACGGTAGTCTGAATAAGTATAATGGCTGATGGCTGGAGCTGATCAACCTCCATTTTATCCAACAGAGAAAGGTTACTCTGAAAGGATTAGAATGTCGTTAGGAAAATGAAGCATTGCATTATCTGCAAAGCTTACACTGCAATAGGGTACTGTTTGTAAATTAACAAGTTTAATTCAGAGGTCTTGCCAATTATCCCTTATATAGATGGCTTACAAGAAGATACTGCTGGTAAAAAAATAAGACTCAAAATATTTTACATGGCATTAATAAAAATCAGAAGTCAGCTTGGTAGTAAATTTGTCATACCACAGACACAATTCCCCGACCATGGTTTAATTTCCTTTTTAACAAAAAGCATTTCAACATTAAATTATTGTTCCTGAGAGCTGAGGGCAATAAGCCATGCAAACTAGATCTCAAGATTAGTTCGACTTCATACAAAAGAACCAGGAGGCTGCAAGTGGCCTCAGTGCCCTCAAGCAAAGAAAATCTCAGATTCCTCATCCAAACTACCATCTAGCAAACAGTAGTGGTGGTCAGTTTATGCCAAGACTGGGCTTTGTGTAATGTCAATACTGGCAGCTATCCATGTGGAAAATTGCCTAGATATGCCCTGTACACGAAAAGTAGGACCAGTCTAAACCAGCGAATTAGCACCTCATCAGTCTACTTTCAATTATAACAATGGAAGGCATCATTGACAATACTATCAAACAGAACTGGCTTAGCAATAACCTGCACTCTCTCTCTATTTGGATTCTGCCAGGGTCTTTCAGCTCCTGTCTTCATTACAGCCTTAGATCAAACATGAAGAAAAGAGCAGAATTCCAAAATAAGGAGGGTGACCACCTTTGACAAGGGGCTCTAGCAAAACTGGATGTTATTGAATGGTGGAGGTGCTGAGTAGTTCATGTCTGTTATTTATTCATATGTTTACGTGTTATGACTATGACACTAGGAATGCTGATAATCAAACTGCACCACTCCACTAGTCACACCATTAATATGTTTTGATTCAATCACTAAAATGGCCGACTGACTTCTGGTTGTACTACTATCCAGAATAAGAGAGTTTCACCAACTTTCTTTGCGTACTAAAATAATCTTATCATCTTCTTAGATATCCGCCAGTCTTGTTGATACCACTTTCAAGGTATAATCTGAAATTAGAACCACTTCTTCTTAATCCCAAACAGACATGCTCAGCTCAAAACAAGAAACAATAGACTCTGCAAAGACGACTTCTTTTGTAAAATATGGACAGATGAGAAAAAATGAGCATGAGAGAGTGCTAGAGACTTGCTGCTGTTGAAGTTTCCTCTGTTCCTTACCATCGAGGGTCTGTGAAAGCAGAAATCAAATCCAGAAAGAGTCGTTATGCAATCATCAGCACAAAACCCCCATGGTCTTTTCCAAAACCAGGTTTCTCAATACTTGAGGGCCTCAAACCCCATCTTTTAACTCCCTAAAAGCTTTGCTTGCCTTTTTCTCCAAAACTATCTGACTTCCTGCAAACAGCAGGCAGATCACAACACACAAAATTTGAAACAAAAAAACCGAAAGGAATGCAGATGCTGTAAGTCAGGAACAAAAACAGAAGTTGCTGGAAAAGCTCAGGTCTGGCAGCATCTGTGAAGAAAAAAAATCAGAGTTAACGTTTCGAGTCCGGTGACCCTTCTTCTGTTTTTGTACACAAAATGTTGACCTCATTTTCCAAGAAACCACTTGATAAGAACCCTTTTCAAACACAATCTCTCACATTCACACACAATCCACAAAGTGTCTAAATAGTTCCATAGTTTAGTTTTTCCACATAGTCCACAAATATAAATACGTATCCCCAACCACCTCCTTAGCCCACGAATTTAGACCATTCCCACCCATACTACTGCACTACCTGTAGCAACTAACTTCACACAGAATGGCATGTGAACCTACAACATTCCAAAACATGGTTCAGTAACATGGTTAGCGGGAAATAGTACAGTTTGCCCATTAACTAAATGATCATGCGTTTACCTCTATGCAAAGTATTTAAGAAGTGCTGAACATTTTATTTTTTAACAAAATTCTAGCATTATTATTGGAAGCAAGAGAGTTGTGAAATAGTTAACTTTACTGAGAGTGGCTTTCAAATCTTTTCAATGAATACAGTAAAATTTTATGGACGTGAATACATACATCACCTGAAGGAAAGATATTTGGCGGTAAAGACAATTTGAATAGATTCTACATAAACCTGCTTTATAATGCAATAGTACAATTCCACATTTGGATCAGCAATGGTGCCCCCACCCTGTAGTCAAACAGGCTGCCAAAACGCATTGCGCTGCATGTTAAAATTTAACTTCACGCATGCAACTTAAAGCTATTTTCTGTTGGAGAATTTCCATTTCAGCCCAGTAATGCCAATAAAATCCTCAATCTACCTGATAACATTTTGGCAGCTTTACTTCTCATTAAGGGTAACTGGATAATTGACGTGCTTGCTCCTTGCAAGTCAGTTAGAAGAGGGCAATTGTGGTGTGGTGTGGTGGTAGTGTCTTTAACTCTGAGCCAGAAGGCCTGAGTTCAAGGCTTGGGGACCGCTTTGCAGAACACCTACGCTCGGTTCGCAATAAACAACTGCACCTCCCAGTCGCGAACCATTTCAACTCCCCCTCCCATTCCTCAGACGACACGTCCATCCTGGGCCTCCTGCAGTGCCACAACGATGCCACCCGAAGGTTGCAGGAACAGCAACTCATATTCCGCTTGGGAACCCTGCAGCCCAATGGTATCAATGTGGATTTCACAAGTTTCAAAATCTCCCCTCCCCCTACCGCATCCCAAAACCAGTCCAGCTCGTCTCTGCCTCCCTAACTTGTTCTTCCTCCCACCTCAAGCCGCACCTCCATCTCCTACCGACCAACCTCATCCCGCCCCCTTGACCTGTCCGTCCTCCCTGGACTGACCTATCCCCTCCCCAACTCCCTACCTACACTCACCTTTACTGGCTCCATCCCCGCCTCTTCGACCTGTTTGTTTCCTCTCCACCTATCCTCTCCTCTATCCCTCTTCTATCCGCCTCCCACTCTCTCCCTATTTATTTCAAAACCCCCTTCCCCTCCCCCTTTTCTGATGAAGGGTCTAGGCCCGAAACGTCAGCCTCTCTGCTCCTATGATGCTGCTTGGCCTGCTGTGTTCATCCAGCCCTGCACCTTGTTGTCTCGGATTCTCCAGCATCTGCAGTTCCTACTATCTCTGATTCAAGTCTCACCTGTTCTTTTGGTGTAATAACATTTCTGAACAGTAAATTAGAAGTAGAAAGCTTGTTCCAAGTTACCCCGACAGCTCAGTTGTTAATGACACAATGAAGTATTTCATTCAGCCATACACTCCAGAAAGGTTCTACGTTCTATCCTTCCACTCCATAAAGTTAGATCCGTTTATCTAGGATAGTAGCAGGTGCTACATTTGATTTCAATATTTGAATTATAGAGGGAACACAAAATTCACCATCATCATGAATTATCCAGTTACCCTGCTGTAAATGCACTAGAATCAGGTGGTGACAGGATTTGGCTCATCCACTTGTCCTCTTCAGTCAAATTGGAACATATTGCTCGAACATGTTGTATAAACGCCAACTTGAAAACTGCCCATGTGCATGAAATACTAGACAGTACTGTCCACCATTAAGGGCCAGTGCATTCAGCACAGCAACAAAGAAATCTGATGGAATTCATGAAAAAAAAAATTGTAACATCATTAGTTTTTAAAATAATTTCTAATAAAAGTTTGAACGATTTATCTCAATTGCAAAAAAGGTAATCCAATTTTTGAATTCCAACTTTTCTCCAATTATCACGACCAGTGCACTGTTTGGAAAGTTGTGAAACAGAATCTGTAAGGTTTGTGATACGAGACTATTGGACACGTAATAGTGTAATCTAAACTCCTCCAGAGGAGATGTTAAGTTGCCAAAATTACTGGTAATAAAATTTAGTAAACTAGATTGAGGAAATTCCTGGAATATAGCACAGGATAGGGTATGCATCTAACCATAATTTAGCCACTGTTGCACTTTTCATAACTGTCCCATCAATGTGACAATAACAAGCATCCAAAATCAAGTTATCCTGCCTTGCAGAGTTGCAGGTGATATATGAACCTGGGAGTCTGGAAATAAGAGGAGCATTTATCCAATATTACAATCTTATGAGGTGACAGACAAATTGTTTATCTATGATAATACAGAAACAATTCTGAAAGTTTTGTAAGTATTGGGTACCCAAAATGGGAAAATGAAATTATCCAACATTAGCAGAGATTTGGTGAACAAATAACACTATGATTCATCATGAATGAAGCAAGTAAATCTCATGACAGCATATTTTACAATTTAGTTGAATTCAAGAATTAAAATCCAAGGATTCTGAAAAATGGAAATTTTGTTTCCAGGTCCAGGGATATCGTAATGCACAACTGACCCATGAAAAACCGAGTTCATGTTTTAATGTCAAAACACAAAGGGTTCATAGGTTGCATTCAAGATTGTGCCTAACAGAAAAGAGTCAAAGGTTTGCTGCCTCTAAGCACAGTGAATTGATAGGTTCAGTTACTTTCTTGGACTCACTTTAGATTTCATTTTAATACTTCTCCAATGCTCCCAGTTGGACATGTCTCTGAAAAGCAGAGACTTTCATGAACGAAGGCTGGTGGCTTTATAGCAGGTGCACTGATGCAAATCGCAATATATTACTCATTATTTACAACTATATTTTCAGGGTGCGGTAAATAATTCTACTGGAATGTTAAATACAACTAAACTACTTGGTTGAATTTATTTGCAGATTCATTTGGGCGGCGCAGTAGTTCAGTGGTTAGCACTGCTGCCCCACAGCGCCAGGGACCTGGGTTCAATTCCACCCTCGGGTGACTGTGTGGAGTTTGCACATTCTCCCGTGTCTGCGTGGGTTTCCTCTGGGTGCTCTGGTTTCCTCCCATAGTCCAAAGATGTGCAGGGTAAGTGGATTGGCCATGCTAAATTGCCATAGTGTCCAAGAATGTTTAGTTTAGGTGGGTTAGACATGGAGAAATGCAGGAGTAGGGGAACGAGTCGGGGTGGGATGCTCTTTGGAGGGGTGGTGTGGACTTGTTGGGCCGAATGGCCTGTTTCCACATTGTAGGGATTCTATCATTCTAGGAGGTAGAATTAGGCCACAAGTGATTTAGACATTTTCTTTCAGTGTTTTTCAGTGCCTTACCAACAAACTCATACAAATGCAGACCATGGTGTTACATTATACAAGATAATTTCACACGAGTTCTATTCCTCCAAAAGACAAAAGACTTCAGATAACCAGAAGTCAGAGTTGCCTAGCTTGGAAACCTGTCATTGCTTTCCAAGATGTTTCTTAGCCAAAGCCAAGCACACAAATTGTAGTTTTCAAAACTTGGTGCACAACATAAGTGAATCAAACCTGGCTACTTCCTTTGAATGTTTCTGAGACTATGGTTAGTTGCCACAAATAATTCCAGTCAAAGTCACATGGTACTCAGTTGTGGGACTAAACTACTGTGTGTCATGGGGATGGAAGGTTCCCAACTCTCAATGCTTAGTAAGAATACTAGAAAGATCATCTGCATATATGAACCTTGCACAGTCAAAATAACTGATTACTCTCAATGTCTTGCAGCCATTTAGAACATAGAACAGTGCAGCACAGGAACAATCCCTTCAGTCCACCATGTCTGGGCTTACCATGATGCCATTCTAAACAAATACCATCTGCCTGCACATGGTCCACATCCCTTTTTCCCCTGCCTGTTCATTTGTCTGTCCAAATGCCTCAAACTTTGCTATTATATCCGCTTCTACCACCTTCTCTGGCAGCATATTTCCTTTATGTAAAAACACTTTTCTTGCACATCTCCTCTAAACTTTTCCATCTCACCTTAAACCTATGCCCCCGGCAATTGACATTTCCACCCTGGAAGAAAGCCTGATTATCGATTTCTCTCTCAATTTTACATACTAATATCAGGTTGCCCCTCAGCCTCCGATGCTCCAATAAAAACAATCCAAGTTTGTCCAACTTCTCCTTATTGCTAATACATTCCAATCCAAGCAACACCCTGGTAAACCTATTTTGTACCTTCTCCATGCCTTCATATCCATCCTATGATGTGGTGACCAGAACTGCACACAATACTCCAAATATGGCCTAACTAAAGTTTCATACATGACTCTCCACCTTTTATATTCAATGCCCCCTCTAATGAAGGCAAACATGCCATATGCCTTCTTTACCACCTTATCCATTTATGTTGCCAATTTCAAGGACCTACGTACTTGCACTCCAAGGTCTCTCTGTACATCACTGCTCCCAAGGGTCCTTACATGTACTGTATATGTACTTCCTCTTGCATTTGACCTCCCAAATGCATCACCTCACACTTGCCTGGATTAAACTCCATCTGCCATTTCTCCACCAACTTTCTAACTGATATATATCTTGCTGTATCCTTTGACAACATTCGTCACTATTCATAACTGCACCAATTTTCATGTTGTCTATAAGCTTACTAAACAGACCAACCACATTTTCATCCAAATCATTTGTATGTATTACAAACAAGAGGTTACAGCACCGATCCTTTAATCAAGGTTGTGAAATATAACAAGTGCAAATGAATAAAATTCTTTCAGAAGAGAGGAAAATCAATAGAGATGTACTATGTTACACAGGTAAACTTAAATCAGCATCAAACATAAGCATGATATTCTGACATCAACTTCACTCTTACTTGTCAAAAAACTGGGTTTTTTACAAATGCTATGGAACTGTATGTGAATCCCTACCAAAGATATAAAGTTCCATTGATAGAAGTTATCAGTAACACACCAGGTAATACAGCTGCAAATGAATGCATCATGCATTTACTGGAGATATGGTACAGACTTTAAAACAGACCTCATGTTTTTCATTTTTGGGACTCTAAACTGAGGAAGATACACGGCTGTAACTCAAATACAAGCAAAGGCTTTTGCAACCCAGAAATCAAATTTTATATTATTGAGTTGTGTAATACAATGTTACTTTTTAGAAGCAGTAATAGGGAGAATTTGATACTGAATGGCAGCGCAATTCTTTTTTGAGTTAAGGGCATTTTGCCTGACAACAGCCCTCTGATTGGCTGAGCTGAAGGGTGTTTTAAAACTCTAAGTGTCAAGAGCAACAGTGTGGAAAACATCCGGACCTGTAGACAGAAAGCATCCTTCTCTCTCTGGGGGCAATAAAAACAGTAAAGCCAAGAAAGCTTAAAAGAAAGAATTGATGCAAGATTTAAGTTCACCTGATCAACAATCAAATCAAAGAATGTCTGTCACCATACAGATAATAGCATGTCAAAATTGCAGAGATCAAAGAGACTGAGAAAAACAACTTGCCACCTTGTTTGCCACTTTCAAGGATCTATGTTAATCCTCCAATTTTTTTTAAATTCAGTCACAGGATGCAGGAGTCACTGGCTAGGCCAGCATTTATTGCCCATCCCTAATTAACCAGGTAAGGATGGCAGTTTCCTTCCCTAAATATATTTTACAACAATTGTCAACTGTTTCATGGTCATCATTGGATTCTTAATTCCAGATTTGCTAATTGAATTCCAGTTCTAGCATCTGCCATGGCGGGATTTGAACCGGGGTGCCAAAACATTATCTGCACCTCTAGATTAACAGTCTTGCAATAATACCATTAGGCCTTTACCTCCAACCTGTACATATACTTTTCCATCCATATTACATGTATTGAACTATTTGTCTTTTGTCTGTCTTGATGGTGATTTTTGTGCACTTGGGGTTTTAAATTGCATAAAAATAGAAATGCTTTCTTTTCACTGTTCTTGTTAAAGTTAAATCTGTTACAATAAATCCTGCTACTTTTTAAGTTACTGAAAAAAATCTGGTATGAATTTCTTTTGTCCTGAGATGCAGGCAGTCAGACAAATTGGGTATTTTAGTGGACTCATTGAAATTTTATGCATTTTGTGACAGCTTGTGGAGCACAATTATTGGTGCAGTCTTGTGCAAATGCCAATTAAACAATCACAATTTCTTTCAACGACTATACTCTTTACAGTGTGGTAACAAAGACAGTACAATTGTTACTTTTGCTCATAGATAACATGAAATAAAATCCAAGAAATCTATTTTTGGTCAGATCTTTGTGCTGAACCAGCTTCTCCACTCACCGGTCTATACATGCCACCTTTTCCACAAGGAATTATTTTCTCATCCCGTTTTCCCATTTTTGCAGATGACATAAAGTTGGTTGAGAGGTTGAACTGTGAGGAGGATGCAGAAATGCTTCAATATGATTGGGACAAGTTGAATGAGTGGGCAAATGCACAGCTGATGAAGTCTAATGTGGATAAATGTGAACTTAGCCATTAGTAGCAAAAACAAAGGCAGATTATTGTGTGAGCGGTGATAGATCGGGAAAATGGGAGGTGCCATAAGACTTGGGGTCTTTGTACACCAGTTGCTCAAAGCATACAGGTGCAGCAGATGGTGAAGGTGACAAATGCTAGATTGGCCTTCATTGCAAGAGGATTCAATTACAGAAGCAGGATGTCTTGCTACAATTGTAGAGAACCCTGGTGAAATGACATCTGCAGCATTACATGTGATTTTGGTTACCTTTATTATGAGGAAGGATGCTCTGGCTAAAGAGGGAGCACATCAAAAGTTTACCAGTCTGATTCCTGGGATGGCAAGATTGAATTACAAAAAAAGAAAATCCATGGGTTAGGACTATATTCACTGGAGTTTAGTAGAATGAGAGGGGTTGTCACAGAAACCTATAAATTTCTAACAGAACTAGACAGAATAAATGCAGGAAGGATGATGCTGATGACTGAGGATTCCAGAACAACAGGTCACAGTCTCAGAATACAAGGTAAGCAATTAGGACCAAGACGAAGAGAATTTTCTTCGCCTGGGCAGTGGTGAGCCTGTGGAATTCTCTGCCGCAGAACATGATTGAGGCCAAAACAGTGAATGTTTTCATGAAGGAGTTAGATATAATTCTTGGAGCTAAAAGGCTATGGGGAGAAAATGGGAACACTTATTGAGTTGGATGATCAAACATGATCATATTGAATGGAAGATCATGCTCCAAAGGCCAAATGGCCAACTCCTGTTCTTATTTTCTACATTCCTATGTTATTTTTCCCTCAGCCTGGAACTACTATTTTACAAAAAATACAATTTTGAGAGTTAGAAATGCCTATCAACACCTTGGCCACATAGCTGAACGTCCCATGCGAAGTTCAACATTATCAATATGATGTCAGCCTATTCCTTACAAGGGTAATATAGCCAAGGCCAGTACTGCTTTCTTCAGTAAATTAGTAGCACAGGCATATCTGAGACAGACTATTGGCAAAAACCTCAAGTCCAGAACATTACAGTACAATATATTTGAAGCACTGTCCTTCCTTCAGAGAAAGTGGTAAATAGTAGCTCCTACTGACTGCTCAGAGACATCATGATCCCTCAAGGTTACTCAAAAAATATATAATATTCTCAAATTCTGTTAATATTCTCCTAAACCAATTCTAATTGAGAATTAATTATTCACTTTATTGTCCAAATTTTGATGCAATTGAACAAAGATCGCTTCAGTATCCAAGGGGTTGCAAATGGTGTGCAAACAGCAAACATCCCTTCTGACCTTATGATAGAAGGAAGGTCACTGATGAAGCAGTTCCAAGA
The DNA here is from genome assembly GCF_021869965.1 of Rhincodon typus. Taxonomy (NCBI): domain Eukaryota; kingdom Metazoa; phylum Chordata; class Chondrichthyes; order Orectolobiformes; family Rhincodontidae; genus Rhincodon; species Rhincodon typus. The sequence continues at coordinate 9,807,096 of NC_063360.1, forward strand.
TGTTTGGAACTAGGACACTACTGAGGAATCCCTGCAATGATGCGCTGAAGCTGAGATGACTGGCCTACACCTACACTAAACATCTCACTTTGTGCTCAATACGTAACCACTACTGCTAAGCAAGTGCTGAACGACAGCACTGTTGATCACACCTTCCGTGACTTTACTGATGTGCAGGAGTTGATGGGGCACAAATTGGCTGGATTGGATTTATTTTGTTTTTATGTACACGACATATCTGGGCAATTTTCCACATTGTGGGATAGTTGCCAGTGTTGTAGCTATACTGGAACAGCTTGGCTAGGTGTGTGGCAAGTTCTAGAGCACAAGTCATCAGCACTATTGCTGAATTGTTGATAGGGCCCACAGCTTTTGCATTATCCAGTATCTTCAGTCGTTTCTTGATATCACGTGGAGTTTGCCGAAAACTGGCATCGGTGACGTTGGGGACCTCAGAAGGAGGCCAAGATGTATCATTCATTTGACACTTCTCGCAGAAGGTTGTTGCAGGTAATTAAGCTTTGTGTCTTGCAGTGATGTGATCGGCTCCCTCATCATTGAGTGTGGGATTATCATTTGAGCCATTTTTTAATTCATTCAAGGGATGAGGGCATCGCTGGCTACGGCAGCATTTATTGCCCTTCCCCAATTGCCCAGAGAGCAGTTCAGAGTCAACAACAGTGCTGTGGGTCTGGAATCACATGTAGGCTAGACCAGGTAAGGATGCGAGTTTCCTTCCCTAAAAGACGTCAGTGAACTAAATGGGTTTTTCCAACAACCGACAATAGATTCATTATTATTAGACCCTTAATTCCAGATTTTTTTTATTGAATTCAAATTCCACCATCTGCTGTGGTTGGTTGTGGAATCACTTAGCTCTATCCATCACTTCCTGCCTATGCAGTTTGGCATGCAAGTAGCTGTTTTGTAGCTTCACCAGGTTGACACCTCATTCTTGGTATACTTGCTGCAGCTTCTGCAAAGCCCTCTTGCACTCTGCATTGAATCATGATTAATCCACTGGCTTGATTGTAGTGGTGGAGTGTGGAGTAGCAAAGTACTGCGCCTGCACTAAGCGGATAGATTTCTTGCAGAGAGCTAATCTCACTTCCTCATCTTTCCCCATTGCCCGATTAGAACTTCTTTGAACATTATTTGGACATTATGCATTGACTACCTTTTCAGATTATGAACTCCAGATCATAACAGCTCCCCGCATAATTTCTTTTACCCCTGTGTTGCCCCTTGGCAATTACCTTGAATATGTCCTGTACGGCCACCGGAATTCAAGTCACACATGGCAAGTGACTAAGAATTGGCACACACATTTCACAGAAAGCACATCTGCAGATTTTGAGAGAAGGATAATGGACATGCACCAAGATGTTAACAGACATGGCTAAGATTTTGGAAGTCTCCTCTACATCATTCAAAAGCCTCAACATCTTCATTAATATTTGGTAGCCAGAATTGACTAGTACTCCAACTGGACATTAACCAATGCTTTATATAAATCTGGAGTAGTTTCCCTGGTCTGATATCAAAGCCTATAATTACAAAAGCAAAACACCATATCTGGGGGAAACTGAAATATAAAAAGAAAACGCTGGAAAACTCAGCAGATCCACCTGTGGATACAAATATAGAAACACAGTTACCATTTAAGTTCTATGACTTTTTATTAAACCTGAGACAAGTTACTCACCTTTTAACAGTTGTGGGTTAATGCTAAGAATTAATTTGTTGTATATGTCACCTCAGACATTAACAAGTGGTGGCAAGCACTTTTACATGGAAAAGAAACAAACCCTATAAGCATCACAGCTCTAAATCAAGCCGCTCACTTGTTCTGTGATGCCAAGCTAGTCTTTCTTTCCAATATACCTTCTTTTATCCCCTTTCACAGACATCAACAAAGCAATTTGCATTGATTGCCAGCTGGAACAACCACCTACATCTGGGTAAGCTATAAGGAAGTACATTTAGCAGTCTTATGAGTGTCACAGGCAAAGGGAGTGCAAGCCAAAAGAGAGATGTAAAGTGATACAAATTATTCAAAAATCAATTCTGATGTGACTTCTTGGCCATGTTCAGCCATGCAAATTTAAATACCTAATTCCATTCAATACTGCGATAGCAAATTGCTAGAACTGCACTAAAACTGTCCCAAGAAGAGTTTAGCCCCAAAATGCAAATTGGTTAACTATTTCATAAATTGAAAAAAAGTTTTACAACTTTATGGTAGAATTCTCTAATTAACATCAAATGTTAAGTTATTGAGCAATTCACATTTTTCAATTTCCCTCCTTCATTTGAGGTCTGAGTTCTGGAAATTGCAAGCAAGCAAGCATTTGACATCTTCACAATTTTAAATTGGCAACACTAGTCCAGGAAATGACTCACTATGGTGAAGGATTTGAAAATCAGGACATGAATTAAAAGTGAATCAGTTAGGAGTAACAGTGAAAGTCAGACAGATTTTTCACTTCAAAAAATTATGGAGCTAGATGCGGGTAGCTATATTCAGGTTGAAAAAAAAAGTTGAAGTATTTTTAGTGATGGAGAAGGCAAGAGGTCAGCTGTGTAGGGCTAATACAGAAATGTTTTTTCTTCCCAGAAGTTCTTACAATGGTCTCAATAAGGAGTTGGGTATAACATTTGTGGCTGAAGAATTCAAAGGAAAAGCAAAGGCTGAAGTGGAACATAGTACTGAGTTGGAAGATCAGTTCCTAAGTCCTATACTCAAAGGTCTGAGCAATGAAGGCAAGCACGATAAACGTATGTTTTGTTTTGTCTTAAGAATACACATTGCATTGAGTTTTGATCGCAAGCTACATTACATTTGCAGATTTGATACAAATACAAAATGGCACTGATTGCCTGCTCAGTCGGAATAAGTGATTATATAGCCATTAAAAATGTAAAACCTCATTACTGGAAAGCTTCTTTAATCTTGAGTATTTGATCAGTTAAATTAGTTTTAGCTTTAAGTCATTTAATAATGAGAAAAAAAAGTATATTAAGTTGTTGACTTGCTTACCGAGCTGGCTTGTTCTTGTTCAGACGTTTCGTCATCTAGCTAAGTAGCATCATTAGTGTAGCCTCCAATGAAGCGGTGTTATTCTACACTGCTCGGAATTTATATGGTCCGTTATGGGGAGTAGTGTCACTTCCAGTTTTGATCTGTATGGGTTTGTATATGGGGTCCAATTCTATGTGTTTGTTGATTGCATTACGGCTGGAGAATCTTGCCTCTAGGAATTTCCATGCATGTCTATGTTTGGCTTGGGCTGCCATGGTTACCTTGTCCCAGTTGAACTGATGGCCTTCATTGTCTGAGCATACCGATATTAAGGAGCGATCGTCTTGCCATTTTGCTGCTAGTTGATGTTCATGCATTCTGATGGCTAATTTCCTTCCTGTCTGTCCGATGTAATGTTTGTGGCAGTCATTGCATGGTATTTTGTAAAGCACGTTGGTTCTGCATGTTGTGGGAATGGGGTCTTTAATTCTGAAGAGTGTTTGTTATAGAGTAACTTGTGGGCCACCATGATTCCTAGTGGTCACTGGAGTCATGAGATAGGGAGGCAATCATTGTGCTACAAGAGCTGTAAACTGAAGGCGAACAATCAGGGCTCATCCAGGATTATTTGCCTTCAGTTTATGGCTATTGTGGCACAAGACTGGTTCAATATGTCAGTCCAGATCCAAAAGACAAAAGGCTTGCCTTATAAAGGCAAGATTGAGCAATTTAGGCGTATAATTGTCAAGATTCAGAAGAATGAGAGGAGATCTAATCAAGATATAAAAAATGCTAAAGGGGACTGACAAATTAGATGCACAGCAGATGTTCAGCCTTGTGGAGCAATCTGCAATGAGAATTCATAGGCTAAGAGGTGACAGATTTAAAATAGAGGTGGGAAGGATTTGCTTCTCTGAAAGGGTTGTGAATCGATAGCATTGTCTACCCTGGAGTCTGGTGGAACAGTGAAGAAATTTAAGGAGGAGATAGATTTTTAATTGGTAATGGCCGAAAGGGTTCTGGTGAGCATACAGGAACGTGCAGTTGAGGCCGACATGGGATCAGCCACGATCATAGCAAATACCATAGCAAGCTCAAGGGCTGTATTGCCTACTCCTAATTTTAGTTCTGTTACATTCTCATAATATGACCTGCAAATTTCTGTAGTTTGGAACTTGGAGCACGAGCTCACCTACATATGCTTTTCAGAAGCTAGAGGGAAATGCCGAAATTGTAAAGGCACCAACAGCCAACACTTCAAAGACATCAGCAATAACATAAACACATATGTAGCAGTTCTATTCTGCCAATAGACCTTTTGCGATGTTGTATAAAGAGTTCATATTAATAAAAAGTAGAAAATACATACAACAGAACTCTACAGATTTGAAAGACGTAATTATCTTTTAGGTGCTATTTCACAGAAAGTACTCTTTTCTCACTTCAACGTGTGAGCTTGCTTCACCCAAAATTACAAATTAATCTTCAAGACTTCACAATAAATAGCAAAATCCCTCTATCAATAATTTTCAATATTCTGATTTTTGGAATACAGTTCCAAGGACCACAATGTTTTGTTGCTTACGTTGCAAGTGATCTTTCTTCTTATGACCATACAACAAGAACCTTGGTGCTGGGGTCAGCCATGTGTTAATCCAGCTGATTCCAATTTTTAAACCAGTTTCCAGTTCCAGCAGGAGTCACTTGATGGCAGAAAGAATGGTCACCTTCTTCCACCCAACACTGGGGAGTGATGCTGACTGCACTGCCCTCATCACTAGAGACTGATTTTTTTTATAAAGTATTCAATTCAAACTCCATTAAGTGAAAAAGTAACTTTCCTATTTTATTCCCCCTCCATCACTTCCATTAGATGAAAAAATAACCTGTAGCATTATCGTGAGGTTGAAAAGAAAAATCTTAAATGATGCAAAATTATAGCGCAATCCATCTTCAATTTAATACCTTAGTACTGAACAAAGGTTTCCACTAACCTAACTTTTTTTTTTACACTGATTCAATATTTACTAATAACATTTACAATATACTGTTGCATTATGACTCAGCTTAACTGTTAAGAACGAAAATCTTATCAACTTAAATAGTACACAGGTAAAAATGACTGCTTATTGCTATGGCGAGAACTTTAAATGGTTACGGTTTGAAGTAGCATTGGTCACCAATATTAAAATGAACTTGCGCAAGATTGGTTTCAAGTGTTTGTTTTTAAAACACAACAAAATGGATGGCATTCTAATGTTTTAGTATTGGGAGTGTCTGATATATTGCCACTTAGTACCGATGATTGAGCCTATAAACAACATGAGCCTTTTCTCCTATTGGCATGATTATTCATATCAGTTTCTTTACCAGCTGAATAAAGAAAATTAACACATCATTGGTCTGCATTGGCAAAATCAGTGTTTTTCAATCTTCCAAACCAGCAAAGTGAAAACAATGCATCCAATAAATGTAACAGCAATCTCAATGCCAACTGAATAGACTTTTCAGTTAGTTGGCTTAAGTGTGGAGCAGTAAGCTGACCAAGTGTGATGACAACAATGACCATGTAACAAACCATATCAGGTATGGTGCTGCAGCTTAGACCTTGAAAAAGAGCATAGTTTCAATTTAGTCAAGGCGAAACAAAATAGGGGAGCTGTAAACCAAAATGGAAAAGAGGCAACCAGTCAATTTCAAGTGCACAACAGTCTTACCCTGATTTATTTCATATGTCAATAGGAAAAACTGTGCAGTGTTGATAATGCTCACAAACCTTGAGGTTTGATAAGATTTTAATTCTAACCATGATTTTGATGGGAGAGGTGGTAACATATTGATAATGTCACTGGACTGGTAAATCAGAACACCAGGCTAATGTTCTGGGAACATGGCAGATGTTGAAATATGAGTTTAATAATAAGTAAAACTCAAATTTAAACAAAAACTAGCTTAATAATGAGAACAACAATATTCAATTGTCGTAAAAAGCCACTTGGTACTCGAATGCCCTTTTAAGGAAATCCATCAACATTACTCGATCTTGCCTCCATATTACGCCAGACCTTCTGCAAAATGGTTCCCTTCTAAATGCCCTCTGAGCAATTAGGGATGGGCAGTAAATGCCAGGTTGGTGTTCCACATCCCATGAGCAAATGAAAATAAAAGCTTTCAGCTCACCTCATTAGGTGTGGAACATAGCTGAAACTACCTGTTTCAAAGAGTTATTGTGTACGTATGATTTTCTACTAGTATGAAACTGAGCCATGTAGACATGAAAGTCCTAGGTTTAATACACGCCCCCCGCCCATTGATCTGACCTCAGCCAGATTTACAGAAGCACTAGGTGGCCACAGTGCCCATGTCTAGAAAGAAACATTGTTTAAGAATACATAACCTAAAACGTTTTCATTCAACCCATTGTGTTAATATCAGCTCACTTAAGGCTGCAATGTGGTCTGGAGATAAGCAGCCGTGGCAGAACTAAAAGTGACCCATTGTTGGGATATATTCTTTCGATCAGACAGAACACATTAGAGGGAGGGTGAAGGTGTTGTCTGGAACACGGAGAGAGAGTATGTCATCAGTTATTGCTTGACTAGTTGGTCAGACATCTCTCCAAATTTTGGCAGTAGACCCTAGATATTAGTAGGAAGGTTTTTGCAAGGCCACCAGGGCCGAGTTTGTCATTGTCTTTTCCAGTGCCAAGGTTGATGCCTGGTGGTCCATCCACTTTCATTCTTTTATTCTATTCATTGCAGAATTCCTATTATCCAACCTGCTCTAGTAGCCAAATAGTTATATAGCGGGTCCAGTTAATTTTCTGGTCAATGGTTTCCACCACTCTCCAGGATGTTAATAATGGTAGGTTCAGTGATGGTAATGCTACTGAACAGTGCCATGGGCAATGGTTCGAATTCTCCTGTTGCAGAGGGTCAATGCCAGGCACTTGTGAGGCAGATGTTACTTGTCACTTATCAGGGCAAGTCCACATGTTTTTCAGCTCTTGCTGCATATGGACACATACTGCTTCAGTATGTGGAATGTTGCAAATGATGCTGAATATTGTAAAATCATCTGACTTTATGATGGAAGGAAGGTCATTGATGAATTAAAGATGGTTGGGCCGAGGGGGTGGCTTCAGTGGTGACACCTGTAGCCACTTCAGAAACCCAGGAGCCGTGGAGGGAACAAAAGATGAACTTGTCTTAATTTTGTCTCAATTATTTCTTTTTACAGTTTATTTAATTAAAATGGTGTTGGACTATGGCAATTTATACACTTTTCACTGTATTTTCATAAGTGCAAGTGACATTAATTTACTGTTCTATTCCTCCAGTGGTGTCTTGGAACGGAGATGACTGACTTGCAACAATCTCAATCTTGCTTATTCTAGGAATGACTTAAATCAGTGGAGATTTTTCCCTCTGATCCCACTGACTCCAGTTTTTCAAGGCACTTTGAGGCAACATAGTTAAATGTGCCTCAATGTTAAGGACAACCACTCTGACTTCACCTCTGGAGTTTAATTCTCTTGTCCATGTTTGGACCAAGACTGTAGTGAGGCGAGGGGCTGAGTGGCCCTGGTGGATCTCAAACTATCAGTGAGCAGGTTAATCCTTTGCAGTCCCTCATCCAAGGAACACATCATGCAAATCTTTTCTTCACCCTTTCTTGTGGCTTCACATCCTTTCCAACAAATGATGCCCAGAACTGGAGTACTTTATAAAGGTTCATCATAATGTCATGCTTTTGGTCCCTAGGTCTCTGTTCACAAAACCCACTATCAAGTATACGTTATTAATTGGCTTTCTTCACTTACCCTGCAACTTTCAACAACTTGTCACATATCCTTAGTACCTTGTGTTTTTTTTTTCTTAAATTCACTTGTGATACATGGGGTTTCGCCGGCTGGTGAGCAATTTTTGCCCATCCCTGGTTGCTCTCGAGAAAAGTGGTGAGCTGCCTTCTTGAACCATGTGCTAAAGGTAGACCCACAATGCCATTTGGGAGGGAATTCCAGGCGTTTGACCCAGCTACAGTGAAGGAATGGTGATCTTTCCAAGTCAGAAATGGTGAGTGGCTTGGAGCAGAACCTGCAGGTTATGATGTTTCCATGTATCTGCTGCCCTTGTCCTTCTCAATGGAAGTGGTCATGGGTTTGGAAGGATTTTTGCCTGAGGATCTTTGGTGAATTTCTGCAGTGCATCTTCTAAAGAGGACATACCTCTACCACTTTAGAATCGTATTCTTTATTTTTCATGCTTCCTATTGTTGTTCTTCCTATCAAACTGTAACCAAGTTATATGTAAGGTAGCCATGACCCACAGAACAGCTATCATAGTATAAATCAACACCTTTTAGAAATGAATGATGAACGTGAAATAAGGTGGTACAACTACTGACATAATGCAGACACTTTTCTCTCACAAATTTGTTTTAAAAATCTGTTGCATAGTTTTACTATTTCTAATTGAAAACTAAGAGTCATTCAGCATGGAAACAGACCCTTCAGTCCAACAAGTCCATACCAACCATAATCCCAAACTAAACTAGTCCCACGTGCCTGTGCTTGGTCCTTACCCCTCCAAACATTTCTTATTCTCTACTTATCCAAAAGTCTAAATGTTGTAACTGTACTCGCATGCACTTCTTCCTCTAGAAGTTCATTCCACACACAAACTATCCTGTGTTAAAAAAAAAACTGCCCCACGTCTTTGTTAAATCGTTTTCCTCTCACTTTAAAAATATGCCTCCTAGTCTTGAAACCCCGCCCTACAGAAAGGATACCTGCCATTCACCTTATCTATACCCCTCATGATTTTATAAAACTCTATAAAGGTTACCCTTCAACCTCCTATGCTCCAAAGAAAAAAAAAGTCCTCACTTATCCAGCCTCTCCCCATAACTCAAACTTTCCATTTTCAGCAGCATCCTGGTAAATCTCTTCTGAACTCTCTCCGTCTTAATAATATCCTTCTTATAACAGGACAACAGAACTGAATACAGTACTCCAAGAGGCCTCACCAACTTCAACGTAACTTAAGATGATCCTACTTTTGAAATCCCTAAAGATTTTCCTGCTGATCCTGAAGTCTGACAAATTTGCTGTAACATAATCTCCCTAAATTCCTGACATTTGAAAGGAAACAGCTTTTCTCAAATCCTACCATTTCAAAACATTTCCAATTGGCCTTTTGCAGAAGTTCCTGAATCAGCAGTTTTGAACAAGTAAATAAATATACACAGCCATTCCATAACAATATTTAAGTTTCTCTCCATTCTGTCACATTTGAAGCAATCACCTCCTAGGTCTTCTCAGCCTTTTACATCAAATTCATCATATCCTTGACAATGGTTTTTAAAATACATTAAATAAATAAACATTTCTAACTAGCCTCACAGCCCAGATTTTAGATTTTGTTCTCTAAATTTTCCTTCTGCTTCTCCAGGCACGACTTACCGATTCTGTCCTTTGAGACCTCATTAAGTGACAAGTCTACATTTTTAAATTTTGACAGAAGTCTATCTGACTGTAATTGCTACTGGGAGGAGATAGTCATGTTGTCCATGTGTGCCTAATTTCCAGAATTGAGACAAATGCATTTCAGTCTAAAGTAGAAATTTTGGCTGCTTTGCTACCTGAATCCGTGTTGTTCCCTATTCTGTAACAGAGGTATACAGAGGTTACTTAATTCTCCTCCTGCTGACTGAAAGATCAGGCATTAAAACTGGAACTTCCTGGTCTGCATCTGCAACTGCTTTGTTAGACATCGAAACCATTAAGCAGAAGTCATTTACCAGTCAATTTTATCATGCCATCATTCACCTACTAATTTTACAATAATTTGATACCATTTCACAGGTCAAATGCTGCACCCATGCAGTAAATCATTTAGGAAAACAGAGTGACATTGAAGTACTGTTAGAAAGTTCCGATTGTGTTTTTTAAGAATCATTATTGCAATATTTTCCAGGTTGAGAGATACTTTGGATTCAGCAACTTCAGATTTATTGCAAATGCTCAAATTGAGAATACAACATAGACTGCTGGCCACAAAAAAGAAATCAATTATTTGTTCTCACACTCAATTCCAAACACTGCCGTTCTGACCCAGTTATAAACTTGTGTAAGCAAAACATTTGTACAGTCTCATTTGCAAACAGTCTGAAATGGCAGCACCAGCAAACTCAGTGTTAAGCTTCATGAACAGAGTTTATATATATTTCACTTTGCCTTCTTCTACTCAAGTCATTAATTTGCAATGACCTCGCAAAGAATTTTTCTCCCCTTCTAGCTCTGAGTCTCCCATTGTCATTTGCAACCCAATTGTTGCACAAAATCAAACAAGAAAGTAATTCTGCAGGAGGGGAGGTGATGGCCTTGTGGTATTATTGCTGGACTGTTAATCCAGAGATCTCGGTAATGTTCTGGGGACCCAGGTTCAAATCCTGCCAAGGCAGATGGTGGTATTTGAATTCAATAAAAATCTGGAATTAAGAGTCTAACGATGACCATGAATCCATTGTCGATTGTCAGGGAAAACCCCATCTGGTTCACTAATGTCCTTTAGGGAAGGAAACTGCCATTCTTACCTGGTCTGGCCTACATGTGACTCCAGATCCACTGTAATGTGGTTGGCTCTGAACTGTGCTCTGAGTAATTAGGGATGGGCAATAAATTCTGGCCTAGCCAACGATACCCCATCCCATGAATGAATTTTTAAAAAAGTAGTTTTGGTCTCCTTGTTTAAGGAAGGTCATATTTGCATAGTAATCAACTCAGATAATTCAGTTGGTCGATTTCAGGGATAAAATTTCTATAAGGAAATACTGATCAGGTTCAGCCTATATCCATTTGAGTTGGAAGAATGAGAGATGGTCTAATTGAAACATACCAGATTTTAAAGTGGGATGATGAAGGGAATGTTTCATCTTGGTCAGAAAAAAAAACAGAATTAGGGGTGCAGTTTAAATGTAAAGGGCTTTTTGTTTAAAATTGAGATGAGGAAGATTATTTCTCTCCGAGGGTCTCTTCACCAGAGAACTGCGGAGGCTCGGTTACTAAATGTAGCCAAGGCAGATTTAGATTACTGATAAACAACAGTGTTCAAAGGATATGAGCGACTGGCAGTGAAATGGAGTTATAGCTACAATCATGATCTTACTTAATGGACCAAAAGCCTACTCCTCATTCTATTTCTTATGATTAGAGCCTGAAGAAAATACGGAGGCATGGGATCGAGGGTGATTTAGCGGTTTGGATCAGAAATTGGCTAGCTGTAAGAAGACAGAGGGTGGTGGTTGATGGGAAATGTTCATCCTGGAGTTCAGTTACTAGTGGTGTATCGCAAGGATCTGTTTTGGGGCCACTGCTGTTTGTCATTTTTATAAATGACCTGGACGAGGGTGTAGAAGGATGGGTTAGTAAATTTGCGGATGACACTAAAGTCGGTGGAGTTGCGGATAGTGCGGAAGGATGTTGCAGGTTACAGAGGGACATAGATAAGCTGCAGAGCTGGGCTGAGAGGTGGCAAATGGAGTTTAATGCGGAAAAGTGTGAGGTGATTCACTTTGGAAGGAGTAATAGGAATACAGAGTACTGGGCTAATGGTAATATTCTTGGTAATGTGGATGAGCAGAGAGATCTCGGTGTCCATGTGCATCAATCCCTGAAAGTTGCCACCCAAGTTGATAGGGTTGTTAAGAAGGCGTACGGTGTGTTAGGTTTTATTGGTAGAGGGATTGAGTTTCGGAGCCATGAGGTCATGTTGCAGCTGTACAAAACTCTGGTGCGGTCGCACTTGGAGTATTGCGTACAGTTCTGGTCGCCGCATTATAGGAAGGATGTGGAAGCATTGGAAAGGGTGCAGAGGAGATTTACCAGAATGTTGCCTGGTATGGAGGGAAGGTCTTATGAGGAAAGGCTGAGGGACTTGAGGCTGTTTTCATTAGAGAGAAGAAGGTTAAGAGGTGACTTATTAGAGACGTACAAGATGATCAGAGGATTAGATAGGGTGGACAGCAAGAGCCTTTTTCCTCGGATGGTGATGGCTAGCACGAGGGGACATAGCTTTAAATTGAGGAGTAATAGATATAGGACAGATGTCAGAGGTAGGTTCTTTACTCAGAGAGTAGTAAGGGCATGGAATGCCCTGCCTGCAACAGTAGTAGACTCGCCCACTTTAAGGGCATTTAAATGGTCATTGGATAAACATATGGATGATAATGGAATAGCGTAGGTTAGATGGGCTTCAGATTGGTTTCATAGGTCAGTGCATCATCGAGGGCCGAAGGGCCTGTACTGCGCTGTAATGTTCTATGTTCTGTGTTCTAAGATTATTCTCCTTCTCCTCAAGGGATAACAAAAAGTCAACTTGCAGGAAGATTCAAGTACTTTTACAAATACTACATAAGGGTTAGAAACTGTGTGTAATTTACCATCTTCTTGATCCAGAAAATTTGTACTCCGCCAAACCAAAAGTGAAACTGTCTTTGTTTTAGGTTGAGAAAAATCGCTGGAGAATTCTCACCCTGGTTCATTACCAATTTAATGGGCGCATAGAACTGAATGTCAGGCAGGATTAGGTTAATCTGTGATTCCATCAGGAGTCAAATAACCCAAAAATATTCATCATACATAAATAATTGGGTGAATCAATTGGTTGAAACATTGGAGATGACCCAACCCCTGCGTAGCTGCTTCCTTTTAGAAAATCATCATCTCCGGGAGAGAACTTGTAGGAGAAAAAGGAAATTTGAAGGATGTGAGTACTATAGCTTCATCACTAAACTTACAAATCTTACAGTACTTCAAAAGGTGACAAAAACAATACAATAATAATGAATTATATTCCAAGAATAGTTTTAACTGCTTAAAAGAAAATGTATTTTTATATCAACCTGCTTCAACATATTATATCACACTTCCATAACAGGAGGCACTTGAACCTGGGTCATTTGGCTCAGAGGTGGAGGACTGACACTGTTCTACAAGATCATACTTGGATGAGGTTTTGGTGACAAGGCATACTTAATAATGGTGGGAGCAATGAGTTAATTTTCTCAGTATCAAAAGCATATTGAATTAAGCATGTTTTCCCAAGAATGTACTGATCCTGATATACTACAGTCAACATTGATAGCTGATTTTTAGTCTGTTCTGTTGATGACCTCTGCATCCTTATTAGCTCAGTCAGAAGATTCTTGCTCAATGCAGAAAGTCACAGGTTCAAGTATCAAAATATCAAGTCTTGAATACATAATCAAGGCCAACACTTCATTTCTACAATCCTGGAGAGAAAGAAACTAAAACTTTGATTTTTTTGTTGTGTCTTTCATGACCTCAGTCACGGTAAGGACATTCAGAGCAACCCAAAGTGCAAACCAACTAAGGAAATAATGCATAGTAACTGTTATACAGGGATCACTTGGCCACCAATTCAAGCACAGCAAGGTCCCACAAAGTCACAATTTATAACTTAATTTAGTGATGTTGGTTTAGAGTCAAGTACTGCCCAGAAACAAAAAATACTCATTTTCATCTATTTTGAAGAACAACCTTCTGGATGGTTCTGTCTTTTTAAAGGCAAACTTGCTTCTGTGTCTGGCTCTTTGTATCATGGGACACATGCTGGGCAACAGCTCAATTTTCTTTCTCTTCCTTGTACCCTCGTTTTCTAAAGCCCTGAATGATTCACGTCAAAACTCCTCCAAAAGCCTCATTTAAATGCCTGTGAACAAATTTCCAGATAGCCCAGTACCACTCTCAGAACCGAAACATGAAACTATGTCTCCCCTTCTACACACACACAAGGTACAAGTACAAATCAAACTTAAAGTTGTGTATGGTTCTGTCCACTTTAGAACCTATGTTTCCAAATATTAACATTATGAACCTTCATCACTGATGACATACTGATGGTGCAATAATCCCTCATCAAGGCATTGAAATGCAATCCTAGATCATTTGTGGCAATTTTAAGGAGTGAGGGCTTCAACCCAAAATCATTTGACTCAAAAGGCAAAAAGTGTTAGTAGTGGGCCAGGCAAAGCCAACATATTGTTCTGTAGTCTCAAATCTCAAAGAGATATATTTCAATTTAAAAAGAATGAAGTATGCATCTAAAGTTTGGCCTTAAATCTTACTTGATTTAAATTTAGATGAACCATAGAGCAGCTCATTTAAGGATGCTATTGTGCAAAGTGAAAACTTTGTATTACAGGCAAAACTACAGATAAATAACCCCATTTTCTCTTTTGTTTAGACTAACCCACATAATGCTCATCTAAGTGTGTCGGCTTAACATTCTAGATTGTTCAATTAAGTTTCAGTACATTGCACTGCACTGTAGATTGAATGAGTTTTCAAACTGAGTTTTTAAAAAAAAGGAAAAAATTTAAAACAATGTATCACACTCAAAGAGACCACAGCCAAAAAAGGTACAAAAGCTAATAAACCAGTATGTACTGATGTACCTAATCTAGCAGGCAAGATTCTTGTTCCAAGAACCCGTCTGCTAAATCTCAGAATCATAAAATCATAAAATCCACTTTTAACAGAATAAAATGTCCCAAGTACTTCACAGGAGCATTAAAAAACAAAGATTGAGTGAGTTATATAAGGAAATATTAGGTCAAAGGACCAAAAGTGTAAAGGAGAAAAAGGTGAGCTGGACGGAGGAATTGTCGAGCTTAGGCCTAGGCTACTGAAAGCACACCCACTAACAGTGGAGTAATTAAAATGGAGGGCGCACAAGAGGCCAGAATTAGAGGAGCACAGACAACAGTTTCTATTTACTGTCTCATGGGATATGGATGTCAACCACATTGCTTTAGAACAGTCAGATATGAGTAGACTGGTGAGGATTGCAGATTTCCTATCTTAAAGAACAGGTGTGAACCAAGTAAGTTTTTACATTGCCTGGGGAGGCAATGGCCTAGTAGTATTATCGCTGGACTGTTAAATCCAGAGACCCAGATAATGTTCTGGGGACCCAGGTTTGAATCCCACCACAGCAGATGGTGATTTGAATTCAATAAATATCTGGAATTAACAGTCTAATGATGACTGTGAATCCATTGTCAGTTGTCAGGAAAAACCCATCTGGTTCACTAATGTCCTTTAGGGAAGGAAACTGCCATCCTTACCTGGTCTGGCCTACATGTGACTCCAGACCCACAGCAATGTGGTTGACTCTTAATTGCTGTCTGGGCAATTAGGGGTGGGCAATAAATGCTGCCTAGCCAGCAACGCCCTCATCCTGTGAATGAATAAAGAAAAAAAATTAATAACAATTCTCAAAATGACCATTACAGAGACCAGCTTTCAATTCCAAATTTTATTAATTGAAGTTAAATTCCATCACCTATCGTGATGGGATTTGAACCCATGTCAGATGAGCATTACTATTCCAGTGATGTTACCTGTATGCCACCAGACTGCCAAGGTAGAACAGATGTGGACATAGAGGGATTTGAACCCAAGGATAAGAATTTTAAAGTCAAGGTATCACTTGATCAGGAGCTAACAGGTCAAAAAGCACAAAGGTAATACAAGATTAGAACTCACTTTGAGTTAAGACAAATAACAATAATTTGAATAGCCTCAGGTTTATGAAGAATACAATGTGGGAGACCAGTCAGGAAGCCCCCTGAAAGTTATGGAATCTTGTCAGGTCAGGAAGAGAGATTCTGCAATACCTTATCACCATACCTGGGTTACAATACGTGAGTGGCACAGTCACCTGACAGGAACGTTTAATTAAAAAATAAAGCAATGGTCCTCAATGACACAATGCATTAAACAGAATGTTTCAGAAAGTGCATTAATTTTCAATATAACATTTACTCTCATCCAAAATTTTATTTCCCCTACAAAATAAATTCATTATACTCCAGTTACCTCACTCACCTCTCAGACATGCAGCGAGCCAGAAAAACAAGGTGCAACAATCTGAGAAATGGGTAGACACAGAAAGGAAGTAAAGTAGTCAAAAGAAGAATCTGTACACATGGAAATTCATGGATGCAAGACAGCACAGAAACAGTTAAGACAGTATCTAACAACAGTGCTCAATTTATGGAAGGGTTTGAGTGTAACAAGTGAAGCTCTTTCTTTTAGTTAAACAATTGATAATAGCGTCCAAAAGAAAGGAATAATAGAAGCATTAGGAAGCAGGAAGAAAATTTAATATTGTTTAGAATTGGGAATCATAACTAGTTATTGAAGCAGGGTCCATGATGTGGGGCCCAGGCTAATGCACAGCAGACATGAGTTCAAATCCTACCTTGGCAGCTGGAGAAATTTAAATTCAATTAATAAATTGACAATTGTTAGTCTCAGTAAGGGTGACCATGAAACTAACATTGATTGTTGTGAAAACTCATCTGGTTCACTGATCTAGAAACATAGAAAATAGGAAGAGTAGGCCATTCACACCTTTGTACTTGCTGTGTTATTCAATATGATCATGGCTAACCATCCAACTCTGTACCCTATTCCCGTTTTCTCCTCATGATGTTCTTAAGTGAAGAAATCTGCCATTCTTACCTGTGCCTGGTCTTCATATGACTCTACAGCAATATGACTGACTTTTAACTCCCTCTGAAACGCCTCGAGAGGCTGTCAATTCAAAGACAGTTAAGGATCGGGAACAAATGCTAACCTTGCTAGTAATGCCCAAATTTCTTGAAAGAAATAAATAAAACATGCTGCAACAAATAGAAAATTAAATTTTAAAAAAGTTACAAAAAATATAAGTGGATCACTTCAGTGAGAGAATTAACAGTAGAATGAGGGGCCAAATGCCTCCACCTGAGCTGAAGTTTCTATCATTCCATGAAAGAGACACAAGTAAACAGCACTGCGGTTCAGCTGATTGTAAATTAATTTGATCTGAGTCATGCACTATGACATTTCAATGCATATGTCGAGCAAGTACAGTTTCACTAGGCTATTATTTTTAGCAAACCGCTCTTCTACAATCTGCACAGCCAGCTAGCCAAGTGCTCCGGGGTAAGGAAACACTGGCAGTAAAATGCAAGAAAAATAGAAAATAATTATTGGTAATCAATGCCACAAGTTGGAATTTCAAGCTGCCATCCAAGTGCAAGATTCTGACTGAATAAATAACAAACTAGATCCTGTGGTTTACCACATCAAATAGACCCTTTTCTTTTAGGCAAGACAAATACAAACCAACTAGGAAAAGATTTTAAAAAGGAAATAACTGAATATTTCAAGTAGCAGCTTAGTTTATGATAGTACTACAAGTCAGAAGATTCAACATCACCTCACAACTCAACAAGACATTTAAGTTAGAACTGAACAACAACTCCACTGACACAGTGATATTCTTTCAAAGGAAGAGATTTAATACAGGGTTTCTGTCTAGTTGTTCACATTGACCATCACTCAAACTGATTAACTTGTCATTCATCTTACACGTTGCTTGCCGGGCCTTGCTGCACACTGATAAATCTTTGACATTACATTGTGCGTATTTCAAAACTGACCAGTTGAGCCATGATAATGTGCAACATAAATGCCTTCTTAGAAGACTAAGTTCCTTTATTAGAAGATGAGGCATATCAATTCCAACCTCACCAAACAGTCCAACATTACACCCATTGATGTCCAGTGATCAGACCACCACTTTCATCCACCTTCCAAGAAATAACTTCAATCCTATTACATAGCTGTATCAATCTACGTACCACAAAAGAGGAGTACTGAATTTTGTCAGGCTCCATGTGGATGGGTTAGCACCTGAGCATCATGAAGGCTTTTATGTAGATTTCTTTGTTTTCTCCCACTGTTCACTACTACGAATCCCCACAACTTTTTCCATAAGTTACTAGTCTTGCTGGAGTATAAGGTCACATGTAAACTCCAGGACTTTGTCAAAATGGCAATTTTTTACACTTTAACCAAAGGTATTGAATACCATCTATGCTCATATGTGAAAACTACACAAGTAGTGAAATAATTTTAAGACATATTTTGGAACAATTCAAAGAGATTTGTAAGTGCTACAATACCCATTCTGTTGTAAGTCATTTTTATTTCAAAAATATACTTTATTCGTTCAAAAAAAAAAAGCTTTATATACATATATAGATGCTAAAGTGGTTCGTTTCTGAACAGTCTTTGCATATGGAGAATAAACAAACACGAGGTATTTCTTATTAATACAAAACTATAGTTACATACATTCGAGGCACTGGGAGGGTCAGATAACTGAATGGACCACCATTGTACTTTGGCTGAAAGACTTTAGACGGTGGTCTTTACCCACTGTGCCTTGGCAGCAGCTGCCCCATGCTTTAGTGTGGCCCTCAGCACGTAGTCCTGGACCTTGAAATGTGTAGTCTACAACACTCGGTTGAGGTCAATTCCTTGCTCTGGAAGACCAACAAGTTTCAGGCAGACCAAAGAGCGTCTCTCACCGAGGGTATGGTCCTCCAGGCACAGTCAATGTTTGTCTGAGTCTATGTCCCACGGAACAGCCCGTAGAGCACGGGGTCCTGCGTCTTGGAGCCAATTAGGACGAACCTTGACAAAACCCACTGCATACTTATTCAGATTTCCTTTGCAAAGGCACATTCCAGAAGGAGACATGTGACAATCTCTATCCCCAACCCCACCCCCCGCAGCTGCTTCAAGGGCAGCGTGCGTTGGCGCAGAGAGGCTGAGCCTACATAAAAAATCTCTCAGATAATCCCCTTCAGAGGATTAGATAGGGTGGACAGTGGGAGCCTTTTTCCTCGGATGGTGATGGCTAGCACGAGGGAACATAGCTTTAAATTGAGGGATGATAGATATAGGACAGATGTCAGAGGTAGGTTCTTTACTCAGAGAGTAGCAAGGGCGTGGAATGCCCTGCCTGCAAAAGTAGTAGACTCACCAACTTTAAGGGCATTTAAATGGTCATTGGATAAACATATGGATGATAATGGAATAGGTTAGGTTAGGTTAGATGGGCTTCAGAGTGGTTTCACAGGTCGGCGCAACATCGAGGGCCGAAGGGCCTGTACTGCGCTGTAATGTTCTATGTTCCCACCACCAGCGAAGCAATGTCTTGGTGCTTGTTGGAAAGTTCTGGTTCTGTTGCAAGTGCACCACCCTATTTAAGAAGTCAACAAATTTAAGGTAATGCATGGAGAAATGATAACTGATGGATGACAAACCTCATCTTATATTCATTGTAACTGGGAAAAAAATCAGTAATGTTATCTATTCACCATGATACAAACATTTCCAATTTCTGAGAAAAAGTCTGTCTCAAATCTCAGGTGCATCAGCTTTACTCCAATTATGGGAACCTGACCAGGAATATTAATCTACCGTCTTGTATATATGTTAATGAATCTGCAGAGTTACTAAGGCTTCAAAAAGGAAGTGAGATACCATCAAGATGGCTTTACTAGTGAAGTAAGTTTGCCCACTAAAAGTAACTGAACATATGCTTCAGGTAATTGATTTAGAAAACAAATTCTACTATTTGTTTTCATTGCATCACTCCCAGTCCTCCTACCCCAAAGAGGTCCTGACTGAAGGGAGTTCAGGGATACAGATAAATCTATGCCATCTTGCCCAAGTGGTTCAGGTATAAGCCAATGAACGTTGCTGAATTCTTTTGTACTGTGGGAGTACCAGCTCTGATCCTGACCTTACTGGTGCTCTCAAACATAAATAATTGGATAATCCTGATAGATCGTTTCCATCCCTATCTTGAAAAGTCAAGGTCAACTGTAGCAAACAAACCGATACTCTTAAAATGCACAAATTTGAAACAGTCCTTTACTGGTCATTGTGTTTAGCCATAATGCAAACAATACTGCTATTATCAAAATACTCAGAATTCATGAAGTGACTATTTGGTTAACATTTCCTTTCTTCATTGTCTATACTGTCACCTGACCAAGGTACTGGAGGGAACTGTATCCCAACAAGAGTTGGCACCTTCAGCAGAAAAGGGTAGGAAATTGAAAAAAAATACAGAAGGCCCTAAAGATATAGAGCAGACGTCAACTATCAGCCCATCAGGTCCGTTCTGCAAATTGATCATGGATGATATGCTTCTCAGCCCCATTCTCTCGTCTTCTCCCTGTAACCTTGGATCCCTTGTTAATCAAGAACCTATCTGTCCCTCACTTAAATACACACAATGACTTGGCCTCCACATACTTCTGCAACAATGAGTTCCACAGCTTCACTAAATTCTGGCTGAAGAAATTCCTCTTCATCTCAGGTCTAAAGGATCATCCCTTCACTCTGACGCTGTAATCTCGGGTCCTAGTCTCCTCTACAAATGAAAACATCTTCTCCATGTTCACTATATCCAGGCCTCCCAGTATTCTGTACGTTTCAATGAACTCCCCTCATTCTTCTAAAGTCCATTGAGTGCAGACCCAGAGGCCTCAACCGCTCCTCATATGACAAGCCCTGGGCTCACTCTTGTAAACCTTCTCTGGACTCCCTTCAAGACAAGCACATCTTTCATTGGATATGGGGCACAAAACTGCTCACCATATTCCAAATGCAGTCTGACCAGTGCCTTATACAGCCTCAGCAGTACATCTCTGCTCTTGTATTCTAACCTTCATGAAATGAATACTAATATTGCATTTGCCTTCTTAACTGTCTGGAGGTTAACATGCAGGCTCTTTTGGCAATCTTAAACTAGGACTTCTAAGTCATAGAGCCATAGAGATGTACAGCATGTTAACAGACAGTCCGGTCCAATTCATCCATGCTGACCAAATATCCTAAATTAATCTAGTCCCATTTGCCAGCATTTGGCCCATATCCCTCTAAACCTTTCCTATTCACATACCCATCCAGATGCCTTTTAAATGTAAACATATCAGCCTCTACCACCTCCTCGGACAGCTCATTCCATACATGCACCACTCTCTGCATGAAAAAGTTGCCCCTTAGGTCCCTTTTAAGTCTTTCCCCTCTCACTTTAAACCTATGTCTCTAGTTTTGGACTCCCCTACCCTGGGGAAAAGACTTTTACCCTATCCATGTCTTTCATGATTTTACGAACTTCTACAAGGTCACCCTGCAGCCTCCAATGCTCCCAGCTCTTTTTCTGGTTCAGATTTCCAAAGACTTTCCCCATACAGAAAATCATCTATGCCTCTATTCTTCCTACCAAAATGCATAATCCTCACAATGTCCCACATTGTATTCCATTTGCCACTTCTTTGCCTGCTTTCTAGTCTGTCCAAGACCTTCTGCAGCCTCCCCACCTCACCCTCCACCTTTCTTTAAAACATCTACAAACTTAGGTTTTAAATTTAAAAGTAAAAGACAGAGACTAAAAATCAATGTTCATCTTGCAAGATGCAAGATTAAAAACAGGAATAAATATTAAAATGTATAATGAAAAGAATATATGAAATAGATATAATACATCAGCTATAATCATTTTATTTAGACTGATGAACAAACTGGTACTTTATATTCAAAACAAGTGTTAAGGCCTCACTGGAACACAGGTCATAATTCATGTTTCCGAGTGCACTCTTAATAGAAAAATCCTACACAAAATAAGTCGTCTTTGGACGATTGTAAAGACAGTCTACTTATGTGATTGCATTCAAATGAACAATGCTATCCATACACTGTCGAGAGACTTCCTCCCACGCTTTGGAATTGCAATGTATTAACTGTGCAGCTCCACTGCAGAGATCATTCTGACAGCAAAGTTCCTCTGTCTACTGCACAAGTTGGCCCCAAACCTATTTTACAAATTTTTACAAATGGCACTTGATTCTCTATTTGAAAAAAACTTCCATTCTGGAATTCATTCAAGCCTTAGACATCACAGAAAACACGATTGTTTACAATCAATAATTTATTTCCCCCAGCCCCACTGAAAGCACTGAACCACAAGGGTTTCTCAGTACTTCACCCAAGTGCCCAATCCTTATGTATGTGTCAGACACTTTAAGCAAGTTATCCGACCATGAAGAACTTCACATCCAATCCAACTTTTCCCACATAAGCATTTCCCAGCAGAAGTTACAGGAGAACCATTAGGAACAAGAATTTTGCCTGTCCCATTGAAAGGTCATCTTGAACTGAAATGTTAACTCTGTTCCTCTAAACTAATGCCACCTGCCCTGTTGCGTATTTCCAGAAAATTGTGTTTTTAAAGGAATTCTACCTGCTTTGGTTATACCACAGACAGACCCTTATGAAAGCCTCACCACAACAGTCATTCATTAGATCCTTCACACTCACTTACAAGTTTCCAACCGAAAAGTTCTGTCAATACACTGTGTGGCAATGATTAGTTCCAATGCAGCAAATAGATTGTTTTTATAGAGATAGTAGGAACTGCAGATGCTGGAGAATCTGAGATAACAAGGTGCAGAGCTGGATGAACACAGCAGGCCAAGCAGCATCAGAGGAGCAGGAAATCTGACGTTTCAGGCCTAGACCCTTCTTCAGAAATGGGGGAGGGCAAGGGGGTTCTGAAATTAATAGGGAGAGAGGAGGAGGCGGATAGAAGATGGATAGAGGAGAAGATAGGTGGAGAGGAGACAGACAGGTCAAAGAGGCAGGGATGGAGCCAGTAAAGGTGAGTGTAGGTGGGGATAGGTCAGTCCAGGGAGGACAGACAGGTCAAGGGGGCGGGATGAGGCTAGTAGGTAGGAAATGAGGGTGGGGCTTGAGGTGGGGACAAACTGGACTGGTTTTGGGATGCGGTAGGGGGAGGGGAGATTTTGAAGCTGCTGAAGTCCACATTGATACCATTGGGTTGCAGGGTTCCCAAGCGAAATATGAGGTGCTATTCCTGCAACCTTCGGGTGGCATCGTTGTGGCACTGCAGGAGGCCCAGGATGGACATGTAATCTGAGGAATGGGAGGGGGTGTTGAAATGGTTCGCGACTGGCAGGTGGAGTTGTTTAGTGCGAACCGAGCGTAGGTGTTCTGCAAAGCGGTCCCCGAGCCTCCGCTTGGTTTCCCCGATGTAGAGGAGGCCACAACGGGAACAGCGGATACAGGA